>NC_060120.1:668570287-669184662 GCF_021461395.2 Schistocerca americana
TGATCGACCCCAAGTATTTGATTTCCTCGGTACCACCCATATCTGGGAGGATTCCCCTATCTGCCACCTGGGGAGGCGCCCGATGAAGGATCTAACAACCTCATTATTATTATTATCATTATTACTATTATTATTATTACATCAGCAAATCCGATTTGATCTATCTTTCCACCACTGAAACAGATGTGTTTTTTTACGATTCAATGTTTATATTACATAAATATAGGTTATAATTACGTTACCTTACTGCAAGTAGACATATTCGCCACTTTTTCTTAGACTTATTTTTCTTAGAGAGTTGCTACCTGTTACTCCATCAAAGTAATTGATGTGTGCAGCATTGTTACAATACAGACGTTCAAATTATCCGATTTCTGTCATTTCAGTTCGATACCAGATCGTGCTAATCGGATTCAGCCAGTCTGTCTTAATGTAGATTTCCGACTATGACTCTCATCATATGATAGACTCGGTAAACGACATTCCTAATTGGATTGTAGAATCTAGATCACTTGTCTATGAGAGGGTCTGAATTGTTAAACACTACGGAAAATACTAATACAATGTGCTTATTAGAAATACGTTATTTAAGTATAAATATATGAAGTAACGAGATAACAATTTATTTACAGGACCATGGCCCCATCCATCAGAGCAGAGCACTGCCATGTTAGTTTCAGGGCCAAGAGAGGATAAAGATGTTGCCGTTTGTCCCACGATCACCGGACCTCAACCCGATAGAGAATATGTGGGCATAGGTAACGAAGTCATTGCCATGTGGACCTACAAATGCAAGCGACCTTTGGACGAATATAGAAAACGTGTGGTAGGATGTAAACCATCACGCTACACTATCGAGCCCTTAGTGGAATCAATGCATCGACACCTTCGAGAAATCTTACGTAATGATGGTGGGTGGGTTGGTTACTGAGCGTATACTCGTCCACAAAACCCATGTGGACATGAAAACTCTCATCCACTCGACGCCAACTGAGGAATTAATTGGCGCATGTGTTGTTTAACAGACAGCAGTCGTCACTCTTACTGAAATCAATACTAAAGTGTGTGTGTGTGTGTGTGTGTGTGTGTGTGTGTGTGTGTGTGTGTGTGTCTGTGTGTGTGTTTTCGTGTTCGTGCACAATCTGAATCAATACTATTAATAGCAGAGAGAGAAACAACAATAAATATTGCATTAAAGATAACTATAAAGTATTTTAATGCAATGGCTAGTTATTACAAACTGAATTTTTACTCAACCCATGTCCTGCATATTACGTTATTAACTCCATAATATCGTTAGCAGAGACAGTGCGCTCTTGTTGTCGTGGTTCGCGACAAGTGCAGCGATTAGCAGTGCCCAATGCCGCCGCATGTTGTCTGAGCGTGGACACTGCAGCAGACGCTTCGCTATAAACAGAAAGAAATCACCTTAGCTCTGACTTCACTACCTGCTTGTTCTAATAGTAACCAACGTGAGACTCTACTCACAGGTGCCATGGAGCAATTGTAACGGTATCCTGTCATTAGTCATGAGAATATTAACCAGTGATGAAATGTCCACTCTGTTTGATTCCCAGGAAAATAGGAACCTTCTCACAAAGTAATGTGAGGTGATATCAAAATTTATCCAACACACAAAAATTAACTGCAGAGCTTTCATACACTCTGTAGTAGCACACAAGGAAATATTATGTCCTGGAAGCGTATACTTCATTTCCTCCTCTCATATCAACGCCCTTGTTTTAGTATGAAGAGAGAAAATAAACACAAAATACTAAATCATTAATTAAAACTTCCGGGCTGCATTGCCCATATAAGAATTAATGAAGACGCCGGCCGTGAAAGCTTACATGTTATGACAAAATACTAAAGTTTCTGAGAAGCATATTACTCATTTCCTCTTCCCATTCATAGGTTCTGTTTTAGTATGAAGTGAAAAAAGAAACAGTTTAGGGTTCTGAAGCGTAATATGACACCAGATTCTTATCGTAGGCCCCATCGGAAACGCAAAAAGCAGGGAGCTCCCTATTCTTTTGTCCAACAGTCTATTTCCTGTCATGCAATACTACCGCTCGCTGATTCTTACTTAAGGACGTGCGGCCATCAAGTTCTTCAGCAGAATGAGCCTTGTGTTATTGTGCTAATTACGGTATGGAAAAAAATGCAACAAGGACGAGTTCTCCTGCAACAGTGAGAGTATTTGCACATGTCTGTATTGAGCAATGACTGACAGCTGCCAAAACTCTTTACAGAATTCATGGGGTGGCCAACACAACAATGAGTGCACTTCAGACTTCATTCAGTAAGCACAGGATACGAACGAAAAGTCTGATTAACGTCGCTTTCCTAGTCATATTCAATCGAAAATGAGGTGTTATTAAAGTAGTTGGGTGTTCTAGCCATTACACTTTGACAATTCCCATATGAGTATCTCGATAGCCGCCGGCCAGAGTGGCCGAGCGGTTCTAGGCGCTACAGTCTGGAACCGCGCGACCGCTACGGTCGCAGGTTCGAATCCTGCCTCGGACATGAATGTGTGTGATGTCCTTAGGTTAGTTAGGTTTAAGTAGTTCTAAGTTCTAGGGGACTGATGAGCGCAGATGTTAAGTCCCATAGTGCTCAGAGCCATTTGTTCTTGAAAAACATCAGCAATTTATAATCACTGCGATTAACAACTGTGTGATGATAATGATGCAGGTTTTCAGTGCATGTGGTGGTGTTATGCTGTCAAACTGCCTACAATAACGTTATGGTGGCTCAGGTAATCCAGCGCTGACTAACTAAGTCATCACTTCTCTTTATCTGGCATAAGCTGGTGTAATCTGATACAACGAATATAGTACTCCATTCACGGACTGCTAATGATACAGCATGATTACAGAGATCATCGTACGGGTATTACACTAATTCTGCAGTGAATTGCTTGACAAATATTACCGGCAGTTATGCAGCTTAAATGACTCCCTACACAAGTACTCTGTATGTTGCACTTGGCTAAGTAATCAGCTCGCTGCAATCCTGATTCTACTGTTCGTATGTACTTGTATACTGACCATTCGTTATTTTACAAAATATGCGCTACAGTCTGATTCGCATGTATGTGGCATGGGTTAGCACTACCACAAAGCAATGACTAAGGAATGGATGCCGTTGGAGTCGGCCGGCCGGAGTGGACGTGCGGTTCTAGGCGCTGCAGTCTGGAACCGAGCGACCGCTACGGTCGCAGGTTCGAATCCTGCCTCGGGCATGGATGTGTGTGATGTCCTTAGGTTAGTTAGGTTTAATTAGTTCTACGTTCTAGGCGACTGATGACCTCAGAAGTTAAGTCGCGTAGTGCTCAGAGCCATTTGGACCATTTGAACCGTTGGAGTCCCGTTACATTGAAGGCAAGACAAATGTTCGCAAATCACCTGTATTGCCCCAAAAAAGAATTGCGTCTTAAATATCGAAGGACAGACGTCCACACTGCCACAGGGCGTTGAAATACAGAAATGGCGGCAGATGGATATTTGTGCCTGACAGGGGTTCGAAACTGAACCTCCCACTTACTAGGCAGATGCGCTTACCATTGTATTATCTGGACACAATGGCCAACCTGCCATCTTTACCACAAACCACATATGCGGTAACCCCCCCCCCCCTCAATTATTCCACTTGCTCGCAGTCACACTGTATTCCCTCGAGGGTTCGGACGATGACGTGCGTCTAGCACTGAAAACTATCGATGACCCATCGAGACCTGAATAATTACACTGGATGTTTCAGGAGGAATAGTAAATGCTGTGGGAGGTGGTAGTATACATAAATTGCGGAAAAAATGCCATATAACATCGTTCCTATATTTATCGAGGTACGTACAGCAGGGTTCAATGCATTTTCTCTTTCGTTTGTCGGTTCTTACAGGGCCCGATTGTCTACACTTGCTTGAAAATGAACTTCCAGCGCCATTTGGCAGCAAGAATGAGTATGTTCCTCTAGTATGACGGGGTTCCTGCACATTCTAGTTGTCAGGTGACATATCATCCCAACCTAACATTTCCCGGATGAAGGATCAGTAGATATGGACACGTTTCTTGGTCACGAAGGCCCCCTAAATTTATCCCTTTAGATTTTTGCCAGTGGGGATGGTTGAAAGGTGAAGACTCCAAAGAAAACGTAAACCCAAGAGCCAATTTGATCGTTCGTATTATGAATAGTGCAGCCCTCATAAAAGAACGCAAAGACGACCTCAGAAGAGCTACACGTGGTATTATCAGAAGAAGTCAAAAGTGCATTGTAGTTGATGGGGGAATTTTTGAAAATCAACTTTGAACGTCCTCACTTGCCTTTGCTTTGAGTCTGTTAGGGTTACGCACTAACAGCTGCATCACTGTACTCAATAAAAGTGGACACATTTACATGGAATTTTTTAAATGCAATTCGTGTAAACTACCACCTGCTAGAATATCTAATATTCCTCTTGAACACCCTGCATATGCATATATGTGTGGTGTCTGTTCTTTCGGACACCACGAATTCACGAATCCGGGTTAGAACCTAGTCAGGCACAAATTTTCATCTGCTTCCATAGCTGTATTTTAACGCCCTGGGACAGTCTGGACATCTGTCCTGTCCGTTTTGATTCGTAGTGTCTGTTCTTTCAGACATGTCAGAAACGGCACACAGACACATACATACACACACACACACACACACACACACACACACACACACACACACACACGCACACACACACACACACACACACACACAAACACACACACGTTTCTATCTTAAGTGCTATTCGAACACGGGATCTCCTGCTAATATGGCAGACGCCTATTCGACTGAGCCATTTTTTCCTCCAAAATACTTTTTTTAGGCAATCAATTAAAATAAAACAAAAGAAGTCATTTCGACAAAAACAGAAGGGTTGAATCAGAAAAACATATGTGAAGGAATATGGCGTTAATTTTAACGTGCCTACAGCTTCTTTCCTCCGTCACTTCTACAACATGGAACATTTAAATCCAAACAAGAGCAACCACATAAAAATGGAGGGGATTTCAACTCATCCAACTCCTTGTCGATGACAAACAACATACAGCATATTAGAAAAAAGCTCACTAAACGTGGCATCCTGTGCCACGTCCAATTTGCTGTGGCCATATATTGGGAAAAAGGACACAGATCTCCGTCACATCCACTCAGCATTACATAGTGGACATAACCACTAGACCACAGGCTCACATGCCTGGAGAAGATCTCGTAGCCGGCCGAAGTGGCCGTGCGGTTAAAGGCGCTGCAGTCTGGAACCGCAAGACCGCTACGATCGCAGGTTCGAATCCTGCCTCGGGCATGGATGTGTGTGATGTCCTTAGGTTAGTTAGGTTTAAGTAGTTCTAAGTTCTAGGGGACTAATGACCTCAGAAGTTGAGTCCCATAGTGCTCAGAGCCATTTGAACCATTTTTGAAGATCTCGTAAGTAGATAACACATCCTCATGACACTTCCGCGTTTTACAGTGTTGTCAGATTGTGCAGATGGCCGGACATAGTGTTGTCAGGGGCGGTCAGTTTTATTGGCCACCCTAAGTGAACGACTCGGACTTCGTCTCAGTGGCGGCCGGCCTCGGGTCAGTTTTTATGTATAAGACTGTACATATATTTCTCTATTTTTCAGATTTGTAAACATTTTCTTAAAAAGTCTAATTTATATGTGTAGAGGTAGCAAAGAGCTTTTCTTCTGTTTCATAGAAAGGAAACAAAAGCCCAATGATAAACCTAGAACTTCAGAGAAATACGTCTGGGTAACACAGGAAAAGAAATAATTGCGTTTTGCTCAAGATGGACACCTGTCAAAATCAAATTTAAGAGCAAATTGTTCATGCAATTTACAAATAATTAACTTCAGAGTGGGATAGTAAAATTGCTTGGAACTACTGTGTTTAATTTAAGCCCCTAGTTTGGCGTTTCATCTGAATATCAAAGACAAATCGTTTTTCATATGGACGATGGCTGTGTCGATATCTTTAGATCTGATACTTGCTGGAGGCTGTCAACATAGAAATGATACGTACAGGAGGACAGAACCAAGGAGATGTCACTGATCTGCAAAAAGAACAATAATGGGCCCAGAACTGATTCCTATGGCACTCCTGAAATGTAGTTTTCTTCCATCAAAATTGGTGACGACGAAGTAGACAACGTGAAATAATTCTGCTATCTTGGCAGCAAAATAACATGTGACAAAGTAAGGAAGGAAACAGAGTAGCACAGGCAACGAGAGCATCCTAGAGAAGTCCGTTAGTGTCGAAAATGGGCCCTAGTTTAAGTAAGTAGTTCCTGAGAAAGGACGTTTTGAACACAGAAAAGTACGAAAGTGACTCATGTACTTTATAAAGCCGAAAAAGAAGAGTAGCATAGCGTTTGACGTGTGCTGCTACAAAATAATATTGAAAATTAAGTGACTGCTAAAATAAGAAGTGAGGATGTTTTGCACAGAATCGGCGAGGAGAGAAACAGATGGAAAGCATTGTCACGAATAAGAGTCAGGATGATAGGAGATGTGTTAAGGCATCAGGGAATAACTTCCACTGCTTTAGTGGGAACTGTGGAGAGTAAAAACTCTGGGGGAAGACAGAGACTGCAATATACTCAACAAATAATGTTGGGTGGTAGAGCGGCTCTAAAATGAAAAGATTGGCAACGGTGAGGAATGTGTAGCGTGCGACGTCAAATCACTCAGAAATCGGACGAGAAAAAAAAGTGATGGGAAGTTTGAATATTTTTATTGAAGTTTGAATATTTTTACCAAATGTCGGAAGGCTTCGAACATTTGGTCAGTCTCACTGAACCCATAGGCGCCTGCAAGGGGAGTGAAGGGGTGGGCAAGAGGGGCCACTTGCACCTTTCCTGAATCTGGAGTATCAGTTTTTTTTATTCATTACAGTATTCACATAGGCCATTAAAACAGTCAATCTTTGGGGATCTGATATGTTTATTGTGTGACCAAAAACGTTTAGTTCCTCACATGACATGACTCGAAACTGGCCAACGCATTTACGTAAAAAACAGTTATTTTAGAGTCTTGTGCGCTCCCTCCACTCCCCCCTCCCCCCCCCCCCCCAACACTGGATAAGCTTCTGTGGACGCCTGTGACTGAATCAGTGATAAGGAAACTAGACGTTAATTACAGAAATACAGTGTGTACTAACGAGAGATTGGCAAGAATACTACTTTTTTTCTTGGATTCATTTAAAAGTTTGATGTATGTCTTCAGTCTCGAAGAGATAGCATGTCAGTTCGTGTTCCTGAAGTGTGCAGGGTTCTTAATGACGCACTTGCTTCCTATCTTACCAATACAATTTATGAGTAAAGTTATTAACAAATGCCTATTAAAAGTGACAATACTGCCAGTGAAACACATGAAGGAATCCTTGAAGGGGCTGGTGGGCAGATGATTCAGAATTGTAATGAACGAGATTGCAGAATGAGATTTTCACTCTGCAGCGGAGTGTGCGCTGATATGAAACTTCCTGGCAGATTAAAACTGTGTGCCCGACCGAGACTCGAACTCGGGACCTTTGCCTTTCGCGGGCAAGTGCTCTACCAACTGAGCTACCGAAGGACGACTCACGCCCGGTACTCACAGCTTTACTTCTGCCAGTACCTCGTCTCCTACCTTCCAAACTTTACAGAAGCTCTCCTGCGACCCTTGCAGAACTAGCACTCCTGAAAGAAAGGATATTGCGGAGACATGGCTTAGCCACAGCCTGGGGGATGTTTCCAGAATGAGATTTTCACTCTGCAGCGGAGTGTGCGCTGATATGAAACTTCCTGGCAGATTAAAACTGTGTGCCCGACCGAGACTCGAACTGAGTGAAAATCTCATTCTGGAAACATCCCCCAGGCTATGGCTAAGCCATGTCTCCGCAATATCCTTTCTTTCAGGAGTGCTAGTTCTGCAAGGTTCGCAGGAGAGGTTCTGTAAAGTTTGGAAGGTAGGAGACGAGGTACTGGCAGAAGTAAAGCTGTGAGTACCGGGCGTGAGTCGTGCTTCGGTAGCTCAGTTGGTAGAGCACTTGCCCGCGAAAGGCAAAGGTCCCGAGTTCGAGTCTCGGTCGGGCACACAGTTTTAATCTGCCAGGAAGATTCATATCAGCGCACACTCCGCTGCAGAGTGAAAATCTCATTCTGGAAACATCCCCCAGGCTGTGGCTAAGCCATGTCTCCGCAATATCCTTTCTTTCAGGAGTGCTAGTTCTGCAAGGTTCGCAGGAGAGCTTCTGTAAAGTTTGGAAGGTAGGAGACGAGGTTCTGGCAGAAGTAAAGCTGTGAGTACCGGGCGTGAGTCGTGCTTCGGTAGCTCAGTTGGTAGAGCACTTGCCCGCGAAAGGCAAAGGTCCCGAGTTCGAGTCTCGGTCGGGAACACAGTTTTAATCTGCCAGGAAGTTTCATATCAGCGCACACTCCGCTGCAGAGTGAAAATCTCATTCTGGAAACATCCCCCAGGCTGTGGCTAAGCCATGTCTCCGCAATATCCTTTCTTTCAGGAGTGCTAGTTCTGCAAGGTTCGCAGGAGAGCTTCTGTAAAGTTTGGAAGGTAGGAGACGAGGTACTGGCAGAAGTAAAGCTGTGAGTACCGGGCGTGAGTCGTGCTTCGGTAGCTCAGTTGGTAGAGCACTTGCCCGCGAAAGGCAAAGGTCCCGAGTTCGAGTCTCGGTCGGGCACACAGTTTTAATCTGCCAGGAAGTTTCATATCAGCGCACACTCCGCTGCAGAGTGAAAATCTCATTCTGGAAACATCCCCCAGGCTGTGGCTAAGCCATGTCTCCGCAATATCCTTTCTTTCAGGAGTGCTAGTTCTGCAAAGTTCGCAGGAGAGCTTCTGTAAAGTTTGGAAGGTAGGAGACGAGGTACTGGCAGAAGTAAAGCTGCGAGTACCGGGCGTGAGTCGTGCTTCGGTAGCTCAGTTGGTAGAGCACTTGCCCGCGAAAGGCAAAGGTCCCGAGTTCGAGTCTCGGTCGGGCACACAGTTTTAATCTGCCAGGAAGTTTCATATCAGCGCACACTCCGCTGCAGAGTGAAAATCTCATTCTGTAAACATCCCCCAAGCTGTGGCTAAGCCATGTCTCCACAATATCCTTTCTTTCAGGAGTGCTAGTTCTGCAAGGTTCGCAGGAGAGCTTCTGTAAAGTTTGGAAGGTAGGAGACGAGGTACTGGCAGAAGTAAAGCTGTGAGTACCGGGCGTGAGTCGTGCTTCGGTAGCTCAGTTGGTAGAGCACTTGCCCGCGAAAGGCAAAGGTCCCGAGTTCGAGTCTCGGTCGGGCACACAGTTTTAATCTGCCAGGAAGTTTCAACGAGATTGCAATCTGCGTCATGATTTCATTTTTTAAATGTGGTATTCATTATATTTCTGATTCTACAAATCCAGTTGTTCTTATAATTAAATTAATTTACACCTGTCATGTCGTTACAATGACATCTCATTCTCGCTCGGTGGCAAGAAAACCTGTCCAAATACAGTGCGCACAACCAAACAATTTCCTTCAATGTAACGACGCTTAGCGAAAGGTGTTCGCTGTTGCTCTGAAATGGCCATATCATCGCGGTTTGCCGTTCGAACTGAACTCGACGCACTGCACCGAACATCTTTTCTCGGTCTTGGCGGTGCAGTGCGGCATTTCGTGTGGACGCGGGAAGACGGAGGAGTAAAGCACGCAGTGGAAATGTGTGGATTTACGGCCGCCGGAAGAGGACTAACAGTTAGACGCCACTGGCCAAGGTGATACTGAATGGTTCTTGAGACTGCTATGATGTCCCATGAACTATGAAAATTGCCTGGTGGTTTGGCTTGCATGCCTCAAAGATACCAATAGTCGTATCACAAGGGCAACCGAAATAGAGAGGACTTGTCTAGAGGCCAGACGAACGTGTGGTTCCTGAAGAAGGGGAACAACCTTTTCAGGAGTTGCAGGCGCAAGAGTCTGGATGAGTCACTGATCTGGCCTTGGAACACCAACAAACATGGCCTTACTGTGCTGATACTTCGACCGACGGAAAGCAAGGTGAAACTACAGCCGTTATTTTTCCCGAGGCCATGCAACTCTATTTTATCTTTAAATGATGGCAGCATTCTCTTGGGTAAAACATTCCGGAGGTAAAATAGGATCCCATTCGGATCTCCGGGCAGGGTGTCGTCATCAGCAAAAACAAAACTGACTTTCTACGGGTCGGAACGTGAAATGCTAGATCCCTTAACCGGGAAGGTAGGTTACAAAATTTAAAAATATAAATGGGTAGATTAAAATTAGATGTATTGGGAATTAGCGAAGTTCGGTGATGGAAGAATGAAGTTCTCATTACATGAGTACAGGATTACAAATACAAAATCAAAGAGGTGTAATGTGGGAGTAGGTATATTAATGAACTAGAAAATAGAAGTGCGGGTATGCTACTACGAACAGCATAGTGAATGCATTGTCGTAGTTAAGATAGACACGAAGCCAACATCCACCACAGAAGCAAAAGTGGTTTTTTTTTTCACTTCGAATCACCCGTCTTTGGGGTACTTCAGATCAATCACTTCTTTGATCCTTGTGCTCTGTTTTCCTCCCAATAGTTCTTCATTCTGTCTGATCTCTTCTTTCCTTCCTCCTCTGATATCTGAATCGGTTTCTTGGTGTTGATCTTAACTTGGAACCTCTTAGTTTTGCCTTTGGCCACTGTCTTGGTTGTACCATTTCTTAATATGACTTTGGTAATCTGGAGTTCTCTCATATCCTTTTTCACTTCCTTAAACCAATTGGGTTTAGTCCTTTTTTTGTAAAACAAGTCAAAGATTTGTTTAGTTAGTCCGTCGGGATTCATTCGGAGTATGTGTCCATAGAAATCAATCCTCCTTTTCCTCATGGTTTCCGAGAGTCTCTCCGACTTTGCATAGATGGCTTAGTTTCTGCAGAAAACTTGTTTGGTATTTTGGAATTTGGGACCCATGATCTTCCACAAAATTTTCCTCTCCTTGATTTCCAATTTAATTGTGATTCCTTTGTTTTTTGTTCCAAGTCTATACAAGTTCATATGACAACTAACTCAGCAAATGATGAGATTGAAAAAATGTATGGTGATATAAAAAAATCATTAAGATCGTTAAGGGTGAAGAAAATTTAGTTATGGTGGAGGACTGTAATTCGATAGAATAAAAGGAAGAGAAAGAAAAATAGTAGGTGAATCTGACTGAAGGAAAAGAATGAAAGACGAAGCCATCTGGTAGAATTTTGTACAGAGCATAATTTAATCATCGCTAATACTTGGTTTAATAATCGTGAAGGAGGATTGTGGAAGAGAGCAGACGACAGTTTCAGATTCATTATATAACGGTCAAAAAATGGTTCAAATGGCTCTTAGCACTATGGGACTTAACAGCTGAGGTCATCAGTCCCCTAGAACTCAGAACTACTTAAACCTAACTAGCCTAAGGACATCACACACATCCATGCCCGAGGCAGGATTCGAACCTGCGACCGTAGCGGTCTCGTATAACGGTCATACAGAGATTTTGGAACCAAATTTTAAACTGTAAGACATTTCCAGATGAAGACCACAATTTATTTGTTATGAACTGTGGATTAAATCTGAAGAAATTGTAAAAAAATAAGAAATTAAATACATGAGATCTAGATAAGTTAAAATATGCAGAAGTTGTTGAAAGGTTCAGAGAGGGCATTAGACAACAATTGACTAAAAGAGGGGAAAGTAATACGGTAGAAGACGAATGGGTATATACTGAAGACAATACAGGATCATACAGGCTAGATAAAATTACAAGGCCTAGTAGAAACCCTTGGACAGCACAGGAGATATTGAATTAATGAACGGAGAAAATATAAGGTACAGTAAATGAAGCAGGCGAAAGGGATCTAAACATCTAAAAAATGAAATTCACACTACGTACAAAATGGCTAAGCAGGAAAGTTAGTGAACAAATGTCAATACAACGTCAATAAAGAAGCAAATATAACTCAAGGAAAAGTAGCCACCACCAACATATAAAGTAAAAAGACCGTTGCAGAAAAGAGAAGCTACTGTATGACTATCAAGAGGTCAGATGGAGAAGCAGTTCTAAGCAAGGCAAGGCAAGTTAGAAGGTGAAATTAGTATACAGAGGGGCTATGTATAGGAAATTTATTTGAAGGTAATATTATAGAAAGAGAAGGGACGTAGATGAAGATGAGATACGAGATATGATGCTATGAAAAGAAATTCACAGATCACTGGAAGATCTGAGTCGAAACACGTACTCTGGAATAGATGTATTCAGTCAGAATTACAGATATCTGTGTGATAGCCAGTTATGTCAAAAATATTCCACCTACTGTACGGCAGCGCAGTCCGTTGCTGCTGCGTATTAAATTCCGATCATCTCATTGTGAATCTCTTCTCACAAACATCCCTCATTGAAGTTACTGAAATACCTAATGATAGCTAAATGAAAGTATTTATGTGCATAAAATTATGATAAGCTTGCATACACCAGTTGCTACCAAGCCTTACTCTAACTGTACAAAGTCTGAAATGTCCACACGCACACATTGTTAATAACCATAGTCAGTTTATGGTAATTATCAATTATCTTTCACTGAAAGTTTACAAGCGGACTGTTTCTTTTGGAATAGCTCACACAAATTTTGCTATAATCAGTCTCACGGAACAAAATGTTCTCGTTCGCGAGTCAGCAACACGCCACGCGGAATTTAGTTATTTAAAATGGCACCAAAAGTTCTAAATTTCACACTTTGCATTAAATCGAACTCTCTTCCACACTTCACATCACTTCTCAAACATTTTTGTTCCGAAATACCACAATAATATTGATTTTCATCGGAGCAACTGTCGATAGGTCTGATCACCGTAAAATCCGAGCCCCGACTCTAGTCATCTCTCTACACAAAATAAGTTTCTAGTTCCCAAAATGAGTTTGCTTTTTTTTTTTTTTTTATCAGTCTACTGACTGGTTTGATGCGGCCCGCCACGAATTCCTTTCCTGTGCTAACCTCTTCATATCAGAGTAGCACTTGCAACCTACGCCCTCTACAGTTTTTGCCCTCTACACCTCCCTCTGGAACCATGGAAGTCATTCCCTCATGTCTTAGCAGATGTCCTATCATCCTGTCCCTTCTCCTTATTAGTATTTTCCACATATTCCTTTCCTCTCCGATTCTGCGTAGAACCTCCTCATTCCTAACCTTATCAGTCCACCTAATTTTCAACATTCGTCTATAGCACCACATCTCAAATGCTTCGATTCTCTTCTGTTCCGGTTTTCCCACAGTCCATGTTTCACTACCATACAATGCTGTACTCCAGACGTACATCCTCAGAAATTTCTTCCTCAAATTAAGGCCGGTATTTGATATTAGTAGACTTCTCTTGGCCAGAAATGCCTTTTTTGCCATAGCGAGTCTGCTTTTGAGGTCCTCCTTGCTCCGTCCGTCATTGGTTATTTTACTGCCTAGGTAGCAGAATTCCTTATCTTCATTGACTTCGTGACCATCAATCCTGATGTTAAGTTTCTCACTGTTCTCATTTCTACTGCTTCTCATTACCTTCGTCTTTCTCCGATCTACTCTCAAACCATACTGTGTACTCATTCCGTTCAGCAGATTGTTTAATTCTTCTTCACTTTCACTCAGGATAGCAATGTCACAAGCGAATCGTATCATTGATATCCTTTCACCTTGTATTTTAATTCCACTCCTGAACCTTTCTTTTATTTCCATCATTGCTTCCTCGATGTACAGATTGAAGAGTAGGAGCGAAAGGCTACAGCCTTGTCTTACACCCTTCTCAATACGAGCACTCCGTTCTTGATCGTCCACTCTTAATATTCCCTCTTGGTTGTAGTACATATTGTATATGACCCTTCTCTCCCTATAGCTTACCCCTACTTTTTTCAGAATCTCGAACAGCTTGCACCATTTTATATTGTCGAACGCTTTTTCCTGATCGACAAATCCTATGAAAGTGTCTTGATTTTTCTTTAGCCTTGCTTCCATTATTAGCCGTTACGTCAGAATTGCCTCTCTCGTCCCTTTACTTTTCCTAAAGCCAAACTGATCGTCACCTAGCGCATTCTCAATTATCTTTTCCGTTCTTCTGTATATTATTCTTGTAAGCAGCTTCGATGCATGAGCTATTTAGCTGATTGTACGATAATTCTCGCACTTGTCAGCTCTTGCCATCTTGGGAATTGTGTGGATGATGCTTTTCCGAAAGTCAGATGGTATATCGGCCAGACTCATATATTCTACACACCAACGGGAATAGTCGTTTTGTTGCCACTTCCCCCAATGATTTTAGAAATTCTGATGGAATGTTATCTATCCCTTCTGCCTTATTTGACCGTAAGTCCTCCAAAGCTCTTTTAAATTCCGATTCTAATACTGGATCCCCTATCTCTTCTAAATCGACTCCTGTTTCTTCTTCTATCACATCAGACAAATCTTCACCCTCACAAAGGCTTTCAATGTATTCTTTCCACCTATCTGCTCTCTTTCCGCTGCACTCCTAATGTTACCACCGTTGCCTTTAATATCACCAAAGGTTGTTTTGACTTTCCTGTATGCTGAGTCTGTCCTTCCGACAATCATATCTTTTTCGATGTCTTCACATTTTTCCTGCAGCCATCTTGTCTTAGCTTCCCTGCACTTCCTATTTATTTCATTCCTCAGCGACTTGTATTTCTGCATTCCTGATTCTCCCGGTACATGTTTGTACTTCCTCCTTTCATCAATCAACTGAAGTATTTCTTCTGTTACCCATGGTTTCTTCGCAGCTACCTTCTTTGTACCTATGTTTTCCTTCCCAACTTCTGTGATGGCCCTTTTTAGAGATGTCGATTCCTCTTCAACTGTACTGCCTACTGCGCTATTCCTTATTGCTGTATCTATAGCGTTAGAGAACTTCAAACGTATCTCGTCATTCCTTAGTACTTCCGTATCCCACTTCTTTGCGTATTGATTCTTCCTGACTAATGTCTTGAACTTCAGCCTACTCTTCATCACTACTATATTGTGATCTGAGTCTATATCAGCTCCTGGGTACGCCTTACAATCCAGTATCTGATTTCGGAATCTCTGTCTGACCATGATGTAATCTATTTGAAATCTTCCCGTATCTCCCGGCCTTTTCCAAGTATACCTCCTCCTCTTGTGATTCTTGAACAGGATATTCGCTATTGCTAGCTGAAACTTGTTACAGAACTCAATTAGTCTTTCTCCTCTTTCATTCCTTGTCCCAAGACCATTTTCTCCTGTAACCTTTTCTTCTACTCCTTCCCCTACAACTGCATTCCAGTCGCCCATGACTATTAGATTTTGGTCCCCCTTTACATACTGCAATACCCTTTCAATATCCTCATACACTTTCTCTATCTGTTCATCTTCAGCTTGCGACGTCGGCATGTATACCTGAACGATCGTTGTCGGTGTTGGTCTGCTGTCGATTCTGATTAGAACAACCCGGTCACTGAACTGTTCACCGTAAGACACCCTCTGCCCTACCTCCGTATTCCTAACGAATCCTACACCTGTTATACCATTATCTGCTGCTGTTGATATTACCCGATACTCATGTGACCAGAAATCCTTGTCTTCCTTCCACTTCACTTCAGTGACCCCTACTATATCTAGATCGAGCCTTTGCATTTCCCTTTTCAGATTTTCTAGTTTCCCTACCACTTTCAAGCTTCTGACATTCCACGCCCCGACTCGTAGAACGTTATCCTTTCGTTGATTATTCAATATTTTTCTCATGGTAACCTCCCCCTTGGCAGTCCCCTCCCGGAGATCCGAATGGGGGACTATTCCGGAATCTTTTGCCAATGGAGAGATCATGACACTTCTTCAATTACAGGTCACATGTCCTGTGGATACACGTTACGTGTCTTTAATGCAGTGGTTTCCATTGCCTTCTGCATCCTCATGTCGTTGATCATTGCTGATTCTTCCGCCTTTAGGGGCAATTTCCCACCCGTAGGACAAGAGAGTGCCCTGAACCTCTACCCGCTCCTCCGCCCTCTTTGACAAGGCCGTTGGCAGAATGAGGCTGACTTCTTATGCCGGAAGTCTTCGGCCGCCAATGCTGATTATTTATCAAAATTTAGGCAGCGGCGAGGATCGAACCCAGGACCGAAGACGTTTTGATTATGAATCAAAGAAGCTACCCATAGACCACGGGTACATACGCTAGAATGTGATAAATTCTAATTTGCACAGAAATATCACAGCCAGTCGGAAAGCAGCATCAAACCCCGCTCAATCTCGATCATATGTGCAGAACCAGTCAAAATTTGTCAATTAATCAGAAAAGTAAATTAACATAAACAAAATTTGGAAACCGTAAATATAAAATTAACTCGCTCTAAACAAAACTACTTTGTTGTTGTTCTTGTTGTGGTCTTCAGTTCTGAGTCTGGTTTGATGCAGCTTTCCATGCTACTCTATCCTGTGCAAGCTTTTTCATCTCCCAGTACCTACTGCAGCCTACATCCTTCTGAATCTGCTTAGTGTATTCATCTCTTGGTTTCCTTCTACGATTTTTACCCTCCACGCTGCCCTCCAATACTAAATTGGTGATCCCTTGATGCCTCAGAACATGTCCTACCAACCGATCCCTTCTTCTGGTCAAGTTGTGCCACAAACGTCTCTTCTCCCCAATCCTATTCAATACTTCCTCATTAGTTATGTGATCTACCCGTCTAATCTTCAGCATTCTTCTGTAGCACCACATTTCGAAAGCTTCTATTCTCTTCTTGTCCAAACTATTTATCGTCCATGTTTTACTTCCATACATGGTTACACTCCATACAAATACTTTCAGAAATGACTTCCTGACACTTAAATCAATACTGGATGTTAACAAATTTCTCTTCTTCAGAAACGCTTTCCTTGCCATTGCCAGCCTACATTTTATATCCTCTCTACTTCGACCATCAGCAGTTATTTTGCTCCCCAAATAGCAAAACTCCTTTACTACTTTAAGTGCCTCATTTCCTAATCTAATTCTCTCAGCATCACCCGACTTAATTAGACTACATTCCATTATCCTTGTTTTGCTTTTGTTGATGTTCATCTTATATCCTCCTTTCAAGACACTGTCCATTCCATTCAACTGCTCTTCCAAGTCCTTTGCTGTCTCTGACAGAATTACAATGTCATCGGCGAACCTCAAAGTTTTTATTTCTTCTCCATGAATTTTAATACCTACTCCGAATTTTTCTTTTGTTTCCTTTACTGCTTGCTCAAACTACTTTACCGAATCATAATCTCATTTCCCCAGTACCATAAACTAACGAAACCACACCCTCCTTCACTCTTATAACTAAGCACAATTGTAACAGTAATTAATAAACAAGTAGAAAATTAAACAAACAGAACTGCAAGTAAAACTGAAAATATTTTGACTGCAGCTCAAACAATGTCCGTCAGCTAGTGGCCTCTACCAGATCGCAAAGAAGCTACATACTCTCGGACATCAGACGTCACCGTCCTGCGAGATTCATACTGCACGCCTGTCTACTGTTATATACTATCTCAATAGGCACGATGTAAGGCGCTACGCCTCAACTGTGGAACACGTATGAGGCAGCCGAAATACGCTCTGACTTCAAGAAGAATATAATAACTTCAATTTGAACGAAAACAAGTGCTGACAAATGTGAATATTACCGAACTATCAGTTAAATAAGACATGGTTGCAAAATACTAACACGAATTATTTAGAGAAGAACGGAAAAAGTGATAGAAGCTGACCTCGGGTGAAATGTAGGAGTACGCGAGGCAATACTGACCCACTTACTTATCTTAGAAGATAGGTAGACAAACCTGCTTGTGTAGTCTTGAACATGGCAGCAGTTAGCAACTACAGACATATGGTAGAATGTGAATAAAACAGCCAACCAGTTGCACGCCAAAGGTTTATTCAAACTGTTACCAAGGTTTCGACGGATATAAATCTGTCTTCCTCAGAATAAATAATAACACCTAAAAATAGGATCTCTTAGCACCAGTACATGGAAGTCCTACAATAGTTACATACAATGGTAGTATAAGGTAAACTTACGCGCTACACATTGCGTGAAAGGAGAAACGAAACTATAAGCAGTAAAAAGATCCATAAAAATGCTATGTTATAGCGACAAGGCTTACTCAACAGTAAAATGATCCACTCAAATCTAAGGCAGACGTGCATAGTACACATAAACAGACAACTAACTGTTGGTGTTCGTATAAGAAGCGGTGCCAGCCACAATAGACACCTGACATGTTAATAAAATTGCATTAAAGTAACATTACAAAAATTATTAAAAAGGCTATGAACCTATGCAAGTGGTGTACAGAACTACGCTGCGCACTAAAGCAGAATTTAAGAACAGACCGAAAGCCACCGATAAAGTTTCTATTTTTAAGCTGTAACTGATCATTAAGTCCTTATAATTGAAATTCTGCTTAAAATTTATAAATTCCTCCAGCAAGCCCAGTCTAAAACCATTTTCTTACTCATGTAAAACAGCCGTATCTTACAGTGTAGTAGAGGAATGTGATCACTGTATGAAATGCTCGGCGAAAGTAGAGCCATAGGCGTTATCGTCACCTTTACCCAATACACGTTTTTTGAATCTGACTTCGACTTCTCTTCCTGTCCGCCCTATATCATTATATATATTATTTTATAGAAGTCAGAATGAGAAAATGGTTCTTCACTTCGCTTTGAGGCGTGAATTAATTTTTTTCCAAGACTGTTGCAAGCTGAAAACGAAACTTTACTGCCATGTTTCTTCGTGAGAAGAAGGCTTACCTTACATGAAATACAGTGCCGGAAAGAAAAGAGTACACATGGAAAGACGATGACGATTTTCTTCCGACGATGGCATATGTCACCTGGAGGATAGTAAATGTACTGGTAACGGTTTCAACGTCGTCAGTCAACATACAGCATAATGGAGTAGCTACCAGAGCGCAATCAGTGTGTACCCTTTAATCTGGAATACTCACAGCCAGAAGCTCCAGTGTGGTACAAAGGTGTGAAGCAAGCAGGAAAACATGCCACGGAGACGCACCCGTGTTACCTACAACCAACTGAGCGAGTTCGGAAGGGGTCAAATTGTGACCTGTATGGCCAGACAAGTTGGACACCCCGCTTCACTTGGACGACGATGCTGGTGTCTGTGATCACGGCAACATTCTCACACCTGTAGACGAGGCTGTGGACATCCTCGCAGGACACACGCCCGCCAAGATCGTTGTATCGTAAGGGCAGCAGTGGCAGATCGTATAGCTACCACAGTACGGATAAGAGGGCTTGTGAGCTAAGTCATACCAACTCGAATTGTCGTGAACCGTGACTACAAGCACACACACCTCTAGCCCGTCTTTCACACACGTCACAGCATCGGTGTGCACGGCTTGACTGGTGCCGTCAGAGGATCACTTGGGAAATGGAATGGCGCTCCATGTCTTCAGAGATGAAAGCAGATTCTGCCTCCACGCAAGTGATGATATTTGGCGCGTACGACGTAGACCTGGTGGGCGCTGTCTCGTAGAATGCATTTGTCCAATACACACTGGCCCCATCCCAGGTCTTACGGTCTGGTGTGCGACAAGCTAAGGCTCTTGTTTACCTTTGACGTTTCTGGAGCGGACGCTAAACAGCACTCGGCACGGGCAAATTGTTTTTGGACCCGTTCTTTTGCCGCTCGTGCAACAGGAAGGTGATATATCGTTCCAAATGGGTAATGCTCGTCCACACACTGCCCATGAAACTCAACGTGCTCTGCAACATGTTTAATAACTTTCCCGGCTGGCACCGTCTCCGGACTTGTCTCCAACTGAACACGTGTGAGAAACAATGCGACGAGAAGTAACTTGTGGGACACGTCAGCGCACAACTCTTGCAGAAATACGTGAATAGGTCGAGCGGGTATGGTATACCGTATCACAGGACGGTATTCACCATCTGCATGATCGATTGGATGCCAGAGTGAACGCCTGCATTACCTCCTATGGAGGCAACACCACATATAAATATGAGTGTTTCAGCTGGTGCTATTGATCTGTAAATATAATTATTTCACGTATTTCATATGCGCTGTTACAACAATAAATGTTGAGTGAAACGGCATGGCAAAGAAATTTCATTCCTCTTCATCTTCTATTTCCTGTGTGAAATAACTGAGCCGTGCTGCTGCTCGTGTTCATGCTGTTTCTAAGTTTCCGCCCTCTGTTCGAGGCCAGATGGTATCTTTTAGTTGGAATGGTTGTGGTTGTTTGTCTTCTTCTCGTGTTGACTACCACCACTCGGTTTCGTAAGCGTTTCCTATCCGTTAGTAAGTTTGTACCCGTGATCTAGGGGTAGCGTCTTTGATTCATCGGTCCCGGGTTCGATCCCCGCCGCTGCCTAAATTTTGATAAATAATCAGCATTGGCGGCCGAAGACTTCCGGCATAAGAAGTCAGCCTCATTCTGCCAACGGCCTTGTCAAAGAGGGCGGAGGAGCGGGTAGAGGTTCAGGGCACTCTCTTGTCCTACGGGTGGGAAATTGCCCCTAAAGGCGGAAGAATCAGCAATGATCACCGACATGAGGATGCAGAAGGCAATGGAAACCACTGCATTAAAGACACGTAACGTGTATCCACAGGACATGTGACCTGTAATTGAAGAAGTGTCATGATGATCTCTCCATTGGCAAAAGATTCCGGAATAGTCCCCCATTCGGATCTCCGGGAGGGGACTGCCAAGGGGGAGGTTACCATTAGAAAAATATTGAATAATCAACGAAAGGATAACGTTCTACGAGTCGGGGCGTGGAATGTCAGAAGCTTGAACGTGGTAGGGAAACTAGAAAATCTGAAAAGGGAAATGCAAAGGCTCAATCTAGATATAGTAGGGGTCACTGAAGTGAAGTGGAAGGAAGACAAGGATTGCTGGTCACATGAGTATCGGGTAATATCAACAGCAGCAGAAAATGGTATAACAGGTGTAGGATTAGTTATGAATAGGAAGGTAGGGCAGAGGGTGTCTTACGGTGAACAGTTCAGTGACCGGGTTGTTCTAATCAGAATCGACAGCAGACCAACACTGACAACGATCGTTCAGGTATACATGCCGACGTCGCAAGCTGAAGATGAACAGATAGAGAAAGTGTATGAGGATATTGAAAGGGTAATGCAGTATGTAAAGGGGGACCAAAATCTAATACTCATGGGCGACTGCAATGCAGTTGTAGGGGAAGGAGTAGAAGAAAAGGTTGCAGGAGAATATGGTCTTGGGACAAGGAATGAAAGAGGAGAAAGACTAATTGAGTTCTGTAACAAGTTTCAGCTAGTAATAGCGAATACCCTGTTCAAGAATCACAAGAGGAGGAGGTATACTTGGAAAAGGCCGGGAGATACGCGAAGATTTCAATTAGATTACATCATGGTCAGACAGAGATTCCGAAATCAGATACTGGATTGTAAGGCGTACCCAGGAGCTGATATAGACTCAGATCACAATATAGTAGTGATGAAGAGTAGGCTGCAGTTAAAGACATTAGTCAGGAAGAATCAATACGCAAAGAAGTGGGATACGGAAGTACTAAGGAATGACGAGATACGTTTGAAGTTCTCTAACGTTATAGATACAGCAATAAGGAATAGCGCAGTAGGCAGTACAGTTGAAGAGGAATGGACATCTCTAAAAAGGGCCATCACAGAAGTTGGGAAGGAAAACATAGGTACAAAGAAGGTAGCTGCGAAGAAATCATGGGTAACAGAAGAAATACTTCAGTTGATTGATGAAAGGAGGAAGTACTAACATGTACCGGGAGAATCAGGAAAACAGAAATACAAGTCGCTGAGGAATGAAATAAATGGGAAGTGCAGGGAAGCTAAGGCGAAATGGCTGTAGGAAAAATGTGCAGACATCGAGAAAGATATGATTGTCGGAAGGACAGCCTCAGCATACAGGAAAGTCAAAACAACCTTTGGTGATATTAAAAGCAACGGTGGTAACATTAACAGTGCAACGGGAATTCCACTGTTAAATGCAGAGGAGAGAGCAGATAGGTGGAAAGAATACATTGAAAACCTCTATGAGGGTGAAGATGTGATAGATGAAGAAACAGGAGTCGATTTAGAAGAGATAGGGGATCCAGTATTAGAATCGGAATTTAAAAGAGCTTTGGAAGACTTACGGTCAAATAAGGCAGAAGGGATAGATAACATTCCATCAGAATTTCTAAAATCATTGGGGGAAGTGGCAACAAAACGACTATTCCCGTTGGTGTGTAGAATATATGAGTCTGGCCGATATACCATCTGACTTTCGGAAAAGCATCATCCACACAATTCCCAAGACGGCAAGAGCTGACAAGTGCGAGAATTATCGTACAATCAGCTTAACAGCTCATGCATCGAAGCTGCTTACAAGAATAATATACAGAAGAACGGAAAAGAAAATTGAGAATGCGCTAGGTGACGATCAGTTTGGCTTTATGAAATGTAAAGGGACGAGAGAGGCAATTCTGACGTAACGGCTAATAATGGAAGCAAGGCTAAAGAAAAATCAAGACACTTTCATAGGATTTGTCGATCTGGAAAAAGCGTTCGACAATATAAAATGGTGCAAGCTGTTCGAGATTCTGAAAAAAGTAGGGGTAAGCTATAGGGAGAAACGGGTCATATACAATATGTACAACAACCAAGAGGGAATAATAAGAGTGGACGATCAAGAACGAAGTGCTCGTATTGAGAAGGGTGTAAGACAAGGCTGTAGCCTTTCGCCCCTACTCTTCAATCTGTACATCGAGGAAGCAATGATGGAAATAAAAGAAAGGTTCAGGAGTGGAATTAAAATACAAGGTGAAAGGATATCAATGATAAGATTCGCTGATGACATTGCTATCCTGAGTGAAAGTGAAGAAGAATTAAACGATCTGCTGAACGGAATGAGTACACAGTATGGTTTGAGAGTAGATCGGAGAAAGACGAAGGTAATGAGAAGTAGTGGAAATGAGAACAGCGAGAAACTTAACATCAGGATTGATGGTCACGAAGTCAATGAAGTTAAAGAATTCTGCTACCTAGGCAGAAAAATAACCAATGACGGACGGAGCAAGGAGGACATCAAAAGCAGACTCGCTATGGCAAAAAAGGCATTTCTGGCCAAGAGAAGTCTACTAATATCAAATACCGGCCTTAATTTGAGAAAGAAATTTCTGAGGAGGTACGTCTGAAGTACAGCACTGTATGGTAGTGAAACATGGATTGTGGGAAAACCGGAACAGAAGAGAATCGAAGCATTTGAGATGTGGTGCTATAGACGAATGTTGAAAATTAGGTGGACTGATAAGGTTAGGAATGAGGAGGTTCTACGCAGAATGGGAGAGGAAAGTAATATGTGGAAAACACTGATAAGGAGAAGGGACAGGATGATAGGACATCTGCTAAGACATGAGGGAATGACTTCCATGGTACTAGAGGGATTTGTAGAGGGCAAAAACTGTAGAGGAAGACAGAGATTGGAATACGTCAAGCAAATAATTGAGGACGTAGGTTGCAAGTGCTACTCTGAGATGAAGAGGTTAGCACAGGAAAGTAATTCGTGGCGGACCGCATCAAACCAGTCGGTAGACTGATGACCAAAAAAGAAAGTGGTAACAGCGGCGATTATCGATATGTAGTAACTGTTGCCCTATCTTTGGGGCGACGTCGTTGTTTTTCCGGGTCGTGTGAGTGGGCCAGTTCGGTTGGGGGCTCAGGAGGAGGCAGGTCCGTGCGGTGCGGTACACGCCGGGACCACTGGTGGCACGCATGGACTGCCTGATGGAAGGGCTGTGGTCACGAGGGTGCACGACCTTGTCGCTAACCCGATCCAGCAAGCTTTAAGATGAGTGCATTTCAATCCAAGTAGAGAAACCTCCACTATTGTGATATCTCGCGATTCTTCAGTAACTTGGGTTCGTGTATTGCTTCATCGTTGCATTTGGTTTATCGGACGTCAGTTAGCTTCAGCAAGATTATCATTAGTCATTCGTTAGACTTCCACTAGTCTGAGTTACCATCTTGTGAAGTGAATACAACTCTTGGCTGCCTATCTCATCGCTCATGTGTTTGTTGCCAACCTTCTCAGAGATCGATTCCTGGAGCACCGTCTGTGACCCCTTGGTTCTTGTAAGACATTCGTCTTCTAAAAGGAGATCTGATGGCCACTAGTTCAGTGTAACGCTCCTTCAGCCCACGCCTTCTGCGGATATAATCTGCCTCAGTACCCTTTAAGGAACCTGTGCACTGATCCTTGTGTTTTATTATTGTATTATTTATCACAATTCTTAAGGTCTTCAGCCGTCATTGTGGTCACTTGCCTTAAAATTCTAATTTGATATTTGTATTTACGCAGTGAGCCTATAAAAACTTATTTACTGCCATTCTTTGCGTCTGATGCTTTCTGCTGTGTTTGTGGCGACTTGCCTTAATAAATTAATAACTGTAATTTGTAAGTTGCAGCGAGTTTTAAGCAATTCTTCATTTATTGCTATTCCTGGCGTGTAAGGCCTTCTGCCCAGATCACAGTGGCTTGCTTTTTAAAACATTATCTGCTGTATCTGTATTTAATGTTGTTTTGATAAGCTGTAACTCACTGAAAACGCTATTATTTACACAGTTGTTATTCCTTCATTAATAACGTGTGGTATTTTATATTTATTGTTGAGTCTGGAATTAACGGGATTAAAATAAATTGTATATAACTGTAAAAGGCAACCAATAGTAACTGATTACGACCCCGTCCTCATTCGTAACCGAATCCTGCCTTCCCTTGACTAACAGGTTTCAATCTCCTTGAGCGGAACATTTTTAGCGGTTCTACTATCCAAAATTCGTAGCCTGTTACTGACTAGAGTTTTAATCAAATTTATCTCTTGCCGAAAATTCTCCAAGGATAACTGAACAACCACTGCACGATGAATATTAGAACGGAAAAATGGGCAATTTGAGTTCTAGGGGGTGAGCGGAATCAACTGAGATAATATTACCTGAAAATGTTTACTTAACAAAGATTTTGTAGAAATTTTTTTTCGTTTTTTTAATACCCAAAGTAAGACAAAGGAAATTCAACTCGCTATTTTTGTTCTGCAGTTCCTTGGTCAGTACTGTTTACTGATGAAATTGATTGAAGGTATGAAACAGTTGATCTAATTCTTCGTAAGTTCCTCTAATACAAAAATTAAATCGTCAACGTACAGAACATAGAAGCTAA
Organism: Schistocerca americana; assembly: GCF_021461395.2. Lineage (NCBI taxonomy): Eukaryota > Metazoa > Arthropoda > Insecta > Orthoptera > Acrididae > Schistocerca > Schistocerca americana. Next base: position 668,595,561 of record NC_060120.1, read on the forward strand.
TGTTATTTTTGTGGTTGGCACAGATTCTCGTTTAACCACCACCTGGCCATAAGTTTCCCGCTTCCTTCAGCTTTCTGTTCTGTTAGTTGCCTGTTTATGTATATGATGCGCGTCTGCTTTATATTTTACGTGGATCATTGATCGTGACCGGGCCAAACATCTCATGAAATAAGCGTCAGACGAAAAAACTACAAAAAACGAAACTCATCTAGCTTGAAGGGGGAAACCAGATGGTGTTATGGTTGGCCCGCTAGATGGCGCTGCCATAGGTCAAATGGATATCAACTGCGTTTTTCAAATAGGAACCCCCATTTTTATTACATATTCGTAGAGTACGTAAAGAAATATGAATGTTTTAGTTGGACCACATTTTTCGCTTTGTGATAGTGGCGCTGTAAAAGTCACAAACATATGGCTCACAATTTTAGACGAACAGTTGGTAACAGGTAGGTTTTTTAAATTAAAATACAGAACGTGGGTACGTTTGAACATTTTATTTCGGTTGTTCCAATGAAATACGTGTACCTTTGTAAACTTATCATTTCTGAGAACGCATGCTGTTACAGCGTGATTACTTGTAAATACCACATTAATGCAATAATTGCTCAAAATGATGTCCGTCAACCTAAATGCATTTGGCAATACTTGCAACGACATTCCTCTCAACAACGAGTAATTCACCTCCCGTAATCTTCACACATGCATTGACAATGCGCTGACGCATGTTGTCAGGCGTTGTCGGTGGATCACGATAGCAAATATTCTTCAACTTTCCCCACTGAAAGAAATCCTGGGACGCCAGATCCGGTGAACGTGCAGCCATGGTATGGTGCTTCGACGACCTATCCACCTGTCATGAAATATGCTATTCAATACCGCTTCAACCACACGCGAGCTATGTGCCGGACCTCCATCATGTTGTAAGTACATCGCCATTCTGTCATGCAGTGAAACATCTTGTAGTAACATCGGTAGAACATTACGTAGGAAATAAGCATACTTTGCACCATTTAGATTGCCATCGATAAAATGGGGCCCAATTATCCTTCCTCCCATAATGCCGCACCATACATTAACCCGCCAAGGTCGCTGATGTTCCACTTGTCGCAGCCATCGTGGATTTTCCGTTGTCCAATAGTGCATATTACGCCGCTGATGGTGAATGATGCTGCGTCGCTAAATAGAAAACGTGCAAAAAATCTGTCATCGTCCGATAATTTCTCTTGAGCCCAGTGGCAGAACTTACACGACGTTCAAAGTCGTCGCAATGCAATTCCTGGTGCATGGAAATATGGTACGGGTGCAATCGGTGTTGATGTAGCATTCTCAACACCGACGTTTTTGAGATTCTCGATTCTAGGACACTTTGTCTGCTGCTGATGTGCGGATTAGCCGTGACAGCAGCTAGAACACCTACTTGGGCATCATCATTTGTTGCAGGTCGTGGTTGACATTTCACATGTGGCTGAACACTTCCTGTTTCCTTAAATAACGTAATTATCCGGCGAATGGTCCGGACACTTGGATGATGTCGTGCAGGATACCGAGCAGCATACATAGCACACGCCCGTTGGGCATTTTGATCACAATAGCCATACAGCAACACGATATCGACCTTTTCCGCAATTGGAAAGCTGTCCATTTTAACACGGGTAATGCATCACGAAGCAAATACTGTCCGCACTGGCGGAATGTTACGTGATTATTAAAGCGCCATCTATCACAAAGCGAAAAAAGTGGTCCAACTGTAACATTCATATTTCTTTACTTACTACACGAATATGTATTAAAAATAGGGGATCCAATTTTTAAAAAAATAAAAAAAGCGGAGTAATATCCGTTTGACCTATGGCAGCGCCTTCTAGCGGGATAACCATAGCGCCATCTGGTTTTCCCCTTCAAGCTAGATGAGTTCCGTTCTTTGTAGTTTTTTCGTTTGATGCATATTTCGTGAGATATTTGGCCCATCAATGGACCACCCTATATATATATATATATATATATATATATATATATATATATATATAATTTTTGTTGTTTCTTTTTGTTGCTCACATGACTTCCATGCACTGGTTATAGCATTTTTAGGTGTTATTACTTCTTCTGAGGAAGACAGGTTTATATCTGTCGGAACCTTGGTAAAGGTTTGAATAAACTTTTGTCATGCAACTGGTTTGGCTGTGTGTTTCATATAGTATCCCAACTTTTATCGATTTTGTAGTTTTGGAGCATGATTTTGACACTGTAGACTGGAATACACTTACGGAGGGGTTAAAAAACAGAGCCCAAAATATAATATATAACTGGTACAGAAAGAAGATGGCAGTTGTAAGAGCCGACGGACCTGAAAGACATTGCAGATGACATTATAACTCTGGAAAATACAATAAGGACTGTGAAGAGTAATTTAATGGTATAGACAGTGTCTTTAAAGGAGGATATCAGGCGAACGTCAACAAGATCAAAGCAGGTGTAATTAAATGTAGTCGATTTAAATCAGGCGATGCTCAGGGAATTAGCAAACGAGTGACTATAAGTGGTAGTTGAATTTTCCTATTTGGATATTTAAATAACTGATGATGGACGAAGTAGAGAGGATATAAAATGTAGACTTGTAACGGCAATAAAAGCGTTTCTGAAGAAAAGAAATTTTTGACGTCGAATATAGGACTAAGTGTTTGGAACTCTTTCCTGAAGTTGTTTGGCGAAGTGTAGCATTGTCTGAAGGGAAACGTGGACGATAAACCGTTCAGACAAGAAGGTGTAGCTGATTTGAAATGTGGTGCTACAGGAGAATACTGAAGATCAGATGGGCAGATCATGTAATGAATGAAGAGGTACTTAACAGAATTTGGGAGAAAAGAAATTTTTGGCATAAATTCACAAAAAGAAGGGATCGGTTGGTGTGACACATCATGAAACATCAGCATTTGAGGAAATTGTGTGTGGTAAAAACTGAAGAGAGAGACCAAGGGATGAACTCAGTAAACATATTCAAATGGATGTAGGTTGCAATAGTTATTTGGCGATGAAGAGGCTTGCAGGGGATACAGTTGCGTGGGAAGCTGCATAACAACAAGAGCGGTGTGGTGCTAACAGACTATGCCCTTAAGTGACAAATCGTAACAATGGCGTGCTACCAAACTCTCTAACAGTTGCCCATCAAGATGAAGCGTCGAGGAAAGCCGTTAAAAGTGGTGTTTTTGTTCCATGACCGTGTCCAGCTAATTGTCCAATAGATACAGTGGCAGTAAAATTTTGCCTCACACCGCAAATGTACTGGAGAGCTACGAGGTTGCCTTATGGTCTCATTCTCAATGAAGGAAAAACCAAACCCACGCCTCGTAATGCTACAGCGCGGTCAATGCTTCAGGTGCCAATAGTTTGGGACTTAATGTCTTCTGGAATAGAGGGTCAATCTCCATCAAGTGCCAACGGTCTTTTTGGAGGGTGGATGAGCGGACTGAGGTAGGGAACCTACTTACTCTTGTGATGGGAAACTATCCCTGCCGGTGATGAGCCACCAAGTCAAACGACTTGGAGACGTGGAACGCAATGGGAATTACCTCATTAAAGACCCACCTGGCTATCCATGTGCAACAACAAGGGCAGAATCTAATACTGTATGTATCCCTACTAATGGGTTTCGGATCCCAGTCAGGGAAAGTAGCGAGACTTCCAGGTCGTCATTCCACGAAATCGTCGCAGAGAAGGAGTAGGAAAACCAGAAAAAGAAGGAAAAGGCCAATTAAACATTGACACTAGAAATGTGCGAAAATTGTTAAAGCTGCGAAGTCTGGAGGAAGTCAAAAAGAGTATGACAAAGCGTCGACTGGATACTCGAGGGCTATGTGAGACAAGATGGGCTCCAAATGGCAGTTTCAGATCAGAAGATATCAGGATGATACCGATTGGAAACCAAGAGTCAGGTATAACTAAACTATTAATAAAGAAATTGATATGTGTTGTAATGAACACCTGCACCATGTGAGTGGTAATTCAAGTATATTTACTAACAACAGTGATAGTAATGATGAAGAAATAAGAAGCACTTACGACAACATTGAAGAATTAATGGATGTTATAAACATCAAAGACAATGTTATTCCTATGGAAGATTATAGCGCCTTGGTAGGCGTACAAGAGGGTACTGTTTGAAGTAGTAAGTGACAGATAGAATGAGTATACTGATGACATGAACAGTGGAGCTGAGACTGAAAGTTTAGATGAATATATTAAAGATAAAAAACTAACTGATTTATATAATAAGGGGCCACCTTACACTAAATAGGTTAAGATCAAATAAAGCAATGGGTATCCCTGCAGAGCTCCTCCAAAACAATAATGAGAACGTCAAAAGTAAAGCATTTAGTATAGTATCTGAATGTTATTAAGAGGGTATTTTACCACTGGCTTCACAGAAAGTCGAACTGTTGCGTTACACAGGTGAGAAAATGTAAAGGACTGTGCAAATTATAAAATACTAGCACGTCTGTCGCAACAGGGAATGGAATGGAAGAAGCAAAACTGACGTTATGTAAAATTTTGTAAAAAAGATAAGAAGTAAACAGAAAAACACTACACCATTTAGTGACCTAGAAATGCGCTTCATATGGTTGATTGGAAGTCATTGTTTAAAGTGATTCGCAAAGTAGAATTTGGCTGGAAGGACAAGCCATTAAGTTTGAGTCTATACGAAAGTCGAAGTACTGAACTGGATATTAATGGTAGAGGCAAAAATCGAAAGGGTGGTGACAGAGCTGTGCCCTCTGTCACCTTACCTATTTAATTTGTTAATCAAGGAAGAAATAACAACAATGAAAGAAAAAACAACTTGAATCAAAGTTAATTATATTCACATCCACTGTATCAGATCTGATGATGACGTTACAGTAGAGACAGAGTCAGAGAAATAACTAAATGAAATGTTGAAAGTCTTAAATCACACGATAACTCAATTCTGGAGGAAAATAATAAATGTCTGGAGGAAATCAAGGGAAGAACAATACTGGCCAAGAGTGACTAACAAAATAAGAACCTCAGATTGAACAAGCACATCAGCTTTCACACTAAGAAAAGATTTTAAAGACCTTCAGCAAATCAGCAGAAAGCTCACCTCGACACTGCAGAATGTGATGCCGGAGGAGAGTTACAAGAAATAGCTGGACTAACCGAAAACCGAATGAGATCATTCTACAACAAATATGAGAGGAGAAAGACCGACTGAAAGTCATAATTCAACGCAAAGCACGTTGGACACTTAATTAGACATGATATTCTGCTGTCCGCAGCTCGTGGTTGTGCGATAGCGTTCCCGCGCCCGGGTTCCCGGGTTCGATTCCCGGCGGGGTCAGGGATTTTCTCTGCCTTGTGATGACTGGGTGTTGTGTGATGTCCTTAGGTTAGTTATGTTTAAGTAGTTCTAAGTTCTAGGGGACTTATGACCATAGATGTTAAGTCCCATAGTGCTCAGAACCATTTGAACCATTTTTTTTTTTTTTGAGATTCTGCTACAAACCTTTTTTGAATGCAAGGTTGTATGGAATAAAACGAGAGATCGACCGAGTACACCCTATTTAAAAAATGTGATCGGTGAAATCGGATGTAGTTCACACGTGGAGATGAAGAGCATTTCAGAAGAGATAAAAGTGTTGATAAGGAGTGTCCTGACTCACGGCTGTGTGATATTAATTTTTTATTTCTTTCACTTTTACTTGAGATCTGTTTCAGCTAAAACTGGAAGAAACTTTCTCACGCGGATTAAAGATGACATTCGAAATAGTGATAAAAACCAATCACAATAATTTTCCACCTAAAACAGCCTCCACATCCGGTAGATAAAACTGTGTGTGTGTCTGTGTGTGTGTGTGTGTGTGTGTGTGTGTGTGTGTGAATTCCTAAGCGACCGAACTGTTGAGGTCATCGGTCCCTAGACATACACACGACGTAAACTAACTTACACTAAGAACAACACACAACTCATGCCCGAGGAAGGACTCGAACCTCCGACGGGGGGGAGCCGCGCGAACCGTGACACGGCGTCCTAGACCACTGAACATGCATTGGAGATACTTCATGAAACTCCGAAGAATCCTACCATGAACATTCGCGAGGAACTTGAAATTTATATAGATATAAGAAACCAACCATAAGATGTATCGAACGAACAGACCGATCTTAAACATCAATACCATTTTTTTTAAAATTATCTAAATACTCTAAAAAGAAAACGGATAAATACAAAGCGCAGTGCGCACTCAAAGATGATGCACCCAAAATAAAACTTAACATAATTGCTTACACACATACTCTCAAAGATATATCCGAGCATGAGTACAGTACGTACGAGAATGTCACAATTTACGAAAAATAACCGAAAATAGAAGTTAGAAAAAGGACACACACCAAATAAAAATCCCTACCCAATGAACGCCTAAAATTAATAGCACCTCTGATCAATATACACGCAGACAAGCACCAACATAGAACAACCATAGATATACACGCAACCAAATAATGTATTTACACTGAAAAGCCAAAGAAACTGATACACCTGCCTAATATCGTGTAGAGCCCTTGCGAGCACGCAGAAATACCGCAACCGAGGTGCCACGGACTCGACTAATGTATGAAGTAGTGGCGGAGGAACTGACACCATGAATCCTGCAAGGCTGTTCATAAACCCGTAAGAGTACGAGGAGTTGGAGATCTCTTCCGAACAGCACGTTGCAAGACATCCCAGATGAGCTCAATAATGTTCAGGTCTCGGGAGTTTGGTGGCCAGCGAAAGTGTTTAAACTCATAAGAGTGTTTCTGGAGCTACTCTGTAGCTATTCCAAACGTGTGAGATGTCGCATTGTCCTGCTGCAATTGCCTGCTGCAATTGTCCAAGTCCATCGGAATGCACAATGGACATGAATGCATGCAAGTGATCAGACAGGATGCTTGCGTACGTGTCACATGTCAGTGGTCTCTAAACGTATCAGGGGTCACATATCACTCAAGCTGCACGGGTCCCACACCATCACAGAGCGTCCACCAGGTTGAACAGTCCACTACTGACATGCAGGGTGGATGGATTCATGAGATTGTCTCCATACCCGTACACGTCCATCCGCTCGATACCATTTTAAACGAGTCTCGTCCGGCTGGGAAACATGTTTGCAGTCACCAATAGTCCAATGTAAGTGCAGATGGGCCCAGGTGAGGCGTAAAGCTTTGTGTCATGCAGTCATCATGGGTACACGAGTTGCCCTCGGCTCCGAAAGCCCATATCGATTATGTTTCGTTGAATGGTTCGCATGCTGACATTTTTGATGGCCCAGCATTGAAATTTGCAGCTATTTTACGGAAGGGTTGCACATCTGTAACGCTGAACGATTCTCTTCAGTCGTCTTTGGTCCCGTTCTTCCAGGATCCTTTTTAGGTCGCAACGATGTCGGAGATTTGATGTTTTACCGCTTTCCTGATATTCATGGCACACTCTTGAAATGGTCGTACTTCATCGTTACCTCAGAGATTCTGTGTCCATCGCTCGTGCGCCGACTTTAACACAACGTTCAAACTCACTTAAATCTTGATAACCTGCCATTGAAGCAGCAGTAACCGATCAAACAACTGCGACAGCCCCTTTTTGTCTTCTACATGCGTTGCCGTCCGCATTGCCGTATTATGCATGTTATCATTGTATTTGAGTACCGTCTGCCTATACCAGTTTCTTTGGTGTTTCAGTTTATCATCTGTATAAAAATGCTTATACTTTCCAAACATACGACACTGTAGCTCCAAATATGTCAAATTACTGTCATAACAAATTAATTACTACCTTAATTCAACAAATATAGAACGACTGTCAAAATACAGTTGCCAACGATGTAATAGGTATGTCAATCAATCTTGACAATTTATACGTAAGTAGCAATCTATGCTCAACATTATACCATAACATAATTATGTATAATGAAAATAATGTCACCCACATTGCACCGCAGTTCATTCGGTAATGGCAAGTTAGCCGAAACAGACCTGTAGTGAATGTGAATGAAATACGAGAGCTATTCGGAAAGTAAGGTCCGGTTGTGCGCGAAATGGAAACCACAGTGAAAATTCCATGAAGCTTTGCACAGACGTGTTGAACAGTGTCTCTAGTACCGCGTCACGTCTCTCTTTTCAGTTCTGAGAGCACAGTGAGCATGTAAATGTGCCTAGAAAATAGTATCTCCTTCCAAGTATGAGGGCCTGGTGAGAGATTTCGTCTGATGGCATGCAACCCACATAACACCACTATCATGCGCTTCCTTCTTCATGACCGTTCTAGCAGCACTCTGAAGGAGCAGTGAAGATGCTTCTGAAGCGTTTTCAGTGGAAAGTGTTTGATCATCTATAATAAATGCCGTAATTGGCTTCCCCTGAATTTCATCTCTGGCTATGGAGACAACATTTTCGCACAAATAACGAGCTGTAGATTAACTTCTTATGCCTGGGATTCACAGTCATGTAGAACTTTACAAGAGACATCATATTTATGCATAGACTGTAATACTTAAAGCCGCAAAAATCTGCACTTGATAATAGTGAGCCGTGCGCAGCTAGCGTTCATCACGTTTATTGCTTGGCATATTGTCATTGCGGCTATGGCATCCCGTTTATTATTCAATTTACTGGCGTCTCTATGTTGCTGGCTTGCCAGCGTATGAGTGGCAGCAGTAGCGCTTATCGGTACGAGTACTGTGGTACTATCCTTGGAGCGACCGCTGGTATTTCCGGGTCGCATTGTATGGAGTGGAGAGTTGGGAACTGACATCAGGTCGGTTGGGAGCGAACCAGAGAGAAGGTCCACGCAGTGCGGGGGCAAGCCGGGGCCACTGGCGGTGTGCTGCCACTGCCGTATCGAGGAGGGATGGCTTCCGAAAGCGCCGACTTCGTTGCACACCGTACCCTGGACGTTTAAGTTGAGTGAAGAGTTAACTGCTAATGAAAACTCGACTATTCTGAGATCTCGCCTCTGGTTGGCGGGTTTTTGCTCCCAGGGCCGCTGAGTCTGGCGGCAACGAGTGAAGTGTTTCGAGGTGGTGAAATATTGCAGCTGTCTTTCTCTATTTGTTATTCATCATTGAATTTAGTATTATTCTTAATAGTGTAGTATAGCCAGCGATATTGTCTGCCTTGTGGCCGCTAACGCCCCAGTTACCTGCCCTGGAGGTTAGCGTTGTTTTCCGGCAGTGTACCTTTCCTCGTCGTGTTGATGCTGTAAGACACAGCGCGTAGTTCGACAGCCTCTTGTACTGTACTGTGCATATCTTTTTGGGAGATCTACCTTGGTTCTAGTGTTGGGGTGTTTTCTGAAGACGTAGTGCTGCCTGTCTCTTCGCCCTTGCCTAAAAATATTCCATTATTGTACCGGTGATCGGACGTTAGTCGGATTGGTTAGTCAGTCGGTCGGCGCTTAAGCTGCCCCTAATTTGAGTTGCCTTCCTGTTGCGTGAGTACAACTCTTGGCTGCCTGTCTCACCTTACCTTACGTTTGAGTTACCTTCCCAGGCCGACCCTTGGAACACTTGCTGCGAACCTTGTCCTGATTTCTTAGATTGTGATATTTGTTTCAAGGATATTTGTAATTTTCTAATTATTGTTGGTGTGGCCTTCAACCGAGCAATAATTTCACTTCTTTGGTGATAATTCAGGCCTTCAGCCGTTTGTTATTTGAAATTATTTGTGGCCTTCAGCCCAGGAATAATTTCACTTCTTTTATTATAAGGTCTTCAGCCGTGTTACAATTTGTTTTAAAATGAAGTATTTGTCTTAATATGTGGTATTTGAAACTGTTCTTCTGACTTCTAACTCAGGCCTTCAGCCGTTTCTTGTTTGAGGTTACTGTTGGTGGTCTTCAGCCCTAAAATTGTGGAATTTTTTTTTCTGTGATAGGCCTTCAGCCGTCATACAGTCAATTGTGTTTTTCTAAGAGATTGCTTTAAAATTTTAATTTCTTTAAATAAAGTTTACGAATTTGTTGTGCAACCGAGAGTAATTGATTACTGTCCCATCCACAATCATAGCCTTATCCTGCCCCATCCTGAGAATCCAGCTCTCAAATGGCCTAAGGCCGAAATTGTAATCGTGATATAAAGAAAGTGTTACAGTCACAGGCGTAAATATGATGTCTCTTAACGAGCTGTAGACCAGCGTAGAGAAATGGCGGACAATACCGTCGACTGTTTCCTACGACGAGGGTATTTGAAAGACGGTACAACGCTACGACAAAATTCCTAAGTCCTAGTAGCAACTATGTAGAGAAGCAGCTGGAAGGCGTAGCTAACTTTCATATGAAACAATTTTTATTTTCGCAGTAGTTTTTCGGTTCGCGACTGACTGGACATTAGTTTAGAATAGTCATAGTAAAAGTTAATATCAAACAGGAGCGAGTCTGTTCACTACTTATAAATAAGTCACTTGCTGAATTATACTACGCTGAAGGCCCTATGGAACATAAAGAGGAAGCTGCGGTTGCAGAGGCAAGGAGTAGCCTTTTAAAAGAAGATGGAGATGTCCTGAAGAAGGAGTCAATGACTTCTTCCTCTTCGACTGAGTAAAGAAACAATTGCGTGGAAGGCAACTGCACAGTGATAACAATTTGTTTTTCGGTATGGAATGTTTCGTAAACGCCAAACTGCAAGCTACTGCTTGTCTTCGTTGGAAAAAAAAACAGCCGATTTGAAAGATGAACATGTAGAATATGAACCACGTCTAGAGCTGGATATTTCCGAGGTGATATCTGACACTTCATGACCAGCCGTTGTAGTTAACTTGGCGCTAGAAGAAGCAGCATAGAAACAAAAATGTTGAGTGTAATAGGAGTGAATAAATGAAAAGATTGGTCTTTTGGCTGCTATGAACGTGTATAAAATTCCATTTCAACCGTTTCCCAGGGCAGGGGGCGTGTATACGCGTGTCTCTTGGGTGTTCCTACAGTGCTATTGACGATTGTATGCATCCTGAGCCGCCAAACTCGCACTGCTGCAGACTTACTTCTGCGTGTCCGTGAATAAAAAAGTTTCTGGGATTTGTAATAAAATGTAGGTGCCTCCATTCATGATATCATTAGCAAAAAACCTCTGCTCGATATCTGGAATGATTTATGCAATATGTCGATTTTTATGACCATGTAATTTGTGATGTATAAGGACGGGAATGTGTGCGTTTTGCAGGACCGTATGTCTCGTATAAAAATAAATAACTCGAGAACGAAATGAGATATCTTTCTGCTCTTAATTTCAAATAAAGTATCATTACCGTGTCTACACTTCATTCATTGTAACGTACGAGATAAAATCACCTGTAAGCAAAGTTTACGCAATTTTGAGAGAAGTTTGAAATATATAATCACATTCTCAGTAAACCTGACTGCGTACATAATGATCAACTAGAATCAAAAAATCAAATGTATCTCCAAAATCTCATATAACTCTTATAATTTAAAATGATAGAAATATTAATTAATTGATAGAGAGGAAGTTTTTCGTTAGCATCTCTCAGAGCCACAAAATTAAACGACTAATTGTAAAAATTATCTGTAATATGAAGAAATATCTTTGAACTGCCTTACATGTGTACACATATCACGTTTTTTGGCACATCAAAGCAGCAGCCAATGTAGACAAAGTATCCCCTATCTTTTATTTAGTTCAGTTCACTGATCAGCATGGGTTGTAAAAATAAAATCAAACCTGTGTCTTTCAGTATGTAAAGGAGGGTATTTCAAGAATCGAGTACAATGTATAAAGCATGCACAAATGTAAAACTATGTAATCACGAAGAATTTTGTTATATTTTAGGACACAACTGCAGAACGTACAGAGAAGTCAATGCCACAATCTGACAATGGGGTCAGGTCCAAATCCAGTTATTGATTGGCGACTCCATGGCATGTTCTGTGCACCACGACCAAATAGTGGATAGAATTGGAAGGAAAATCAGCATTGGCCGTATTTTGTTGTTTTATTGACAGCAAAATCTATTTTCGGTCACTTAGTCACCATCCTCAGTGCTGTAATATACAATTAAAATTGGTGGGCACTGGTATCAATCTATAACCACAAGCTTAGAGCGATCACATAAACTCCACACTAAGCTTGTGGTTACAGCTTGATACCAAAGCCTACCAATTTTAATTGTATATTACAGCACTGAGGATGGCCACTAAGAGACCAAAAATCGATTTTGCTAACAATAAAACAACAAAATACGGCCAATGCCGATTTTCCTTCCAAATCCAGTTATGGTACAATATTTCCTACAGCACAGTTTACGACATCAGCTGCGGTGTTCTCCAACCAAAATGAATAAAGTAATGTGTCTGTGCAATCCTTTTTTTACTTTTGCAAACTCTTTAAAATTTCGAGCAGTGTTTTACTTAATTTGATGCAGCTCTGTAAGTATGATGCATAATGAAAAGAAATTCAGTTCTTTATCGGACGAAGATACCAGACTGTAAGGTGTGCAAAAATCAAATTTTTTCACCCAATAGTTTCCTTAAAATCAGGCCTAATAGTTTCCTTAAAAGCAGGTGATAAGTATCAGCGCAGGCACCAGCATTTGGCGAGCAGTACAGGCACAAAAAAAGCCTGTCTATCGCGGGATGTAGAGAGGACGTCTGTAGAGCAGTGAAATGGTTAATGACTGAAAAGAACAGGGAAACTTGATGTGAACAGTATGCACAACCGAAAGTGAGTGGCGCTTTTACTCAGTGCGGCGTTACCCGTGAGACAGTTTAAATGCTTTCTGACCTTTACTGCATTGACATTGTTGACATCGCACTGTGCGCTGGTGTCGACAGCGCTGACGCTAGGCAGCTTCTTGCAGGCGAGTGCTGAGATCGTGTAGGCGGTGCCGTCTACGCTGAAGACGGTGCCGGAGACGCAGGTGGCATTCAGAGTCTGCGCGTCGATCAGCTTGAACCCGGAGTCAGGACAGGCGAACAGCAGCTGCGTGCCCTCGCTGACCACGATGTCGCCGCGTGCGTCCGGCGCCAGGAAGCTGCTCAGGTCCTTGTCTGCGTTCGGGTTGAGCAGCAGCGGCTGAGGCGACGGAAAATTCGGAGAGTTTACGTTCACCGAGCACTCTGCGGAAAGACGTGCATAGGTGGTCAGTGGCAGCCACCAGTCGCTAAACTGGCACGACCAATTTCTGCTAGTCTACAGGGTGTTACAAAAAGGTACGGCCAAACTTTCAGGAAACATTCCTCACACACAAATAAAGAAAAGATGTTATGTGGACATGTGTCCGGAAACGCTTAATTTCCATGTTAGAGCTTATTTTAGTCTCGTCAGTATGTACTGTACTTCCTCGATTCACCGCCAGTTGGCCCAATTGAAGGAAGATAATGTTGACTTCGGTGCTTGTGTTGAGACGCGACTCATTGCTCTACAGTACTTGCATCAAGCACATCAGTACATAGCATCAACAGGTTAGTGTTCATCAAGAAAGTGGTTTTGCAGTCAGTGCAATGTTTACAAATGCGGAGTTGGCAGATGCCCATTTGATGTATGGATTAGCACGGGGCAATAGCCGTGGCGCGGTACGTTTGTATCGAGACAGATTTCCAGAACGAAGGTGTCCCGACAGGAAGACGTTCGAAGCAATTGATCGGCGTCTTGGGAGCACGGAATATTCCAGCCTATGACTCGCGACTGGGGAAGACCTAGAACGACGAGGACACCTGCAATGGACGAGGAAATTCTTCGTGCAGTTGACGATAACCCTAATGTGAGCGTCAGAGAAGTTGCTGCTGTACAAGGTAACGTTGACCACGTCACTGTTTGGAGAGTGCTACGGGAGAACCAGTTGTTTCCGTACCATGTACAGCGTGTGCAGGCACTATCAGCAGCTGATTGGCCTCCACGGGTACACTTCTGCGAATGGTTCATCCAACAATGTGTCAATCCTCATTTCAGTGCAAAGGTTCTCTTTACGGATGAGGCTTCATTCCAACGTGATCAAATTGTAAATTTTCACAATCAACATGTGTGGGCTGACGATAATCCGCACGCAATTGTGCAATCACGTCATCAACACAGATTTGCTGTGAACGCTTGGGCAGGCATTGTTGGTGATGTCTTGATTGGGCCCCATTTTCTTCCACCTACGCTCAATGGAGCACGTTATCATGATTTCATACGGGATACTCTACCTGTGCTGCTAGAACATATGCCTTTACAAGTACGACACAACATGTGGTTCATGCACGATGGAGCTCCAGCACATTTCAGTCGAAATGTTAGTACGCTTCTCAACAACAGATTCGGTGACCGATGGATTGGTAGAGGCGGACCAATTCCATGGCCTCCACGCTCTCCTGACCTCAACCCTCTTGACTTTCATTTATGGCGGCATTTGAAAGCTCTCGTCTACACAACCCCGATACCAAATGTAGAGACTCATCGTGCTCGTATTGTGGACGGCTGTGACACAATACGCCATTCTCCAGGGCTGCATCAACGCATCAGGGATTCCATGCGACGGAGGGTGGATGCATGTATCCTCGCTAACGGAGGACATTTTGAACATTTCCTGTAACAAAGTGTTTGAAGTCACGCTGGTACATTCTGTTGCTGTGTGTTTCCATTCCATGATTAAAGTGATTTGAAGTAATAAAATGAGCTCTAACATGGAAAGTAAGCGTTTCCGGACACATGTCCACATAACATATTTTCTTTCTTTGTGTGTGAGGAATGTTTCCTGAAAGTTTGGCCGTACCTTTTTGTAACATCCTGTATAGAGTGCTGCAAGAGGGGTAGTAAATGCTCTAGGACATGGTTAATACAGATTATTTTCAGTGAAAGATTTGTATGACATACGTCCAATTTTTAACGTTAACAGAATACAACCCAAAGAAATATACACTATGTGGTCAAAAGTATCCGGATACCTGGCTGAAAATAACTTACAAGTTCTTGGCACCCTTCATCGGTAATACTGGAAATCAATATGGTGGTAGCCCACCCTTAACTTCGATGACAACTTCCACTTTCGCAGGCATACGTTCAGTCAGGTGCTGGAACGTTTCTTGGGGAATGTCAGCCCATTCTTCACGGAGTACTACACTGAGGAGAGGTATCGATGTCGGTCGGTGGCGTGTGGCACGAAGTCGACGTTTCATAACATCCTAAAGGTGTTCTATAGGACTCAGGTCAACGCATTACAGGGATGTTATTGTCGTGTAACCACACCGCCACAGGCCGTGCATTATGAACAAGTACTCGATCGTGTTGAAAGATGCAATCGCCAACCCCGAATTGCTCTTCAAAAGTGGGAAGCAAGAAGGTGCTTAAAACATAAATTTAGACCTGTCCTGTGATAGTTCCACGAAAAACAACAAGGGGTGCAAGCCTCTCAATAAAAAAACGCGACCACACCATAACGCCACCGCCTCCGAATTTTACTGTTGGCGCTACACACGCTGGCTAATGGCGTCCACCGGGCATAAGCCATACCGACATCCTGCCATCGGATCGCCACATTATTTACCGTCATTTGTCACTTCACACAACGTTTTTTCACTGTTGAATCGTCCAATGTTTACGCTCCTTACACCAAGAGAGGCATCGTTTGGTATTTACCGGCGTAATGTGTGGCTTATGATCAGCCGCTCGACCATGAAATCCAAGCTTTCTCATCTCCAGCCTAACTGTCATGGTACTTGCAGTGGATCCTGATGCAGACTGGAATTCCTGTGTGATGGTCTGGATAGATTCTGCCTATTACACATTACGATACTCTTCAACTGTCGGTGGTAGGGCGGCCGGTATGCTTTTATAGTGTACCTGTCCCTTCACGTTTCCATTTCACTATCACATCGGAAACAACGGACCTAGAGATGTTTAGGAGTGTGGAAGTCTCACGTATAGACGTACTACACAGGTGACAGCCAATCACTTTTCCACTTTCGAAGTCTGTGAGTTCCACAAAGCGCGCCATTTTCCTCTCTCACGATGTCTAATGACTACTGAAGTCGCCGATGTGGAGTAGCTGGCAGTAGGTGGCAGCACAATATCCTTACATATTTCTGGCGTAATATTAAAATTGTGTATAAAAATAGCATCATAGTGAAAGATATGTACTATTCCCTTGAAGGACAAAGACTTTCATTCACACATACGTTTCTCTGGCGTAATATTAAAATGATGCGCGAAATTGGCACCAGTCTAATTATTATCGTGATATTTACATAAAATTACGTAAACACACACACACAGACACGCATTAAAAGTATGTCAATTGCTAAAAATGAAGCCAAACGTTTTGTGAACTATGTTTTTCTTATCGATTTCAAAACATCGTTTATGAACTGGCTCTCCAGTTTTATCTGTGAATTTCATTGAAGCCTATATATTATTCGCTACGGAATATTGGAGCAAGTATCTGAGGGCACTCATCAGAAAACGAGACACATGGAAGAAAGGTAAGTAAACAGTTCACTATCTTAAAAGTAATCACAATAGCTGTGTTAGTATGCGTGTCCCCCTGTGAGACAAGACGATTAATGCCTTCATGGAAAAATGTTTGAGGCGACCCACGAAAAACCATGACTGTACCCAGGTGTGCACTTCTTTGGCCGAAGGAAATCGCCGGCCACGAACGCCTTTCTTCAGGGCTCCAAAACAATAGTATGGACCTCGTATGGGGAGAGACCGGAACTGCAAGGGGGATGTGTGAGGGCTTCCCAGTGAGACTTCTGCAGCGTACTCGAAACGACCTTGTCAACACGTGGGTGGGCGTTCTCCTATGCATTGACACGTATACACGAAAGTTATGAAAACTGTAACACCCAGAAAGAAGGTTTCTTTATGATTTCAAACACATGGGCTGAACAGTGCAGCAGCAGCAGTAACTAATTCCGTTGGTGTACACGAAGAGTTTTGGCTTGAATTTGCCGGCAGCGGACGTCATAGGCTTTGACTTCATACGTAATACTCTTTTTGTTTTAGGCTGCTTCACCTCTTCCGTGCTGTACATGGGGACGCTGCTAACGGAAGCCGCGTCGTGCTAGTGGCATCTGGAGGCGAGGAGGATGGCCCAGTGTGACTGCAACGTAGTGCAGCAGCCGAGTAGCATCTCTTATAGGGAAGAAGAGGCAATAAAAGCGTTTAAGAGTATTTTGCGAGAAATGAAAATTAAAACATCTGCAGCCATCACTTCTCCATTTGATTTACTTATGCAACGAGTTTCGGTGTTCCACAAAACCATCTTCAGGCCCCTCGACCAACGTATCTCGGGAGAAATCCAGTCTCGTGTGCACTCATGACAGGGGCCAATATTGTGTTACTGGAGTCCGAAGATCTCTCGTTTACACGACATATCTCTTCATTCATCAACCGACGACTTCAGTAAACTAGATATCTACCGACACTAGTTATCCACTGAGGTGACAAAAGACATGGAACAGCGACGTGTACATATACAAACGGCGGCAGTATCACATACATTAGGTATAAAAGAACAGTTCATTCGCGGAGTTCTCATTTGTGCTCAGTTTATTCCTGTGAAAAGGTTTCCGACGTGATTATGGCCGCACGACGGGAATTAACAGACTTTGAACGCGGAATGTTAGAAACCCATGGGGCATTCCATTTCGGAAATCGTTAGGAACTCAATATTCCGAGAACCACGGTGTCAACAGTGTGCCCAGAGTACCAGATATCAGGCATTACTTCTGACCACGGACAACGCAGTGGTCGACGGCCTTCACTTAACGACCGAGTGTAGTGGCGTGTGGTCGGCGGTTGGAAATACGAGTGTGCTGTCCGAAGGCTTGAAGTACATCACGTCGGCTGTGTTCGTCTACGGCAGTCTGTCCCTTCCTGGAAAGCACCAACTGGAGCAGCGTCTTGAGCTAGGTATGTGTGTCCCTGCGTGCACAGCAAGTTGTTGTTAAATCTGCCCACTTAACGGCCGATATTGTTAGACGATAGATCAGACAGTAGTACTGTGTGGCGCATATGGGCTGTAACTCTGTGTAAGCTTAACTGTGTACCATCACTACCCTTTTCGAACTAGAGACGGAAGTTAGCAGCGATCAGGCATCGCAATAATTCGATGGTGAAGGTTGCTGGATTGGGACTCGAAACCGGATCTCCATCCGGACACGCTACTCCTCCGACTAAAATCCTCAACCTGTCAACGCTGTTGCCCATCCGCACTGACATTATCATGGTAACCACGCCTACAGAGGTACTGTATACGTGTGTGGTCTCTGTTGTCGAACATGTGGATGCACAACAGGGTCCGGACCTCTAACAGGAATACAGTACTCGCAGCGATCAAATACACTCCTGGAAATTGAAATAAGAACACCGTGAATTCATTGTCCCAGGAAGGGGAAACTTTATTGACACATTCCTGGGGTCAGATACATCACATGATCACACTGACAGAACCACAGGCACATAGACACAGGCAACAGAGCATGCACAATGTCGGCACTAGTACAGTGTATATCCACCTTTCGCAGCAATGCAGGCTGCTATTCTCCCATGGAGACGATCGTAGAGATGCTGGATGTAGTCCTGTGGAACGGCTTGCCATGCCATTTCCACCTGGCGCCTCAGTTGGACCAGCGTTCGTGCTGGACGTGCAGACCGCGTGAGACGACGCTTCATCCAGTCCCAAACATGCTCAATGGGGGACAGATCCGGAGATCTTGCTGGCCAGGGTAGTTGACGTACACCTTCTAGAGCACGTTGGGTGGCACGGGATACATGCGGACGTGCATTGTCCTGTTGGAACAGCAAGTTCCCTTGCCGGTCTAGGAATGGTAGAACGATGGGTTCGATGACGGTTTGGATGTACCGTGCACTATTCAGTGTCCCCTCGACGAACACCAGTGGTGTACGGCCAGTGTAGGAGATCGCTCCCCACACCATGATGCCGGGTGTTGGCCTGTGTGCCTCGGTCGTATGCAGTCCTGATTGTGGCGCTCACCTGCACGTCTCCATTCGTCCCTCCATTCACGCCTGTCGCGACACCACTGGAGGCGGGCTGCACGATGTTGGGGCGTGAGCGGAAGACAGCCTAACGGTGTGCGGGACCGTAGCCCAGCTTCATGGAGACGGTTGCGAATGGTCCTCGCCGATACCCCAGGAGCAACAGTGTCCCTAATTTGCTGGGAAGTGGTGGTGCGGTCCCCTACGGCACTGCGTAGGATCCTACGGTCTTGGCGTGCATCCGTGCGTCGCTGCGGTCCGGTCCCAGGTCGACGGGCACGTGCACCTTCCGCCGACCACTGGCGACAACATCGATGTACTGTGGAGACCTCACGCCCCACGTGTTGAGCAATTCGGCGGTACGTCCACCCGGCCTCCCGCATGCCCACTATACGACCTCGCTCAAAGTCCGTCAACTGCACATACGGTTCACGTCCACGCTGTCGCGACATGCTACCAGTGTTAAAGACTGCGATGGAGCTCCGTATGCCACGGCAAACTGGCTGACACTGACGGCGGCGGTGCACAAATGCTGCGCAGCTAGCGCCATTCGACGGCCAACACCGTGGTCCCTGGTGTGTCCGCTGTGCCGTGCGTGTGATCATTGCTTGTACAGCCCTCTCGCAGTGTCCGGAGCAAGTATGGTGGGTCTGACACACCGATGTCAATGTGTTCTTTTTTCCATTTCCAGGAGTGTAGATGAATGGACACTGGATGCTATTAGCGAGTGACTGGTTGACAGTTTGGCTCGGACGGGAAGCATGTCTGGATGGCCGAGGCGTGAAGCAAGAGTTACTATTTCGAGCCTCCGGCCGGCACAACTCTCCAAATGTCGCCATCGAATTATTTTGATGCCTAATTGCGGCTGGCGACGGTCTTTCCTTCGAAATTTGATATTTACGGCCGCTTTATCAACAACAGTATGGTGTCTGCTCCGTCTGCGTTGTGTGATTTTGCATGGCCGAGTGGAGGGTCTGAATCAGAGGCTGAGACGGTTCTGCGACCGTGTGGGCTGCAGATTCCTCGACTTGCGCCATAGGGTGGTGGGGTTTCGGGTTCCGCTGGATAGGTCAGGAGTCCACTACACGCAACAAGCGGCTACACGGGTAGCAGGGGTTGTGTGGCGTGGGCTGGGCGGTTTTTTAGGTTAGATGGCCTTGGGCAAGTACAGAAAGGGCAACAGCCTCAACGGGTGCGGGGCAAAGTCAGAACATGCGGGGACCAAGCAGCAATCGGTATTGTAATTGTAAACTGTCGAAGCTGCGTTGGTAAAGTACCGGAACTTCAAGCGCTGGTAGAAAGCACCAAAGCTGAAATCGTTATAGGTACAGAAAGCTGGCTTAAGCCAGAGATAAATTCTCCCGAAATTTTTACAAAGGTACAGACGGTGTTTAGAAAGGATAGTGGAAGTGGAATGATCATATAAAACTAATTGTTGGTAAGGCGGGTACCAGGTTGAGATTCATTGGGAGAGTGCTTAGAAAATGTAGTCCATCAACAAAGGAGGTGGCTTACAAAACACTCGTTCGACCTATACTTGAGTATTGCTCATCAGTGTGGGATCCGTACCAGGTCGGGTTGACGGAGGAGATAGAGAAGATCCAAAGAAGAGCGGCGCGTTTCGTCACTGGGTTATTTGGTAACCGTGATAGCGTTACGGAGATGTTTAATAAACTCAAGTGGCAGACTCTGCAAGAGAGGCGCTCTGCAGCGCGGTGTAGCTTGCTCGCCAGGTTTCGAGAGGGTGCGTTTCTGGATGAGGTATCGAATATATTGCTTCCCCCTACTTATACTTCCCGAGGAGATCACGAATGTAAAATTAGAGAGATTAGAGCGCGCACGGAGGCTTTCAGACAGTCGTTCTTCCCGCGAACCATACGCGACTGGAACAGGAAAGGGAGGTAATGACAGTGGCACGTAAAGTGCCCTCCGCCACACACCGTTGGGTGGCTTGCGGAGTATCAATGTAGATGTAGATGTAGATGTAGATGAACTATTAACAAGAGCAAATCTGTATGAGTAGGACTAGGTATTGGCCGTATTTCCAGTAATTCTGTGGTGCACTTGTGAGCTAGTTGTATGGTGAACACAGTACAAAGAATCAAGAAGCTGCAGAAAGTTAGATTAGATATACGAATCTACAACATCTGTATCTATATAGCACAGCTCGTCTCAAGGTGTGTGGCAGGGGGCACTTGCGGTATTGTAATTATCTTCCCAATTTCAGTTTCATTCCCGAACGGAAGGTGAGAAACTCCTTTTGACGAGATCTCTAGCTACGAACACTCGTATTAGCACCAGGCTTGCTTGACGCCTAATGCTGTTTGACTTTACTGAACGTTGACACAGCTACTTCATCCCAGTACCTTGTCACAATGGCTAACCTTCCCTCTGGAGAAGCGTATCCAAAGCCTGTAGCTCTGGAACATCCCTTCAACTTATAGCGAAGTGATGGGATTTCTGTTGTTTTCTCAGCGGGTTGTTTCCGGATTCCAATTTTATGTCCTATTTCTGCGCTCTGCAAGGTCATTATATTTAGAGTATCTTGCCTCACGTTGGTGGTATGATTCGACAGATAGTTTAAGTAATTTTTGTTGCTGAGAACATGTCAGTTTGCGCTAACAATTCGATATCTGATGAAGAACGTAGGCAAACGATCACTAATTCCAGGCCCTTGCAGATTCGTCTCCCTTGACAGCAAAAACTATTAGCATCTTGGCTGTACCCTTACATAACACAAAATCTTTCTCCGTGTCATTCTCCATCTCAGCCATACGACTATGGAACGCGCTGCCCTGTGATCTGCGTCTTATCCAGAACCACTCAGCATTCAAGAGGGAACTCAAAACTTACATATTAGGGACGGTATAGCCACCATTGTTGTGCCCCTCTCATCTCTTTCTTTCTCCTCTCCATCATAGATTCGAATTTTACCATTCTATTTCTCTTCCTCTAACCTAGCTACCTCTTCTATATCTCTTTCACCCAATTCTATCGTCTTATGTCTCTGCTCGATGAGAATAACTCACAAGCTGTAACAACATAACGAGAAAATTTCCAACTAGCAATAGGACTGATATTCATAAAAAGAAAAATATGTTTACTTTCATATACATAGTCATTACTATTATTGTTATTACTCTTTATTGTTATAATTATTTTTTGATTGTTATAATTATCATTGTACTACTGTTATAATCTCTATTTTTTCTTCTTTAACATTAATACTGTATAGCACGTTATATGTTCTTAATGCTCTGTACAAACTGAAATTCGTTCAATTTCAGTACGCCTGGTAAAATAAATCCATAAATAAATAATAAATAAATAAATAAATAAAATAAGACGTTAAGGAATAGTGAGTGATTTTATGGTGGAGTGAAAATGTTCCAAAAAGTATTTCCCTGTAACTGTTAATTTATTAGCCAAAAACTGAAAATGATTTAACACTGGAATATTTCACAATTATTAATTTTTTCCACCTTTACATAGAACTGTAGAAAAAAATACTGTAGTGTGTCACGGAAAATAAAGTAAAAATAGAATTTAATGTCATACCCAAGCGTAAGCTGATGCAGTCTCTCGTGGAAATTTCTATCAGAAGGGGAATAACATTGATCCAGGCAAGATAAAATTCGTATCTGTTTGCACAAGCGTCTTTCGCTATCGCTTCATGGGAACACTCCAGCAGCAAAATAAAAGAATAATAGACTTAGTCAGAGTAAGAGGCCGTTGTCGAATAATGGCGGGGGAATGTTCTGAAAGAATATGCCGTATAATACAAAGAAGCTTCCATGTATAGGCGTGTTCAAATCTTTGGTACATGACGATCATTTACAACTTCTTTATAAAACATATTCAGTCACTTTTAGTTTGCATCAACGTTTTGTTATTCACATAATGGACATGTTACAGAAAAATATTCTTTTTTAACGGTCATAAAAACACATTTGAGAATCCATAAAGAAATGTCATCGATTAATGAAAGTCTAATTCTATATGTGTAAACTTGTGTGAAAAGAAAAACATTATTTGTGTTGCATAGACACGAGGCATCTTTGAAATCGAGTATTTCATCTTACGCATTGAAATATAAACAGCATTACTGAAAGATAATCACTAACATCTAAGGTTCGGACATTCATTTAAAGTTGATCACTTACTTTTGATGTTTCTCCTGACACATCTGCGTAAAGTACCTCTGTTAAGAAACAGCAGTGCAAGACCAGTATTCAAATATCTTTCAACCACATTCCCATCCCAACTCCTGCAGACAACTGCACGTAGAACATAACAGCCAAAGCCCAATTCATCAAGGTGGGGTTTCTAAACTGTAAGACATTATCCTACATATCTTCGAGGTGAAGCAACTGATCAATTAACACGGTTGTCATTCTGTCGTTATACAATAGTTTCGACAGCTGAAGACTGAACATAAATAATATTCTAAGTATCAATTTTTTTAAAAAAATAGCTACATCCAAAAAACAAACCTAAATTCCATCTCCAACAGCCTCTAAAACAGGCTAAATACCACGACCATTGATAGTGCTGGATGTAAGTCTCCTTAAATTTCATGAGACTTTTCTGCCAGCCCGCTGCTGAGGTTAAAACGAGCCAAGTGCCACCAAGTTTTTAAAGGTAATTGTTTTGTTTACAACAAAATAACACTGTTAATTCCAGCCTCTTTCTTTTGATTAAAATCTGTTCATTATGTTATTAGTTCGTTGATTTCAATTTTATTTTTGACTGTACATCGTGAGAATGATGGAAATAAACGGCGACGGGAGCAAAAAGAAAGCAGAACAATGGAGGACCGTTTCAACATGAAAAGGAAGCGTCGATTAAGGGAAAGTAAACCTCCTGTGAACCAAAGAAACTTGTTGATGGAAGGAAAAGATGACTCAGAAGAAGAGGTATGTACGAAGTATTTATTTGTAATATTTAACATTATTACTTAGTATTTGCCTATTTTATGGAATTTTTGCAGAAGAATGACTTAGCAATTCGTTTATTAGCATGAATAACGACAGACTCTATGTGTTACTTTGTTAAGTTACAAATTTAAGCTTCGGTGGGTGTGTTTGCTTAAACAAAGAACAGTTCTTTTCCACTACTCCCATGTTCCAAACGCAGTGTGAGGCAAGACCTTTGATGGGTCTCATGGACATTACTTTTTTAAATAGAAGGTATCATGGTTGAGTTGATGATACAAAGGACAACAGATGGAAAGCTACGTTTGTTATTAGTTGCCAGATGGGAAGGGTGACGTTGTACAAGTGTGTCTTCGTAATAACCAAACACAGAATCAAAACTCTCATGATAGCCGTTAGTGTACACAGAAAAGCGAGGAAATGAGACTTAAAAAATTAATGGATTAATACTAACACAACATCGCATCAATGCAATAACGACTTGTTAGCTAAGAATGAGAGAGATCCGCAACAGATGCTGCCATACTTAAAAGAAGATAACAGAGCATTCTACGAAGAACTAATCAATTAATATTGCTTTGTGTTCGTCAGAAGTAAAAATAAGGCTTCAAAATTATAAATTGCATGTTTCGTACGTGTACAATCAAATTATTAAAAACAAAAACAGAAAATTTAGAGTTTTTTCATTTCACTTACTTCGTTTCTACCGATAAAAGCATGGCATTTATCACGCGCTACATTTTTCCTTTTGCGTTTAAAATTTTACTTTTCAGTCATAAGGAGAAGGAAATTTCAAAAATATTGCAATAGTAATAAGAATCTCACTGTAGACAGTAAAAGATTTTTAATTAAAATATAACCGAGCGAGGTAGCGCGGTGATTAGCACACTGGACTCACATTCTGGAGGACCACGGTTCAACCCCGTGTCAGGCCATCCTGATTTAGTTTTTCAGTGATTTCCCTAATCGCTACTGGCAAATACCGGATGTTTCCTGCAAAAGGGCAAAGCCGACTTCCTTCTCCATCCTTCCCTAATCCGATGGAACCTATGACCTAGCTGAGTTGTCCTCTCCCCCTGAATCAACCAACTAACCAACCAAGCAGTGAAAATAATTATGATGAAATAAATAAAATCTGATATCTCAGAATCAAGTTCTTGGCAAAAGGCGTATTTTGCTGTCCAGTCTTCAACTATATTGAGCGAAGTATTTATACATCATATCTAAGGCCCTTACATCATATTTAAGACTATCACCATGGTAGTATAATTAAAACTTTCTCTGTAACAGTAGTTATTACGGTATCATGAGAAATGTTTCGAAAAACATATAAATTACACGGGAGTATTAGCTAAACCGTAACATTAAATGCTGCGCATAACCACATTCATTAAAATCAACAATTTAAGTATAATATCATTAACAACAAATCACAAAAATTGAAGACGATGAAAGATTGCTAAGGTCGCGTATGTTATCTATTCTTGAAGCAACTATCTGCTGGTCTCACATGTCTTATGCCTCATACCAACTTAGAGCATGTGGTAAGGTTTTGCGGATTGCGTCTCAGCAGTTCAGGGCAACCGATTTCCATGGTGCCTGCTCCTATCTAAAGTAAATACCGGTTTCTGCTGACAATTACATATACAAGTTTAGTTTTCATTTGCCTGTCATAGCTTTGACACTGGCCAGCGAAGCCCTGTTGCTTCTTGACGTACATATCGCGTCGCTTACGAGGGTGAACGGAGCTGCAGGTACACTCCATTTCAGAACTTTACTCACATCCGAGAATATAAACTCTCACAAGTCTCTTTTCTTTCACAAAGACGTAGATATACTGACCAGCTGACCTTTACAGATTCTGTTCTCGCTTGGGCACGTACTTTAAAACATCAATATATTTTCATTATATTCAGTGAAATTTTTTTTTCCTTGTCAACAACAATATGTTTTACAAGTTATCGAAGTTTTTTTTATTTGTTATCGAGGGTCATCCAGCACAATGATGTATTTCTCCAGGATATTTGGAATATGTCGTTCGTGTAACCATTTAATGTAAATTGTTTTGCCTATACCATCAGCGTTATATAACGAAATACTGAGAATTTTCTACCTCTTTCTCACCAGTAATTAAGGACACTGGACACGAATTTTCACGTATAACATTGTAACAGATAGGGCGATTTCTTTGGGGGGTGTTTCCATTCAGCTTATTTAACGAACAAATACAGATATCTGAAGTACAGGAACAAGGTCCGCCACTAACTGCATTTTCTGCTCCCTGGAGAGTGGTTGATTGACAGTTAGTTCCAGTACTTTCAATGGTAAAAATGCTTCAGCCGGATAATGTGTTGTGCCACGACATAAGTCTTCAAATCCCTTTTTATGTAGCTATCATTTTTAATTCTCATTGTATTTTATTTTATTTGTATGGTAGACCCACCACGTGTTTTGTTATTACTATGTGAGTTGACACCCTGTAAATTTGATGGACTGTACTTTGTATGTCGTGGTTGTGTTCTTTATGCTAAATAAATACCGGGAGTTTTATGTTTACTGTTTTAGCTACGATGCGCTCCCAGTTGAGGATGGTTACACAGTTGAAACTGTACCGAAGTGGTGAATTCAAAATAGGAGCATAATTGAGTTTTACTCCACAGGTTGTTGTCATTCGCAATATTTATATTGGTTGTTGAACCTATTACAACTAAGGAACTGTTTTCACAAGTGACCGGAATCTGCGAAGGCACTCGTTATTCACAACAATGATTATTCCAGGATGAATCATTCATTCAGCAGCAAAATGTACACTTGATCTTAGTTTCGATACAGATCAAAACTATGCAGCATCTGGAACAGCACCTGCACCATTGTTTTTGTAGGCATTTTCCTACCAAGTGGAGCAATCCGGCATGGTAGGTGAAATACGTAGGTTTGACTGAGTGAAGCTGAGAATGTAGATCACAGGTAATAGGGAATTTGAGCATGAACCTTTGACCAAGCCGATGAGACCTATTCAGGTTTTTCACCTAATAATTTCCCCACAACGAACATGGTACTGAGACAATAATTTGTCAAATTCAGTAGTCATAAATAAATGACAATATATATCCAGTCTGAAATTTTTCTGCGTTTTTCGCAGCAATAAAGAACACATACGACTTTACAAAAACGTTGGAAATAAGGTAGGCATGGTCATCGGGGAATTATAGAGGGTCTTTATTAAAATGCAGTGAACACCAGTTGCAGCACACAGTGAAATCTACGGGGAGAAGCACCCAGTATCTATCTTAGCTAACTCCTAAATAAATTACAAATGTCATACAGTGCGACCGACCTGCAGAGCTGCTTTGATGGATCAGAATGACGGAACACGCCAGGAAGAGGAGTTGGGAAGCTGCCGTTCGATCCATGATGTCCGGTGTGCAATCGCACGCGTCTCTCGGAGAATGGAGTCGAGTGTTTGCCAGAGCTCACTCAGTAGTCCCTGGCCCGATAAGATAACTGCTGCGGTCAGGCCAACAGCTATATCGTTGCCAGAGATCTCGACTGTCGGTGAACAAGGCGTTTATCTCTCATGGCAAGCGACAAGCGTTTCAGCGAACCTCTCTCGACCTGCACTTGCACAACAGTTATCACGAGGCGAAATCGGTTTCTTGTTGCCTCTGTTGCAACAGCGGAAAATTCTTAAGTGAATATGAGAACCAGTAAAGCCACAAATGTCCTCGGACCGCACCTCCGTTGCTGCCTTGATTTCTACCGTTGTGTCCCCTTGCTTGTTTTTCCTTGATATCGCCTGCCTGTATACGTAGGTACAACCAGGTGCATCTCAGCTGTGCTTTGCATACACGTTGTCAGAAAATAGGATGGCCAAGGAACGTTTCTGCGTTTTCTCCAGCGATGCCTCATTTATAAGGAAATGTACCTGTCTTGCTGTGCTCACGAACTGTGCATCAATGACGTTCTCATGTACACTCTAAGATAAAAAAAAAAACACGCTCCACGAAAGAACTATCCGAATGGGACGGAAATCACTAGATGTGATATACACTCTGGCCATTAAAATTGCTACACCACGAAGATGATGTGCTACAGACGCGAAATTTAACCGACAGGAAGACAATGCTGTGATATGCAAATGATTAGTTTTTCACAGCATTCACACAAAGTTGGCGCCGGTGGCGACACCTACAACGTACTGACATGAGGAGAGGTTCCAACCGACTTCTCGAACACAAACAGCAGTTGACCGGCGTTGCCTGGTGAAACGTTGTTGTGATGCCTCGTGTAAGGAGGAGAAATGCGTACCATCACCTTTCCGATTTTGATAAAGGTCGGATTGTAGCCTATCGCGATTGCGATTTATCGTATCGCGACATTGCTGCTCGCGTTGGTCGAGATCTAATGACTGTTAGCAGAATACCGAATCGGTGGGTTGAGGAGAGTAATACGGAACGCCGTGCTGGATCCATACGGCCTCGTATCGCTAGCAGTCGAGATGACAGGCATCTTATCCGCATGGCTGTAACGGATCGTGCAGCCACGTGTCGATCACTGAGTCAACAGATGGGGACGTTTGCAAGACAACAACCATCTGCACGAACAGTTGGATGACGTTTGCAGCAGCATGGACTATCAGCTCGGAGACCATGGCTGCGGTTACCCTTGACGCTGCATCACAGACAGTAGCGCCTGCGATGGTGTACTCAACGACGAACCTGGGCGCAAGAATGGTAAAACGTAATTTTTTCGGATGAATCCAGGTTCTGTTTACAGCATCATGATGGTCGCATCCGTGTTTGGCGACATCGCGGTGAACGCACATTGGACGCATGTACCCGTCATCGCCATACTGGCGTATCACCCGGCGTGATGGTATGGGTTGCCATTGATTACACGTCTCGGTCACCTCTTGTTCGCATTGAAGGCACTTTGAACAGTGGACGTTACATTTCAGATGTGTTACGACCCGTGGCTCTACCTTCCATTCGATCCCTGCGAAACCCTACATTTCAGTAGGATAATGCACGACAGCATGTTGCAGGTCCTGCACGGGCCATTCTGTATACAGAAAATGTTCGACTGCTGCACTGGCCAGCACATTCTCCAGATCTCTCACCAACTGAAACGTCTAGTCAATGGTGGCCGAGCAACTGACTCGTCACAAAACGCCAGTCACTCCTCTTGATGAACTGTGGCATCTTGTTGAAGCTGCATGGGCAGCTGTACCTGTACACGCCATCCAAGCTCTGTTTGACTCAATACCCAGGCGTAACAAGGCCGTTATTACGACCAGAGGTGGTTGTACTGGGTACTGATGTCTCAGGATCTATGCACCCTAATTGCGTGAAAATGTAATCACATGTCAGTTCTAGTATAATATATTTGTCCAACGAATACCCGTTTATCATCTGCATTTCTTCTTAGTGTAGCAATTTTAATGGCCAGTAGTGTTCATGTACAGCCTAGAATCTCACTCAATAGACTAAAATTGTTTTTAGTGATGAGTCCCGTTGCGAACTGAGCCTCAATGACCAGCGAAGATGCGTCTGGAGACGCCCTGGACAGCGGTGAGACACCAACCTCACTTCTGCCAGCCATACGGCCCGACAACCAGAAGTGATTGTCTCGAATGCCATTTCATTTCATAGCAGAATCCCTTAGATTATCACCCGCGGTACCCCTTCAGCACATCTGTACGTCTACGACATCCTTCAGGGCAAGTCATCCTGCCTCACATTTCAGCAAGATAATGCCTGCCCGTATACGTCGAGAGTTTCTACCTCTTGTCTTCGCGCTTGCCAAACCCTGCCCTGGCCAACAATGTCGCCGGATCCCTCCCTAGCTGAGAACTTTTGGAACATCATGGGCAGGGCCCTCCAACCATCTCGGAATTTCGACAATCTAACGCACCAGTTGGACACAATTTGGCACCATATCCGCCAGGAGGACATCCAACAATTCTATCAATCAATGCCAAACCGAATAACTGCTTGCGTAAGAGCCAGAGGTAGACCAACGTCTTATTGACTTGCTCAATTTGTGAAGCTATTTCACTTGAATAAATCAACAAATTTTTCTGAAATTATGATCATTCGTTTTACTGTACGTGTGCGTCACATTCACCGATTTACGTCCTATTCGGATAATTCCACGGTTAGTCGTTCTTTCTTCCTTTTTGTCTTAGAGTGTATTCAGCGTTGGTGCACTTCTCTGTTCATTGACTGTAAAGAAATTCAAACGGAATTTGTAATTACGTAAACACGTTGAGATTATTTCGTATTGCTCTACAAGTTATCCCTATCCTCCATTCCTCTCATTTCTATCATCCTATGTACAAAAGAAGTGTATTAGCCGTATACTTACGTTTGAAGGTGATGTGTCAACATTCCCAACTCTGAACCCTTGTTTTACTTAAGAAACGCCGACCGGAGTGGCCGTGCGGTTCTAGGCGCTGCAGTCTGGAACCAAGCGACCGCTACGGTCGCAAGTTCGAATCCTGTCTCGGGCATGGATGTGTGTGATGTCCTTAGGTTAGTTAGGTTTAATTAGTTCTAAGTTCTAGGCGACTGATGACCTCAGAAGCTAAGTCGCATAGTGCTCAGAGCCATTTTTGAACTTAAGAAACAAACTTATTTTGTATTGTTTATTGTTATTTTATACTTTTGTGCTTTTTTAGCAGTTCATAATTTTAATATTTTGTCTATCGACATTTAATGCGCAGTCGCAGTTCCGTGATAACCATGCTATCTGCTGGTATGTAATGATAGCTTATCTACGTAATGGCGGATCGTTCCAGTAGAGTGCCAATGTTAGCAAAGTTACCACTGCCAGCGACCCGCCGTTACCACATAGATTACCATTATATACTAATAGGTGGCATTTTTGTTATGGCGCTGAGACAACCATGAAATGTCGAGAGGCCAATTTTTTACATGATCAACTGCTGAAACGAGTCCAAAAATATAAAATAAGGGTATTCCTTTTTATCAAAACTAAGATTCAAACTATAAGTGTGCAATGGTCATATTCGAACAAAGGTATACAAGCGATGATGTGAAGAGCAGGAATCGACGAAAG
Source organism: Schistocerca americana (assembly GCF_021461395.2). NCBI lineage: Eukaryota > Metazoa > Arthropoda > Insecta > Orthoptera > Acrididae > Schistocerca > Schistocerca americana. Next base: position 668,626,552 of record NC_060120.1, read on the forward strand.
GGAGGAAATGTTAGTTGGTAAGAAATAATTTCCGCTTCTGTAAATAAGAGCCGACGATCACAAGCACTACACAACTGGCACGATATTTTGTATCAAGGATGTTTCTGATATACAAGCATACCTGTCTATCATTCTGAGAAAGATTGCACTTAATCTGGCGTATGAAACATGTGCTTATACGACATTCATAATGTTTTTTCGACAGATATTTTGACATCGGGACGTGCACGAAACCAGTAATTAGAGTTTTTACAATAAGCGGGTTCTTGTTATTTAGAAAATGACGCGTGCTTGGTGCCTAGTTAATCCTATTACGGACGCTCTCGTCGTATCTCAACTTCAGGCAAAAAATCTTTCTAATGTAAAAATGTAGTAGTTTTGGTCATCAACTCTGAGGGTCGTTTGATGGGAGTTTCTCAGTCTTGTCGCTTGCCGCTTGATTTCATTTTAGTTTCTTCGTCCCACAGCGACAATCTGCCGTACGCACTCATACCTAAACCTTTTGTTAATTTATTTCTTTGGCCTCCAGAGTGTATACTCTATTTAGCCACTTAAAAGCTATAGCTGCAAAGTACCATGAAGGCAATACAAAAACGCATATTTTCAGATACAAGAGCCCAATCTGTCACAATTTAGTCCACCATAAATTATTAACCAAATAGATTTAGAAGTAAATTAGATAGTTTTGTCATTTCGCACCATTTCTGAAATTCCATCCTAAACAAGACATAATAACGAAATATGCGTACCACTAAAACCTTTCCCCTGTACTCTTAAGGAAATTAACAATTATAGTAACGAAAGAGAAGAAGAAGCAGATTGAGGAGACAGTGGTATGACATCGTCAGCAGTGTTTGTAAAACGTCTAATCTTTCACAGTCAAAATTGCAACACCAAATCGATATGTGGTTTACATCAGCTATCGATTCAGAATCACAGTCACGTATAGGGGAACGGTAAATGTTGATTCGACTGAGAGAAAAGAGGCGTGGTTGAAGCGGAGTCGAATGATGGTGGAAATTGTTCATCGGTTCAAATGTATCCTCTATAGGATTTCAGGGATGTAACACTACACAATAATCACCTTTCGTTTGGTGGCACACGATCCTCATCTCTTGACTTTTCGTTTTCCGCGACGCTTGACCTCACGTTGCGGTCTGTTTACGACAATTTCAGATGAAGGACAGTGCCTACAGGGGAATCTTGCCTCGCTAATACGTCAACCTTCACGCTACAGCGGCTACCTGCGTCAGAATTCACCCACAGCAAATGGGTTGTCTGCCTCCTCCGCATACTGCGAACATATTCCAAAACCACTACCAGTGGATAATCGTTGACTGTTTTATACAGTTTCTCGTGCTGAACCTTTTTAAGGATGTTTGGAGTCAAACATGAGTACATCTACATCTACATGGATACTCTGCAAATCACATTTAAGTGGCTAGCAGAGGGTTCATCGAAGCACCTTCACAATTCTCTGTTACTCCAATCTCGTATAGGGCGCGGAAAGAACGAACACCTATATCTTTCTATACGAGCTCTGATTTCTCTTATTTTTATCGTGGTGATTGTTTCTCCCTATGTAGGTCGGTGTCAACAAAATATTTTCGCATTCGGACGAGAAAGTTGGTAATTGTAATTTCGTGAGAAGATTCCGTCGCAACGAAAAACGCCTTTCTTTTAATGATGTCCAGCCCAAATCCTGTATCATTTCGGTGACACTCTCTCATTTCTCGATAATACAAAACGTGCTGCCCTTCTTTGAACGTTTTCAATGTACTCCGTCAGTCCTGTCTGGTGAGGATCCCTCACCACGCAGCAGATTTCTAAAGGAGCACGGACAAGCGTAGTGTAGGCAGTGTCCTTAGCAGATCTGCTACATTTTCTAAGTGCCCTGCCAATAAAACACAGCTTTGGTTAGCCTTCCCCACAACATTTTCTACGTGTTCGTTCAAATTTAAGTTGTTCGTAATTGTAATTCCTAGATATTTAGTTGAATTTACGGCCTTTAAATCTGACTGATTTATCGTGTAACCGAAGTTTAACGAATTCCTTTTAGCACTCATGTGGATGACCTCACACTTTTTGTTATTTGGGGTCAACTGCCAATTTCGCACCATTCAGATATCTTTTCTAAATCGTTTTGCAATTTGTTTTGATCTTCTGATGACTTTATTAGTCGATAAACGACAGCGTCATCTGCAAACAACCTAAGACGACTGCTCAGATTGTCTCCCAGTTCGCTTATATAGATAAGGAACAGCAAAGGGTCTATAACACTACCTTGAAGAACGCCAGAAATCACTTCTGTTTTACTCGATGACTTTCCGTCAGTTACTACGAACTGCAAACTCTCTGACACGAAATCACAAATCCAGTCACATTACTGAGACGATATTCCATAAGTATGCAATTTCACGACAAGCCGCTTCTGTGGTACATTGTCAAAAGCCTTCCGGAAATCCACAAATACGGAATCGATCTCGAATCCCTTGTCAAAGCACTCAACACTTCATGCTAATAATGAGCTAGTTGTGTTTCACTAGAACGATGTTTTCTAAACCCATTCTGGCTGTGTGTCAATAGGCCGTACTAATTGTCTTGATGCCTGAGACGCGTTGTAGACAACAAAATATTCTTATGTGTTATCTTCATTTGTGTGATAGACTGCTTGAGTTATGAAGAAAAAGATTTTACCAAAGTCAGATGAAAGATACCTCAATCGAGACTATGACTTATATATGCGAAGAACGGATTTTATTGATTTTAAGAGCCCGTAGCGAAAAGAGTGCTGTTGACTTTTTAAGTGCGTCGGTTGTAATCAAGAAATGGAATTAATCTGTGGAGTGATGACAGAATTAAGGAACGTAAGCCTGCATAGATCTAAGGTATTAAGTAGGAAAAGTGGGTACATGGGCAGCAGGCGTGAATTACAAGGGAAGCAAGGTACAAGAGTTGGTCAAAAATATGGAAACACCGCGAGAAATGCGTGCTTCATCACAAACGCAAATGCTAGCCAAGTCTCAAGGTTGCGCTTCCGTATTTGACCACTAGCACCTGTGTATCCGCAATATGTTGCAAGCGTCAGGCGTGATCAGAACGATTTTCTGTATAGTTGTGAGTACATTATGTTGGAGCTAAATGAAATCGACTCTCTGCAAATTGTTGGTGTTTTTTTGGTGTGTGCTTCTGTAATGGCGGTAGCCGAAGCGTTTGCTGTTTGAAGAGGTGCCGTATCGAAGATTTGTACAGCACACAGGGAAAGCGGAAAAAACATCATGCGCTACGTCACAACCCGGACGAAAGTGTGCAGTGAGTGATCGTGACAGACGGACATTGAAGAGGAGTGTGGCGAAAAACAGCACAAAGGGAGTTCCACACGTCGGGGATTGCAGAGAGAGCTCAAAATCCAAAGTCACTCACCAGTGATGTAGTTGTTCGCAGCAGGAAACGTGTTAGAACTAAAAACTCCTCCCGAACAGGTCATGAAGGCTCAACGGAACCGACCGGCCGCCGCATCATCCTCACTGGATGTTGATGTGGAGGGGATGTGTTCAGCACACCGCTCTCCCGGCCGTATGTCAGTTTCCGAGACCGGAGCCGCTACTGCTCAATCAGGTAGCTCCTCAGTTTGCTTCACAAGGGCCGAGTGCACCCCGCTTGCCAACAGCGCTCGGCAGGCCAGATGGTCACCCATCCAAGTGCTAGTCCAGCCCGACAGCGATTAACTTCGGTAATCTGACGGGAACCGGTGTTACCGCTGCGGGAAGGCCGTTGGCCAAGAAACGTGCCGCCGAAGCCATAAAACGTGGACTTTGGAGCAATGGAAGAAAGTCATTTGGTCGGATGAGTCTAGTTTAACACTGTCTCCAACTTCTGGAGGAGTCGTCCCAAGACTGAAATATGACGAAGGATCGGTAATGATTTGGGCACCCCTATAGTGGTTACTCTGGAAGATTACATGACTGGCAAGGATTATGTAGCCATTTTGGCTGATCAAGTCCGTCCCATGGTATGATGTTTGTTCTCCAAAGGTGTTTCAGTGCTCCAGGATGAGAGGTCCCCTGTTCATACAGCTCGCCTCGTCCAGGACGGTTTTATGAGCTAGAGGATGAGTTGCCTAATCTCCCATGGCAACCACAATTGCCAGATATCAATATTATTGAGCCTTTATGGTCTACTTTGGAGAGGTGACTGAGTGATCGAACCACCTCCATAATCATTACCTGAACTTGCCACTATTTTGTGGGAAGAATAGTATAAGATTGCCCTGAAGACCAAAAAGAAACTATTTTTCTCCATTCCCAGACGATTGGGAGCTGTTTTGAATGTTAAAGTGTGTCCTAAGCGCAATAGGCTTTGAGCCGTGCGTGGCTCGTGTTCGCGCCACTTCTTATTTTACATTCTGTCTTTTTTTTTAACATACTGCCACCTCGTTGTGTTAATTTCAATTTCAATTATCACTGACTTGCTGCTTTGCCTGCCCGTGAGCGGCAGCAGCAGCGCTTATCGATATAGCCCTACCGTATTATCTATGCTGACTGCTATTACTTCCCGGTTGACGTCTGTCGTACAGCGAGTTGGAATGCGCCAGCAGTGCAGCTCGAATCTGGCAATGAAGCAAGTTGGAACGCGCCAGCAGTGCAGTTTGGACCCATCAATGAAGTCAGTTGGCACGCCTCAGCAATGGAGTTCGGACCTGACAGGCGAACATTTTTTAGGTGCCAGAAGTTCGGTCAGGTTGGAGCAGCAGCAGCAGCAGTGACTCACCCGACTACCGCCGGCACACATGACTTGAACTGGGGCTGGTCTTGGTTGATCGTCTTTGATCGTCTTACCGTCCGACGTGTATTTGGTCGCCGGTCGCTTATGGGTTGGCGGTGTGTGTCTCAACTCGTGGTTTGGCTATGTCATTGCTTGGTCACTGCTTTTAGCATTGGTTGCGTTCTTCGTCCTAGTGTGTGTGTGTGTGAAATTGTATGTAGCTTGTGATGTTTACTGCTCAGTTATTTTAGTGCTGTTTCCGTGCTAGTGAGCGAGGAGTCGGTCTGTTGGCGTGAAGCAGAGAGGAAATCTCCGCGGGGCGTGGTTTGGCTGGGCCCGCTGGCAGTCTCTATGCAGTGTCAGAGTGTGTGGGGCTGTTCCCATCACTACGAGGTACGTGGCTCACCGACCGTGGACACGAAGGTTGAGTTTGGGTTTAATTTATCAGCAAGTCAAGACTGTTTACATTGTGCCGTCTGGTACTCATTGTTGGCTGTTGGGACATTCCCGCGAGCAACAACGTGTGCATTCGAGTTCGTGAAGGTTTAGCCACGGTCCGGTGGAGTCTAACTGTATTTGGTTATTTGCAAATGAAGTGCAACATCGGAATTTTTTGCCTTGTGGCCGTTAACGTTTCAGTTACCTGCCATGGCCGTTGACGCAAATTCAGGCAGTTTCCTTTCCTCACCATGTTGTCGCTGTCATGCACGGTGTGCAAAAAATGGTTCAGATGGCTCTGAGCACTATGGGACTTAACTTCTGAGGTCATCAGTCCCCTAGAACTTAGAACTACTTAAACCTAACTAACCTAAGGGCATCACACACATCCATGCCCGAGGCAGGATTCGAACCTGCGACATTAGCAGCCGCGCGGTTCCAGACTGTAGCGCCTAGAACCGCTCGGCCACTCCGACCGGCCATGGTGTGCAGTTTGACAGCTTAATGTATGCTTGGTTATGGGCATCCATGCCTTTTACGTTTTGCATTCAACTCCCGATTGTATGCTGGTTTAGTGGAGTGCAAGTTACCTTGTCGGTGAGTCCGTTGACTGTCTGTTGGTTGGGTTGTCGTCGGATCGAGAATGGTTGGGCCGACTGCGTGTCTCACCTAAGTGATCGTTAGTATTTCAAGTGCTGGCCGACCCCCGAAACTTCTGAGTGCCGTTAGCTCCACTGCCTGTTCTTCTCTGTTGTGTTTTCTTGTATGGCTCATAGCTGATGGTTTTGAATTAAAGTTGAATTGTTTTTAGTGGTATTTTAATCATCGGCCTTCAGTCACTCTAAAATTAAAATTCCTTGCTTGTCAAGTGTTAGATTGTTTGGACCTTCAGCATGATTAAAATATTTTTTGTAGATAAATCCTTGGGCCTTCTGCCTCCTAAAAATTGTTGTTGTTGTGTTTTGAGTCATGAGCCTTCAGCCATTTTAAAAGTTTCTTGCATGTCAGGTGTTAGACCGTTTGAACCTTCAGCCTGATTAAATATTCTTTATAGATAAAGCCTTGGGCCTTCTGCCTACTAAAACTTGTTTTAGATGTGTTTTAAGTCATTGGCCTTCAGCTGTTTTAAAATTAAAGTTCCTTGCTTGTCAAGTATTAGATTGTTTTGGGCCTTCAGCCTAATTTAAGATAAGGCTTTGTTGTTTAAATTTATTTTACCTTGAGCTTTAAGTCATGGGAATCAGCCATTTTTAAATTAAAGATCTTTGTCTATCGAGCATCAGACTGTTTGGGGCCTTCAACCTAATTGTAGATAAGGACTTCTGCCTTTTTTTTATTTATTTTACCCTGAGTCTTAAATCATGGACCTTCAGCCGTCTTTAAATTAAAGTTGTTGTTTTTCAAGTGTTGGATTTTGGGCCATAAACCAAATAGTAGAACTTACTTAGCGTGAGGCCTTCTGCCCTCTAAATATTCTCTTTGGCGTCTGAATGGCTTTTAGCCGGTTTTTTTTTTAAATTAAAGTGGTTGTGCCATTAATGCATAAGGTAGTGTGGCGTATTCAGCAGATAACTAAGTTCAAGAATTTGTACTGTAATGTTTGGTCAAATAAATAAAGTCATTTGTGTTCGAGTGTAATTGACACCCGCTCATTTTGGCCCTTTCCACAATTCCACCTACTTGCCCTGTCGTGCGGGTTTAGCAGGGCGTTTCAGGCTTCGTTACCTGTTGTGTTATGTCGTGTGGAACTTTATTGTAGAGATTTTTTATTTATGTTCTGGTTAATCAAATATGCTGCTTGTTCTAGGTGTTCACAGGTCAGAGAGTTGAAGATATTTTAGGTGTTGATCGAACAAGACGCCAATCGCCACAACACTGAATACAATGTTTTTCCTCTTACATTTTCTTTGTGTAACTTACTGTATTGTTCAGTAGTAATGGCTTCGAACTGTTTTTGATTGGTTTGTATAGCGAGGTACACCTATTAGTTGCTGATTTTGTACATCTAGTACAGGGCAAAAAATGAAAAATCGTAGCGAAAACAATGTGTTTTTCAGTTGGTAGTGTAGGTTGCGATAATAGATTAGTATGAATAGCAGAAAGAAAAGATGGATTGTTCTTGCATCAGCGGAAGTCGAGTATAATGCTACGGTGGATGCAGTGGCAATTTTAGTGGTTTTGTTTCGTGTTTTGATTTTATCATGAGTTGTATGCTTGTGGGATTATGGTGTTGGTCTTGTAACCAACAACGAACCACACTTGGACCTCAATGGGGCCTCACCACCCTCAGTTCTGAAGCGTTTAGTTTGAGTAAAAATAGCTTTTAAATACTTGTATTAGTAATTCTTGTAAATAGTATGGCAGAAGTGTGCGTCGGTTATATGTATATTACATGGCATGCACGCGCTCGAGAGAGAGAGAAAGAGAGAGAGCAAAGTAAGAGCATATGGACTATCAGACCAACTGTGTGATAGGATTGAAGAGTTCCTAGAAAACAGAACGCAGCATATCATTCTCGATGGAGAGAAGTCTTCCGAAGTAAGAGTGATTTTACGTGTGCCACAGGGGGGTGTCATAGGACCGTTGCTATTCACAATATACATAAATGACCTTGTGGATGACATCGGAAGTTCACTGAGGCTTTTTGCGGATGATGCTGTGGTGTATCGAGAGGTTGTAACAATGGAAAATTGTACTGAAATGCAGGAGGATCTGCCGCGAATTGACGTATGGTGCAGGGAATGGCAATAGAATCTCAATGTAGACAAGTGAATGTGCTGCGAATACACAGAAAGATAGTTCCCTTATCATTTAGCTACAAAATAGCAGGTCAGCAACTGGAAGCAGCTAATTCCATAAATTATCTGGGAGTACGCATTAGGAGTGATTTAAAATGGAATGATCATATAAAGTTGTTCGTCGGTAAAGCAGATGCCAGACTGAAATTCATTGGAAGAATCCTAAGGAAATGCAATCCGAAAACAAAGGAAGTAGGTTACAGTACGCTTGTTCGCCCACTGCTTGAATACTGCTCAGCAGTGTGGGATTCGTACCAGGTAGGGTTGATAGAAGAGATAGAGAAGATCCAACGGAGAGCAGCGCGCTTCATTACAGGATCATTTAGTAATCGCGAAATCGTTACGGAGGTGATAGATAAACTCCAGTGGAAGACTCTGCAGGAGAGACGCTCAGTAGCGCGGTACGGGCTTTTGTTAAACTTTCGAAAACATAACTTCACCGAAGAGTCAAGCAGTTATTGCTCCCTCCTACGTATATCTCGCGAAGAAACCATGAGGATAAAATCAGATAGATTAGAGACCACACAGAAGCATACCGACAATCCTTCTTTCCACGAACAATACGAGACTGGAATAGAAGGGAGAACCGATAGAGGTACTCAGGGTACCCTCCGCCACACACTGTTAGGTGGCTTGCAGAGTATGGATGTAGATGTAGAGAGAGAGAGAGAGGACTGTCAGATACAGATTGTAAAATGAAATTTTGTAGCTTGTTTGGTATATAGTGGAGATATGTTTGTTTGTTTATAGTCGGACCTGCGGCATATATTGCGTCACATTAGGACGTTTACGCTGCTTGGTATTTCATTTTCGGGTATAAGCTTATTTCGGCTTTATTGCCTTCATCAGTACCTATGCAAACCATCGTATTTATTTGTATTGTACGTAATATATAATTTATAAACGTTTTTTACATTTGGTGCCGAACTCAGGTCCTGACGTTGTAGATGGGCATATTTCAACTCTGAGTAACCCATTATTGCTGTTTGTAGTTGTTGGTTGTAATACCATTTTCAGCAACGTTTTATAGCTGTTCAATAATTTGTTGTTGCACGTATATTGTAATATGTTTTTTTTTACTATCTGAGTGTTGTAGAAATGCAAGATTCCGAGCTAGTTCCTTACTCAAAAATACACTGAAAGGTCTCTGTTAGATTCCTTTCATCCTATTTTCCTCGATTTATTGTTGTTTACGTCATACATTTGCACCTCTAAATTCACTGTGATATTTCTAAATTTATCTTGGAGGAGACTGAGCAGTGGATTATGTTATATTGACATATAAACACGGACAACTTGTCATACAACATTTTCAAACACAATTTAATGTGTAATTCTTCTCATACAGTTTCCGATGAAACCCACATCCGCCTCCTTTTAGTAGTGTGTATGATAACTTAAGATATTTTCATCTCCTTCCCTTCTGGTACGAAAGGATAAATGAGTAAGAGTATTTGTTGTTGCATGCTCGGTGGTAGCAGAGAAGTTCTGTCTGAGAGAGGACAGTAGGACCAACATCTGAGTAGGTACATACGATTTCTAAGGCAAAGAGGTTTGCCTCCTTAGTGTGGTTCTGTCTGTCCCTTGTCAGGTTGGTAAAGGAAGCTACCTCTCTGGTCACTTCCTATTGCATCTGTGGGACGTCCTCGGACGGGGCCCACGCTGGTCAGTCTGAGGGCAGTTTCTCAAGTGGTAACATCTCCGGGTAAGCGCGTGTTTGGTGAGTCCGAAGGACAATGAAATTCTTAAATTTTCAGCCTAACTGAAATATTAATTACTTTTCTTACAGATCTACATCGAAAACGTTTTATACCGGGGTGAAGTGCGCTTTCAGTGTTGGTTTCGGAGTGTATTGCGGTAGTTCCTTTGTTTCCACTCCAATAAAGGAAAGTGGAAGCACGTTGTCATGAGGCGTAATTCTGGAAATCATCGCTCTTTAGTGTGAATGAGCGCATAATTTCTCTTTGTGTTCAACCCACGTGGCGAGTGCTTTGTAGTAGCAGTACGAGGTGCTCGTAAAATTGTTTGAGCCATCAGGTCAATACTATGTCGTTATTAACGCAGTTCGGAAGTTTCTTTGGTAACTAATGTGTTTGGACTTGATTTCTTCATTAAAATCTTTGTGGAATCACACATTTTCTGTAAATGTACTTCTGCGTGTGGAACAGGTACTGTAGTAACAAAACTAGCTCTTAACTACTCTTTTGCACAATATTTCGCGTATTCAAACTCAATTAATCGCTATCGCTAGCAGTTTTCTTATTTCACAATTTCTAGAAACATTTTTATAGGGCATTTTCCTAACATTGTGGATATATCGAACCACGTGATCTTTGTCTAAACTTCCAATACCAGTCTGTGGTTATCCATTCGGAACACGACTACGCCAGCAGAGGAATTTCATTGCCTTAAGTGGAATGGATTGGTGATGGTTCAGTTTTTTTTGTGTACCCTTGAAAGATCTTTGTGTGCTTGTTTGAATGCGATATTCCATCCTGTTTCCTATTCTTGGAAAATCACATTTTATGCTAACTGAACCCCCTCTGAATAACACTTTTCTTAATTAATTCGCAACAGTAAATAAGGCACCAGCTTTGAGGCAGACTTAGCATGCGTTATACGTTTTATTGAACATTGATGAATATTAAAATAAATATCAAAGTTTAAATTTATTTTACTTTTCTTTAATTTTATTTTCTCCATCATCTAATTACTTAAAATAATAAAATCATAAAAAATTAGCTGATAGTGTGGGTGAGTATTCCATAGACTTAAAAATTCATAACAGTAGTAAAAATTTGTCAGTCACCCACGCATACTTTCCACCCTAGGTTCGGAAGGTTTTAAAAACACCAGTCTCACTTTAACACGACTCACAACAAAAAAATTATATAGCCATTTTGGCTCCTCATCTGCACACTAATCAAACAGGAATAGCAATCATCTACAGTCTTACTGTACACGCCTCACCTTATATCCCCCTTTTTTTAATTTTGTTGTTTCCACTTCCGTTTTATGGATGTTGTAAATGACGCGCCTTTTTTATGCCACATTTTAATTCTCTACTACATAACAATAGGTGTACGAAAGAAAACCATAAACCTGATATTCCGTGAACGAAAATTCCATAACAAATTGCTTAGCTCACTTGATCAACTTGCGTACGAAGTGATGGCCCCTGTAATGTTATGTTAAGGCTAAATATAGCTTTCGGAATTGGCAGTGCAAACTGCAGGGCGTCTGTCATCTGCAACGCATTGTATGTATTTAATTCTTTACAATTATATTTATTTGTATTTTACATAATATATAATTTATAAAGGTTTTTTACATTTGGTGTTGAATTCAGGTCCTGGCGTTGTAGATGGACATATGTCAACTCTGAGTAACCCCTTATTGCTGTTTGTAGTTGTTGGTTGCAATACCATTTTCAGCAACGTTTTATAGCTGTTCAATAATTTCTTGTTGCAACTATATTATAATACGCTTTTTACTATCTGACTGTTGTAGAAATGCAATTATATTAAATGCCATTATATGAAATGAAGTACGCCAGTCGCGAAAATAGCGATTTACACACATCAAAAAAGTTGTGCATCACCCCGGTTCCCAAAACTCCTGAAAACAGGCGGTGACTGTGGATATTGTATCATAGGCACAGTCCCTTTAACTGTTCAGAGATGTCACTAAACCAGCCCAAACATGTAAACAACCATGCATCAGCAGCGCCTATTAGACGGAGGGGTGGAGGGGTCCGACAGCCGATCAGTTAGAGTCATTCTACCAGGAAGGAGGTACACCGCTCGTGCTGTCTGTAGTTCAACCATGCCTAGACGGTCAATACCGCGGTTCGATCACGTCCACATTGTTATTTGTGCCAGGAAGGGCTGTCAACAAGGGAAGCGCCCAGATGTCTCGGAGTGAGCAAAAGCGATGAAGTTCGGCCGTCCAAGGGCTACTACTGCAATAGATGACCGGTACCTTCGGGTTATGGCTCGGAGGAAACGTGACAGCAACCCCTCCATGTTGAATGATGCTTTTCGTGCAGCCACAGGACGTCGTGTTACGACTCACTGTGAGCATTAGGCAGCATGATGCGCAACTTCACTCCTGACGTACATAGCGAGGTCCATCTTTGCAACCACGACACTATGCAGTGCGGGAAAGATCGGCTCAACAACACCCCGAATGGACCGCTCGTGATTGGCATCACGTTCTCTTCACCGATGAGTGTCGCATATGCCTTCAACCAGACAATCGTCGGAGGCGTGTTTGGAGACAACCCGGTCAGGCTGGACGCCTTAAACACACTGTCCAGCGAGTGAAGTAAGGAGGAGGTTGCCTGCTGTTTTGGGGTGGGGCCGACTCACGCCGCTGTAGGTGGAATTGTGGAAAGGGCCGACTCACGCCGCTGGTGGTAAGGGAAGGCGATACATAAATGCCATCCTCCGACCGATAGTGTAACCATATCGGCAGCATATTGGCGAGGCATTCGTCTTGATGGACGACAATTCGCGCCCCCATCGTGCACATCTTGTAAATGACTTCCTTCAGGATAACGACATCGCTCGACTAGAGTTCTCCAGACATGAATCCTATCGAACAAGTCTGTGATGGATTGAAAAGGGCTCGTTATGGACGACGTGACCCACCAACCACTCTGAGGGACCTACGCCGAATCTCCGTTGAGGAGTGGGACAATCTGGACCAACTGTGCTTTGATGAACTTGTCGATAGTATGCCACAACGAATATAGGCATGCATCAATGCAAGAGGACGTGCTGCTGGATATTAGAGGTACTGGTGTGTTCAGCAGTCCGGGCCATCACCTCTGAAGGTCTCGCTGTGTGGTGGTACAACACGCAGTGTATGGCTTTCATGATCAATAAAAAGGGCGAAAATGATGTTTATGTTGATCTCTGTTCCAATTCTCTGTACAGGTTCCGGAACTCTCGGAACCGAGGTAAAGTAAAAATTTTTTTCGATGTGTGTGTACAGGTCATCTATGCGCAATGGGCTCACAAACAACGGATAAAGACAGACCCGCAGCTTCATTATCTCGAGTGCGATGCGTATCTCCTCTAACGAGACGCAGGTACAGACAGAGCCAACGGTTGTCTGGTTCCGGGTTTAATTCCTTGCCCATTAAAGCATATACCTAAGCTGTTGTGGTAGTTTTATGAACCCTTCGTAACTTCCATGCTATGCTGTGAGTAGGGGGGACTTACAGACTCGTGAAGTACTTATACATTGCAGCTAAACTTTTATATTTTCTTTTACTTTATTTCAGTCGCTGACATTTGTATCAACGCTAAGGACCCTTATCGTCAGAGGGAGTTAAATAAGTGTTGATGCTTTAGAGATGTGTAGCCACATCTTCTCCAGACATATCTTTTGAAATGATAATTCAGTACAACGGTAGAAGCCTATTAAAATGCTTACAAAATTGACAGTCACTTTTGTGATAGCTTCCATTATAATTAGATGACGAAGTATCAATACAATGCAATATGTAATCATTGAGGTAGTCTTTTAGTCATTACAGTCACTTGTATCAGAAAAAAATCGTGGTTAAAAGTATACTTTATCCATTACAACGTTTAGAAAGTTCCAAAATGAATACCCCTTACACTGTAGTAAGCATATTACCATTATTCATAACACCAACACGAGTAATTTTCAGTATACCAAATGCTGGCCATAACTAAGACGTAAATCCTGCCAGTGGTAAATAATGTTGTTGACAATGGAAAACGCATCACAGGCAATTCCTCCACTGTACTTCCATGAACATGATCATGTATACCCGTCTCCCTTCCTCTACTCTTTGAGTGAGTATGCATAAGATGTGTCGCACATACCTCGTCATGTTGTTATTTTGACCAACAAATAACTGCGGTCGTTGTATGTAAGTCAGCTACGATATTCGCACAGGAGAAGAAATAGTGATCGGTCACATCGCGCCAGTTAGAACAATGCTGACGACAAAAAGAGACACTCTCTATTTCTGTTACTTTTGCAGATAGCTTTCATGGCTAACACGAGTCCTCTGTGAGGTATTTACTTGGCCTCTCTCACCCTGCTGTGTGACACACGGCACTATGATTGCCTCAGACTATATCCCTTTACATATGTCTTATCAACTCGAGGTAGCATTATTCAGTAGAACAATTACTTGAAATTTACGAGACGTCTAGGACATCATTGAGAGACATCTCAGAGCCTTAAAATGCCTAAAATATAATGGAACTGTATGACCTGCACGTGGACTGTGGACTTTGGTGTTAGTTGCCCACAAGCACATAGCACAACTACTGCAGTCATCCGAAGAAAAGACTTTTTAAATATTTAATATCAAATATGCTAATTATTTATCGGTTGACTAGTTTCGGGATTTACCCTTTTTGACAAGCCACCTACCACAGAGAACAATATTTGTTATGAGTGTATGCATATAATGTGAATAATAAAGTTATCAGTAAAATATGGTATATGGTAATTAACTACGTATTTTGGAATAAATTTGGTGTTCACAGTTCTGTTTATGTCATCACGCTTAAATTTAGTTCAGACCTGCGTTTAAAGGATGTCACAACTTGAAGATACACCTCACTGTAGCATGTTAACGTATCAGCGTAGTATATATTTCTGTTAATTGCTTTCCTTCATTATCCAGAATGATCTGATCAACGTAACAACAGTATTTTGTATACAGTGGAGAATATCTTCTCAATAGAGAATATGTTCTCATTGGAGTACACTGTGCGTCACACGGACTTACTTTTCGTAGATGTGAAAAGAGGCAAGACCCAAAACTAGTCGGCCAATAAATAATCAGCAGCTTTGGTATTAAACATTTGAAAATGTCGTTTCTTCAACGCCTTTACTGAAAACCTTTATATTAAATGTCATAAATTACCGCTTTTTCGCACGACAAACATTAAATTGGTTTGCTAATTGTTTGGTTGACCAACATATGTCAGAGATTTATTTATATGAAAACAAGATAAAATTTAGGCCAGCTGAGGTCTGAAAGCAACTGAAAGCTTACGTGGGACTATAGGAGAACTATCGATGGTTTTGCAGAAGTATTTGTTTCATAGCTTGTGTTGATACCGTTATTGGAAACGAATACGTTGCGTATTTGCAAAGTTTACAGGCAAGAAAGTGACATACAAATAAGTACAACTATATTCTGTAATACTTCTAGACGCTACTTGATGAAATACAAGACCTCAGTCGAAAACAAACAGTGCATCTACTAAACGGTGCCTTTCCCACATGAAAATACTGTTTTGAGCACATATGAATCATCTATCAAAACACAAATATTGTAACACACAAGATTTGAACTGAACAATAAGAACAGCCTGGAATAAGTAACCTTCTTTCAGAGCTTGTTGCTGACCTGCCAACAGGTTTAAGTGAGTCAAACAGTACAGTTACAATGGAAAAATGGATGTGTGTATGTACCCCAGGGGCTCAGTTGTTGGTCCATTGCTCTTCTCCCTATGTAGACAACGACTGAATCTTGACAAGAATATCGAAAATTGTTTAAAGAAAATACAGGAAATTTTCAAGACAATTTTCCATACAAATTTGTACAGATGTACTGTAGATATTGAACCAGATCAAAAGAAAATTGCTCCGACGTGTAATTTTTCATCATCAAAATCCAAGGAGCAAGTAGAAACTTTCATGTGATATTGTGGGTCCTATACGTTAACTATCAGATATCTGTGTTTGGTAGATCAGGTGTTAACATACTCACTGAAAAAGGATACATTATGTATTTCGTAAACTCAACTAAAAGAAGCTTTCCAGGGTGCTAAGTCAAAATTCTCTGATCTTACCTGAATCATATTTGAAGGTATAAGGACAATCTTGAGCCATTATAACAGGAAGTGGAAGTTAATGGCCAGAACAAGTATTATACAACTAAACATACCAGTTGTGTACTAAACCCTTGAGTATAAATCTACACATCTAGGTGAGAGAGAAGCGTTAGTCATGATGTTGCAAGAAATTCTGATACGATGGAACAAACTATCATGAGTAAACACTAACTATCTTATGAAATTTAAAAGAGAAATAATTGATTATCCTGCAGAACATACCGATTAAAAAGAAATATAAAGATGTCAATGTAATTAAGACATGAATAATGTGGGTATATAAATATGCAGCAGAGGAACTCATTAATTGCATAGTTCTTACCCACGCCTATTTTGTTTGCAGGATGTGCACAGGTACCTTGCATAAAAAGTGTGATCCAATGTATCAGAAATGTGTAATAACATCCAATAACTGACAGAAGAATCGCTATTTTCTACAAAACATTAAGGTAAAATACATCACATCATCCCCAATAAACCTAGTCAGTTTGCCTTGATAGATTTGATTTTGCTACTTCAAGTAAAAGAAAATGACTCAGAATACAGTAATAATGAAAGTACTTTCAAAATTCCTGTGCTAAGTAAAGCTACAGCCAGTGTCATGATAAGAATGTCAGATCAAATATTTTGCGTATGTGATAATACCAGAGTGCACATTGACAGGTAAGTGACCCAAGATTGAATCCAAATTGTCTATAGAATTCATTGAAGAGCTTGTTATTGTACAGAAGTGTAGTTTCAGTTATCATCTAGCACCTAACGTAATTGAAAGAACCACATAGGAATTAAGGAAATTGTTTCATGCGTATTGCAGAGTGAAGCTTTACAACTGATTGTATTCGCTTCCTGATTTTTAAACTGAAATCAACAGCCTAAAATTCAAGAGTATTTGATCACTAGCTACCCAAGTATTTGAGAATATTCAAGCGTACATAAAGATTCTGCCAAAAGAGAATTTACACAGGAAAAATCAGTCAAGTTAACACTGAAATCAGTTCGTAAACAAACCAAGACAGGAATGAAGTTATTGTAACTACATATGATGTAAATGTTTTTATCATGGTGAAAACACACATCAAAGAATCGAAAATTATTGAATACAATCAAATTACAAAATACTGAAAATTATATTTAAAGTTACAAGGATTGCACAACCCAGAAATTATCGACACGAAAGGCGTGTGGATTACATCAAATAGAGAACATAAAGCATTACCATCTCCCTGAAATTGCTTCAGTGATAGATGTAAAAAAGATCCAAGTTAGACAATATTTCATATCTGTGATTTATATCTTAATTTGTTCTTATCTGATCACTCATACCAGTGAATTATGTCAAGTGTCAGCATTTAGCAATTAGACTGATTTGTTCTCAAGTGTCTCGCATGGCTAACGCTGTTGCAGTGCGGTGATACAGAAGTTTGTTGTGTTAAAAGCAACGTTGCCAGATGCTGAGTGATGACAACACGGCACAGTGGATATTTATTCTCGTTACCCTTCAGTCTTTGCATTCTGACCGCGTTCATTTTTACGTTTGCTTATGACATAATTATGTAAACTAGTATACTGCAGGAAGATCGATAGTGGGCAAACTCAACCAAGAAGGAAATTTCACTGGGGCACGTCAGGTGGTATTATGGTCGTACACACGTCAAACCGATACACATGCAGAAAGTCAATAATTATGTCTCGTTGTGCTTAGCCGATTACATCCCGAAAATGTACTTTTCTTCATACTGGCCACTCCCATGGCAGGCAATGATTTGCAGTGCCGCGACGCCCAGATAGAAGCAAACAACGCATTCTGTCCTTTGCATATGTTAGTGTCACGACAAGTATAATTGGTACCATGCTTCAAAATTTGTGGTGGAATCATATTTAAGCAGTATGTCGTTTTATTTCAGCACTGATTAAATATACAAAGAAGACTGCTTACAAAACACTTGTGCGATCCACCGTGGAATATTGCGCGAGCGTGTCGGGCCGTGCCAGGTAGGAATACCATGGGGTACTGAAAGCGCAGAGCTCGTGGCACAGGTTTGCCATGCATATGCTCAAAAAACCTGAACTGACAGACGCATGAAGATATGTGTCAGCTGTCCTGTGGAAACCTACTATAAAATTTTGAAGTACCAGCATTAATTGAGGAATCCAGGCGTATACAGTAGTCTTCTATTCGTAGCTCGCGTAGGAGCGAGAAGACACTATTAGACTAATTACAACTCACACAGAGGGAATTCAGAAAACATTCTTCCAACACATCAATGGGAATAAAGCGATACCGTGGGAAGTAATCTCTGATGAACATTTCGCAGTGGTTTCCAAAGTACTGGGTGATCAAAAAGCAGTATAAATTTGAAAACTGAATAAATCACGGAATAATGTAGATAGAGAGGTACAAATTGACACACATGCTTGGAATGACATGGGGTTTTATTAGAGCCGAAAAAAATACAAAAGTTCAAAAAATGTCCGACAGATGGAGCTTCATCTGGTCGGAATAGCAATAATTAGCTTAAGAAAGTAAGACAAAGCAAAGATGATGTTCTTTACAGGAAATGCTCTATATATGTCCACCATCATTCCTCAACAATAGCTGTAGTCGCGGAATAATATTGTGAACAGCACTGTAAAGCATGTCCGGAGTTAAGATGAGGCATTGGCGTCGGATGTTGTCTTTCAGCACCCCTAGAGATGTCCGTCGATCACGATACACTTGCGACTTGAGGTAACCCCAAAGCCAATAATCGCACGGACTGAGGTCTGGGGACCTGGGAGGCCAAGCATGGCGAAAGTGGCGGCTGAGCACACGATCATCAGCAAACGATTCGCGCAAGAGATCTTTCACGCGTCTAGCAACATGGGGTGGAGCGCCATCCTGCATAAACATCGTACGTTCCACCAGGTGTTTATCAGCCAGGCTGGGGATGGTGCAATCCTGTAACATATCGGCGTACCTCTCACCCATCACGGTAGCAGTTACAAAACTAGAATCACGCATTTCCTCCAAGAAAAAATGCCCGATAACGGTAGATGTGGTAAATCCAAGCCATACCGTGACTTTCTCGTCGTGCACTGGAGTTTCCACGACAGTTCTAGGATTTTCAGTAGCCCAAATTCTGCAGTTGTGGGCGTTGAGAGACCCTCGGAGCGTGAAATGAGCTTCGGCGGTCCACAACACGTCATTCAACCAATCGTTATCTTCCGCTATCTTTTGAAACGCCCACACCGCAAATGCCCTCCGCTTCATTACCCCGTGCATAGACGAACCCGCTACAGTCTCCATTTCTTCCTGAACTGTCTCAGTAGCATTACGCTTTGTGCTAGGTCGGCCACTGCGGGGTCTATCATCTAAACAACCCGTGGCTTCAAACTTCGAAATCATTCTCGCTACAGCTCCATTTGCAAACGGACCTTCACCCGTTCGAATCCCCTCCCTATGGCCATAGGATCGTAACGCTGAACTAGCACATTCCCCATTCTGATAATACAGCTTCACTAAAAGCGCCTTTTCAGGTAACGTCAACATGCTGCGACTGCTGGCGCATCTGATTCTCTCTCTCATTACAACTCCTTTTATACACAACTGTCATGCGCAGTCACTGACGTTTTGCTGTACAGCGCCATATGTCGGACATTTTGTGGACTTTGCGTTTTTTTTTTTTTTTTTTGTTCTAATAAAACCCCATGTCATTCCAAGCATGTGTGTCAATTTTTACCTCTCTATCTACATTTTTCCGTGGTTTATTAAGTTTTGAAATTTATACTGACTTTTTGATCACTGATAGCTGTAGATGTGTATCTAGATATAGGCATGGATGTAGAATGCTAAAGATTACGATATTTTTCAATAATAAAAAATTGTTTCAGACGCAAATTCATCGTCATATTTATTGTGCTCATGTGGTAATCATTTACACGAAGGCTACACTTAGGTTCCCTTTATTTCTCTGAGTATATGTCACTTAAATAATACATTAGTTTACTTCAGTTATTTGGCCATATTATAACACAACGGCATGTGACGCGAAATTGTGTATTGTATAGCCTCAAGTGCACTTCAATTAATAAAGCTCATATTGATAATAAATGCTGTTAATTGAAAAACATTACATTATACAAATCTGGAGTCAGTGATGGCTATATTAGGCTTCAGTAAAAGGTGTGTGTTAATTTTCACTTAATGTTCTGTGTGATATCCAACCAGTTACTTGTATATAATAAATTAACATCGTTTCATAAATAATTGTAATTAAAAATAGTTTAACGGTAACACTGGCATGAAAATAAATGTTTGTATACTGAGCCCTTTATGGTTTACTGCTTGATTTTAATATTGTTTGTTTTAAAATAAAATCAGATATAACAAGGACTACACATGCATCACACTACACTTTCAGTTACAGACATACACACACTTCTATGTATGTACTATGTTTTTATTCTCGTGGAGGTATTTTAATCACATAGAATCCTCGCTGTTTGTTTTGCCTTACTGCTATTTTATGTGTGATCATAAGAACTACTTTTAGTGGACAATATCAACACGAAACGAAAACAATTATGAACTTTTAACGAAAAATGTCAGTTATGTTTATATTAGTGTTATGTTAGGCTAAGTAACAGACACAGCATTTTCCAATCTTTCTTTTGCTAAAAGGCAACTCACTTGGAGATCGGAACATTTTGGTAGGGACTACCCGCAGTTATGATTCACCATTTAAAATTAGAAATTTACTTTTGGCTGTGAACAGGTGCGGGGTTCTGGTAGCCACCATACTGCAACGAGTCTGTTAATTAGAACGAGAACCCGTTGCTATTTGATATTTCGTGCTGTGAGTGCCTGCAGGTCTACTCCGTTCATCATAAGAATAAACCTCATATAAACATTACACTATGTATTCATCCGCGTTTGCTGGAACCCCACTGGATTTTGTTTCACATGGAGCAGAAGTGAAGCTGTCTCGAGTACAGTCAAGTACGATAATGAGGATGGTGTGTGTCGCGCGTATATCGACTCAGCGATGATACGGGGCAACAGATTTACCGGCGCATTTAACTTTGACTGCACTGGCCAGATAAGTGATCCAACTAACCAGCAGTGATGTGAATAGTTGCAGTAAAGACTAACAAGAGACAAGCAGAGAAACAATATAGCTTTGAATGCCATTTATTTTTTAATCAGAAGGAGATAATATATGGCAAAACTCAGACGATACGCTTCTTAGATGGCGGGGCGGAAAACACAACATGCTCTCGATCTTAGCTAACATAGTACTGAAATTAAATTATAGTTTTCCATGTTTCTACGACTCTTAATCGCTCTATCTCTTGTGAGACCAATCTGTCCTACAAAACAAAGGGCATGTTTAGACAAAGAGTATCTGATTTTTCATTTTATCCGAAAAATTTAGTTGTGTAATGTTTTCTTAACTTTAACAACATTTTATAAAATATCGATACTTAAGAACATATATTTACAATGAAAACCAGAATTTTATGTGCGATACGTAATTATAAATTAGAAGACGTGCATTGTTCTTGAAAAATGATGGTTAAGTATGAGTTAACTAACATATAAATGATGAATTTTATATTTAAATGATTTAGATATTCAAACCTAACAAAAAGGGTTAATGTAAGTTAACTAAAATTGATGAATTTCATATTTAAATGATTTAGACATTCAAACCGAACAAAAACATCATAATCCAGAAAGAGTTTCGAACCGCCGCCAATCAATACATACGGTTATCATTCTATGACGCTACCGTTAACTCCTCACATGTAATTGACCTAATGTCCCTTATATTTTTTATATTTTGTTTCTTGAAAACGTCAAAGCTGATTTTTCTCTGTAATCTTGTGAAAAACATTAAGAAGAAGTTGTTTAGCGCCATTAACGGTGTTCCGCTCACGTGTTTCACTGCGAAGCAAGAAGCAGAGTCATCAATTTTCACAGTGAGATAATCAAAGCATAATTTGCGTCTACAGAGATTGTGTGACTGTACACGATTTTCGAAAGAAAAATTATTTAGCTAATGTATGATTAAGAAATACGCTGATGGCTGTTAATACATCAGAATGCCTCAAAGGCTCCTTTACAGTGACATTTAACGAGATATATCTAATACATAAGTTGGACTTACTTCCAAGACCGGAACAACACCAGTGTACAAGAACAATGACTGCTGACCAATCACTGGGTTTGTGTTTGTTTGCATCAGGTTTACTCTTACGATGAACGAAGTATAGTTTCAGAGGGTCGCCGCCCACCGGGGCATCGTTGAGAGATGCCGTGGCAGAACGGAGTCTGTGCAGCCTCACTGGCGAACATTTGCAGCAGACGGAAACAATGGGGTTAACACTGGGGTAGTGGCGCTTACAGATATTGCTGCACACAGAAATTTTATGAATGAGAATTACCAGCGTGTGATGAAAAGTAATGTCACCGAAATTTTCACGTGAAAACTCTTAAAGCTTTTCAAAAGAAAACATATCTTATTAACCTTTTACATGTTTATTCTTCATGTCTACGTTACGTTACGTGTTCGATGCCACAGAGTGTTGCTTTCCGTCCGGAGTGTATCGCTCGCCACGAGGTGAGAACGTAGAACGCCGAAGCCTTAAGCATGAAGAGAGAGACCGGAGACGGGCAGCTCTGGCCCGGGCAGGTAGGGCCGAGTTGAACGCGGCTCAAACTATTCGAACAGTTTACGTCACAGTCGGGAAGCCTCAGGTTCTGTTCGATCTTTTGATCAGCCTGTGACTAGTGACTCTAATTGATACTATCACAATTATCTTGAGAGGGAACAGTTTGTTCCATTTCTTTACAATTAGTTTTTTGTTGCATTATATTCAATATACTTTCAAAATTTTGTTTTAGTTTAACTCGAGTGAAGAAGTGGACTATCTGTTTATTTAATTCATAATTACATAAATGCACTTCTTTCCCTTAATCCCATTACGTGGCCTTGGGTTGATTAAGTTTGGGGTTTGTGTTAAGAGTTCGTCTGCTGGTAGCGCCAAGGCAGAGATGTGGTCACCCTGTAGGTCGGTTAGTGCTAACCTAAGCCTGGAGTAAAGACAGCGATGATGCACCTGTTTGCCAAGGGGTAGTTCGGGGTTGGTAACAGGTCCCCCTCCCCTCCGTGTAAGCGGAACAGCCGTTGAGAGCCGCCATGATAGAGTCACTCTTGGGGTAGCGGCTGAACTGAGCGGACGGAATCGAGAGCGATCGCCGTCTTTGCCGCCAATTTCACTTTGGGATGAGGTATTATGTGTTACAATGTTATTAATCCGCTATTTTTCAGGACTGAATTAGTTAGCGTGTCGTTACGGCCATTCATTCATTTTTTGAGAAATTTTGCCTGTACAATTAAAGTTTTCCGTTAGGGTTTCTTTTCCAGAGGTGAGCATGGGGGCTCGCGTTATCTATTTATAGTGCTGCAACGACTTGGTGCCTTCAGCACAAGAGAGCAGCAATAGCCCTAAAAAATCGTATAGTTTCACTTCTAGAAGCAGCGTTTTGCAATGTTAAAGTAACCTGGGGCCTCCCCCCACCTAGTTAACTTAACACGTGGCCGTAACGGCTGCTGAATAATTTAGATGACGATTCCGTGTGAAACCTGGTAAGAGATGCGTGTGTTTCGTGTGAGTAACTTAAGGTTCTAAGCGTGTGACGTAATTTTTTAGGCCATCTCATAAAATTTTGTTGACGGATCCTTTAACCCCCATTTGCAAGCAGCACGTCCTACTTTGATAAAGAATAGGTTGAGCGTGTGAATAATCGGATAGAATTGAAAGCAAGAACGAACAGAGGGGTGAGGACAAAGGAATTAGCACTTGGTATCGGTAACCCACGTGGTGTCGAATTGCACTGCCAGCGATCTCCCAGTTCGTTCTTGGAAATTAGATAAGGTGAGGATGCTTGCGTGTGCTGTTAATTGTTTATTTGCGTGTACCATATTTCACAGGAGGTTTTATTTTTTTAAGAATTTGCTTTCTTTTGTGTATATGGGAGACGTTTGTGTCTGCTTTGTCCCCCGTTTTCCGCCAAAAGAATTTTTGTTATTCGGTCCAAGTAGTAATCTTGGGTGTGAATTTCGATCACTGTTCCAGCAGACGGACCACAAGGGCAGCAAGTAGTCCCATCCTCTTTCCCAGTGCTTAAGTAGCAATGAGATGCATGTTAGTTTAAGTACCTTCAGTGGGAGACAAAACTAGAAGTTATTTGACTTGGCTTTGTTTGCTGCAATTATTAAGTTTGTAAAGCTTCTGGGAGTGTAGATAATAAATGTCTTATAAACTCGGTGTCATGGATTTAGTGGTCATTAGAAACCCCAGTCCTGTGTAGAGAGCAATGTTATAAACAAAGTGGAGTCCTTATAGATCTTGTTAGAGCGTGGCATTTACTTACTTGCCCACTTGGTTGCTTGAGCCCTCCCCCGCGCACTTTTAACATAATAACTAGACGTCGGGCCGGCCCCTCTTAAATTCAGTTCTATCGAGCATTGAACCAAGCAAGCAAGAACGTGTTAATGAGGCGCCTTGGCCACACATACGTGCGGCACACTCTAGCATAGACAGAAGGAAAGAGAGGAAGAGAGATTCAAAGGTAACGATACATAACCAGACGGATCACTTTCGATCGGTCTTGATGCACTATGGATTTTAACAATACAAATAACTCTGAAGCACGCACTGAAATATGTTCTAGGGTGCAGGTCACGCGTAACAATGGAAACTAACAAATAAAAGAATGGTTCAAATGGCTCTGAGCACTATGGGACTTAACATCTGTGGTCATCAGTCCCCTAGAACTTAGAACTACTTAAACCTAACTAACCTAAGGACATCACACACATCCATGCCCGACGCAGGATTCGAACCTGCGACCGTAGCGGTCACGCGGTTCCAGACTGAAGCGCCTAGAACCGCACGGCCACACGGGCCTGCTAACAAATAAAAGATTACAATAATGATTCTGTGTAGTTCTCGTTCCTCGATCTGGCCATGTCTGATGACACTGCATTCAAGACGGTTCATTCAGCAGTAATTTAATCGCACAATAAAAATTACTATCACTTTATTATGATACAGTTCGTTGGTTCTGCAATTATTTGTTGATTAGTTGTCTTGATTGTGTATCAAAGTTGTCGAATTCTTTTCAAAGTAATTGAAACTAGTAGAGTGTTTATCTGTTTTTATCTGCTATCCAAATATGTGAACAGGAATTGAACTGCTCGTTTGCAACCTACCTGGTAAGTCACTACTGCCTCTCATAATCAAATAAAATATACTTTGTTCAGTCAAGCCATATTTTTTGGAGAACAACATTTTTGTGAATAAGTTTCCTTTAATTTAAGTCTATGGCCACAAACTTTTTGTTAACAGATTACCACTTTCGGTCTATAATGACAATCATCAGATCTGTTTTATTTAAACAAAGTCCTAATGTACTGCAGCTATAGCGGCATCGTCAAATGTTAAATGCAAAATCAGCACCTGCATCGTCAAATATATATAAATAACATCATATACACGAGTCATGTTGTCAGTAGCACTTCACGTGACGCCACACCACAACTTCACAGGTTGAATCTCACCACCGAACGGCATCCTCCATACAGTCCAAATTTAGCACCGTATGACTTCCATTTGTTGCCGATAATGAAAGACGATCTGTGGGGACATCATTATGCTTCTCATGAAGACGTTGAGAGAACTGTGAGACTGTGGTTGCGGAAACAGCGTCGACTTCTTCCGTGACGGATTCAGAAAACTTGTTCATCGTTGGCAGAAATGTACCCAATTGGCTGGTGATTATGTGGTAAAGTGAATATTGGTAATCAAAGATAACATTCTAAGGATTATTTCTGCGTTTGATTTACTAAAATATTCCCATCCAAACCAAATTAACGAAGGTGGAGGCATTACTTTTCATTCAACCCTCGCAAATCAACCCCAGCCTCCGTGGCAGTCGTTTAATACGGAGTGTGGAAATCGCAAACAGCCAACACTGCTTCGCACTAGCTTGACTTGAAGTCGGCGCGACGGTTGACAGTCTCCTGGGGGACAATTTGGCACTGTTCAGGAAGGGCAGCGACCAGGTCTGGATATCTACCGGAACGTACTTCCTGTTAGTAATAAGTCTTACAGCACAATTCCAGACATGTTTAACACAAGTAATTGTCGAGCAGCACATTACAGTGCGATACCTTTCCCTTGTAAGTTTAACAAATTGTCATCGTAATAAAACCGTCATGTCAGTGGCAACTCTTAGTTCACTCAGTGTCTAAATGTCTGATGTCTTCTAATAGTTTGCTACGCCACATTTCAGGTAAATGACGTCATTAGTACACTACACCATAGTAGTTGTCTGAAGTAATCTGAGCGCCAGACACTGATAACTCTAGGACGTCAAGTACCTGAGCAACACGCCACTAAGCACTTAAGCAGTCGCGTACCTAACCATCGGAACGACCGTAGCTATTGCCCTAAAACAATAGTTAGCAGTTTTTTGTCAAGACTTCCACACAGAATTTTCTCCACGATACATGTTAGAAAATTTTGGTTAATCCTCTAATTTTCCTGACTAGTTTAGAAATTGCTAAGGAATTCGTTTTGTACGAGGGCAGTTCAATAAGTAATGCAACACATTTTTTTTCTCGGCCAATTTTGGTTGAAAAAACCGGAAATTTCTTGTGGAATATTTTCAAACATTCCCGCTTCGTCTCGTAGAGTTTCATTGACTTCCGACAGGTGGCAGCGCTGTACGGAGCTGTTAAAATGGCGTCTGTAACGGATGTGCGTTGCAAACAACGGGCAGTGATCGAGTTTCTTTTGACGGAAAACCAGGGCATCTCAGATATTCATAGGCGCTTGCAGAATGTCTACGGTGATCTGGCAGTGGACAAAAGCACGGTGAGTCGTTGGGCAAAGCGTGTGTCATCGCCGCAAGGTCAAGCAAGACTGTCTGATCTCCCGCGTGCGGGCCGGCCGTGCACAGCTGTGACTCCTGCAATGGCGGAGCGTGCGAACACACTCGTTCGAGATGATCGACGGATCGCCATCAAACAACTCAGTGCTCAACTTGACCTCTCTGTTGGTAGTGCTGTCACAATTGTTCACCAGTTGGGATATTCAAAGGTTTGTTCCCGCTGGGTCCCTCGTTGTCTAACCGAACACCATAAAGAGCAAAGGAGAACCATCTGTGCGGAATTGCTTGCTCGTCATGTGGCTGAGGGTGACAATTTCTTGCCAAAGATTGTTACAGGCGATGAAACATGGGTTCATCACTTCGAACCTGAAACAAAACGGCAATCAATGGAGTGGCGCCACACCCACTCCCGTACCAAGGAAAAGTTTAAAGCCATACCCTCAGCCGGTAAAGTCATGGTTACAGTCTTCTGGGACGCTGAAGGGGTTATTCTGTTCGATGTCCTTCCCCATGGTCAAACGATCAACTCTGAAGTGTATTGTGCTACTCTTCAGAAATTGAAGAAACGACTTCAGCGTGTTCGTAGGCACAAAAATCTGAACGAACTTCTCCTTCTTCATGACAACGCAAGACCTCACACAAGTCTTCGCACCCGAGAGGAGCTCACAAAACTTCAGTGGACTGTTCTTCCTCATGCACCCTACAGCCCCGATCTCGCACCGTCGGATTTCCATATGTTTGGCCCAATGAAGGACGCAATCCGTGGGAGGCACTACGCGGATGATGAAGAAGTTATTGATGCAGTACGACGTTGGCTCCGACATCGACCAGTGGAATGGTACCGTGCAGGCATACAGGCCCTCATTTCAAGGTGGCGTAAGGCCGTAGCATTGAATGGAGATTACGTTGAAAAATAGTGTTGTGTAGCTAAAAGATTGGGGAATAACCTGGTGTATTTCAATGCTGAATAAAACAACCCCTGTTTCAGAAAAAAAATGTGTTGCACTACTTATTGAACTGCCCTCGTAGAATAGTTGACAAATGTAGTTTTGATCCGTTGTGAAAAGAAAAGCATAATACAAAAGTTTAACAGAGGATGGTGCTACTACCGATTTCGCTGAAGGTCATTACACACCATACACGATTTCAGCCTATCTACAGTTCTTTAGTTCATTTTTTTGCCGAAAATAAAAGTAAAGCAGTTTTTGAGATATTGAAGCTCTCTCGTCCATGCTTGAAAGTTATTGCTCTTGGTGTGGTTAAAATCTTCTACTTACAAGGAATTCAGTACTGAGAGACGCCACAACCGATAAGTTTCACTATGAGCATGTTGGATTTCCTGTCAGGCAGGTGCACAGTTCGTAGTAATAGACGGAAAGTCATCGAGTAAAACAGAAGTAATATCCGGCGTTCCCCAAAGAAGTGTTTGGGCCCTCTATTGTTCCTGATCTATATTAACGACATTGGAGACAATCTGAGCAGCCCTCTTAGATTGTTTGCAGATGATGCTGTCATTTACCGTTTTGTAAAGTCATCAGATAATCAATCAAAGAGAGTTGCAAAATGATTTAGATAAGATATCTGTATTGTGCGAAAAGTGGCAACTGACCCTGAATAAAGAAAAATGTGAAGTTATTCACATGAGTACTAAAAGAAATCAGCTAAATTTCGATTACGCTTAAAGTCACACAAATCTGAGGGCTGTAAATTCAACTAAATACTTAGGGATTACAATTAGAAATAACCTAAATTGGAACAATCACATAGATAGTATTGTGGGTAGAGAAAACCAAAGACTGTGATTCATTGGCAGAACACTTAGAAGGTGCCACAGGTCTACCAAAGATACTGCTTACACTACGCTTGTCCGCCATATCCTGGAGTATTGCTGCGCGGTGAGGGATCTGCCCAGGTGGGGCTGACGGATGACATCGAAAAAGTACAAAGAAAGGCAGCTCGTTTTGTACTATAGTGAAATGGGGGAGATAGTGTCACAGACATGATACGTGAATTGGAGTGGCATTCATTAAAACAAAGGCGTTTTTCGTTGCGACGGGATCTTCTCATGAAATTTCAATCACCAGTTTTCTCCTCCGACTGCGAAAACATTCTGTTGGCACCCACCTACATAGGGAGAAATGATCATCACGTTAAGATAAGAGAAATCAGGGCTCGCACAGAAAAATTAAAGTGCTCGTTTTTCCCGCGTGCCGTTCGAGAGTGGAACGGTAGAGAGACAGCACGAAGGTGGGTCATTGAACCCTCTGCCAGGCACTTTATTGTGAATAGCAGAGTAATCACGTAGGTGTAGATGAACATTTGTATACACGAAATATTATGTCGAAAATTTGTCACTTACCCAAAATTGGGATCCTAAATAATGAAGACGGAACTTTATAAGTATAAAGCATTACTTGTAAGTATAATGTGTTGGCATATCAGAAAAAATTGTCATGGCAGTAAGTGTGCATTCAGTTATTAGTTTACAGTAATTTCATTATCGCTGTAACTGTTAAATTTCTTATTGCGTACCATATGTTTTGTGATAAATTTTACTTTAATGGTCGTTTTCCAGATTTCGACATCACTACACTTTCATAATCCCATATTTGCGTCAGTTTCCTTTGTTTCGGATTTGAGTGCCAATGCCAAACTGATTTGAAGAGCCTGGTATTGTGTAGTATTCTGTAACAGACTTAACACTGGCTATCAGAGAGCTAATACAGACGACATATTCCAAATATCCTTTTTTCCTCCCAAAATGTAATAAATATACTTATAATGAAGCTCAGAAGTACCTGTTCATTAGCGTCAAATGAAGTAGTTCTCTAGTAAATCTCAGTGTATAATTTACGCTACTAGTACTTTATTTATTTAATCGGTACATATTATAAAAATGGAAGTGTGTGTATATATTCCATATACATTCCTCAACCACTCCATCGATTTCAGCCCGACTTAGTGTCTGGGAAGAAGTACTGTAGGGGAAAGAACCACCTTCTCTCAAAGGGGGGCGGGCGGCGGTGGAAAAGAAGCGCACGTACAGACAGCCGGACTATATCCGTCCATTATCTGATAATCAGAGCACTTAGCGACTTACAACAAACTTTTCACACAGTTTCAAAGCTTATCGCTGACCCACTTTACCCTTCCCACTCTGCACAAAACGATGAAAGAAAAAATGTTTGTCGCTTACTATATTTCCACTGTTCGTGTAGTAAAACTGCCGCATCGGGCATGACGTTTTAATCTATTACTTCTTTACTACTGGTTCTATTCGCAACACATTTTGTTGACAGTATCCACACATACCACTGAGTGTACCTGCAAAATGATACGGCTGCACAATACGCAGTTCAAGAGACATGCGTCGTAAACAATGAGCTGCGTGGAGACGAAATTGTAAAGCGTAATTCGTTACACATGGAGGTGAAATACATGTACACATATGTGTGAAAAGTGTTAAATATATGCGACAGGTGAGTATGTGGGTTATTTATTTATCTAGCGTATGGCTATACATGCAACATTAATACATCAAGTGTTAGACATTAAAATCTTATAACAATCATAAATATAATTTATGTTTATATTGGTCAGTTAAAAGGTTATATCGAGGTTTGAGATCCATTCTAGCGCCGATGGGGATGCCTCCAGGAAGTCGGACCAGTTCCCTGCATATGCTCGCACGGAGCATTCACCATGGATGTGTTGGATCGTCTGTCTAGGGGCACCGCAGTCGCATTCTGGTGACATCGCTCTTCCCCATTTGTGTAGTGAATCCGCACACCTGCCATGTCCAGTGCGTATTCTATTTAATGCGGACCATGTTTTCCGTGTTATTTCCAGTCCAGAGATGTTGCAGTTATAGCTCTCAAACCAGGTCTGTAGTTGGTCATTTGTCTTTTGGTTCCAATCTAGTCTCCATTGTTTCATGTGGTCATAGTTATTATTTTGAAGCTGCTCAGCTGTGCGTATGGGTGGCTTTCTTGATTTCAATCGAGTGTGTCGCAGTTGTGAGAATTCTTCTTTAATTGGTAGTTCTGGTTTTGTCTCAATCTTTCTGAATTCGTGCGGTAGGGCCGCTTTTCTACGCAGGTCCGGGGACAGGATATTACATAGCACCGGTAACCAGTACGTCGGCGTTGATTTAACAGTTCCAGAAATCAACCTCATTGTGTTATTTAATTGCCTGTCAATAAGTTTGGTGTGACAGCTATTAATCCAGACTGGAGCGCAGTACTCAGCCACAGAGAACACTAAGGCGATAGATGAGGTGCGTAATGTTTTTGCGTTAGCTCCCCAAGTAGTACCGCTAAGTTTTTGGATGATGTTATTCCGTGTTCCAATTTTTTCAGTGGTGTTCTCCAGATGTTTTCGGTAAGAAAGAGTGCGATCCAATGTTATACCTAAGTACTTTGGAAACTTATTATGTTTGAGGTTGGTGTTTCCGAGTTTTATGTTAATAATTTCATTTGCCATTTTGTTATTAAGATGGAATGTAGATACTTCAGTTTTGTTAGGGTTTGGCTTGAGTCTCCATTTCTTGAAATAATTGTATAGTATGTCAACGTCATTATTAAGGACTTCCTCTGTATTGAAGAGATACTTGTCTCTGGTAGCCAGTGCTATGTCATCCGCATAGCAAAATTTTCTTGACTTTGTGTTTGGGAGATCTGCTATATAGAGGTTAAACAGAAGAGGGGGCAATACGGAGCCTTGCGGAAGCCCGTTGTTAATAAGTTTTGTTTTGCTTGTCTTTCCGTTTAGGGTGACCTGGAAGGTTCTGTTACTCAGCATATTATGTATTAAGGATGTTAGAATCTGGCAAGGAATCACTCTTAAGAGTTTGTAAATTATTTCATCTCTCCAAACAGTATCATATGCAGATGTTAAGTCTAGAAATACAGCACTTGTTTTCAATTTCTGTTGAAAGCCAGCCTCTATGTAGGATGTTAATGCCAGAACTTGGTCACAGCAACTACGGCCAGGTCTGAAGCCTGCCTGTTCTATAGGTAAGTTCTCCATAATAATGCCGCTAATTCGATTATGGACAAGTCGTTCGAGAAGTTTGTATGTACAGCTAAGAAGTGCTATTGGTCTGTAGCTTAGCGGTTGGTCTGCTGGTTTCCCTGGTTTCAGCAAAGCTATTATTCTTGCCTTTTTGAATTCTCTAGGGAGATGGTTTGTAGTCAAAATGTTCGAAAAGAAATTTGCCAGCCATTTGACTACGTTCTTTCCAGCGTAGGTTAGAAATTCTGGATGTATGTTGTCAAAACCTGGGGCTTTGCCCGGTTTCATATCCTTGAGGGCAGTAATGACATCATCCTCAGTGAATGGTCTGGAAAGCTCTGATATATTTGGAGTATTCTTTTTTAGTGTTCTGAGTTCGCGCTTAATCATCCTGGTATGTGGTTTGTCTCTCGGAGCTCTTGACATTTCGACAATGTTATTTGCAATTTTCTCTGGTGTTATGGTTGGATTTTTCTGGGCTGGTCTTGTCGTACCTCCGAGTTTACGTAACAAACTCCATGCCTTCCTACTTGATTGAGTGAATTCATTCTTTCAGTTGCTTCAGTCCATCGTTGTCTTCTTGCGGAATCTAGATTGTGCAGGAGGTTATCAGCTATTTCTTGGTCACCACTACTAGTAAAATCCTCATATAGCTGATGGCATTTTGCATCCCATCCTGGGATGTATTCTTTTCGAAACCCCCTAGGGATGTGTTTTTTAGCTGTGGTAATTATAGCTTTCCTGAAACGATCATAGCATTTAGGTAGTGACGGTATAAACCGGATGCATTTATCAAGGTCCGCTGAATACTTCTCCCAGTCAGCTTTTTGGAAATTCCATCTAGGTCGAGGGAAGGACCGTATCAGGGGTATAGTGACACCGATGTCTAAAATAACAGGCCTATGCTGGCTGTGTGGGAAATCTGTGGCAACCCTTCTATGTATAGGCACTGGTTTTCCCTCGTTATCGGTAGTTACAAAGCAGAGGTCCGGATTGTAGTCCCTGCGCCAGGCGGCCGAGTGGAATGTGCCCCTCTCCTTGGCATCGAATATAAGATGTAGATTGTTCTCGTCGGCCCATTCCACCAGCGCTTCTCCATGTTCATTATTTTGGGTGTATCGCCACATTTCATGATGGCTATTAAAATCACCGGCATATATCGTTGGGTGTTAATGTACGGGTAGTACAATACTTGGCCAGATTTGGTTTGGTGGTTTGTAGACATTTATAAGTCTTATGTTGTCTACTTTTATATCAACAACATGGATGTTGTGTTCTGTGCTTGTGGACAGCAGGTGTGCATGTTCAATATCGGATCGGGCGTATGTGGCGGTGCCATAGGCGTGATGATATGTTGCGCCTATTTGTTGGAAGCCTTGAATACGTCCTCTTCTTTGTAAGTCTTCCTGCGAGTCGGTATGTGTTTCCTGAAGGAGTACCACATCGATGTTATTGTCCAATAGAAACTTTGAAAGATATTCAGATTTGGATCGACTAATTCCCTCAATATTTAGCTGGCAGATCCGGACTGATGGTCCCAATCTTCTAGTCGGATGGTTCCCAAAGGTATCGTTCGTTTGGTCACTTCGTTGCATGTTTGAATTACCAGAAGATCCCAAAGGATAGTCTGGTAGCCAAGTTTGTAGACTATTTAGCCGCGATATAATCACGTTGCCCGGGGTGCACCAAGTGGAGGCTAGTCTACTACGCACCCCAGTATGTGGGTAAAGTTACTGGTAAAGAGCTCCTTCTACACCCTTGGATCGTTTTCAGCTAAACCTGGTACACTTGTTGCTTACTATCTGGAAAGAAATACAGTGGGGGTAAGAGCTACCAACCATACTCCTGCTCATGCAGTAGTGATAACGTAGTGTTTAACAGAGACGGGTGGAGGTGAAGACAGAGAGGGGGGAGGAGGAGATGGCGGATGGGTAGACAGAGAAAGGTACGAGGAGGAGATGCACAGGATGAGGAGAAGAAGGTGCTAGACAGCGAGGGAAGAAGGAAATGAACTAAGATAAAATTGGAATACGTACCCAGGTATTGCTGTGTGCTCAGCTAGCACAGTATAAAATATCTTTGCTCGTTGTTATTATTTTTTATTTCACCATCATAAAGAACTCTCATTAAAAATACATTTTCATTTAAGAAAAGAGATAATTCAATTAATAAGTATTGTTCAGCAAATATTTTACAGTTGCCAACACACAGAACGATGACTCCTTCATTTATTTTTGTACCAATATTGTGCAGTAAAGTAGCTTTTGTAAAACCACAGTCGTATGTCACAGGAACGAGAAAGAGAGGTGAAAGTTTCCTACTGTCCACCACAGTACCTCTTATAGTCACATTCCTTTGTGATAATGGAATATAGACGTCACGGTTTCTGCGAAGTATTTTTCAGAGGTGACTTACGTTTCTGTAACTAAACGGAATCTCAGACTCCACCGAAACGACTCACTAAGGTCACAGTTGCAATTAATGTTGCAGTGAGTGACATCGCTAATGCAGAAGCTCCGGAAGAAATTACCGCGTAGCCTTTCACGTCAAGTTCCGGCACTCCCGGAACAACTCGCCTGAAATCGTCGTAGGAGCAGCAGTACGACAGCCCTGCGGTCTGATTGGACTGGTCCCACGTCAGCCAGTTGACCTTACCACATATGTCTGTACACAGGCGGTAGCGCGTTTCGAGCTCCTGTTGGTTGGCAAATGGGTTGTTGACAGTGATAAAGACAGCACACAGGCGGCTCTGTGGATCGTAGGCCATCTTCCAGAAGTACCTGGGCACCGGGAGGGTCTTCTTGCTACCGCTAGCCGCCGACAGGTAGAGCGCCGTAGGCACGCCGTCGCTGTTGTTGAGCGTAAGAACGCCTAAGGCACCGGTGTACACCTCCAGGTCCCTGTTTTGTGTCGCCGTTACGTTGCGCAGGCTGTCCTCGAGCGTCGCCCAGTTGCCTTCGTCCAGCTGCTTCCAGCGCGGAGCCGAGTTGACGCCGAAGAAGGTGGCCACTTGATGCGCTTCCAGCATGAAGTCTGTCGCTGGGGCGAGGGCACCTCTCTCCAGCCGACCCTCGGCGAAGTAGTCGTCAACGGTTGTGTTAAGTAGGTCGCCAATGGTCAAGTTCTGTTCCGAGTACGCAGCTTCGATGTCCACATCCCCGTAGAAGCCGCTGTCGGTCCAGTTGGCCGAAGAGAGATCAGTCACCTGAGCCCCGGCGATGGTGGAGGGGATGGTGTGATGAGTGTAGAAAGTGGTCAAGGTCTTGTTGGAGAAGCAAACGTCGTACAGGCGGTAGAACTCGGTGCCCACAGCGAAACCCACCTCGACGATGGAGAAGTGTCCGAAAGCGCCGCACGAGGTGCTGGTGTAGCGCGCCGTGGGCGTGATAGCCTCGGCACACGCCAGCGCGTTGAAGGTGTACTCCACGGAGTTGACGGAGAACCTGGTGTCGGTCAAGCACTCGGCAGTCACGTGGTCGCCAGCGTTATCCAGCAGGAGGAAACTGGAGCCGGGACAGGCGACGGTGACTTGCAGCCCCTGCCCGACCGTCAGGCTGCCCGTACCGTTGGGGAGCAGGAAGCTGGAGAAGTCTTGCGCGTTTCCGGACGACAGGAGCACCGGCTGTGGCGATGGCATCGAGGCGGTGTCCACGCCCACGGAGCAATCTGCAGGGGAACCGTGTGTCAGCCATGTTGCCGCAGCTCATGCACACACATTTATATGCAGTCACGTATGCTTAAAATTGTTCGCCATTGCCTCCCGGAGTAGAGTGGTTTGCCCTTCTCTCGGCTTCACACAGGCGTAAATGGTCGAAGTCGGTTCTGTAATATGGAAATGAGTATTGGAGTAACGCAGAAGCTCCCTCGCAACGCTGGCCAAGTGGAGACGGTATACAGTGGTCTTCATTCTAACGTTATGAAGTGTTACTTGTGTTTGTCATTTGTATGTAATGAGCGCCTGTTGTTGCCAGTTAAAAGGGGTAAAATGGTGAAACATAGAGCTGGCACATAGAATCAAGGGTGGGGGGGGGGGGGGGCGGCATGTTACGGAGGGTTCAGGACAGATCACCGACATCAGCGGTCGTTTTGATGTTATTTTTCTACATTGCACCCGGTTTTGGTGACTCAGTACACCATCTCCAAGCCTTAACTTGAGAGGGTGAATTCCAGTCGTTTATACGTTCCCATCAGTGGCCAACATCTACGAACTGGCTTCCGTAAAATACTGAAAAAGCGACGTCATGTGATGATTGCACGCACATCTTCACTTTTATAGTACTCTGTGGAAGCCAATTCATATACGTTGGCCACTGATGGGATCGTGTATACGATTGGAGTTCACCTCCTCGGCGCCAGTTAAGGCCCGAAAATGGTGAGCTGAGTCACCGAAACTGGTTGCAATATACTAAAATAACATCAAAACGACGACTGTTGGTGTCTTATTTTATTACGTAAGTGAAAGGCGGAAATCTCGCAGACTATCACATAAGAATGGACATACGAAAAGAAACTTCTTCAATAAGTCACTAACGGCAGCTAAGCAAGATAATATAGGACATTATTTGGCTATCGTATTACAACACAGATGAGGAGATGATTTTACAGAAATTCAGGAATAAGATACAACCACAACTAAGGGAAGAACAACAAGGATTTCGACCAGAAAGATCAACTATACAAGCCATGTTTACAGCCATACAGGACGTAGAAAAGTAATTTGGGAAGACGTCGCAGCTGCAGTCACAGATGTAAAACAAAGGCTTATGATACCGTTAGAAGGCAAGAGAAACGGCAAGGTATGGCTAGACTGGGACTGTCAAAAAGAATTCAACTCAGAATCAGAAACATCTACAAAAAAATGCCTGAATTGTGTTACGATAGACGGCAAAAAATCAGAATGGTTCACAACGGACGGAGGATTTCGACAAGCAAGTGTTGTCTCACAAGTGCTTTTTAATATAATCATGGGCGACTTCATAAGGAAAGTTCGTCAAGGGTCTACAGCAGATGATACGAGAATTACACCATATGCAGACTATGTGATGATTTGGGAAGAAAATGAGCAGAAATTGGAAGAACAGCTCAGTACCTGGCAGACAATAATTGAAGAAGCAAGCATGGAAGTAAGCTTAAAAAAAAGTGAAATACTGAAAATCAGCAAGAAAATCAAAAAATTAAGGATGTAAGTTGCAGTTCAAGAAACTAGAAACTAAATTAACCAAGGAAGGAAACATCAAGGATGAAATTGCAGAGAGAACAGAAAATTGTTCGATTTTTTATTATTGTGTACATGACATAATTAGAAATCGTAAAATACTTGCCAAAGCAAACATCATGAGATACTCGTAAAAGCCATATTATCTGCAATTTTTAGTCTATGGATTAGAATTTGCATTTGGACAAAGAAAGATCTGAGCAGAAGACAGGCAACAGAAATGCGCTTTCGACGAGGGATCCTGAGTAAGTCTAGAAGGACAGTTGGCATGTAGCTAAATTTTATCTACACGACAACTTGGAGTGAGGTCCTACTTAAAATGAACACATTTTACAACAAAGCTTCTTGAAGGCCTGAACATGACAGCACAGTCTGTCGAAACCGGTTGTTTGCAAATAAATAAATTTTTATGCAGTCTTGGATTTAGAATTTTTTTATCAAGTAAAATAGATCGCTCCTCTTGAATTCAATTGGACAGGATAGGGATGGAATAAGAGAAAACACCCTCCAGATCAAGGCTCTAAAAGAAGTTATGGAGGCGAAAAAAGGCTTAAATGTTTTGGCAACATTGAAAGAATGAGAACAGATAGACCTCCAAAAAGAGCCCGAGAATGGAGTGAATCTGGAGAAAGACGAACTGGAAGCCGACGAAGAATAAGAAGAAGTTAGGTGAAGGGAGGTGTGAACAGCAGAGGATTTGAAATGGGAGAAGATGCTGTTGATAGACTGTCTGAGAGAAGAGAAGCTCAGAAGAGCTTCTGTTAACGACCTGCATAAGCAGAAACGCTTCAGGAGGAAGAAGAAGAGTACTACAACATGAAGTATGAATCGAGCATCACTACATAAGTATGTATTAGCAGACTCGGCTTTAGAGACGGGTCGTATAGCAGGAGTGGTAGGCTGATGGTAAATGAAAATAATTGCTGTGAGACGCCAGACTTGGTGCAAGCGGTCTGACTGGCCGCACCTTCAGCGGCTTCCGTGCCAGTCTTATTTCCTCTAGCAGCTTTTCATTTGATCTCTCGAGTCTTTCCACACCTTACCACCCAATAAAAGTTACGAAATTAGCCCGTTCTTTTCAAATAAACCACCCTGGAATTTACTTTAATTGATTTAACCCTAGATTAATAAACCCTCGTAAAATTTACGATCGCAGTTCGTACCTCCCTGGGTACCCTCCGACCTAGACACATGAGCGACACGTGCTCTTGCGTACCTTCATGGCAAACATGGCTGAATTATTTATTGGCCGGCTCCAGCGCTTTGCCGACACTGATGCTCCTGTCTTAAATATGACGAATGTTTAGTAATGATGTGCCTGTTTGCTAATAGTCGGCACATTCGTTGTATCATTTAGAATTTATCTTAGAGTGGCATCTTTGGAGAATTATCTAGCAGTCGCACTTAGTAAAGTGTTCACATTGCCCCATTAAGTGCTGATCTCGACATTTGCGTAATTAGCAAAATATGTATGGTGTTAAGTTCGATTTTGACACTAATATACTGGGTGACTTGCTCGAAAAAGCTCACAAAGACACAGAGAATGGAACATTTAGTGAATAGGAAGACAATCTTGTGTGTACAGATGATAGTGATGTAAACCCAGACTTTGAAAAATCAAACGAGGAAAACAAGAAATCAGAAGTAGAACATCTGGGTGACCGTGGATAACCGAACAATTGTGATCGGATTCTGAGAACAGCGTCTAAAGCAGAAAACTCTCTATTCATTTTGTGTGTGAAATACCCTTGCAGTTCTAATTACAGCAATTTCTAACTAGTGTATGACATAAATTATAACTTCTTTTCTAATAACATTTAGAGCAGTAAAATCTTCATTGTAGTGTATAAAGAAGGACATTTTGTTATTATTCTGCAGTGACTTAGCGCCCGCTGCTTCGCTCACGTTTGCATAGGAATTAGATCAAAAATAAATATTAGGGCTACTGAAAAATTTATGTATTACTTAGTTTTTCCTCTTTCTGTGCAATTTTGACAAAGCCAACTTTTCGTGGTGACTGTCAAACAGCTTTCTTTGATTTGGTTCACTTATTGCGACACCTTCTCAACTTCTCACGCCAATTAAGGCTAGTAAAGTATGGTCTTTTCCTAATATACTTCTGACAAAATAGATTGTGGTAACTGGAGTTTTTTGTTAATGATGCATTTTGCGTTCTTGTGGTGATATTTCCATAGAAACTTCCATTTCTTTATATCTAACCCAGAAGTAAAATATAAGTTTTCATACATTCATTTTCTTGAAAATTTTCATCCCCCATTTCACTCCCTCGGGGATCGAATTTCCAAAAACAATGACACGTAATTTTATTTTTTCCAGCAGAGAAGCTAAAAACAAATTTTCAAGATTTATCTTAATGATATAACATCATAAATCTTTTCATTTCCTGTTTCACTTCATTAGGGGGTTGAATATCCAAAAGCAATACAACAAGTATTTCTTTATTTACAACCGAGAAATCAAATACGAATTTTCATATATACAGCTTTAAAAATAGTTTGGTAGTTCTTTAATAATGATTTATCTTCAAAAAAACTTTCACCATTTATTATCGCCTTAATGGTTAAATTTCCAAAAATTGTTGAAACACTTATTTCTTTATTTCTGATAGAGGAATCAAATACCAATTTTCGGTGGTCTAGCTTCAAAATTGTCTTAATGGCGACATATTTTCTACAGGCTTTCAGCCCCTATTTCACACCCTTAGGGGCTGAATTTCAAAAACTCCCTTAAACACTTACTATAGCATAAATATCCTCTCCCAATTTCAAGCTGTTTGGGATGTGCAATGATGAGTCACTCAGTCAGGACACTGCCTTTTATATACACTGAAGCACCAAAAAAACTGATATAGGCATGCGTATTCAAATACAGAGATACTAAACAGGCAGGAAACGGCGCTGAGGTCGGAAACGCCTGTATAAGGTAACAAGTGTCTGCCGCAGTTGTTAGTTCGGTTACTGCTGCTACAATGTCAGGATTTAAGTGAGTTTGAACGTGCTATTATAGTCGGCGCACGAGCGGTGGGACACAGCATCTCCGAGGTAGAGATGATGTGTTTTCCCGTACGACCATTTCACGAGTGTACCGTGTTTATCAGGAATCCGGTAAAACATCAAATCTCTGACATCCCTGCGTCCTAAAAAAGATTCTGCAAGAAAGGTAAAAACGACGACTGCTGAAGAGAATCGTTCAACGTGACAGAAGTGCAACCTTGCCGCAAATTGCTGCAGATTTCAATGCTGGGCGATCAACAAGCGTCAGTGCGTGAACTATTCAACGAAACATCTTCGATATGGACTATCGGATCCGAAGGCCCACCCGTCTACCCTAGATGACTGAATGACAAGCTGATGTGGAGTACCTGACAGTAGCTAGCAGCACAATGCACCTAATATGAAAAACGTATGTTGTGGGGGGTGTCCGGATTTTTTTGGTCACATAGGGTAGTATTGGGTATACAGGAGGAGTTCAGGTAAGAGGCCACAGACGTTCAAAGATGTACCCTCCGTTTTAGTTTTCCGTTCGTTCATGAAGGCCACACAATCTTGGAATTTGATCCCATGGTAAGATACGTTGTTAAACTGTGTAAACAAGAAGTGATTAGTGTTCAGTACGATTTCCTAGCACAGCTGTTTATGTTAAACTAGTATCCGAAGAAGTGTCGGAGCATGTTGACAGAGAGTGCGACGGAGATTGGGATTTTAAAACCATTTCGGGAGAAATCAGCAAAGTTTCCGGTCGAATCTTTGGCTGATCTGCAATATAATAAGGTAGAAGGCACAAGTAACATATCGGTAGTTCCTAAATCATTGGAAAAATGGCAACCAAACGACTAGTTACGTTCACGTGTAGAATCTGGAGACACTATCAGGCTTCCGGAAGAATATTATCTACACAACTGTGAAGATAGCAGCGGCAGATAAGATGAGAATTATCGCACAGTCACATTAACAACACAAACATCCAAGCTGCTGACAAAAATAATATGCACATGAGTATAAAAGAAAATCTAGTGTCTGTAAGATGACGATCAATTTGGCTTTAGGGAAGGCGACGCCAACACAGGGGCAGTTCTGACATTGTGCATGAAACTGTAAATGGGATTTAAGAAAACTCAAGACAAATTCATAGTATTTGTCGATCAGTAAAAAACATTCGACAACATAAAATTGTCAAGGTCTTCGAAATTCTTAGAAAAACTGGTGGAAACTACTGGGGAAGATGGGGAATATATAATACGTATAAAAACCAAAAAGAAACAATAAGAATGGAAGATCAGAAACGAAGTATCCCACCAAAA
The DNA here is from genome assembly GCF_021461395.2 of Schistocerca americana. NCBI lineage: Eukaryota > Metazoa > Arthropoda > Insecta > Orthoptera > Acrididae > Schistocerca > Schistocerca americana. The sequence continues at coordinate 668,667,938 of NC_060120.1, forward strand.
ATGCTGTAAGACAAGAATGTAGTCTTTCCCCTTTCTATTCAGTATCTACCTCGAAGAATTAACGATGGAAATAATAGAAAGATTCAGGGTGAAAATATATTAACGGCAAGATTCACCGGTGACATTGCTATCCACAGTCAAAACGAATTACAGGACATACTGAATGAGCACAGACAACAAGTAAAATGAAGAATCACCAAAGCAATGAGAAGTATCATAAATGAGATTAGCGAGAAACTTATCTCAAATTCGACGACAACCAAGAAGACGAAGTTATTCTGCTGCTTTTGAAGGAAAATAAGAATCACGGAACGTAGGAAAACAGCAGAAAAAGAAAACCGAAGCGTTTGAGATATGGTGCTATAGAGGGATATTGAAAATTTGGTGGACTGATAAGGAAAAAGGAGGTTCTCTAGAGAATTGGTCAGGATAGAAACACGTGGAAAAGGGACGAGAGGAAGGGACAGGATGATAATACGTGTGTTAAGGCATCAGCGAAAAACTTCCATAGTACTAGAGGGAGCTGTAGGTGGTAAATGAAAAGATCGTATAGCATTTATTGGCCGGAATATCCCCTTCGGTGTTCGGCCACCGTATTGCAAGTCTCTTTGGTTGACGCCACTTCGTAAACTTGCGTGTCAGTGATGATGAAAATGATGATGGAGGACACACAACACCCAAACCCCTGCCGGGAATCGAACCCGGGCCTCCTTGCGTGGTAGGCGGTAGCGCTACCGCTGTACTTCGGAAATGGTAAGAACTATAGGATAAAACAAATATGGGAATGTATCAGACAAATAATTCAGGAAGTTGGGTGCAAGTGGGACTCAGAGATGAAGATGTAGCCACAAGACAAGAATTCGTGGCGACCCGCATGAAACTAGACAGATGACTGATGACCCCAGAGAAAACTACTGCCGTAAAAATAATTTGTTCATCTCACTAGAAAATTGCCGTTTACCGTCATCAGGACAACCAGGAGATTTGCATGACAGAATGTTAAGCTGTACCAGAGCTGAGAATGTAATGTCCCTCTAGGAAGGACTGCAACAGATTTCTATGACGGTAGACGTCCAATATTACATTCTTTGGTCTAGAGGTAGCAGTTTTGATTAACAATCAAAACGTTCTCGGTTCTAGGCTCGAAGCCGGCTACAGCTTAAACTTTGAATAAAAATCATCAGTAATGGTAGCCGAGAACTTTTAGCATAAGCCCACATCTCGTGGTCGTGCGGTAGCGTTCTCGCTTCCCACGCCCGGGTTCCCGGGTTCGATTCCCGGCGGGGTCAGGGATTTTCTCTGGCTCGTAATGGCTGGGTGTTGTGTGATGTCCTTAGGTTAGTTAGGTTTAAGTAGTTCTAAGTTCTAGGGGACTGATGACCATAGATGTTAAGTCCCATAGTGCTCAGAGCCATTTTTAGCATAACGCTAACCTTCGTCATGCCAACGGCCATGTCAAAGATGGCGGAATAGCGGACAGAAGTTTAGGGCACCCTCTCGCCCTTGGAATTAGAAACTACCCCTAAAAGACGGAAGAATCAGATATGATCAACGGTATGACAATATAGAAGGCAATGGAAACCACTGTATTAAAGACCATCAACTGTATCCACAGGTCTTGTGGCCTGTGATTGAAAAGGTGTCACGATGATTTCTCCATTGGGAAAAGATTGCGGAATAGTCCCCCATTCGGATCTTAGTGAGGGGACTGTAAAGGAGGAGGTTGCCTTGAGAAAAAGACTGAATAGCCAACGAGTCAAGGCATGGGATGTCAGAAGTTCGAACGTGGTAGGGAAACTAGAAAAACTGAACAGTGAAATGCTAAGGCTCAATCTAAATATAAATGTGGTCACTGAAGTAGAATGGAAAGAAAACAAGGATTCCTGGTCGGATGAGTACAGGGTAATATCAACAGAAGCATAAAATTGTATAACGGGATTAGGATTCGTTGTGAATGGTAAGGTAGGGCAGAGAGTGAGTTACTGTGAACAGTTCAAGAGAGGGTTGTTGTCATCAGAATCGACAGCTAATCAACACAGACAACGAGAACTGAGGCACACGTACCGTCGTTGCAAGCGGAAGATGAAGATATAGAGAAAATACTGGAGGACATCGAACGGATAATTCAGTAAGTAAAGGCAGACGAAGATCTAACAGTCATGGGGGACTGGACTGCGGTTGTAGGGGAAACAGTAGAAGAAAGAGGTACGGAAATATATGGGCTTGGTACTAGGAATGAGAGAGAAGAGAGACTAATTAAGTTCTGCAATAAATCCCAGTCCGTAATAGCAAATAATCTGTTTAAGAATCACAAGAGAAGGAGGTATACTTGGAAATGCCAGGATAAACGCAAAGATTTCAGTTAGAGTACATCATTTTGCATCACCCCAGTTCCCAGAACTCCTTAAGATATTGTATCACAGACACAGACACAGTCCCTTTGACTGTTCAGAGATGTCACTAAACCTGCCTAAAGATGTAAACAACCATGCATGAGCAGCCCCCATTAGGCGGAGGGGGTCCGACAGCCGATCAGTTCCAGTCATTTCGCCAAGAAGGAGGTACAAGGCTCGTGTTGTCTGTTGGTCTGTTGCTCAACCATGGTTACACAGTCAATACCGCGTTTCGACCGCGTACGCGAGAAGGGCCCTCGTCCAGGCACGTCGAAAAAAAAAAGGGGTCTAAGCACTATGGGGCTTAACATCTGAGATCATCAGTCCCCTAAACTTAGAACTACTTAAACCTAACTAACCTAAGGACATCACACATCCATGGCCGAGGCAGGATTTGAACCTGCAGTCGTAGCAGCCGCGTGGTTCCGGACTGAAGCGCCTAGAACCGCTCGGCTACCACGGCCGGCTCGGAGTGCACCAAAACAATGTTGTTTAGACATGGAGGAGATACAGAGAGACAGGAATTCGCTCGCTCATTCCGCCCAAGGGCTACTACTGCAGTTGGCTCGGAGGAATGCTGACAGCAACGCCACCATGTTAAATAATACTTTTCGTGCAACCACAGGACATCGTGTTACGACTCAAACTGTGCGCAATAGGCTGCATGATGCGCAACTTCACTCCATACGTCCATGGCGAGGTCCATCTTTGCAACCACGACACTATGCAGTGCGGTACAGATAGCCCCAACAGCAAGCCGAATGGACCGCTCAGGACTGGCATCACGTTCTCTTCATCGATGAGTGTCGCATATGCCTTCAACCAAACAATCGTCGGAGACGTGTTTGGAGCAATCCAGTCAGGCTGAACGCCTTAGACACACTGTCCAGCGAGTGCACCAAGGTAGAGGTTCCCTGCTGTTTTCGGGGTGACACTATATGTGGGGCCGTAACGGCTGTACGATACGTGAATACCATCCTCCGACCGATAGTGCAACCATATCGGCAGTACATTGGCGAGGCATTCGTCTTCTGGGACGACAATTCGCGCCCACAACGTGCACATCTTGTGAATTATTCCCTCAGGATAACGACATAACTCGACTAGAGTGGCCAGCATGTTCCCCAGACGTGAGCCCTATCGAACATGCCTGGGATAGATTGAAAAGGGCTGTTTACGGACGACGCGATCCACCAACCACTCTGAGGGGTCTACGCCGAATCTCCGTTGAGGAGTGGGACCAACAGTGCCTTGATGAACTTGTGGATAGTACGTCACAACGAATACAGGCATGCATCAATGCGAGACGGTATTCTACTGGGTATTAGAGGTACCGGTGTGTACAGCGATCTAGCCCACGTCCTCTGAAGGTCTCGCTGTATGTAGGTCTCGCTGTATGGTGGTACAACATGCAACGTGTGGTTTTCATGTGCAATAAGGAGGGCGGAAATGATGTTTATGTTGATGTCTATTCCAATTTTCTGTACAGGTTCCGGAATTCTCGGAACCGAGGTGATGCAAAACTTTTTTTTATGTGTGTATTTATTGGATTGTAAGGCATGCCCAGGAACATATATAAATTCAGATCACAATTTAGTATTAATGTAGTTTCGGCTGATGTTTAAAAGACTAGGAAGAATCAATGTGCACAGAACTGGAATATGGAACCACTAAGCTACTAAGGTATGAAGAAATATGCATGAAGTTCTCCAAGGCTGTAGAAACTGGACAGCATAGTAGGCAACTCAGTTGAAGAGGAATGGACATCTTAAAAAGGGCAGTCACGGAAGTTAGAAACAAAAATATAAATACAAAGAAGCTAGCCCCAAAGAACCATGAATAAGACAAGGAATACTTCAATTGATCGATAAAAGAAGGAAGTATAATAATCTTGAGGAAAGTTCTGGAATACAGAAATAAAAGTCACTTAGGAATGAAATAATGAGGCAGTGCAGGGAAGCTAAGGCGAAATGAGTTCATGAAAACTGCGAAGAAATCGAAAAAGAAATTATGATCGGAAGGAATGTCTCAACCTATAAAAAAGTCAAAACAACATTAGGTGAAATTAAAAGTAAGAATTGGCAACATAAAGAGTGCAACTTAAGATTGCAATGGGAATTCCTCTGTTAAATGCAGAAGAGAGAAATGATACGTGGAAAGAGAAAACTGAAGATCTCTCTGAGATGTCTGATGACATACAGAAGAAGAAAACGGAATCGATAGAGAAGAGCTAGGGATCCAGTATTAGCCAGAATTTAAAAAAGCTTTGAAGTACTTAGGTAAAAGCGATAGAGAACATTCCTTCGGTATTTCTACAATCATTGGGGTAAGTGGCAAAAAAAAAAAAAAAAAAAAAAAAAAAAAAAAAAGGCTATTCACGTTGATACGCAGAATGTACGAGGATTGAAACTTTAATAGTGGCAACTATTTATTTACAGCTCGTACAAAATAGATACGTGTTTCAAAGTTTAACTGGCCTTCAAAGAAGTCACCAGCATTGTGTATAACCCGTTGCCAGCGATGTGGAAGTCGTAGGATTATCTTAGCAGTGCCAGTTGTGTTGACAGTTCGAACGGTGCGGTCTATTGCTCGAAGAATTTGTAGCAGTTCTGAAGCGAATGCTGTGAAGTGTTATTCAGATTAGAAATCGAGCTGAACTCACGAGGGCTTAAGTAAGGGGAGTGCAGTAGGTGGTATAGCACTTAGCAGCCCCATCAGTCAAACAGATGAGTAACAGCTTGCGCTGGACATGCTTGAGCAATGTCCTGCAAAATGATGGTCAAGTCCTGCAGAAAGTGTCATCACTTCTGTCTCTATGCTGTTCATTTCTGGAACACAACCTACGACCGCCACTCGAACTGTCAACACAACTGGCACTGCTAAGAGTATCCTACGACTTCCACATCGCCGGCAACTGGTTATACCCAATTCTGGTGACTGCTCTGAAGGTCAGTTAAACTTTGAAACAAGTATATATTTTGAACGAGCTGTAAATAAATAGTTGCCACTATTAAAGTTCCAACACTCGTATAAGACTGGCGATATACCACCACACTTTGGAAAAACATCATCCACACAGTTCTGAAGATTGTGAAAATCGACAAGTGCGAGAATTAACGCGCAGTCACCTTAACAATTCGTGCATCTAAGTTGCTGACATGAATAATATACAAATGAATAGAAAAGAACATTGAGGGTGTGTTAGATGATATCAGTATGTGTTTGGGAAAGGTAAAGGCACCAGAGAGCCAGATCTGACGTTGCGGGTGGTAATGGAAGCAAGACTAAAGAAAAATCAAGACACGTTCATGTGATTTCTAGTGCTGGAAGAAGCGTTTGACAATCTCACAGGCCGGTCGTTGTGGCCGAGCAGTTCTAGGCGCTTCAATCCGGAACCGCGCTACTGCTACGGTCGCAGGTTCGAATCCTCCCTCGGGCATGGATGTGTGTGATGTCCTTAGGTTAGTTAGGTGTAAGTAGTTCTAAGTCTATGGGACTGATGACCTCCGATGTTAAGTCCCATAGTGCTTAGGGCCATTTGAACCATTTTTGAAAAATGTCAAATGGTACAGGATGTTCAAAATTCCGAGGAATATAGTGGTATGCTTTGGAGAGAGACGGGTGTTATGCAACACGTACAAGAGCCAAGATGAAAGTGGAAGACTAACACCGAAGGGCGTGGTTTAAAAAGGGTGTAAGACAGTCTTTCGCCCCTTTACATCGAAGAAGCAATGATATAAATAAAACACACGTTCAAGAATCGAATTATAATTCGTGGAGAAAGGATATTAATGGTAAGATTAGATGATGAGAGGATCTGCTGAATGGAATGAACTGTCTAATGAATATAGGATATCGATTTGTAGTAAATCGAAGAAAGACGAAAGTAATGAGAAGTAGCAGCAATGAGAACAGCGAGAAACTTAACATCAAGATTGGTGATGAAAAAGTAGATGAAGTTAAAAATTGTACTTCCCAGCTAGCAAAATAACCCACGACGGTCGAGCAAGGACATCGAAAGCAGACTAGCACTGGCAAAAAGGACATTCCTGGCCAAGAGAAGTCTACTAGCATCAAAACATACGTCTTAATTTGTGGAAGAAATTTCTGAAAATATACGTTTGGAGCAAAGAATTGTTCGGTAGTGAAACATGGACTGTGGGAAAACCGGAACAGAAGACAATCGAAGCATTTGAGAGGTGTTGCTATAGAATAATATTGAAAATCGGAAGGATTGGAAAGGTAAGGAATGAGGAGGTTCTACGCAGAATCGGGGAGGAAAGGCAGATATGGAAAACACTGACAAGAATTCACGAGATGATAAGAACAACAAGTTTACCGTGTTACGTGTACTGTTTCCCCATTTCCCTGGAAAGGCTGAGCGTCGCACTTGTCATTGGGTCGCATAATAACGTCCGCACGTACAACGATTGGAAGCGGTCCCTACCAGTTATCCACTGGCGAGTCAGAAAGCTGTAACGGCGCCGGTTTTGCATTTATCACACCTTTTGGCTCGTGAGGGGCATATAACAACAGCCGAATTAACATCCATACTAAGACTGTAAGAAATTCCCTGAAACTCTCTGCGGCAGTGAGAAAGATACCACAGCACCACTCTAGGCAATACCACAAGAACTCGCTAGTATTCGATATAATGTAGCAGGTGGACAATTTGAAGCAGTACACAAAGAAATATTTTTTTTGGGGGGTGGGGGTGGGAGGGGGTTGTAACAGGCGCAAAGACATAAAAGGCAACTAATTTGGCAGACAGACACGTAAATGACGCAACCGCTACGGTCAGTCACTGTTACGGCTAGGTCAACATATTATATTTTGTAGAAACTTTGAAGGAGAAACTTAAACACCAGTGAGACAACTGAAAACCGTTCTATCGCCTCTTTGGTGTGGTAATGTAGTGAGCTATTTCACTGTGCCCCCGCCCCTAGAAGACATATGAAACAACCTGCATCACGGCACGGAGACTAAAACTTAACATATAAGGCAAAAGCATTAAACATACTGTTGTCAACGTTGGAAACAAGCGGCAGAACGGTGCACGCCGCTGCCCCCCCCCCCCCCCCCCTCTCCAATCGGAGGTTGGAGTCCTCCCTCGGGCATGGGTGTGTGTGTGTGTGTGTCATACTTAGTTTAAGTTAGATTAAATAGAGTGTAAGCTTAAGGAACGATGACCTCAGCTGTTTGGCCCCATAAGACATTAACACGAATTTCCAAAATTTCCAAGCGGCAGATGTTCATGCTCTTGCAGTTGAGGACTATTCAGTTGAGGACTATTCGCCTGGAAAGCGATCAAAAGCTTCTAAATATTGCCGAATTAGTGGAGTTCTAATGGCGCCTACCTATTCTAAAGCTCAGAGACAGAACGTTAAAGAAACTTTACTTTATTGAATTACTGTTTGTGTGTGCGATATTGTACGTTTTACTACCTTTGTTACATAAATCATGTAGCTAGAGCTGTACAAGTACGTCATGGTCAACGCGCTGATATGTAAGCGAAATGATGCATATGGAAAAATAAAATCTTCCGCCCCTCCCTCTCTCTCTGTCTCTCTCTCTCTCTCTCTCTCTCTCTCTCTCTCTCTCTCTCTCTCTCTTTGTGTGTGTGTGTGTGTGTGTGTGTGAGAGAGAGAGAGAGAGAGAGAGAGAGAGAGAGAGTGAACTAGATTGCATTTCTTTATTGGAAACGGATGTATAATTGCAAGAATCAGAGTCAGTTAAAAATTTTGTGTGTGTGTGTGTGGGAGAGAGAGAGAGAGAGAGAGAGAGAGAGAGAGAGAGAGAGAGAGAACTAGATTGCATTTCTTTATTGGAAACGGCTGTATAATTGCAAGAATCAGAGTCAGTTAAAAAATTGTTACAAAAGTAGCAATACCAAGTGTCTTTAACCAGTACGCATTCTACACTGTTTCCGCATCGTCAGTGTTTGAAAGTCACCTCCCGAAAGTAAACCGAGAACGTAGTTGGTGTTCATTTAGACAAGTGTGGAAAATTCCCGCCTTAAAACTACACCTATACGTGTCTGTGCGCCGAACAAATTTTCATTGTGGGAATTCTATGCGGAACGTGTCGCCCTCGTGCGAAAATGTAAGATGCCAAAGGCAGTTAACCGCTCTTAACCTAGTTTAAAAGTATAAATTTCATGAATCATAAAGTATTTAGAAGTTTTTAATATTATGGAAAGGGCACTTACATTGACAAGACATTAAAGGTCATGTGTCATTACCTCCAGCTCCAAAAACTTCTTAAACAATAAGAAATAGTTACTTATGTGTTTTCTGTATTGAAGAAAGCACGATTGGGAAGGAGAAAGCGGGAGAAGAACGGGTGAGTAATTCAAAGGCGGTGTAGGATGTGTACTCGTAACAAGTAGGTGGAGTGAGTCTGACAACGGAGCGTTTGGTGATAGGAAAATAAGGGATTCGGGCTATGGGTCAAAAGCGTATAACCAGTGCCGTGGCTATTAAGACTAGAAAAAAGTAAAAGATAGTAAGAGAGGTGGTAGAAACACGGAGGAATAGATTAGATTTCACAGGAATGATGAATATGACAGTGGATCTCATTTTTGGGTAGAGGGTGTTGCATATGAAGAAAGATTAGGGATTAACGTCCCGTCGACATCGAGGTCATTAGAGACAGAGCACAGTCAGACAGTTACAAGGAAGGGGAAGAATTTCGCCCGTGGCGTTTCAAAGGAACCATCCCGGCCTTTGCCTGGAGTGACTTAGGGAAATCATCGAAAACGTAAATCTGCACCGTCGGACGCGAATCTGAACCGTTCGCCACCCAAATGCAAATCTACTGCGCCACTAAGCCACATCGCTCGGTAGGATATTGCGTTTGGATTTACTTTCATTAGCGCACCACATATTTTTTGCACGTATGATTTCCTGGGCAACTTGTGCCACTGTCTGGCAACAGAAGCCCAAAACGTTTTCCATGGAATCGTATGACAACTGCCACATGAATCCTTCGCACCGCATAATAGAAAAAAATCGATTAGTCACGTCTCTTTGAGTATTTCAACTGATATTCAGAACAGTGAAGGTTAATCCAAACTTAAAATATTGCATTCAAATCGAGTACACCCGTCCATTGTGAAAATACCCCTCTCTATGCGGTGTGCAAGAAATGTCGGATTTGTTACTCTAACTTCAGACGGCAGTATCCACCCGAGAAACATTTTTCCCACAAATCTAGCGAGTTGGTGCAGTCGTTAGCGCACAGGACTCGCACATTCGGGGGGACGACAGTTCAAATCCACGTCCGGTCATCCAGATTTAGCTTTTCCGCGATATCCCCAAATCGCTTAAAGCAAATAGCGGGATAGCCCTTTGTAAGGGCACTACCAAGTTCTTTCCCCATCCCTCCATAATCGCAGCTTTTGCTGCGTTTCTAATAAACTAGTCGACGTGACGTCCAACTCTAATCTCCCCTCCTTCCTTTTTTTAGCAAAATTCAATAAAATTGAAAACTTGAAGTCATTCAGACTTCTGACAGGTTGCCACATTAATGTGACTGAGCAGTATATACAACAACTTTGCTGTATCTGGAAAGGACATCACAAGTACCTGCGAGAAAATTAAAGCGCAGGAAATATCCTCGAATTTTTTGTTACTAGGTGTACTGTTGTCCACATTCTGTTCAACTGTAAAGACAAGATTTTACCTCTAGAGTAGTGTGGTATTTGCGGCATTTTCGGCAATCTACGTGCCAAATTATACGTAGGTAAGTCAGGTATAACTACTACACTGACTGAGTGTGAAAGGTGCTGGAAACTGAAAAGTAAACACTAGCTTGTATGAGGGACAACTGCAACCATAAGCAGACATCTTGACTAATAACCGCTTACCTACTCTTTTAATAATTTATTTAACGATAGGATTCGTAGCCTAGAAACCACATCATCAGATCAGACACGGTGAATCATAATATTAAAACTGGAACACGGACGAGACCGAACATTCCTCGTCATTGCTTGTCATTAAAGTTACAACATGGGTGGTATCGAACATTCTTGTTTATGAATAAATGACATAATTACATCGTCAGGTGACCTTCAGGACGAGATCGAACATTCCTCGTCTATGACTAAATGACGTAGCTAGCGTCTGACGCTTAGCTGACGATCTGCTAATTACGTCATTTATTCACAGACATGGAATATTCGGTCCCATCGATGTTGAAATCTTAATGTCATGATTCACCATATCTACCTGATCACGTGGCTTCTAGGTTACGAAACCTGTCGTTGAACAAATTATTGCAAGAGCAACTAAATGGTTACTATCCAAGATGAAAAATAAATATTCCGTCTTTGCTAAACATGCTCTGAATGAATGTCATTGTTATGATATTAAACGTGATGTTCCCATTAGAGTAACTAAAGGTAGAAAACTGACATTACTCGAAATTCTGGCTATTATTCACCAATCAACGAATCCTGGGTCCTTAATGACCAATCACACTTTCATTGTTCACCCTTACTAAAGTAGCAGCAGCCAGTTGATATTTTTCTAGCATTGGATTATATGCTTGTTATTACTATTCCACACTCAATTTTCATAGACCCCTGTCTCCCCTCTGCCTCCAGCCCCTTCCTCCACCCCCTCTACCCCCCATTTCGACCTATTTACCATTTGTCCATATAACGTAGTAATTTGTTCCATTACTCACTTGTACAACATTTTTTACTTACGGATTCCTATACTTTTAATATTTGAATATTACTGACATCTAGAACTTTTTTTGGCTTATACGTTATGCGCTTTTAATGTTTCAGTATAAAATTTGTTTATTCAGTGCTTCTTTTTTATTTTCAGTATGCTTGCGTTTTTGTATCTATGTTGTCTGCGTTCCTCCAACATTTTTTACTTACGGATTCCTATACTATTAATATTTGAATATTACTGACATCTAGAACTTTTTTTGGCTTATACGTTATGCGCTTTTAATGTTTCAGTATAAAATTTGTTTATTCAGTGCTTCTTTTTTATTTTCAATATGCTTGCGTTTTTGTATCTATGTTGTCTGCGTTCCTCCAAGTACTGACGGAATATTCTGTGAAAATTCAATATTGTGGTTGTTATACCCCTGTCCACATTGGAAAGGCGAAGAATCCTTCCGAAGTACGCACTTCATGTGCTATTTCTCGAGACACTACACTTTGTGAAGAATGCTACCACTAATCAAGCACCCTTATCTTCATATAAGATATACATTTAATGGACAAATATCAGATCTCATGCTCATACCACCGCTGCTGAAAACCGGAACGATCTGACCGTCACTATGGGCACCTGACTAAACAGACCGGCATAGCTCACTTCATGATCACACGTCCCGCTCCATTTCCATAATTTACTATGTAACCGTGCTGTAATAGGCATAAACACCTAATACACTTAAAAACCACTTGTAGTCGAGTCGGAACCGGGAGTGTAAACAAAACCACAGGATACCAGACAACCGGAGTATCTGCTCTCAGTAACCTCTAGATCTAAACAATACCGTGAGAAATTCTGCAATCACAGTTTCTCGAAGTACAGACAGCTATGGAACCGAAGAAACTTGAGTGCGTCGCTCAGACCAGATGACAGTTAACGCAAACCACTGACACACAACTGGGGCCGGATAGTGTTGCTTTTCATCGTTAGGGCGCAGCAGTGAACCCGCTACATTCAGAGACATGTGAACACAAATGGTATTCCAAGTACAATAGCACAATAACTGAGACGTCGGACGCATTACTCAAGAATGTTGCATCTTTTAAAAATATAGGTAAGGAAGAAATCAAGAGTAGATAAGTCTAGAACAGTTGATGTGTTAAAATCTTTGTTTCCTGGACTTACGGTTCCGCGAAAGCTATGTAGTAATGTGGAACATTCGTATTGACGAATAATTTACATCAGTTTTTTGTCGTTTAAGCAGTGGAATATTCCGCTAATCACTGAAAGTATTGATCTCATCACGTCGCGTGATACTGACACTAACAGTACAAAATTGCAATGTATTGCCGCTTCTTTGTGTGATCTCTTTTTAGAGCTGTTCTTCTCCTTGAGAGTTGAATCTCCATAGATATTTCTCTTTTCCTCCTTTTTTTAGATTATGCCATCTGATCTACTACGGTATATCTCTATGAATATCACAATCGTAAGAAATGACGGAGTTTGTAATGTACTTCACATATCCCTGGGCTGGCCAAAATTCCATTGGATTACGAAAAGTATATGTCGTAACTATTGGACAGTCAAAGAGATCAGCGATATTTATGACGTACCTATCATCAGGCATGTAAATCCTGTTAGATGTGTTGGAACATTGCTTAGGAATAAGTGCAAATAACACAGGTATGTGAAACATGCCTGATGATACGTACATCATAAATATCGCTTCAAACCTCACTGGTTAATTAATGAGTGAGTAGAATAAGTAATTGCACTGTGTTGTATTGATTCTGGATTAAGGGAAAATTACACAACTTAGAGTTGGCCATGTGTTAATTTCACGTACAATGCTGTATATTTATCTACTAAAAAGTACTTTAATCAAGATCAATAACTAGCTGAATGAGCGAATATTTATTTATGGATGCAGTGAATATTATCGAGAGGTTTGTTACTGTTTATGTTTATGAGCAGGCAACTTCATTGTGTACTAAGATAAACAGGTACTGCAAAGATGTAACAACTTCCAAAGAAAATAAGTTGCTCTTAACCTTCATATCCTACCGGACACTGAGTCCAAAGACTAAAAAAATGACAACTGCGTATAACAGGAATTTCTTTGACCGAGACAATTTGACACTTAGCCAACTGTCATTCAGTCAAGATGGTGTACACAGTAATTAAACAAAGCAGTAGGCTCTGCCAGAAATATCGACTCTTAGACAATGTGTCTAATAGTGTATTTTAATACGACAGTATGCCATCCTAGGCAATTTATAACACTTGTAAGTAAGCATAAGAAATATGGACTATTATACGGTTATATCACTTGTTATGTATTTCACTGTTATTGTCTAAACTGCTTTCAGAAAACACTTGATAATGGCACTTTTGAAGCCGAAATGATTGTGTAAGTGTAAATGTAACACTGTAAATAAATAACAGTCTAATGGCGGTACTGACTTTAAAGTTAATAGAAACTGTCACAGAAAATAACCACAGTGTAAACGTTAACACTAATGGCGGAAAGGAAAATGAAAAAACTGTCAGAAAGCAGAAAGACAACAAGCACATGAAATAAAGTACAACTTACGATGCTAATTTGAAACACTCATATTGACACTTATTAATGGAATAATCACGACTCCTATGTAGAGATAACGTTTTTCATCATTAAACCGTAGAATGTATTAATTATTGATGGACACTTTGTGGTATGTTAAAACTAACATTATTCTATGTTTAACACTCTTTGTTGTCTCCTCTTCTCAATTTCTCATCATTAAACACAAATTTGTGATTGTTTACAGCTGTCATACAAGACTGCGAGAAATATAATATATTATTCATTTTGTTCTAAAATATTGTTTACTTACATACCGCCTGACGTGTCACTATGGTTTATTTGCTCAGATACTTTTGCGCTGTATTATGATTACGGCAGAGCTACCTTACAATTAAGCTCGATAATACAGTTTTTCCTGCCCAAAAGATGCACACCGGGAATGACTCATTTCTTATCAACGGATGTTTGCTTATGACTGGCATATGTACAAGGTAAACATTGGAAGTTCGAAGATCTAAATCCGTGCCACGCACATAGGGCTTGTTGTAGTCAAGTATAAACCATTCATGATTTGGCCAGTTGCATTTTCAGCCTGCGGAAGATTGCAGAAGACGGACACCTACAGAAGATGAATACAAGGATAGATTATATGAAGATGATGCAACTGTCGGAACAGGTCACAGCCGCAAACATTTTTTGTGAATTTTACTGCTAATAACGTTGTTTGTGGGAAATATCAATTGTTAACACTTTGTGCTCATATGGCTAAGGTAAACGAAATTAATGATTTCAGGTTTCAGTACATTATTGGTGTAATTGCTGAGGGCAGGAATTTCGAAGTTGGGTGGCTTTACCTACATGAACTAAAATTCCTCGAGAATTATGTAGATACGATCAGTCATAATCAAAATTAGACCCTTACTCAGCCTGTTAGTAATTGTCGTCGGTAAGCTCCTAGTACAGGTGGGCTGCAGTTGGCTCCCTCTGAACTGCTACGGCCTAATTCGTATTTGTATCCTGCTGATAATGTGATAATGGCTTGTACAATATAGTATCGCACGTGAAACACTCTGAATGAATACCAGACGAAAGAAACGAAGATTTGAAACTTAGTGCTAAATGTAACTTCTTCTCCTCGAAAAGCACCCAAGGGGCCACTGATCTTAACGTCAGTATGCGGCAGATGGACCACCAGAAATTGTATCACGTAACATTAAGCCATGAGACACTGTGGAAAAATTTGCTGCTTAACCTAGAATACTAGCTCTTGCCGGTCAAATGCCACAATTAAATATTTTTACGTCATCAAATATCCATCAGGCTGTCTCTGGGTCAAGGTTCACTCCACTAGCTTGCGCTACAGTCATCGCCTACGATGGTGAGTCCCTTCAATTACAGAAGTAATAAAAATTATATATTTCTGTAACTACTCAACGTGTGTTTAATATAGCAGAGCAAATTTTTTACATCCGTTGACGATTCATATCTGAATGCAAAATGCTAGTTCTAGGTACATTTACTAATGGTCCTATGAACTTTTCGTGATCAAAGCTAGAGTCAGTAACAAATAAAAATGTCTTAGTAAATGTCTTAGGTATAATACCACGTGTAATTTTTCGTCAGCTATCGAAAATGCCACTGAAGTCAATAATGAAAAATCTAGCATCTACTTCACCATAGGCCGGCTGCGGTGGTCAAGCGGTTCTAGGCGCGCAGTCCGGAACCGCGCGACTGCTATGGTCGCAGGTTCGAATCCTGCCTCGGGCATGGATGTGTGTGATGTCCTTAGGTTAGTTAGGTTTAAGTAGTTCTAAGTTCTAGGGGACTGATGACCACAGATGTTAAGTCCCATAGTGCTCAGAGCCATTTGAACCATTTTTTACTTCACCATAACAGCATGTTCACTTCGGTCTGCCTTATACTTGTACCAGACTTGAACATTAGAAAATGTAATCTACAGTCAGAATTACAGGGCCGCGGAAGAATCGGCGAGGCAGTGACAGCAATAATATCAGCGTTGTTATTCGTATTGTATGGAACTACAGTAACTTATGTCCGCCTTGCAAAGTAGATATAATAACATCCGAAATAACATAAATTTCAAAGCCTCAACAATCTTAGGTGAAGGAAATCCTCATGTAAGGAAATTCAGTTATGTAGAGATAAATATTCAGCAGGAACCGTGACATCTCCTCAAATAATATGTTTCACCTGTCGACCTTCCATATCATTAACTGTAATTTTTATCCAAACATAACATTTATCGAGAGGCAACAAATTTTTTTTTTTTTTTTTTTTTTTTTGTGGAAAAATCGTTGGTGAAAGTCAGTGGTTAAAATAGAGTACTTAAAATTAATTATCAAATAGTCTGGATCTCAAAGACACGTTTATTACAAGCTGACCTGTTTCGATCATCACATGATCATCTTCAGACTTTCAAAAGCATACTGATAGGCAAAGGCTGTGCCCGTGGCAGGAATCGCTTGACGACAACCAGCTGCTCATCTGCTTGACTGTCGTCATCCAGTGATTCCTACTCCGTGTACAGGCGTTGTGTATCAACATGGTTTTGAAGGTCTGAAGATGATCATGTGATGATCGAAACTGGTCAGCTTGTAATAAACGTGTCTTTGAAATCTAGGTTGTTTTTAATTAATTTCAATTAAATATTTACCGGCAAACGCCCATCTTAGAAAAAGATAAAATGGATGTATGAAATCGATAAGCTAAGCATAACATTTTAAGTCGATCATGCATGCTCTGTTTTCGGAAAGTGTTGGCAGACGTATATATGCGACCGAAAGCAACCAGTAGTCGAGCCTCTCAGCATCTATATCTCATGATCTAGCCGTCGGCGTCACTTTGAACTCAATGCCGCATATGATTCTGTGCCCCGCTGCAATTTCTACGTCATATAAATTTATTCTGTATTATACCTGGCTTTATGGTCTAGTGGTAAAGCGGGTACCTGGAAACCCAAAGGTTGCGCGAACGAATTATTGTCAGACCACGAAATGTTGCAGCCTACCTTTAATATAGCGTTCACTTTTCAGTGAAGTGAAGATTCGCTAGGAATGAGACATCGTTTGGATCCTCCAGTAGGATAACTGGGGTAGGGGTGCTGATGAGGCGCAAGCCGCCAAACTGGGGTCGTATGGAAAGTCTTGAACCTGGAAGTTGAGCCACACGGAATAATAGTAATAATAATACACTACTGGACATTAAAATTGCTACACCACGAAGACTACGTACTACAGACGTGAAATTTAACCGACAGGAAGAAGATGCTACATTATGCAAATGATTAGCTTTTCAAAGCATTCACACAAGGTTGGCACCGGTGGTGACACCTACAAAGTCCTAACATCAGGAAAGTTTCAAACCGATTTCTCATACACAAACAGCAGTTTACCGGCGTTGCCTGGTGAAACGTTGTTGTGATGCCTCGTGTAAGGAGGAGAAATGCGTACCATCACGTTTCTGACTTTGAAAAAGGTCGGATTGTAGCCTATCGCGATTGCGGTTTATCGTATCGCGACACTGCTGCTCGCGTTGGTCGAGATCCAATGACTTTAGCAGAATATGGATTCGGTGGGTTCAGGAGGGTAATACGGAACGCCGTGCTGGATCCCAACGGCCTCGTATTTTAGCAGTCGAGATGACAGGCATCTTATCCGCATGGCTGTAACGGATCGTTCAGCCACGTCTCGATTCCTGAGTCAACAGATGGGGATGTTTGCAAGACAACAATCATTTGCACGAACAGTTCGACGACGTTTGCAGCAGCATGGACTATCAGCTGGGGGACCATGACTGCGGTTACCCTTGACGCTGCATCACAGACAGGAGCGCCTGCGATGGTGTACTCAACGACGAACCTGGGTGCACGAATGGCAAAACGTCATTTTTCCGGATGAATGCAGGTTGTGTTTACAGCGTCATGATTGTCGCATCCGTGTTTGGCGACATCGCGGTGATGGTAGGGGTGCCATTGGTTACACGTCTCGGTCACCTCTTGTTCGCATTGACGGCACTTTGAACAGTGGGCGTTACATTTCAGATGTGCTACGACCCGTGGCTGAACTCTTCATTCGATCCCTGCGAAACCCTACATTTCAGCAGGACAATGCACAACCGCATGTTGCAGGTCTTTTGCGGGCCTTTCTGGATACGGAAAATGTTTGACTGCTGTCCTGGCCAGCACATTCTCCAGATCTCTCACCAACTGAAAACGTCTGGTCAATGGTGGCCGAGCAACTGGCTCGTCACAATACGCCAGCCACTACTCTTGATGAGCTGTGGTATCGTGTTGAAGCTGTACACGCCATCCAAGCTCTGTTTGACTCAATGCCCAGTCGTATCAAGGCCGTTATTACGGCCAGAGGTGGTTGGTCTGGGTACTGATTTCTCAAGATCCATGCACCCAAATTGCGTGAAAATGTAATGACATGTCAGTTCTAGTATAATATATTTGTCCAATGAATACCCGTTTATCATCTGCATTTCTTCTTGGTGTAGCAATTTTAATTGCCAGTATTGCATAATAATCGTTTTAGACGTTTCGGTAATTGTCGTCATCGGATAGAAATCGTGTGAATTCGAAATTAAAGTTTAGAACTCATTGAACATGTTTCCATCTTCCGCCTCAAGATCAAGACCAGTTGTTCTCCTTACAAAACTGTATTTCATTGATAATGAGGAGAGGTTACTTATATAAGGTCACCAGACAAGAAATTAGTCACTCCAGTGCGGACGGACAGATGAATTAAGCTATAGAGGCGCCGCAGAGATCCAGTTATGTGATGATCCGCGCGCCTACTGCCTCTAAGTGAGCATAAAGCAGCAGCGGTCAATGAGACATTTATGTTTCAAGCGGGAGTTCTACGTAAACGTTGGTAATTATAAGGACGTGACAGCATGGAAAAAGGGCCAAACGTGTTTCGCCGTGCCCATGACCGTATGGTATGTGAAGTTCCTCGATTTGTTGGTATTTCGCGCCCGCCTGTTGAGCGTATCTACAAGCAGTGGTGTTGACACACGTGACTACGAGACGGTATGTCAGGACTGTGGTCGGAAACAGATTTTGACTGAGAGGGACCAGAGAAGCGTTTCAAGGCTTGTAAATCAAAATCACCTCCATATCCGACAGGAATTACTGGAGGCAGTGACAGAAGGTCCGCTCCACGTGTTACGGAGAAAAAATTCAGACAGGAACTGCAAGCAATGAACATTTGGAGTCGGTCACCTCACAAGAGGCCATTACTCTCGCAGGCACGTAAAGACGGAAATAGTAAAGTTCATCGGGCTGTAGGAACGTGTTTCTGGTTTTCTCAACACTCCCCTCTCAACATTAAATCTCGATTGGCCTGCAAAATCACCAGCCTTGAACCCCATACGAAATCTGTGAAACATGGTGGAACAGCCGGTAAAACGCTGACATCATCATCTGCGCAATTTGGTGGAATTTCGCTATCAAATCCTCAGTGAGTAGCTTAACCGGGATGCAACGGTGCTGTGCAACCTGGTGGGCTCACTTTCTAACCAAATACAGGCACTTATCGAGTCCAGGAGCTGATTTAGTCGGTATTACATGATGCTTGTAATGATTTCCGTGGGGATGAATATTTTTTCTCCATTGTACTTATTTCACAAAGAGTGCAGTTCCCCACCTTCGCATTTAATGGTTTAAGAGTGCCGTTATAAGGGAACGAACTGATTTTTGTCCGTTTTATAAAAGTAGTTGCAACTTCTCAAGATGTCTCAGTTTACTCACTTTCTATCAACGTTATACACCAAGCGTGGGAGAGCTGTCGGCATGAATAGAGCTGAAATCCCCATCCAGCTGACCACATTTGGGTTTTCCTTAGGTTTCTGAAATCCCAGAGAGCGAGTGCCAGGACCGTTCATTACAGAACAAAAAGATCCATTTCTTTCCCAATTCTGATCCGAATGAGATATTGTACGGGATGTCTTTGAGAAGCGAAATTTCAGCACTGCTGCCGCCCAATAAACACATCTCCTGTTCGTCTGTTGAGGATGCTTGTCCTGCTGTTGTGTCTAGTCGCAATGTTATGCCTGAAAGATGAGACTTGCCTGCATATGAGAATGTGGATTCCAGACCCTATAATCTTTACCATTTTCGCGTGAAATTAACCTCTGGAGGTTCCACTGAGAATATTCTGAATGTTCGAGGCAGAATCACAGCTTTTTGAAAGTGTTGTTTTGAAATATAGTACGCGCGAGTCATTTCGCTCTTATTTGAGTCTACTATCAGTTTACACGGTTTAACAGAAGACTACCATCCTTCTGCATGAAGGCTACTCAATGCCCACCTACCCAACAACAGTCTTTTTCCTCGGATTTTGTTATAGTTGGAGTAACGAACGAAGGTGTTCGAGTTTAGGCTTGTTCTGCGCGCCTATGTCACGCATTCCCCGACAGCCAATGAGGGATCAGAAGTGTTCGGAGCGCTCTCATGCGGATGTCGTATCTATGAGCGTTAAACGTGCTCATAGCGAGTAATGAAGAGAATTTTTATCCCTTTTCTTGAGAGCTATCATCGCTGATGGTGGTAGTAAGCGATAAATTTTATAGAAGTAATCGAGAGAGAAAATTTACAGGATACACGCTTCGTTCAATCGTAAAGCAAGTATATCGCGTACCGATACTGTCGCTTAGAATCGGCAACGATGCTACTATCCTCGATATGCATGTACTTCCACAGTTCGTGAATCTGACTATAACAGCCACTGGAAATCCACCGTCATGTACGCAGTCGAATTCGAAGGCGTGAAATTAATGCCTTCTAAGTTCCTCCGCCTGTGTCGTCGTCTGAGGTCTTCATTTTAGTTCTCTTCATATGCACACACGAGCTTAACCAACAGAGAGACAGTACACAACCTTATGTACACAACCTTATGTAGTCGGGACGCCACTTTCAGCTGTACTTATAGGTCTTATTTTTATTGCGAACAATTTCGGTGTTCATTTACACCATCTTCAGGTAACCGCCGTCGTCATTGCTATTCTTATTGGTCTGAAAACTGGTTTCATATTGCTCTCCACGTCAGTCTATCCCATGCAAGCCTCTTCACCTCTGATGACCTCCTTACTGTATTCATCTCTAGGCCTCCCTTTACAATTCCCCCCCCCCCCCCCACCCCAACACACACTTCCCACTATTACAAAACTGACTGTTGCTTGATGTCTCAGAATGAATAAATTTCTTTTCTTCTTAATTTTATTCGTTACCTACTCATTATAGTTACTCAGACAACCCATATAATCATCAGCCTTCTTCTGTAGCACCTCATTTCAACAGTTTATATTCTATTGGTGGTGTCACCGCCAGACACCACACCTGCTAGGTGGTAGCCTTTAAATCGGCCACGGTCCGTTAGTATACGTCGGACCTGCGTGTCACCACTATCAGTGATTGCAGACCGAGCGCCGCCACACGGCAGGTCTAGTCTAGAGAGACTCCCTAGCACTCGCCCCAGTTGTACTGCCGACTTTGCTAGCGATGGTTCACATACGCTCTAGGCACAACGTCGCAGGGAGAGAAGAAATGAAAGTAGCACTAAAGGATGGTAGTTGGGTAGCTGAATGGTCGATTTCGTTTTAATGTGAGAATTTTAAGGAAGCTTGGTTCACCTCTAAAGGAGGCCGGGTATAGAACGCTAGTGTGGCCCGTTCTTGAGTAACTGCTCGTGTTTTTTGGATCCCCGCCAGGTAGGACTAGAGAAAGACACTGAAGCAATTCTAAGGCGACCTCCTACATTTGTCGCCGATAGGTTAGATCAATACTTGAGTATTACGAAGATGCTTCAGGAACTCAAACGGAAATCCCTACGTTCGTTTAGAGGAAATTTAGCCAACCGGCATTTGAAGCTGATGCAGAACGATTCTACTGCCGGCAACGTATATTGCGCGTAAGGACTAAGAGATAAGAGAAATTAAAAAGTTAGCTCCAAGGCTGCAATGTTATCTTCGTCTGCTTGGATTTACAGATTTCTGCACAACAAGCTTGCCTGTTTTGGCTTACAATGCTATTTTCTAGTGCACCTGTGGGTGTTGTGAATGGTTAATCTTATCTATGTCTTATGTATGATCAATACTGTCATTACATTTTTACTTACGTCTAAATGGAGTTGACGATCATATTGCATTCATGAGCCTACCGTGAGTGTCTATTATGAAATAATATTATTATAATTATGTAAAGTTTTGTAATATGAAATTCTTTGTCATAATTGTTAAAGACCCATTTGCCAGTTGATATCCCTAGGTGCTGTATGTTTACAGATCTTTCGTCTCTTGGAGTCAGGGATGGTGTGTGTGTTGCATAGATATTATTTGGGTAAAAATCTTTCCATACGTGTTATTTTCAATTTCGTGTGTTTATCCTGTCTCGTGAGCGAAAATTTCAACAAAATGTTCTGTTGTGTGGCTGGTCCTGGCGGAGGTTCGAGTCCTCCTTCGGGCATGGGTGTGCGTGTTTGTCCTTAGGATAATTTAGGTTGAGTAGTGTGTAAGCTTCGTAACTGATGACCTTAGCAGTTAAGTCCCATAAGTTTTCACACACATTTGAACATTTTTTATTTTTTATTTTTTAATGTTCTGTGAGGCGCTTGGGCTTCAGGCCAATTTGCTCACCGAATAAGTCGTTCGGGATATTTGTCGTTTGTGTGTACATCTCTAGTTCTCGTATTCACAGCGTGTCCTCTAGATATTTTGTGTATAATTCGTACAGTGTTTTCGATGTGTCAAGTTCCATAATAAAAACTACGGGACTATAATAACATTACGTCATAACAGACAGCTCATGGTGCCATATTATCGTCACTGCACATGTAATTTATAAAAATGTCGTCATTGATCATGAGTAAGACATAAATAAGATGAACAATTTACAAAATCCACAGCTGCATTTGAAAATGACATTGTAAGCCAAAATAGGCAAACTTCTTGTGCAGAAATCTCTAAATACAATGAAATAAAGATTACATCGCAGCTACAGGAATTGGATTCTTATAACATATCGTATTTCGACTTCGATCGTACTTCAGGCCCAGTCGATTTTCCCAAGTGGGACAGCAACTTCGTGGTAAAAGGTACGATCTGCCACGAACCGCTTTGTGGAGTATGTAGATGCAGACTGTACTGACCTGCTGCTAGGGCGGTGCCCCACATAACAGCGAAGGCGGCGAGCAGCGCGAGGCTGGAGGCGGGGGCCATGGCTGCGGGTTGCGGCTGGCTGCTGCGGCGGTCGCTGGCTGCACTGCGGCCCCCGCGGCCGGACAGACAGGTGCTGGGTGGTCCGCGTGCCGATAAGATAGCCGCTCCGCACTTTCGCAACACCACTTGTCTGCTGGACGCTACGGCTAATACCGTACATTTCTTCATCGAACACTTTTTCAGTCTGACTACGACTTATCTTAGCGCCGTGACTGCAGCACAAATAGAAATTGTCATAGAACGAGAAGAGATGACGTTTCACAGATGTTCTTGGTACGTTGGACGTTTTCAGCTGTCGTTTCGATCCAGGAATAGCGTTTACGAGGCTTTTAAAAGAAGTCGTTCAATTTCTCCGTTCAGATGGATGAATTTTAATGAAATTGTTAAGGTTTTCATGGCCACTTGTTGACAAACGACCTGTTGACTTCTGTCTACGCTTCTTTGACCGCCGTTGATTTCGCTAGCACGAGTGGCTGTCATTGCCAAAGCTTCACTTTCCATTGCTGGTAGCGGCCTGGAGTCGAGCTCGAGATGGAGACAGTACGCAGTCCAGTAATGTGACCATCACTTATCTTGGACTTCAACGTGAAATAAGCAGTCGCAGTCGCAGGTGACGGCAATAACGGTGCAGGGCGTATAAACCATGTAGGTTGGACGCGGAAAACATTGCAGCCGTTGTCGTAATGCGAAAACAGTGACTTCTGACGTCCAAAAGAGCAAGACCATTAGCTTTCAGGCCAAGGGTGAAATCTTTTCCGAAGTGGCGAAGTTTGTAAATTGTTCGCTTGCCGCTGTGGTTAAAGTATTCCGTGCATGTCAAAGAACGGCGGCAGTAGAAACCGATGTCGAGGCAACGGCGCCATAGGCAATAGATGACAGCGTATAACGGCTCTTCTTCTTGATGATTTGGTTTGATTTGTACTTGGCCTCGGCTAAAACTCGGCGACAGTCGGTAGAGTGTTGAGATCGTTACGAAGACATTACACAAAACAACAGTGCTGAACCGAAATTTCGACGTGCGTGAGATATTTACTTCACCAAGAATCGTAATTAATCGTTCGTAATCGATGTTTAACTGATTAATGATGGAATATTACTGATAAAACCAATACAGTCACATACACAACAAATTCCCTACAAGCTGGTCGTAATCTCAAGTATCTAAGAAATCGTAACAGTGGGCTTGTTATTTGAGTCAAAGATTCTACACAAGCGCCGAGCACTACAGTCAAATATTATCGCTGCGCGTAATTATTACTCGGGAGTTTCATGTCAATAATTTTAAATCACAGATGCACGACTTCGCACCAAAGGGTGTTTTATTGCACAATATCAGTCACTTCCTAACCTAGCCATGAGAAGGACTTTCCCAGGTGTTGGGGGGATTTAAGTTATATGCTTCGGACCTATCACTGAAGTTCCATAAACCACTGGCTATTATGAAAGAAAATTGTCTATCAGTGTTCGTTGCCTAAATCACTGTCTAAGTAATGTTTACTTCAATTATCTAGTTAAAGGTTCACTTTATTCTAGTAGGTAAAAGTCCTCCGTTCGAATTCTAATGCCGTGATATTTGAAGTCAAAAAAGATCGTATTACTGCGTCATAATAGATCGCAATTATTCAATCTCAAAAACAATCTAAGCGCGCCTACATGTACGAGCATACAAATATATGACCTGCTTCGGCTAACTCTCGTAACGTAGTGACAATGCATTGAATTATACTTAGTCATTACTCACGATTCCCAAAGAGTACTCACACTTAATATTTCTTTCGTAGATTGCTAAATTGTCAAGTCTTAGATTCCTGATTTAATTACTTGTTATTGTCCCAATAATAGTGATAAATGGAACTTCGTTCGCTTATTCACTTTTTTGGGCATTTGGAACTTGGGGGAAAATCTCTAGGGTATTGGGAGCTAATTTTTGATTTTTATTTCTCGTCTGAGGAAGTGGCATTACAAGCGGTTTACGACGACCGCGCAGTTGTGAGCGGGCGAATATAAGTGCATCTGTTGATCAGCTGACAGCCCCGATGAACCAAAGGGCTACCAACGGTGTCTCCTCAACATCTGCGTATTAGCCTCTGCAGCGAGTGCCTGGTTTCTGCACCTATACTGATGCTGTTCATCGGTGACGAAGGCTAGAATTTGGGAGTCAGTATAGCAAATAGACGTCCACTGAGTGATGCCAAGTGGCCTTTTGAAATGAAGCTTCATTGGAGAGACAGCTGTTGGCATTTACGGCGTGAAACGCCCCCCTGCGGGTCCGGGGTAAGAATAAGCCCGAGGTATTCCTGCCTGTCGTAGGAGGTGACTAAAAGGAGTTTCAACCGTTTCGGCCTTCCATGTGATGGTCCCCCTTGGGGTTTGACCTCCATTTTTCAAAATTCTACAGAAGTACGAGTCTTTTGGGGAAGGACGCCTTACGTGGTGTCTCACTGGTCCTCAGTGCACTAAGACCTTGGCACTCAGCATTGTAACGGCGTTGTAACCACACCCGCTATTCCTCCAATTGGGCCTAAACACCTGATGGGTTGCACAAGTTACGCCCATAGTGAGTCCCTATCTGCACCTACGATCATGATGGACTTTCCATGGCACCCGAAATCCAGCACGGTAGCCAGCCCGTTGTGGTGGGGTCGTCAAGTACCCTCTAGGTTGTAGCCCCCTGACAACACAGGGATCGTACTGCCGATACCTGAGCTGCACCCTCCCCACGTGGGCCAAGGAGTAGATGCCCGTCTCCTTGGGGCTTCAGGACTCCCGACAATGGTCATCCTGCCAGGTGGCCCTTGCTGAGGCTGGGTGGCACCCATGGGGAGAGCCCCTGGTCGGAGTGGGTGGTATCGGGGCGGACGTTTCGCAGATGAAACGTCAACGTGTATCGGGTCGCTCTGCGGCCGAGTCTTTTAAAAAGAAAGGTACTGTCTCTGATTCTGGTTCTCCTGCCCCTTCCCCCTTGGCCACTGCCTGGGAGGAAGGTCAGGCCCGCCGGCTT
Organism: Schistocerca americana; assembly: GCF_021461395.2. Lineage (NCBI taxonomy): Eukaryota > Metazoa > Arthropoda > Insecta > Orthoptera > Acrididae > Schistocerca > Schistocerca americana. Next base: position 668,693,816 of record NC_060120.1, read on the forward strand.
GGGGCGAAGTACTTCCCCCGCTATTTAGTCTGTTCTCGGACCGATGGGGGGACGTTCGCCACCTCCAAGCCCATGTTCTTTGCCCAGAACATTGAGGACATCTTCAGGGAAATCGAGGCTCTTAGTAAAATGCGTTCGGGGTCCGTTCTTATAAAGACCACCTCCGCCAATCAGTCGGCGGCGCTCCAGGCGTGCGACCGACTAGGGGACATCCCAGTGTCCATTGTCCCGCATCTGGCACTGAATAGGACGCAGGGGGTTATTTTTCATCGGGACCTCCTGCTGCAATCTGATGAGGAGCTCAGGGCCAACCTGGATCGCCGAGGCGTGCATTTCGTCCGGCGAGTCCAGCGCGGCCCCAGAGATCGTCGCATTGACACTGGGGCCTTTATCCTCGCCTTCGAGGGGGACGTTCTCCAGGAGAAGGTAAAGGTGATGTGCTACCGGTGCGATGTGCGACCTTACGTCCCGCCTCCTATGTGCTGCTTTTGGTGTTTGCGCTTTGGGCACATGTCGTCACAGTGTGAGGCTGAGCCCCTTTGTGGCGATTCTGGACATCCTCTTGGTGAGGAACATACATGCACCCCACCACCTTGGTGCTTCAATTGTCCTGGCATCCACTCGCCTAGATCTTTAGACTGCCCCGGGTATCAGATGGAGAAGAAGATCCAACAATTAAAAACTTTGGATCGCCTCTTATTCTGAGGCCAGGAAAAAGTATGACCGCCTCCATCCCGTGACATTGACAACTTCGTTTGCCTCAGTCGTGTCCGCTCCTTCCACAGTATCCTCACCCCTATCCTGTCCCCCCTCCACTTTCTCACCCCATCCGGGGTCTATGCCTCCACCTCCCAAATCCCTCCCTTCCAAATCCTCCTCCCTCGCGGCCCCTGCCCCCTCTGCCCCAGGGGCCACCCTTCCTCCTCCTGCCCCCCCTCCCCCTCCCTCCGCCGCCTGAGAAGCGATCCTCTTCTCAGGCGTCCATCGGGGAAACGTTCTGGACCCTGGCTTCCGAGGTCCGGCGTTCCAAAACGGACCCCGCGTGTGAGGACCTTCTTCGGGTCCAGCCCACCATCCCCGTGCCTCATCGGACTTCCCAAAAGGCCTCCAAGAAGAAGTCTTTATCCCCCTCTCCACCCTGGCGCGTTTCGTCTGACGCTCCATCCGTGAGTCGCTGCTCCCGGCCGTCCTCAGTTTCGCCGGGACGCTCTGCTGCCAGGTGCTCAGCTGGCCTCTCATCGGGGAATGATGCTGCCCCTCCTATGCAACCCGGGAAAGCGGCCGCAGCTGGCGACGACTCAATGGAACAGGATCCGACTCCCGCCGGTTGTAGCGTTGTTCCCTCGAAACCTGGCCCTCCGCAGCCGTCGAGGTGACCAGCTCTTCACCCGTTTCGTTCCCCCTTTTTTCTGACTAGCGATGGCCTTGTTACATTGGAACATAAGAGGTTTTCGATCTAATCGGGAGGAATTACAACTGCTCCTCCGCCTGCACTGTCCGCTCGTCCTTGGTCTCCAGGAAACCAAGTTGCGCCCAACTGACCGTCTTGCTTTTACCCACTATACCTCAGAGCGGTCTGACCTCACCCCTGTGGACGGTATTCCAGCTCATGGTGGGGTCATGTTGCTCGTTCGGGACGATGTCTATTACCATCCCATCCCATTGACCACCCCACTCCAAGCAATAGCTGTCTGTATTACTCTTTCTGCCTTTACTTTTTCCGTTCGTACCGTCTACGCTCTATCGTCATCCGCAGTTAGTTGGGCTGACATGATGCACCTGCTTGTTCAGCTTCCTCCGCCGTTTTTATTGTTTGGCGACTTTAATGCCCATCATCCCCTTTGGGGCTCTCCTGCATCCTGTCAGAGAGGCTCACTCTTGGCGGATGTCTTCAACCATCTCAATCTTGTCTGCCTCAATACTGGCGCCCCGACTTTCCTCTCGGACTCTACTCATGCCTACTCCCACTTGGACCTCTCGATCTGTTCTACCACTCTTGCTCGTCGGTTCGAGTGGTATGTTCTATCTGACACCTATTCGAGCGACCACTCCCCCTGTGTCGTTTGTCTCCTGCACCACACCCCATCCCCACGTTCTTCGAGCTGGAACGTACCAAAAGCTGACAGGGGACTTTACTCCTCCCTGGCGACCTTTCCGGACCATGATTTTCTCAGTTGTGACAGTCAGGTCGAATACCTCATGGCTGTTATCATCAATGCTGCCGAACATTCCATTCCTCATACTACCTCTTCTTCACGTCGCGTTTCCGTCCCCTGGTGGAATGAGGCTTGTAGAGACGCTATCCGTGCTCGACGACGTGCTTTACGCACTTTTCGCCGCCATCCTACGTTGGCGAATTGTATTGGATGCAAACGGCTCTGAGCGCAATGCCGTAGAGTCATCAAAGACAGCAAAAAAGCTTGTTGGGCCTCTTTCACCAGCTCCTTTAACAGTTTTACTCCCTCTTCTGTCGTCTGGGGTGGCCTGCGCCGGCTGTCGGGCATTAAGGCCTACTCCTCGGTACCTGGCCTGACTTCAGGTACTGAGGTCCTTGTTGATCCTGTGGATGTCTCCAATGCCTTCGGCCGCTTTTTCGCGGAGGTTTCAAGCTCCTCCCATTACCACCCCGCCTTCCTTCCCAGGAAAGAGGCAGAAGAGGCTCGGCGACCTTCCTTCCACTCGCTGAATCTGGAAAATTATAATGCCCCCTTTACTATGCGGGAACTCGAACGTGCACTTGCACTGTCCCGGTCCTCTGTTCCGGGACCAGATGCCATTCACGTTCAGATGCTGGCCCACCTTTCTCCGGCAGGCAAAAGCTTCCTTCTTCGTACCTACAATCGCGTCTGGACCGAAGGTCAAGTCCCCATGCGTTGGCGTGACGCCGTCGTTGTTCCTATACCCAAACCCGGGAAGGTTAGACACCTTCCTTCTAATTACCACCCCATTTCTCTTACAAGCTGTGTCTGTAAGGTGATGGAGCGCATGATTAACGCTCAGTTAGTTTGGATTCTTGAATCTCGACGGCTACTTACCAACGTTCAATGCGGCTTTCGTCGCCGCCGCTCCGCTGTTGACCACCTTGTGACCTTGTCGACATTCATCATGAACAACTTTTTGCGAAAGCGCCAAACGGTAGCCATGTTCTTCGATTTCGAGAAGGCTTATGATACCTGTTGGAGAGGAGGTATCCTCCGCACTATGCACAGGTGGGGTCTACGCAGTCGCCTTCCCCTTTTTATTGACTCCTTTTTAACAGATCGCAAGTTTAGGGTATGTGTGGGTTCCGTATTGTCAGACGTCTTCCTCCAGGAGAACGGAGTGCCTCAGGGCTCCGTCTTGAGCGTAGCCCTTTTTGCCATAGCGATCAATCCAATTATGGATTGCATTCCACCTAATGTCTCAGGCTCTCTTTTTGTCGATGACCTCGCGATCTACTGCAGTGCCCAGAGAACATGCCTCCTGAAGCGCTGCCTTCAGCGTTGTCTAGACAGCCTATACTCATGGAGTGTGGGAAATGGCTTCCAGTTCTCTGAAGAGAAGACGGTTTGCATCAACTTTTGGCGATATAAAGCGTTCCTTCCGCCATCCTTACATCTCGGTCCCGTTGTTCTCCCATTCGTGGAAACAACTAAATTTCTAGGGCTCACACTGGACAGGAAACTTTCTTGGTCTCTGCACGTCTCTTATTTGGCTGCCCGTTGTACATGTTCCCTTAATGTCCTCAGAGTTCTTAGTGGTTCATCTTGGGGAGCGAATCGCACTGTCCTGCTTCGCTTGTATCGGTCCACAGTCCGATCAAAGCTGGATTATGGGAGCCTCGTCTACTAGTCTGCTCGGCCATCCCTCTTACGCCGTCTCAACTCCATCCACCATTGGGGGTTACGACTTGCGACCAAAGCATTCTACACTAGTCCCGTCGAAAGTCTTTATGCTGAAGCTGCCGAATTACCATTGACCTACCGGCGCGACGTACCGCTTTGTCGGTATGCCTGCCGGCTGTTGTCAATGCCCGACCACCCCTCTTATCAGTCCTTCTTCGCCGATTCTCTCGACCGTCAGTATGGGTTGTACGCGTCTGCCCTGCTGCCCCCAGGAGTCCGCTTTCGTCACCTGCTTCGAAAATTGGATTTTGCCCTCCCTACCACCTTCAGAGAGGGTGAGAGCCCGACACCACCGTGGTTCCAGGCTCAGGTTCATATTTATCTCGACCTCAGCTCGCTCCTGAAGGAGGGTACTCAAGCTGCAGTGTATTGCTCACGGTTTGTCGAACTTCGTGTGCGACTTGCCAGTCACACCTTTATTTACACTGATGGCTCCAAAACTGACGATGGTGTCGGCTGTGCCTTTGTCGTCGGGGGCGGCACCTTTAAATACCAGCTCCTCGACCAGTGTTCCAGCTTTACGGCCGAGCTTTTTGCTCTCCATCAGGCCGTTCAGTATGCCCGCCGCACCGCCACTCATCGTATGTACTCTGCTCTGATTCACTCAGTGCTCTTCAGAGCCTTGGAGCTCCATATCCGGTCCATCCCTTGGTGCAACGGATCCAGCAGTCCCTCCATTCTTCTGCTGCTGATGGCTCTCCTGTCAGCTTTCTGTGGGTTCCCGGCCATGTAGGAGTGCCTGGGAATGAGGCTGCTGATGCTGCAGCCAAGGCTGCAGTCCTCCTGCCTCGGCCAGCCTCCCATTGTGTCCCGTCATCTGACGTTAGTGGGGTTGTTTGTAGGAGGCTTGTGTCTTTGTGGTGGGATACTTGGTCATCACTTCAAGGAAACAGGCTCCGGGCAGTAAAACCGTTCCCAACTGCTTGGACAACCTCCTCCCGACAATCTCGGCGAGAAGAGGTCCTTCTGACCAGATTGCGGATTGGGCATTGCCGGTTTAGCCACCGCTACCTGCTCTCCGGTGACCCAGCCCCGCAGTGCCCTTGTGGTCATGCATTAACAGTGCGCCATGTTTTATTGTCGTGTCCCCGTTTTAGTCAATCTCATGTTGTCCTGTCTCTCCCATCTACTTTACAGGATATTTTAGCTGATGACACTCGAGCAGCTGCTCGTGTTCTTCGTTTCATTACTTTGACTGGCTTGTCCAAAGACATCTAACTCCTTCACTTATTTTATCTGCATCTTTGTAAGAACTTTCTGGTGTCCCCCCCCCCCCCCCCCCCCGTGAGTTTTACTAGATTCTATGTGCTCTAACAATTGTGACTGGGCGCTAATGACCTCAGTAGTTGCGCACCCTTAAACCCCAAACAAACAAAAAACAAAAGAAACGGCGTGAAACGTCTCAAAGCCAACAGCCTGTAACAATCGTCGGACAATTATGGTCTGGTGAATGTTTTCGTGGCATTCCCTGGTTCATGTCGTCGTTCTGGAAGGCACAATGGATCAACAAAATTATGTTTCTATTCCCGGTGACCATGTCCACCCCTCCAGTTTGTTTTTCCTCGGCATGATGGCATCTAACAGCAGGACAATGCGACGTGTTACACAGCTTGTAGTGTACGTGCGTGGTTCGAAGAACACTAGGATGAGTGCACCGTATTCCTCTGGACACAAAAGTGTTCCATTTTAAGCCCAATCGAGAGTCTCTGGGACCACCTGGATCGAGCTGTTCGCTCCATGGATCCTCAACCGAGGAACGTAGCGCAGGTTGCTGCAGCACTGGAGTCGGCATCGCTTCACATCTCTGTTGATACCTTCCAGAGCTTCACTGCCTCTTTTCCTGCAGGTCTCACAACGGTCCACGTTGCTAAAGATGTACACTACTGGCCATTAAATTTGCTACACCAAGAAGAAATGCCTCGGCATTGAGTCAAACAGAGCTTGGATGGCGTGTACAGGCACAGCTGCCCATACAACTTCAACACGATACCACAGTTCATCAAGAGTAGTGACTGGCGTATTGTGACGAGCCAGTTGCTCGGCCACCATTCACCAGACGGTTTCAGTTGGTGAGAGGTCTGGAGAATCTGCTGGCCAGGGCAGCAGTCGAACATTTTCTGTATCCAGAAAGGCCCGTACAGGACCTGCAACACGCGGTCGTGCATTATCCTGCTGAAATGTAGGGTTTCGCAGGGATCGAATGAAGGGTAGAGCCACGGGTCGTAACACATCTGAAATGTAACGTCCACTGTTCAATGTGCCTACACTGCGAACAAGAGGTGATCGAGACGCGTAACCCATGGCACCCCATACCATCACGCCGGGTGATACGCCACTATGGCGATGACGAATACACGCTTCCGATTTGCGTTCACCGCGATGTCTCCAAACACGGATGCGACCATCATGATGCTGTAAACAGAACCTGGATTCATCCGAAAAAATGACGTTATGCCATTTGTGCACCCAAGTTCGTCGTTGAGTACACCATCGCAGGCGCTCCTGTCTGTGATGCAGCGTCAAGGGTAACTGCATCCATGGTTCCCAAGCTGATAGTCCAAGCTGCTGCAAACGTCATCGAACTGTTTGTGCAGATGGTTTATATATATATATATATATATATATATATATATATATATATATATATATAAAGATGGGGCCCCTCCACGCCCGCACCAACGTGGTGACCAAACCAAAAGTTCTACTGTCACCTCCGTCAACATGTTAGTTATCTAGTAAGTGGATCACAGGATGCTGGGCTGATGTTATCCGTGGGTCTGGGTAAGACTGCGCATTAACACGGTCCATCAGGTGATAGATAGTGGACGAAACGCGAGTGAGGGTAGCGATTTGAAGAGCAGAGGGAAGAAAGTGGCAAGGCTCGTGCCGTTGGAAAAAAACCTCTGCGACAGTGGGATGGGTAGTAAGAGCAGTAGTGGCTTACTAGCTGCGATAGTTTATGCAAGGTTGGATTTGTTAGTATGGGTATCATGCATCATTACCGTGGCAAGCGATGGCGATGTATCCCAGTTGCTGCAGCCGCTACATTCCTGGAACATTCAAGAGCGTTATACAGTAGTGGGAGATCGGCCATAGATTTTCTCACTGTGTGGGGGATGTGTGGAGCTTGTCTGCATGCAGTGTACGGTACGGCTTCCCTGCGTGGTGGCAGTTATTCGGCAGTGTATTCCAGCTGGATATCCAGTAATGGCGTCTGATTAACAGGGGCTCACCTGTACCGTTATGTTTGCGTGTGCTTGGCCATAGATGTTAGGTCCTTACAAGTATGTCTTTTGGTCTTTTATGTTTCCACCTATGATTGCGGTCGTAGTTCCCCAGATTCAGAATAAACGGGTTCTGCGAATGTCTCGAGTTTCTGTATAGTCTTGTGGTGAGTTAGTGGATTACCACCGTGAGAGTCTCAAGTCGCTATTCCCGGTGAAGGTCCGCGATGCGTGTGTATCGTGGAGCATTGCTTATGATTTTGAGTACTTTGTTTTGTATGAGCTGCAGACGGCGCAGGCGTGTAGGTGCAGCGTATCCCCAGACAGGAGCTGCGTACGTCATCAGGGGTCGGATAAGTGTCATGTACATGGACCTCGACACCCTTCTGTTCAGTGTGCTACGCCTGTTGATCATGGGGTAGAGCTGTTTGAGCCTCACGCTAGCTCGGTTGGTCATGTGTTGTATGTGGTCCCCCCCAGAGTAGTTTCCGGTCTAGCCAGACACCGAGGTATTTGACTTTCTCACGGATATGTATTGGGCGTGCATGCAGAGTTATTGGTCTGCAGTATCGGCGTTTGCGCAGTGGCTTCAGTCTTCTAGTGAACAGAACGGCTTTGCACTTGTCGACGTTTACTCTAACGCGCCATTTCTCCAACCAAGGCTCAGCCACTCTGAGTGCAGTCTGTAGGCGTGACGTAATGTTTGATGGTATCCAATCTTGCGCGAGGATGGCTGTGTCATCCACGTAGATTGCCATCGTTGTTGTGTGTGGTTGGGAGATCGTTTATGTAGAGGTTAAACAGTAGGGGCCCTAGAATGCTTCCCTGGGGTACTCCCGCTTGTATGCCGTGTCGTGTTGATTGTTTTCCCTGCACGTCGGTGTTGAAAACATCTGTCTGAGATGGTTGTTGTCTTGCAAACGTCCCCATCTGTTGACTCAGGGATCGAGACGTGGCTGCACGATCCGTTACAGCCATGCGGATAAGATGCCTGTCATCTCGACTGCTAGTGATACGAGGCCGTTGGGATACATCACGGCGTTCCTTATTACCCTCCTGAACCCACCGTTTCCATATTCTGCTAACAGTAATTGGATCTCGACCGACGCGAGCAGCAACGTCTCGATACGATAAACCGCAATCGCGATAGGCTACAATCCGACCTTCATCAAAGTCGGAAACGTGATGGTTCTCATTTCTCCTCTTTACACGCGGCATCACAACAACGTTTCACCAGGTAACGCCGGCGAACTGCTGTTTGTGTATGAGAAATCGGTTGGGAAACTTTCTTCATGTCAGCACGGCGCCAACCTTGTGTGAATGCTCTGAAAAGCTAAACATTTGCATAATGTCAGTTAAATTTCGTGTCTGTAGCACGTCATCTTCGTGGTGCAGCAATTTTAATGGCCAGTAGTGTATATTCAGGCTTTGGATAGGTGGACACATTAATGCGACTGGCGCGCCACGATCCGAGGTCTTTTCTGTGGTCATTATCGCTGTGATTCTCTGCTTTCTACCGCTCACCTTGAGGCTTTTCTCTTCCTTGTTGAAGCTATTGTCGTTTTAGTAGATTTTCAACGCTTCCGTGAACAAGTGTGCGTGACAGCGCTTCTCCGCAGCAAGAACTTCCGTGTCGTTGAATTTTATTATCTGACTGGTCTCATACATGGCCGATTTCTCCGTCGGTCCCAACTTTCAATGCCGCTTATGTTCGGTGATACAAGAGGTGTGACGGAAACTTACAACCTGCGAAGTAACCCTTCTGAAGGAGAAATGTCGGGTGCGGCCTTTCGGCCATACATTCCAAGACTGACGGACAGAATCGGCCATGTATTGCTCAAACGCAGCGTAAAGACTAGCTATAAACCGACAAAGAAGATCGAAGATTGTCTCAGGTCGACAAACGATACCAGGCGTCTACTTATAACGGCGGTAATATAGCGCTTATCATGTACTTGTGGGAACGTCTATACTGGAATGATTGGACGGTCAATCAAAACCAGGATCACCGAACATAGGCGGCTATACAGGCTAGGGGAGATGGAAAAATCAGCCGTTGCGGAACACGCCGTGAGACCAACCACATAAAAAAATTCGCCGACACTGGAGTTCTTGCTATGGAGATGAGTTACTATGCCAGTTTGTTCAGGAAAGTTATAGATATCCACAAAACGACTATAGTTTCAACCAGTAGGAGGAAAGCCTCAACGTGAACGGATCCTGGACTCCCGTGCTATAGCGAATGACCGTTGTAGGTACCAAAGTGAGAACTACAGGAGTAATGACCACGGAAATTTCCACGGTCGTTGCGCACCATGTACATACAATCTGAGGACGCGAACGAGACTCCAGTCCACCACCAGCTACGGAGGGTAAAGCTTTGACAATGCCAGCCATTCAGATAAATCATCAAATTAACGTTAGCCCAAGAACCCAAGGCAGAGGCCAACAGGAAGTTTGTCAACAGCAATTAAATTGATAAAATTTTCTCGAGCTTCCAACGTCATTAAATGAAATGTCCACGAGCTTTCGTCCGAGTGCTCCTCGGCCACTATCATGTGGTGAATGTCGATTGATTGCTGCAGCCGTTTAGCAACACATGTCTCATCGAATGCAATACGGTGCCCGTTATCTAGCGCATATTCTGCTACCGCTTGTTTCTGAGTATACCGTGATGGAGAAACCTCTTATGTACCATATGACGCTGTTCTTTCTGGACAAATGCCGAGGAGCACTCAGCTGATAGCTCTTGGACATGTGACTACTTCATGCTGATGGAAGCTCTAGAAAATTTTATATGTCGCCACGAATGGATGCATTCGTGCAGCCAGCGGAAAATGCTCCTGTCAGAATATCAGAAAGGGGAATATGCTACTGTTCTAAAAGACTGATTGAGAAGTGGAGTTCCAGTTGCCTAATTCTACCTCCCCCAGCACGTTGAAGTCCAACATATTCACGCTCCTTTCAACATGCAACTCCCATCTCACTCCCACAAACTCCACACCCACTTGGCCATTCTCACTTACTCATTCAGCCCAACTAACTGTCATTATCTCACTGTGTCTGTCACTATCTCTCGTATCACAGCCACTGTCTCCTTCATTCCGCGGTGCTACTAATATTCTTCTCCAACTGTCAATCTCCCTCTTGCTCTCTCTTACTGCTACCATTTCATTCATTCCTTCCCACTGCTACTGTCTCTTCTCACTATCACTATCTCTCTCTTCCTCACTATCATTGTCATAGACTCTGTCACTCATTATCACTGCCTCTCACCCACTTCCACTTTCTCCTTCCCTTTATTTCTCTCCACTGGCTTTGCCTCGTTCACTCTTTTTCTAGCGCTGTTATGTCACTAACTGCCATTGTTTCCTTTGCTCTTCCTGTATCACAACCAGTATCCAGTATTTACTATCCAGTATTTACCACTACCCAGTAAATACTATCAATATGTCACTGAAACTGCTATTGTCTCCTTCGCTCTTCCTGTATCACAACAAATATCCAGTATCCGGTATTTACCACTATCAAGCATATACTATCAAATATTCACTATCTAGTATTTATCTTACCATTCCACCTAATTTTCAACATTCATCTGTAGCACCGTATCTCCAACGCTTCAATTCTATTCTTTTCTGGTTTTCCCACAGTCCATGTTTCACCACCATACAATGTTGTGCTCCAAACACACATTCTCGGAAATTTCATCCTCAAATTGATTCCAAAGTTTGATGTAGATTTCTCTTGGCCAGGAGTCCCCTTTTCGCGAGTCCTAGTCTGCTTTTTATGTCCTGCTTGTTCCGTCTGCCATTGGTTATTTTACTGCCTAGGTAGCAGAATTTCTTAGCTTCATCTACCTCGTGATCACAAACCCTGATGTTAAGTTTCTCGATTTCCTCGTCTTTGCTTCTTGTCATTAGTTTTGCCTTTCATCGGTTTACTCTCACTCCATATGTAAGTTGTCAGGCAAATCCAACACCTTCCATGAAAACCCTGACATGATAAGCAAATTCAGTAGTATGTCACATAGCTCCGAATAAATCGTGACATTAAATTAACCAAAGGAATAAGAGTAACGAGTGAGCAAATGGAATACCACAGACTAACACAAGAAGGCCTAAATGCATGTCATACCTTCCCACCGTGAGACAGACGCAGTTCCGAGGGGAGAAACGAGAACAGAAGTCGAGAGCAGAACCGTATTAAGCTGGAAGGCCCTACGATAAGGGACGAACACCCACGTCGCCACCTAAGCACTAGAACCACCCCCCAGCCATGTTAAAAGGTAGAGCCCTCCAGAAGAACAGTATAGATCTTACGATAACACAAAAAGGACCACCCCAGTCGCAAGTTTTAGCGTGAGACTTTTTCGCGTCAGGACCACCCCGCAGCCCATGTTAAAAAATAGAGCCCTCCAGAAGAACAGTATAGATCTTACGATAACACTAAAAGGACCATACCAGCTGCAAGTTTTAGCGTGAGACTTTTTCGCGTCTCCGTTACGTTGCAAACTTTAAAAACTTTGCCCCACCACGAAAAGTATAACGTTTCTCATTGGATAGACAGAATTTTTGTAGGCGGAGCTTAATGTTAACATTGAGACCCTTTTTGGTCAGATGAAAACACAACCAGATAGTTTTTTAAACCAACTTCGGTAAATTGTAGTAAGGAGAATTTAGGAGAGAGTTGCTTCCGAGACGGCGAGGTGAGTGGGGCTGTGCTGCCTACCGCCCCCTGACGAACACCGACAAGGTAATGAACGCACGCGATGCCGCATAACAGCGCATAAAGCTTCACTCAGAACTGCAGAAGTCTCATCTGTTACACCCCCTTTTTGCATGATACTAGTGTCGATCGTCAATTAAAGCTCATGGTGTTCACATTTGCTACTTGAAGTTAAAATCTGAAACGCGATGGTTTTTCTGTTATACAGTTATTGAGAAGCCACATCAGCCACTGTAATTTACGACAAGTTAGATAAGTAATTAAAGATAATTGAGGGTCACTGTAGACCATTTTGATAGTTTTCTCTTTTGTGAAACTTAATTTAAACCTAGATTATAGATGTGATATGGCATAGGTCATCCTTCGATCCATTGTAGAACTTGGAAACCCATTCAGGGAATATTCGTTCACATTTTTGTTGAACGCAGTTGGTTTTTATCATCCTGTATTAAAACATTTCCTTTTATCAATAGTGCAATTTATAAACAATGTTTTGCGAGTAGAATAAAATTTCCTATGGTAAACTTAACTGCTTTTTCGACGTTATTTTACCAGCTAACTAAAAATAGGAAAACCTTGAACCCCTTCCACTAAATTTAGTTAGTATTAAGATTCTTTTACAGGGAGTGCAGTGGAGCTGAGCTGAAATCATTAAGTATTTGATTATATCATCGCTAGTCTCACTGAACGCTTGTGAACTCTACATGTCGTGTGTGGTCTGGCGTCTCCTTACCAGCAACAGGTCCCAGGTTCAAACTAGTCAATTCCCTAAAAAACACGCTCAGAGCGTCGTTGCGTGAAAGTGGTAGGGAGACACGACTTAGAACAAACAGACACCACGCAGAATGTTAGACATATTCTGTACTCACTAGTCTATTCATTCCCTTCAACAGACCCTGTAATTCTTCTTCACTCTCTCTGAGGGTAGAAATGTCTGTGAATCTCATCATTGATATCCTTCTACCTTGGAAATTGATCGTACTTCTGAACCTTTCTTTTATTTCCGTCATTGCCACTTCGATGTATAGATTGAACAATACGAGCGAAAGACTACATCCTTGTCATACACCCTTTTTAATCCGAGCACTTCGTTCTTCGTCTCCCACTCTTATTGTTCCCTCTTGGGCCTTGTACATATTCATATTACCCGTCTTTCCCAATACCTTACTCCTATTTTTCTCAGAATTTAGAACATCTTGTACCAATTTACATTGTTGAGTGCAAAGTAGAGATCATCATGACACTTTTTTTCAATTACAGGTCGCATGTCCTGTGGATACACTTTGTGTCTTTAATGCAGTGGTTTCCATTGCCTTCTGCATCCTCATGCCGTTGATTATTGCTACTTTCGCTTTTAAGGGCAGTGTTTCATAACTCAAGGGAAAGGGAGTGACCTCAATCTTTATTCGTTAATCCACCCTCTTTGACATGGCCGTTGTCTGAATGAGGGTGACTTCTTACGCCGTACATATCCGGAAGCCATTGATGGTGAGTTTTATTCAGAATTTAAGCAATGGGGGGAAGGGGGGGGCGGTTTCGAAACCGGGACGTTTTGATTACTAATGAAAGACGTCACTCCCAGATCACGGGTGCACTCCTTTCAGTTAGTCTTTTAAAACAGATGCGTAATAGCCTTATCTGTACTCCAGTAAAAGCATTTTCCAGTGGTTCCCTTCATTTCCCTGCTACAGCTAGGCATGTCACTCATATGAACAGACCTTCACTGGCCCATCAAATTTTTATTGTTCACTGATGTGAAATTGAAGTAACACAAAACTAATTTTACACATTAATCCCGATTTATGTACTCGAAAATTTTTAATGTGCTTCAGTACTACAACATGGGGTTCTTAGAATCGTTTTGACGCTCAATGGGACACTTTACAGCATGTTTTTCTGTGCTACGTCACTTGATAAACTATGTCTTCCGCTCGCCTCGGACATCACATGCGTATTTCACGTGTACAAGTAGGGTAACTTTGAACCTCTGGATCTCGGAAACGGATGAAGGTATCAACAAAATTTTCGAGGTCTGGATCTTAGAAATATATCGTAAAAATTACAAACATTTGTTGTGCAGAACCGTCTTGGAACAGAAAGCTAGGCTCGGTTTTTGTGCTCAAAAACCACGTTTTTTGGGTTTTCTCAGGAACACCCCATAGAACTAAACGGTGCCTCCATAAACTCCTAAACGTGCACGGTAGACTACATATAATGCAAAAACGGATTTTCTCCATCTACCTAAGCTGGAGAAAATAAGTAATACTCAACCTCTTATAATACCGCAAGTGCATTTACGTAGCTTGTGCAATCAAATACCAAATTCGGTTTATTACGTACTATGCCCCAACAGAACAAGTAGTCCTGTCACGGAATAGCCACGTATAACACTACTGTCCGCTACTGCTATACTAATAACCTCAAAACTGGAGGCAGTTTGTATAATGAAATTATTTTTATTCAAGCAGTTATAGTATAAAGAAGCAGAGCAGTGCTACCCTCTGAGCGGAATTTGGTTATGTTGACCGTGTTGTACCTAACGGGGGTGGCTTATCGGAAGTGAAACTCAAAATTACGTAAATATTTAAACAGTAAAAAACAATGTTTTACCTATCCACACTACTCAAAGAATAAAGAAAACGGTCGACAGCCTAATTAGGCAAGAGAATGATTGACATTCTTATTCAAGAACTGAAAATAAGTAACATCAATGGGCAAACACAGCCTATACTTTTGTCACGCGAGAGTGCAATTAACTCTGACACCCTCATATGTCCACGGTAAGTTTGGATCTGACAGAGCAGAACAAACTAATTGCGTAAATATAACAGATAACCATACACACAATTATTTTCAGGGCTTATTCAAACTGAGTGGTCTTTATAACATAACTATTAATATTCACTGTAGAATCATAAATTGGACATAGGATCAGTATTACTTTTCAAACATTTTCCTATCTGACAAAAAATTGTTAATGTAGTTCACTGCAAAATTATGAACTGGTCGTAGGTTAAGTCTTTCTCAGCTACTTTTCTATGTAGAATGAAAGTTAAATGTATTTCACTAACAAACAATTTCTCACTGAATTTGGAATAAGAAAAAGTTACTGTTTTCATAGATAGTGGTCTTTCTATTAATTGCTATTTATCATGAGCATAAAGGATAAACTGTGAATCCTATTACACTATTAATATGCACTTTCAATACACAAGAGGAACCTAATATTGTACAGAATTTGACTTGAATAGCAAGAGTAATTAAAACTATCTATAATTAAGTAACTTTGTGCATTTGAACTACTTTCAATGGAGGGGGCCCTTAATCTTGACCACTGTAGCAGAGCAAACTAAACATACTTTCAATATACTAGAGAAACAAGTACTAAGCAAGCATGAACATATAACTCTCAACAGTTGCAGTTCTGAACTTTTACTGCAGTGAAACACAAATTTAAGATATTTGTAAGATCATTTCAACAAACAAAATTAATTTTAGCACACTCTAATACTATATTAATTTTAATATGCTTTCGATAAAGGACACTCAGTAAACAATTTAGCGTGGCAGGGACCCTAAGTGGATATGTGACTGAGGATAAATCACGGTAGGTACAGGAGTTCAGTCAAATTTTACTTTATATTTGGGTACACTATAACATCGTATGAGCTGATCCTTCACTGTACATTACTATAGTGTTCCATTACAGTGATTGCGCAATGTGAAGGCGATTGCATATTGGTAGGTGGATTTGCAGGTAGAACTGCTGAACTCTGTCATTTCTTGGCGGTGATGATAGCTACTAATTCCAGAATAGTTCCAGCTCTTTATCTATCCATCTGAGGCATTGGAAAGCGTCAGGAGAAACCTCTTTCGGAACCAGCACAATACACAACTTTTACATGAGTAGTTGATAGTTTGGTAGCTCGTCCCCGACTGACTCTTGGTTCCACCTTTTCTACCTAGGCCTACCACAATTTGCTCACGCTACACAGTTCCGTTCCCGAGGGGAACCACAACACCTTTAACATACAAAATAACTAAGAACCCTAAGTGAAGGTCAGCAGTTTACATAACAGCGAACAAACATTTTAAATAAAACATAACATTTGCATATATTGGTAGTTCTACACAAAATTATTTAAATAAAGTTATTTAAACATGAGTCAGTGTAGCTGCATCATCGTCAGTGAGTGCTCTTCATTTATGTGTGATATGACGATGGGCACATTTAATTGGCCGTTACTGTCCTTGTGAAGCACTATGAACAGTTCTCAGGGTTTTCGGTCTGTTATTGTTCGGTGTCTTATTGGTAATTCCATCAATATTTTAGACTATTTTGCACAGAAAATTTGTCGTTTCTCAAATTACTAGCAAATAAATTTTCAAACCTTAAAAACGTGAAAATATAAACTCTTCGGTGAATTTCTGTATTCTTTCTTTTCGAAGTTGTATCTTAATACGCCATAAAGTGAAAATTCTTCTAAAACTTCTTCGATGGGTTATTTAAGTGCTTTATGTAGGTAAAAAGCTTTTCTTTTTACGTCACTTCTTCGGTTTGTGTGATCGTGCGCGCCATCTTTCCCTATCTTGTGCTACCTTTTTCATCTCTAATGTGACAGCTAAAGCCAACGTCTTCTATAATCTTTTTTGCATACTGTTCTCAGTTCGTCCATATCTTGTTGCACCTCTATTGCTCTTTCCAGAGCCAATTTCCACGTTCTGGATGCCAAGCCAGTGTCTGATTAATCTGTCCGTTCATCTGGTAAGGATCTTCAATAGGTTCGTTTCCTTGCCTTTTCCTTTAGTACTTGTTCATTTTGTACTTTGTCTGTTCAGTTAATTTTTAACATTCTCCAATAACGCTACACTTCATATCTGCATCTACATCTACATGACTACAGACTCCTCAGGATTTCCGAAGATGCACAGCTCACATACGTGCCTTCCTTGGTTGAGCCATCTTGCATAGCCTTGCTTCCGGGTCAAGAAAAAGAGTATCACTTCTTCCTTTACTTTATCGTTTCCAATTTTTATGTTAAGATGGTCTTTATTCTTTTTTCCGCTATTCTTCGTTCTCTTCGTCTTTGGTTCTTTTTATCCTTAAGCCTTGTTGTGTTCACAATATATTCTAAGTTTTCCTTACACTCGATCAGAAGGACTATGTTATCAAAGAACACAAACATTTATCGCTATTCTCCTTGCATTTTATTATTCTTCTTTCGAAGTTTTCTTCCGTTTCTTTCACCGCTTACACGTCGAACAACAATGGCGATATATAGCAACCTCGCGTGACAGCCTTCTTAACGCCGCTTTAACGAAGCCACTGTCCGTTCAGGCGGGGAGGTTTGCGTGCTCCGATGAAACTTGTGCTATGTCGGTGGTAGTTTAGCAACTGGTAGCGTCACCCTAGCCGAACAGGCCCTGGTTCAGGAGCCAGATGAAGCGTGTCCTGCAACGACCTGTCGTTCCCTTTCCTTGTCCGCAAGAGCCGATGGATGAACTAAGTAATTCTTGCTGTCCTTAGTTATTTCTTACCCATCTTCATCATCAAAGGGTAGGAAGAACTCTGCGATGCGGTGAAGCCAGTCTCCCTAGGGGAGGATAACCGTTATGACAGATCTTGGTCCTCCCGGCTCGGGGATGTGCAATGAGCCAACTCCACACCCATAGAAGACAGGCAGCTAAAATACGCACCTAATATGTCTCGGTTTTTTTATGTTTTTAAAGGAATTCGACAACGGAAACGAAAATGAACTCTGCGTTTTTGTATCTGGACTATACGGGCCAACCACAATAAGCAACAGGAATTTCTAAGGGATGTAAGAGTGCACAAAATTGATATCCATGTGTTTTCGAAAAAAAAGAGCGATACGGCATGTGAACATCTGCTGGAGTCCGCGCATTATTTTAGTGGAGCGGACAAAAGCAGTATGGCGTGAGCAGGAGTATCTATCATTCTTAATAAACGGCGGGCAAAATATGTACTTTATTGGGAAGAGCTTACTGAAAGGTTGATAAAGCTCAGTCTGAGAGCTAGAGCCATGAATATAGTGACAGCGGGAGTGTATGTCCCTACTGAAGACTCGATGTTGAAGGTAAAAGAAGAATTTGAACAGAGGCTGATAGACTATAGAAGCCGTTTCAGGTGGTCATGAATCGATGCCTGCAGGACATTTTAATAGCAGAGTAGGGAAAGGGAGGGATAGTAAGGCCACTGTGATGTGCCGGGTGGATGTTAAGAATGAGAATGGATAAAGGTTGATGGATTTATTGGATGAGTATAAGTTACGAGTGGAAAATACATTCTTTGCTCATAAGGATATACATAAATTTACGTGGCATAACCATACAAGAGAGCCGAAATCAATTATTGATTATCTAATCTTGAAGCAAAAGGCCAGTTTAAAAATTCAGGATGTCAGAGTTGAAACTGGCAAGGATTTGGAAATGACCATCTACTGAAATGTAAAAATTTATATCCCCTTCTTACCTCCTCCTCACTTATCGACCTTAATGACAGTGAAAAATTAAACCGCGTGTACCTAGTGGAAATTTGGGAAAAGCAATCGTCACCGAAGTTAATCTGTCGGTAAAGAGGGAGGAAAAGGTTACATCTAAATGAAAGGAAAAATGCAAATGAAACTGGTGGAAATTAATTTTGAAAAGGGGTAAAGTTAATAAAGAAAGTAAATGTGCGGCCGTTACGTTAACAGTTAACTAGCGGTAATTAGATATTTGAGATTTGGGGGAAATTACGGTCGCCAGTCCTATGGGCATTTACTATAGTAACTGAAAAAGAAAGGTTATTACACATATAATTAGCACTAGAAGCGTGGCAACTGAAGGTTGACACGTGTAGTGTGAAAACTGAAAGTTTGTCAGAAGTAATAAATTTCGCTACACTCTGACTTAATTTAGCAAAAGAACTAATAAAACCGGAAAATTGAAAATTAATTTAGTGACTAAAATTAATAGTGAGCTTTGTTTCTGAAGCACATCGAAATTCAGTAAAATACAGTTAGTCTTGGGCTACCTCAACAATCATTTCAAAATCTACTTGAATCTACGCAATTTAGAAATAAGAGATTTAACTTTGAACTTGAATTAAATGATTCTGAACAATTAACAATAGTAAAATTTAGTACGTACCAAGCTGAGCTGCAGTCACAGGTAAGCTAAAATACGGTAACAAAACTCGCACTCTTAATTTGTGCTTGTGTAATCTAAATATTGTAGCCAGCTATGAATACCTTAACTGAAATTTGAAATTAAAGCAGTGAAATCGAATGATATTACTTTAATGCTGGCGTTTGAATTTCAACGACACTCGGGTTCATTCCGGAAAAGGAAGGGATCCTGCTTGGTAATGCAATTGGGACACTGAGCAACAAAGGTTCATGCTACGCTGCTGTAATTTTGATGCAACATTTTGAAAAGCTGAGGTCTGCCATACAGTTCTAAAACTTTACGTGCTTTTAGTCTTCCTTGTTGGTTGATTGAAGGTTTGAAATCGTCTATCGAGGAGGTGGCGACAGTCACTCATTGTCGGCCGTCGCTGTTGCAGAAGCTGGATGTTGGCGCGCCTTCTTCTCGACACGGTCACCAGGCGAAACGGGCTCTTGATGTGCGCCAGCTAAAGCTTCCCGTCCGCGACACCATGTCCCAAACTAACATAGCAGGTCGAGCGCAATTACATGCAGCCAAACCCCGAAAGCGCGGCAACTCGCGGGAGCGTCACACAACACACCTACTCAACGGCACTACTCCAGCCAGACTCTCCCTCTGCCCGCGCTCCATGCGGTAGAGTTAACACTACCAAAGATCCTAAACACTTTGGTTCTCTACACGACCTATCGATGTATTCGTTCGATAGCATTGTTTTCCCTAGGCAAGACCCAGCGTAAAAATACAAATAGTATTCACAAAACAAACCAAATATACATCGACAGAAATGCATATATATATATATTAGTAAAACAATTAGAATATATAAAGGCACAGAAATGTCATATATTCAGGTAACAAAATAAGGTGTTACACCCTATACTTCCAGTAGTGCTGGTTCATAGAAGATGTCACGATATCCTGACCAGCCTGCGGTAATAAGTTATATCTTGGACAGTTTAGGGGAAGATAGTACTAAGTACTAATACCAACAGGGACTGGCAAACAAATTGAAGAGTGCAGTGAAAACAGTAGAAGAGGAATACGAGCGTATAAAGAAAGCCATAGATCAAGCAGCCAAAGAAACTCTTGGAGAATATGAGAAGAAGATGAAACCAGTTTGGTGGGATGCAGAAATAGCAGAGGTGATTGGAGGGAAAAAAGCTTACCTGATGTTCCTGAATGTGAATGACAGTCAAAGCCGAGACAGAGATAGGATACTAAATAGGGAAGTGTTAAAAAGGAAAAAATAAGACGTGGGGAAAAAAATGTGAATATGTAGAGAAGATGATTGGTGGGGCTTTTAGTGCTGAGGCATGGAGAACAATCAACTCAATGTGAGTGTCGAATAGTGAAAAGTTACATCATAGTAATATTAGTCATGGTCAATGGAAAATGTATATTAAGGTATATTCCAGGAAAATCGGCCTGATTTTTCACATAGCTGTGGCGTGAGGATGCAACAGGAAGAGTCATGTCGTTTGCATTCAAAAGTTCTTCAACGGGTTGTGAGGAAATTTGGAAATTTGTGGTAAGTTCCTATGGGACCAAACTGCTGAAATCATTGGTCCCTAGGCTTACACACTACTTAATCTAACTTAAACTAAATTACGCTAATAACAACACACACACATGCCCGTGGGAGGGGGAGCCGCGAGAACCGTGGCAAGGCGCCTAGACCGCGCGGCTACCATGAGCGGCGGCAGTAAGGAGCTGTAAGATAAAGAAGCCATCCGGATATGGATCAATATATCCAGAGCTGGTAAAATTTGGTCCACCCAATTTGTTGGAGGTGGTAAGGAGTCTGTTTTAAAGAGTATTAAATGGGGAAGAAGTTCCATCGGAATGAAAACACGTACAGACAACCAGTGCATAAGAGAAGGTCACGTAATGATCCAGATAATTATAGAGAATTGGCAGTGATCCCCTTCGTTCGAAGTCTATACTCGAAGGTACTGAAAGATTTGGCAGTGAAAGAAACAAGTCACGAGCAGCAAGAAGAACAAGCAACATTCGGAGCAGGGAGATCGGTAATGGACATTATCTTCACAATGAAACAAATACTTGAAAAACGCACAAAGGTTGCACTGCAGACACTTTTTGCAATAATTGGGCTAGAGAAAGCATATGATAATGTACCGGCTAACAAACTGTGGGAAAAGTTGAAACAGGCAGAGTTATATCAAAGATTGCTGAAGACTGTTCTAAATTATATGAATATAACGCATGGAGAGTAAGGATTGGGAATAGCTGGACAGAAGTCTTTGGGGTGAACAAGAAGCTGTGGCAGGAATGCGGGCTGTCACCGACTTTCTTTAAGCTTATCTAGAAGCAATCCTGCAGACTCCAGGTTATGGGAGTGACAGTAGAGAACAGTAAAATATTTAACCTGTATTTTGCAGATGGTCGGATTGTACTAGCAGAAGACGAAGAAAGCCTAAAAGGGAATACAGTAAGGCTGGTCTGAAGATGAACATGAAGAATTGAGTACTCGGCTGTTGGAACGGAAAAAAATAAATAATTTGGAGGTAAATAGAAAAGTAATTGTAAGTGTGGAAAAGGCAAAGTATATTGGGGTATTATTTAATAAACAGGGCACAAGTAATGATGAAATGAATAGTAGGATTAATAAAGGACGAGCTGTAACAAAGGCAATGAATTCTGTTCTGTGGAACCAAAAGATAAGAAGAATAACGAAGACGAGAATATATAAGACTGTATCTCAGAGTGTAGTTTTGTACAGAGCAGATGCCTGAGACGTTAGCAAAAGAACAATAATAAAGTACATGTCACTGAAATGGGTTACGTAAGACAGAGCTCAAACTGTACTAGTATGGATATGATAACAAATGAAGTAATCCGACAAAGGATTAAAATGAATAGGGATATCTGCGACGATTTCCATCAAAAACAGCTGATGTGGTATGGCCATGTGAATTAGGTGAATGAAGACACGATACCAAATAGCTTGGTGCGATGGATACTGTCTCAACGGAAGAAAAGGTGTCGTCCACAATGCAACTGGAAAAATGATGTGGAGGAGGTAATGCAAGCAAGTAAAAGTACATGGCGACTGGGGGGCAGAGAAACGGAGCCAGCCGTAGATAATCCGCGACAAGAAAAAGCAGAAGAAACACTTGTTATTTGGCGCATTAACTACATACCCGTGTAATCTTGTGTTTCTCCACCTTTGGAATGGAATACAGCAACGACTCCATACGTGATGCATTCGATAAGTCCTCGGTAAGTTTCCGGAGGTATGTGGCACTATGTGTGTACACACAGGTTCCGCAATATCCGTAAATTACGTGTAGGTGGTTTGTGCGCGTGGAGCTGGCATCTGATAGCATCCCATATGACTTCCATTGGGTTCGGATCAGACAAATTTGATGGCCAAGACATCAACGTCATTTCATTTACATGCTCCTTAGAGTACTGTAGCATGATTTTGGTTCTGTTACAGGAAAAATCGTAGTGTTGGAAGATGCGATTGCCGTCAAGGAAGACATCAACCACGAAAGGGTGCAGATGACCCTCAATAATGTTCACTTAGCCACAGCTGCCTTGGTGTCTTTTTTTATTTGCCGCATGAAATCTCAAGTGAATGTCCCCCACAGCATAATATCGTCCCCACGGACCTTCTTTCACTTGGATGACGACCGTCGGTCTGGTGTAACAAGAAGCGTGATACATCCGACCACGTTTCCATCGATGCACAGTCCAGTCACAGTGACCCCGTGCCCACAGCTTTTACAACTGACAGTGTTGTTTGGTCATCACTGTTACACGGAGGGGTCGTATGTTGTAAAGCAGGACGTTCAAAAATATGCGCTCAACCGTATATCCGAAACACTTGTGCCTGCATTACCACTGTACTCGTTCGCCAAATCTGCCACAGATTGCTGTCTGTCCTGATGAGCTGTGGATATGCAACAAACACCACGTCGCCTATTCGTGGATTCATCCACCTTGAACCACTTTCTATAAATGTTCACGACAGTAGAATGGGAACAGCCGCCCAGCCTCCCTGCTTCCAGAAGGACGGGCTATAATAATCTACCTTTTGTCAAATTCGCTTATGGATTCCCCGTTGTGCCACGTACTGTCGCTAGAATGATTCCCTAGTCTACTGTTCACCTACACGCAACGCCTCAATCTGGCGGTGAGCGATGTTTCGGCACAGTGCACATCGAATCTCGTTAAGCGGATATGGCCTAATTTTCCTTGAACATAACTGCTTGTTCCGTCTTCAGTGTGTTTCTGCCTGATTCGGTCACAGGAAACTTCCTATGATCAACAAACTTTTGCCTTAATTATTCAGTAAACAGTTTCCCAGCGCAGGCCGTTACTGTGTTTTAGGACATGGAGATCTGCTTCACTTTAGGTTCGTACATTTCTCCACTATCTTTGTCTCACTAAATAATTTGATGTCAAAGCAAACAGCTCATAAAACTAGCTAGCGGAGAAAAGCTCCTCTCGGAGCACAAAAAAGGGCGAATATGTTCCTCCTTAAAAGACTGTGAGAGAAAAGTAGGGAACCAGCTGCCCCAATCCTCATTCCTTCTTCCTCACAAAAACTTTGACACGCGAATATATTCGCGCTCTTTTAACAAAGAATATTCTTTTACTCAGTCTCTGTTTATAATTAGGCGTTCGTACTTGACTAACAGTGGAACTTTAATACGTGGGTATAGGTGTTGGGGGAAATTTTGTAAATTGTGGATATGTGGAAAACTGGCAAAAGTCAAACCCCCTCTCCAAACAGGCGACTGTCGAACATGTAGGTTCCTCTCTTTCACTGCCTCTTTCTGCACTTGTTTCTTTCATTTACATTGTCTCTTATACTTACAGTACATTCCACTGCCACTGTCTCTTTTTGTCTTTATTTCTCACTGTCACTGTCTTCACGGCATCTTGGCAGCTCAAAAATTCTCGGGGGATCAACTATTTTCCCCCTATATCCACGTGCTGTAAATCCCCTGTACCTACGTGTTAAACTTCACCAGTGTAGTGACAGTGTGGGCAGGGTGGGAGGGAGTGGGCGGGGGGGGGGGGGGGGGGGGGGGAGAGTGCAGAGCCCAAGCCTATGTATGGTCTCCACTCGTCTCTCTTTTTTGTCTCCTGTCTCTATTGCTCCTCAATGCTCCTATCTCCGTCCATCTCTCTTTTACAGCCACTGTCCCTCACTGACCGCCACTATCTCCTCTCTCTGTCTCTTCATCCATCTCTCTTTGTCTTTCACGCTTCCTTTTCTCTCCCACAATCACTGTTTGCTGTCTCATCCCTCTCTCTCCCATTGGCACTGTCTCTTCTCTCTTCTGCTGTTACCGTCTATCTGCTACTCTCTTTCAGCACAAAAAACGCCAATATTTTCAGTTGCCAAAATTTTTGGTGAAGAACGCAGAATGAGGATTGAGGCAGCTACTTCCCCATTTTCTTTTTTTTTGTCAGAGTATTTTAAAGAGGAGCATATCTACCTTTTCTGTGCTCCCTTCTTTTCCCTGCAACAGCTGGGTGTGCTGCTGATATAAAACGAATTCTGTAGGTTAGTAAAGTTTTGACAGTTTATTTATATATTTCTACACGTTTATATACTTCGGCGCATATAAACAATAAGTAAGTACAAATGATATAAGGTTAACACAATATCGTTTGCTTTGCATTTCTTCCGGATACTCTGCTCATCAATCACAAATCATCGAAAACGACTGACTTAAGATTTATATCTTAAAAGAGTAAAATTTTATTAGAAGTGTAAATGAATTTACAGCTTTTACGGTTTTATATAATTATTAGCAATCATTTGAAGTTCTTTTCAGGCGCGTTAACGCGCTTTTCGGCCCATTTTTTGTCACTACAGTACCACTTTGAGCATATTCGCATAGACATGAAGTACCCATTATACAGACTGCCCGACATAAAGTTTTATTGATGAAAAAATGCATAGTAAAAACATAGTTCGGTGATCTCATAACCCTCACGACGACCACAAAACCATTACTATGTCTTCACTACGTCAGTTTAAACTATGTTTACGCCTCATATCAGGTATTACGTGCTTCGTGTATTACTTACGTAAGTATGGTAACTGTGGACCTCGAGGTCTCGGTAACAGTTAATGATATCGAAAAAAGTTTAAATTTTCCCAAAGAACATCATTTTAAGAACATATAGCAAAACTTTCGACGACTTGCAATGAACAGAAATTGTAGAAGCAGCTGTCCCCACAACTGTTACTTTTGGCAGCCAAAAATTATGGTTTTTTGTGTATCTTGATAACGGATTCGGATTTTTCGAAAACGGGAAAATGGAGTTTCTAGATAAATATTTAAAAATATACACTTCAAATTTGAGACATTTGCTAAAGTTAATTATTAAGATAGTAACGGCCAATGCTGTAAACGACAGCTAAAAACCGGTTTTTGTAGTTTTCTCAAGAAACACCCATGGCCAAATGGTGCTTTTATAAGCCGCTTAAGGCCTACCCATGACCATACCTAATGCAAAACGAAAAATCTATTTGCTGAATTTGCCTAAGTTGGAGGAAGTGAGAAGTGTTTAAGTTTTGATCCTGTGCTGTATGGTAACTATAGTACGTCCATTCTTCAGGCAGGTATGCAAATGACCGCTAGGGAAAATGGCTACCCAAAACACGTGACCCCTTATGTGTTTGACAGACTCTGATGTATGATCCCCTAAAATCACCTTTTTGCGTTCGGCTTCTTGCAGTGTATCGCTACCTGCGCTGTTGTGCACTGACTGATTCATCTAAAATCTCACATAATTAAATTAATAATAGGCCTACCACATAGTTGAGATATGTTTGACGTAATAAAATGAAAGCGAAAATAATTTTAATTTGCTGATAAAACCAAAAAGTCTTCGAAGGGTTTGCAGAGATATGAATATATTGTTCATCTTCCCTAATTTAATGCTGATGCCCTTAAGCAAAGCAGTCCATGACATTACGAGTGGCTGGCTTGCAAAATTTCCGAGAATGCCGACATTTGATGGGATGCCCGGCGACCTGCGGTAAAATTTAGCCGGAATAAGGGTCGGGAGCCGAGCACAGACCTTGGCAAGCGGAAGAGCAGGGTTTTCCAGAAACCGTCTGAAAGTGTTTTATCTGCTGCCATGGGCGGCGGCACAGTATGCAGACTCAACTGGTTTCAAACGAAGGGTGAAGAAACGTAAAATATTAGAGGGATGCACCTTAAAAGCTGATTGTAGTAACTTATCTTTATTCACGACAGACTATGTCGGCATTTACCGCCGTTGTAAAGTACATGCGAATATAGTTTTGATGAGAACGTGTATGAACGTGAACGTCATTTATATTAAAGAGACTATAGTGTACTCAGGTCTAGAGTGATGGGACTTACACATCATTTTGTTAGTGAACTGCTATCACTGTTTTGATAAGATGGTAAATGACGTAAATATACTGAAAGTAATACGTTAGTTGTTGTTTGACAGTATTTTGACAGGTCAGTTTTTACGAAGCAATACGTTTACAGATATTATGCAAATGAACAGTAATATTATTTTATTACCTAAAATTAGTAACGACTGTCTTTGGTTGTTGCGTGTGCTACTTCCGATTTATCCGTTTTTGAGTTCTAAAAGCTCAATAAAGTTTTTGAAGTAGTACTTGCGTCTAAATTCTATGCGCTCGTTTAATATTTATTGTGGGTATTTCCTCGTCTGCATATAGATTTCCAGTTCTTCAAGAATTGTTCATTGCAAAACCATTTGGTGTTTCGTGTGTAATCTGGAGTGTATTTTCGATTGTAACAGCAGTGTAGTTTTGATTTTTCAAATGTAGAAAGAAGCTGGACTGATTACTGTCGGTGTCTCTGATGTGTTCCTTATATCTGACGTCAAAATTTCTTCTTGTTTGGCCAATTTAAAGGATGTTGCAGCTGCCACATGTGATTTGGTTCATGCCTGCGTCATCATATTTGGATATTCTAGTGGTGGCGGAACGTTATTTTATTGAAAGGTTGTTATTGGTTTGAAAGGATAATCGCAAATTTGTGTCATTGGCCGACATATATTATGCTTCTGGCCCTAAAGCAGGTAAGGCATAAGATACCTTAGAGTCACGCTACGAGAAAGCTAAATAAAGCTTTTGAATCTCCGCGATATGACAAGCTCGTTGCAAATAAAACCATGTTTGTAACCGCGTTATTTAAAACACTGTTAAAATTGATAACTATCATAGGTTAGCAAAGTTACAACTGAACCTGACAGGCGTATTACACTTACGTGACAGCTATTATGACTACAAGTTACTTTTACCATTAAAAAATTTGTTTGTAAATATAAACACTTTATTTAGTTACACGGGTGTGCATACAGGGTGATAATTAATAATTCGTCCCCATGAATACACTTTATGAAATCGTGAGTATTCCAGTGCTTGATCTGACAAATTCCTGTGTTTAATTATATTCTACGTTTGTAACGTATCTGAAGGTAGTAATTTTACCAGTAACACGTTAAAGCACTGGATGCGGTGAGTTAGCCATAAATGTGTTCACATATACAAAAAAAATTGTAACTGTTTTTCTATGAAGTCATAATCCGACCATGAGTATTTATTTTGTTACATCAAAATTTCTGCAAGTCCTGATCGAACTCGAAGTCCCTAAATATTTCTTAAGTGTTCAACTAGCGATTACAATTTATCCAATGCTCCACTAACACAGTCCAAGGCAATGTGGAGTTCTGGCCACCGAAACCTCTCCGAACTTATCATACTGACATACCGCGACAAGAGGACCAGTTCTATGGCCTCCACGTTCCCCCGACCTTCGGATTATTATCTTTGGAGGTAACTTAAACTGTCTACGCAGCAGACCACCCGCACGAAGACACTATTAATCGACGTGCCATGAAAGCCTGCGAAACCAAAAGCATCAGGAAGTTCCAGAAGGAATTTTTCATTCTACAGCGGAGTTTGCTCTGATACGTAGCTTCGTGGCAGATTCAAACTGTGCGCCGGATCGAACCCGAGACCTTTGCATTTCGCAGACACGTGCTCCACCGACTGAACTAGCCAAGCACGACTCACTACCCGCCCTCCCTGCATTACTTCTGCCAGTACCTCATCCCCTGTCTTCCAAACGTTGCAAACATTTCGCACTACTACTTGAATATTGTTCAGCTGATTTATTAATTTTATATGAGACCACCATTCACAAGTATATTTATGTGCGTTTTGAAATAAACTTTTGGTTCAAATGCTAAACAACCTGGCTTGGGCAGCATCGTTATCCTGCAGGACTTGTTTCGTACATTTCACCCTTACTCGTTTATTTTTTTATTGAACATTTTACTGTTTTATCACTAAGTTTGCCTTGCTCTTAAAAGGTTACGGGGTTAACGCTATATTAGGATTTGGCTTGAAAGTATATTAGGGCTTCAAAGTATATTAGGATTTGGGCTTGAAAGTAACGGTGCCCAGCCATCCCCTACTAACCTCAGCGAGTCACACTTGAAGTTATGCGTTATGCATTGCTACCACTCTTGTCGCCTCGTAATCGAGATTGAATTGTTCAGGGACACAATTTATGACAGACGGTCGCATTTACGTTGCAAGTCCTAACAGTCGAGAAACAGGTGAGACCACTGAAAATCTCTGCAGCCAATTGTCGCCGTCGAAGGATTTTGTCTTTAAGTGAAAGCCCTATATCTGTTTCTCGTAGACTAGTTACGGTTGGTCGATCTTATCCTGGCCCAGGGCGAACATTTTCTGGGTTTCTAAAACGCTGCCAGTGTGCTGAAGTGTCATTGCTGAGACTGCAGCCTTTGTCGTACTTACCTTCTCCTTTCTATAAAAGCTGCAGTTAAACTCAATATCGTTAACGATCTGATATGAAAAGTAATAGACAGTTACTATGAATCCATGTGACGACGGGCATTAAATTGAATATTTCGCATATTACAATTGGCAGAAGTAACACATGTTTAAATACAAGATTTTTATTTTAGGAAATCTGTCTGCTTTAAATTTATATATCAATATGAAGTGCCACGAAGGACATTTATTTATGTAAGGGCTCCAAAACCTCGTGGAACGCACGGACAAAATTTCAGATTTCGTAACATAAAAATCATACAACTCGAACTTTTATTAGATCAACTTCGACTTTATAAACAAAACGTAAGAAATGACAACGTTTGCACGGTCGACTTAATTTATTGTTCATTTTCCAATACTGAGCAGTTTCAGCTGTTACCTCATTGTAAAGCGATAGTCATGCGCACGGGGACAGGCCATCAAGCTGTCCAGCAGGTACAGAACTTATGACAAGCAGTCGTGCGTAAAATTGGTATACATCTTACTGAAAGCTATAGAAGGAATTAGAATGAGAACACAGCACAGTGCGTGTCAACTATACTGAAATAAATTTTCGTAGCACCGGCAATCGCCAAACAGGTCGTAACCTTAGCAGCTGGGCGCAGGTCGAGGCATTACTCTTATTCTTGTCATAAGTGTTGTGTTTGACCGTCAACTACCGCTCGGCAAAGTCAGAATAGCCGAAACTGACCAGTAAGGGAAATTTTGTGCGACTGTGGTATTTGCTCGTAGGAAAGAACGGAAGAAGATCACAATTAGCGTCGGTGCCTGGCAAACTGATATCATTTTGTTATCATAATCACCGATGGAGATAAGGCATCGCGAGGATAAGTACTTAAACCTTTCCCAGAATTTTATCTGGAGCAGCTACTGCTGATACACACACGTTCGACTAAACGGTAAATGAGGCAACATTAACCTATAGCGAAAGAAAATAACTTGTGACGCAATGAAAGCAGTGGAATGTGCAATGATTCGAATTAAAAATTTCTATTGCATGGTAAGTTGTACAAATAAGGATATCTTCGGGTTTAAAATTGGAATAGGACAAATGGAATGAAATATGCGGTTTCTGGATGTATCAGTTTCAGCATAGAAACTACTCTCTGTCGTGGGCGATGAGAAATATGGCAGAATTAGGTGAGAAAGGGTGAGTGTGGGAGGGAAACGTGAAAATGGAGCGTCACCTGGCAGTGTGTACTGTGGTGATATGCAGCAGGGGATCATCGCCGGACATCGTCCGTTAAACGCGGCGTGGCAGAGCGAATTCCAAAGAATTAACTGTCTCAGCTACCTTAAAATTGACCTCGGGGCGTTTACCACCGGCTGTCGATTCTAACTGTTCGCTGCAGTCCTCAAATTGTTTAAGTACCTGGTGCCTAAGCATCACAACAAGTCCATTGTCGCACACAGTGTCGAAAAACTAATACCTACACAACAGCTCGAGACATGTTCTACTCCGAAAACACAACTACACATTAAGATGATGTACAACTCCGTCCTTTTCAGACAGTTTCAGTGGGATGAATGGTAATTAATTGCCCGTTCATGTAGACTCACTATAACTAATCAACTTGAATTTTTTAGGACCTACCGTCACAACAGGGACGCCGAGACAGTCTCTGCCCTTGCAAAACAGTGGGACATGCAAGGCGAACGTTCTCAGCGAGCTCCAAGCTGCCAAAATCAGCAACGACTGACGTCGACATGTACATCAAGAACTTGAGGTAGTCTCTTTAAAAAGGACACGACGAATTCCGTTCCACATCCTACCTCCTTCCGAGCGTGTGAATGCCGTGTCTTAAGGTAGAACGTTAAACCCTAATCTTTCTCCCGTTCTTCCATCTTTCTTATCAGACGACGACACACGCAACAAATGGTCCTTTGTGGAACATTCTGTCTGTTGACATAGAAATATCACTCAAAAATTATGAAGTTTCTTGAGTTATCAATCTTCTGACTGGTTTGACTTGATGCGGCCCGCCACGAATTCCTCTCCTGTGCCAACCCCCTCATCTCAATGTAGCTCTTGCAACCTGGTGGATGTATTCCAATCTCAGTTTTCCTCTACACATTGTACCCTCTACGGCTCCCTCTAGCACCATGGAACTTACTTTGTAATGTCTTAACGGATGAATTAACGTCGTGTCCTTCCTTCCTTGTCGATGTTTTCCACATATTCCTTTCCTCGCCAATTCTACGGAGAACTTCCTCATTCCTTATCTTACCAATCTACCTAATTTTCAACATTCTTCTGTAAACCACATCTCAAATGCTTAGATTCCTTTCTTTTCTGGCTTTCCCACAATCCATGCTTCCCTACCATGCAATTCTGTGCTCCTAACGTACATTCTCAATAATTACTTCCTCAATTAACGTCTGTTTGATACTAGTAAGCTTCTCTTGGCCAGGAATGCCCTTTTCGTCGGATGCCCTCCTTGCTCAGTCCATAACGGGTTATTTTGCTGCCTAAGTATTAGAATTCCTTAACTGCATCTACTTCCTGGTCACTACTCATGATCTTAAGTTTCTCACTGTTTCTATTTCTGCTACTTCTCATTACTTTCACCTTTCTTCGATTTACTCTCAACCCATTTTCTATACTCATTAGACTGTTCTTCCCAATAACCAGATCCTGTAATTCTTCTTCAGTTTCACTCAGGATAGCAATGCCGTCAGTAAATCTTATCATTGATATCCTTTCACCTTGAATTTTAATTCCATTCTTGAACCTTTACTTTTATTTCCGTCATTGCTCCTTCAGTGTGTATTTTGAACAGTAGGGGCGAAAGACTACATCCCTCTCTTACATACTTTTTAATTCGAGCTCTTCGTTCTTGATCGTCCAATCTTATTACTCCCTCTTGGCTCTTGTACTTCTTGCATATCACCCGTCTTTCCACATAGCTTACCCCTATTTTTCTCAGAATTTCCGACATCTTGCACCATTTTACACTTTCGACCGCTTTGTCCAGCTCGACAAATCCTATGAACGTGCCTTAAGTTTTTCTTCAGTCTTGTTTCCACTATCAACTGCAATCAAAGGGCTGCGTTTCCTAAAGGTAAACTGATCCTCATTTAACACTGAAAATTTTCTTTTCCATTCTTCTGTATATTATTCTTGTCAGCAGATTGTGAGATAATTGTCGTTCTTGTCGACTCTTCTAATCTTCGGAATTTTGTGGATGGTGTTTTTCCGAAAGTCTGACCGTATACCGTCAGGCTCATAAATTCTACACACCAACTAGAATTGTCGTTTGGTTGACATTACCCACAATGATTTTTAGAAAAATCGATGGAAGTTATCTGTTCCTGCTACCTTATTCGATCTTAAGTCTCCCAGTGGTCTTTTATATTCAGATTCTAATACTGGATGTCCTATCCCTTTTGTATCGACTCCTGTTTCTTCTCCTACCAAGTCATCATTCAAATATTCGCCTCTTAGAGGATTTCAATGAACTCTTTCCACTTATCACCTCTCTGCTCTGCATTTAAAGCTCGAATTTTCATTTTACTCTTAATTTCACCATCTTGTTTTTAATTTCACCAAACGTTGTTTTGTCTTTTCTACATGCTCCCAACAATCATTTCTGTTTCGATTTCTTCACATTTCTCCTGCAACTATTTCACCTTAGTTTCCCTGCGCTTCCTATTTATTTTTTGTATTTCTTTCTATTCCTGTATTCCTGAATTTCGCTGAACATTCTTGCACTTCCTTCTTTCATCGATCAACTGAGGTACTTCTTCTGTTACCCATGGTTTCTTAGTAGTTGCATTCTTTGTATCTATGTTTTCCTTTCCAATTTCTGTGATTGCCCGTTTTAGGAATGTCTGTTCCTCTTCAAACGGACTGCCTACATCATTGGTTAGTAATTCTCTATCCCACTTCTTTGTGCATTGATTCTTTCTGACTAGTCACTTAAACGTCAGTCTGTTCTTCATCACTATTAAATTGTAAGGCGATCCAGTATTCGATTTCGGAATCTCTGCCTGACCATGATGTAATCTAACTGAAATCTTACTGTACCTCCCAGCCTTTTCCAAGTATACCGCCAACCTCTTGGGTTGTTGAACTGAGTATTTCCTATTACCATCCGAAATGTATTGACGAACTCAGTTATTCATTCTTCTCCCTCATTCCTTTCTTCTATTTCTTCCCCTACAACCACATTTCAGTACCGCAAAGCTACTAGATTTTCACCTCCCTGATACATGTAGGTGACTGTAATGCAGGATCGGCCGCAGCTTGGCAACGTGTTCACAATGTCCTGCATGCGTGCGGTCTGTGGCTCGAGTAGAGACGCCAGTACCCGGTTACCTTCGGTCTCGGCTATGTTTTGACCTTTTCGGAACAACTCGTCATGGTGCGACACTTCATTTTGTCCGAAAGAACAGATACCATGCGGGTTCCGCAGTTGTGATACGTATTATGTAAATTGAAGGTGGAGAGTGAAAATGTGTACCAGACAAGGATTCGAACCTAGGATCTCCTGCTTAGTGCGCAGTTGCTTAAACCACTGTGCCATCCGAACAATGTGTTTATCGCAGTTGTGCCCACTATCTCGGTACGCCCTCGACGACACGTTTCCACCTAGCGTCATTTATCTTCAGTCGCCGACCTCATCTTCAATGCTGGCTCCTCTACCATTCCTGGAAGAAGTCGAATGAAGGGGGTGGATTCAAAATGGTTCAAATGGCTCTGAGCACTATGGGACTTAACTTCTGAGGTCATCAGTCCCCTAGAACTTAGAACTACTTAAACCTAACTAACCTAAGGACATCACACACATCCATGCCGGAGGCAGGATTCGAACCTGTGACCGTAGCAGTCACGGGGTTCCGGACTGAAGCGCCTAGAATCGCACGGCCACCGCGGCCGGCGGGGTGGATTCGTTGCACGTCGAGGCCAGACAGTTGTATGAATGACCGGTGTCTCTCCTTACGGACATGTGGTGAAAGAACAAACACCACAATTTACGTTCGACCTCTTGCGGGAATCTCAAGGGAGTGAGCATGGATGACATGGACGGGGGCTGCGAGTGAAACTTCTAAATTTAATCCTGAAACTACTGAATGTAACGGAACCTGCTTAAACTGCTGAGTGCTACTGAACCAACAGTCTCTTTGCTTGCCTTATCATTTCAAACACTGACCTACAGAATTTTCCTTGACAAGTACAACTCAAACTTATCCTATTCATTCATGGCCCACAATATACAAACGCAACGCAGTCTGACTATTCAAATAATTAACTCAAAATAATGGCCCTGAATTAGAATAAATCCTAACAATAACCTACACTTTTTCATAACTCACTTACCTCACAGAAAATCTACATGACAGGAACTACAGCAATAACAGCAAGCAGCAACTACAGCCAGCTACATTAAAAGATTCTAACTACTGTAGGCTCTAACTACTAATAGGCATGTTGTTAACAAAGGAAAGATTTTGCTGTAGAGCAAACAATGGACATCTACATCAACATGGATACTCTGCAAATCACATTTAAGAGCCTGGCTGAGGGTTCATCGAAACACCTTCACAATTATCTATTATTCCAATCTCGTATAGCGCTTGGAAAGAATGAACACCTTTATCTTTCCGTAAGAGCTTTTATTTCCCTTATTTTATCGTGGTGATCGTTCCTCTCTATGTAGGTCGGTGTCAACAAAATATTTTCGCATTCGGAGGAGAAAGTTAGTGATTGGACTTTCGTGAGAAGATTCCGTTTCAATGAAAAACACCTTTCTTTTAAAGATGTCCAGACCAAATCCTGTATCATTTCTGTGACACTCTCTCCCACATTTCGCGATAACACAAAAAGTGCTGCCTTTCTTTGAATGTTTTCGATGTACTCCGTCAGTCCTATCTGGTAAGGATCCCACACCGCACAGCATTATTCTAAAAGATGGACAAGCGTAGTGTAGGCAGTCTCCTTAGTAGGTCTGTTACCTTTTTTAAGTGTCCATCCAATAAAACGCAGTCTTTGGCTAGCGTTCCCCACAACATTTTCTATGTGTTCCTTCCACTTCAAATTGTTCGTAATTTTAATACCTTGGTATTTAGTTGAATTTAGCGCTTTAAGATTAGACAGATTTATCGTGTAACCGAAGTTTAACGAGTTCCTTTTAGTACTCAAGTGGATGACCTCACACTTTTCGTTGCTTAGGGCCAACTGCCACTTTTCGGACCTTTCAGATATCTTTTCTAAAGCGTTTTGCAGTTTGTTTTGATTTTCTGATGACTTTGTTAATCGATAAACGAAAGCATCATCTGCAAACAACTGAAGACGGCTGCTCAGATTGTCTCCTAAATCGTTTAAATAGATAAGGAATAGCAAAGGGCCTGTAACACTACTTTGGGAAACGCCAGAAATCACTTCTGTTTTACTCGATGACTTTCCGTCAACTACTGCGAGCTGTGACCTCTCTGACAGGAAATCACAAATCAAGTCACATACCTGAGACGATATTCCATAAGCACGCAGTTTCACTACGAGCCGCTTGTGTGGTACAGTGCTTCCGGAAATCCAGAAGTACGGAATCGATCTGAAATCCCATGTCAATCACTCAACACTTCATGGAATAAAGAGCTAGTTGTGTTTCTCAGGAACGATGTTTTCTAAACCCATGTTGATTGTGTGTCAATAGATCGTTTTCTTTGAGGCAATTCATAATGTTCTAACACAATATATGTTCCAGAATCCAGATACATATCGACGTTAATGATACGGGCCTGTAATTTAGTGGATTATTCCTACTACCTTTCTTGAATATTGGGGTGATCTGCGTAACTTTCCAGTCTTCGGGTACGGATCTTTCGTCGAGCGAACGGTTGTATATGATTGTTAAGTATGGAGCTAATGCAACAGCATACTCCGAAAGGAACCTAATTAGTATACAGTACTGACCAGAAGACTTGCTTTTATTAAGTGATTTAAGTTGCTTCACCACTCCGAGGATATTTACTTCTACTTTACTCATGTTGGCAGCTGTTCTCGATTCTATTTAGCAGAGTTTACCTTATTCATTGACATCCCGTTCCAAAAATTATATAATCGTCAACAGTTCCATTTCCAAATCATAAGCAAATACATTAATGATCACTTTACAATCCATTTTCAACCAACTTTAAATCTCCATGATGGACACGCGTCCAGGTCGTCTGCTCGCGCCAACACTGCTAACCTCCATCACTTCTAACGATTAACTTCTTACTGCGAGTCCTTCCTGCAACAGAGACTCTTAGCGAGGGCGCAGAGCGCTGTCAGTGATATTAATGCAGTCTGCAGCGCTGCCAACATACAAACAGGCTACTTACTGAGCCCCCACTACTCCACTCAAAAACGTTTACAAAGTGTTCTGGGCAGTGTCCAAGACTAATTCGTAAAAATTTTTTCATACTAACAATATCAAATACATCAGCTACACACAATTAGTAATATGCTGTTGGTCAATAAAGAAAAAATTCTCCTCATAGTCCCTAAAGACTTATTCATCAGAAGAGTAGTCTATGACAGTTTTATGCAAAAATGCTGAGGATTAAAAGAAAATGCACACATAAGTGGTGGACCACCACGCTGTCTTGAAGAAGTAGTGTTGGAAACAAAGTGCTGACTCTTGATATGAAGATTGCACTTGAGAAGATTGGTAATGGGCCAGAGCAGAGCAGACCCACTACAGAGTCAGTCGAAGTCTTGAAGAATATAGGTCCAACTGGTGGGTCACCACAGACCATACCCACGATATTCCTTGTAGAGATTATGGTAGAAATGGGCCACGAAAGGTGCAGATCCACCGTAGTCCTTGTAGAGATGGCCAGCAGCCATTCGTTAAGACACTGTCAGATTATATTAGAGGATAGCAGTATTCCTCATCATAGTGAATACAGCTTAGTATTAGAAAAAAAAAATTCTTCCACGTTTATCTTATCAGCAAACACACAAACACAGGAAGAACACAGACACACAAGGTACACATAAACATAGCGAAATAACGGAACGGACAGGGTCTGTTTTCAGTGTAACATTTAGTACTGCACTACTTGTGGTAAGCATTTTATACCTCTCAAAACTTCATTTAATTCCCTTATTTCAACATTTGTTCCCACAAAAAAATCCTATCTAAGCATGCTTTCTGTATTTATGCTTTCAACCAGTGCTTTTGCTTCCATATTTTTCTTTCCTCGTAATATGTTTCCGAGAAAATCCTACCTATACCTGTCGTCACTATACTCTACTTATATCTGTTCATTTCCTCTTTCAAATAATTATTCCTCATTATACAACACTCTCTGGCCAGACCTTTTTCTTATAGCTTCTCAATGCCTTTCTTCCCAACTCATTTTCTCACATAGCGTACCCCCTCTTAAGCTAATTTAAATCTACTGAGCTCAGATACGTAAACTAGAGAACGAGGCAATGCAGCAGCACAAGAAATTAGCACAAACAACGACAAAAATGTAAATTGGCAAAGAAAGCAGCAGCATATCTAAATTAGCAAAAAAAATGCAACATTAAAACTAATATAAAGCAACATGCAGCAAACAAGAAAAATAAATCAGCGGTAAAACTGGGTTATCACTGTAACACAATGCAAAATTCAGTAGGACAATGCCTGACAAATAGACGCAGCAAATGCCTAAATATGACAAAGCACAAGCAGCAAAAATTTTACGGTAAAGACAGCAATGCAGATAAGGGAAATGTCTATTCACATCTTAACGTCTACGTCACATCTTAATACTAAAATGGTGCACCACAACAACTTGTTGTTGTTGTTGTTGTGGTGGTGGTCTTCAGTCCTGAGACTGGTTTGATGCAGCTCTCCATGCTACTCTCTCCTGTACAAGACACTTCATCTCCCAGTACCTACCGCAACCTACATCCTTCTGAATCTGCTTAGTGTATTGATCTCTTGGTCTCCCTCTACGATTTTTACCCTCCACGCTGCCCTCCAATACTAAATTGGTGATCCCTCGATGTCTCAGAACATGTCCTACCAACCGATCCCTTCTGCTAGCCAAGTTGTGCCACAAGCTCCTCTTCTCCCCAATTCTACTCAATACCTCCTCATTAGTTATGTGATCTACCCATGCAATCTTCAGCATTCTTCTGTAGCACCACATTTCGAAAGCTTCTATTCTCTTCTTGTCTAAACTATTTATCGTCCATGTTTCACTTCCATACATGGCTACACTCCATACAAATACTTTCAGAAACGACTTCCTGACATTTAAATCTATACTCGATGTTAACAAATTTTTCTTCTTCAGAAACGCATTCCTTGCCATTACCAGTCTACATTTTATATCCTCTGTACTTCGACCATCATCAGTTATTTTGCTCCGCAAATAGCAAAACTCCTTTACTACTTTAAGTGTCTCACTTCCTAATCTAATTCCCCCAGCATCGCACGAGTTAACTAGACTACATTCCATTATCCTCGTTTTG
This sequence comes from Schistocerca americana, assembly GCF_021461395.2. Taxonomy (NCBI): domain Eukaryota; kingdom Metazoa; phylum Arthropoda; class Insecta; order Orthoptera; family Acrididae; genus Schistocerca; species Schistocerca americana. The sequence continues at coordinate 668,732,138 of NC_060120.1, forward strand.
CTTTTGTTGATGTTCATCTTGTACCCTCCTTTCAAGACACTGTCCATTCCGTTCAACTGCTCTTCCAAGTCCTTTGCTGTCTCCGACAGAATTACAATGTCATCGGCGAACCTCAAAGTTTTTATTTCTTCTCCATGAATTTTAATACCTACTCCGAACTTTTCTTTTGTTTCCTTTATTGCTTGCTCAATATACAGATTGAATAACATCGGGGATAGGCTACAACCCTGTCTGACTCCCTTCCCAACCACTGCTTCCCTTTCATACCCCTCGACTCTTATAACTGCCATCTGCTTTCTGTACAAATTGTAAATAGCCTTTCGCTCCCAGTATTTTACCCCTGCCACCTTCAGAATTTCAAAGAGAGTATTCCAATCAATATTCCCTGAAGATGGCGAACAGTTGGATCGCCGAAATATCGAGTCAAGTTGATTTTAGGATCCGGCAGCAAACCCGAAAAGACTTTCAAGACTTATTACGCCGGGAAAGCCTACGTAGTTACATTAAATATTGTCAAAAGCTTTCTCTAAGTCTACAAATGCTAGAAACGTAGGTTTGCCTTTCCTTAATCTTTCTTCTAAGATAAGTCGTAGGGTCAGTATTGCCTCACGTGTTCCAACATTTTTACGGATCTTCCCCGAGGTCGGCTTCTATCAGTTTTTCCATTCGTCTGTAAAGAATTCGCGTTAGTATTTTGCAGCTGTGACTTATCAAACTGATAGTTCAGTAATTTTCACATCTGTCGACACCTGCTTTCTTTGGGATTGGAATTATTATATTCTTCTTGAAGTCTGAAGGTATTTCGCCTCTCTCATACATCTTGCTCACCAGATGTTAGAGTTTTGTTAGGACTGGCTATAATGGAATGTTGTCTACTCCTGGGGCCTTGTTTCGACTCAGGTCTTTCAGTGCTCTGTCAAACTCTTTACGCAGTATCGTATCTCCCATTTCATCTTCATCTATATCCTCTTCCATTTCCATAATATTGTCCTCAAGTACGTTGCCCTTGTATAGACCCTCTATATACTCCTTCCCCTTCCTGCTTTCCCTTCTTTGCTTAGAACTGGGTTTCCATCCAACAACTTATTCTACCAAAAAAAATTACAAAGTCCTTGAAAAGAAAATTATATATGCAGTTCCTGTTACTAGTCCCTTCTCTTTATTGTTCATTCCTTTCCAAGTGCTCTTTTTTTAGGAATGTGGATCATAAAATTATTATTTAATGAATCTGTTGGCAGAGAGTGTTTACATTAGCATACATATTAAATTTTATTTTATAAAATCAATGCTGCAGGGCAGCTAGAAACCAGGTATCAATTAAAATAAGCAAATATGTACAAAGCAAAGCATAAAAACATCATTTAATTGCCATTTGGCATTAAAAAAATGGTTCAAATGGCTCTGAGCACTATGGGACTTAACATCTGAGGTCATCAGTCCCCTAGAACTTAGAACTACTTAAACCTAACTAACCTAAAGACATCAGACACATCCATGCCCGAGGCAGGATTCGAACCTGCGACCGTAGCGGTCGAGCGGTTCCAGACTGAAGCGCCTAGAACCACTCGGCCACATCGACCGGCTGTGGCACATCATAAGTCAGTAGAAATTCTCTTAACTCTCGTAGAGACACTTGTAATCAGGTGTTTAGCCATAAGAACATTTCTCATTAACCCATAAGCCCTTCAGTAAGTAGCACAAAGCGCAGACTCCAAAGTGTAATCATATGCTTCCAATAATACTGTGTCGTGTTTGTGGTGAATTTTGCAAAGAAATGTCAATAGCGAGGTCAACGAGTCAACAACCTCTCTGTTCTACAGCTGTGCGAGCGCTTGCAGGAGTGTATTGAGCTTAAAAGTGGCTGAAGAGAGATAATTAAAATTGAAACGCAACACAACTATGGGTTTTTCCAGGCAGCTAGTGTACAAATAGTCACAGTAGAGCATTGTGTCAAGGTCAAATATGCCCTTTACCAAGATATTTACGACAAAGATTTCGGCTACAATGACAGTTTGATGTTAATAAAAATTTTACAGGTTGAAAAATTACAGGAGAAGTGTGTACAAACAAAATCTCATCAATAACAGTGTCCAAAAATTTCTGTCGGCATCGTGGTGCTCACATTCACATATATACTCACATTTCATAACTCTTAAAGTGTGATTCTTGGTTTCCAACATTTTTTTTTACACGAACCAGAGTCCCTAACCCCTACACATTGTTCATATACATATATGTCGATACTGTTTCAATACTTCATCATAATAAACAAGTAGCATAATCGCATTCCTCATATAGCATCACCTTATTGATCATAAACGTACCTCAGCATTATAATATACATTGTCGCCGTGATAATATCATCATAACACACCAATCAAATCTCAAAATCGTCTTAGCTTCCTTCAATAATCCCAAAACCTCTAAAAAAATACTTTCAGAGCAGTGTCATCTACCTAAAACGTACATCAAAAATCCTGATCCCAAGCAAAATACGTCACTCAAATCTCTCACAGTATCACAATGGTTCCTAAAGTAAATGTGAAAAGTTCCCAAAATGCAGATAAAGTACAATTTCATAAATGTGAAGTAATCCAAGTATGTAATTACCTAGACATATGTCAGAGATGTAATAAAAATGTTCATTTCTCTCGGTTAAATGACCAGACAGCTGTGTAACTCTGTGTTAGAGAAGTATGGTACCGATGTATAAAACTGTATAAACAAATACCATATTAGCTAGCGCTCCTTCTGCTTGCCACACGGATGGTACACAAAGTAGGCATACCCCCGTGAAGGATAATGTAATTATACCTCAGATGTTATACATTAAAACTGCACAATGGAATGTATCACTGAAAATCTTCTCTGTATCATTGTAGTTCAAAAATTTTTCTAAAAATATTACAAATACAAAAAGAAATCACTCAAATGCATGTCCTGTAGCGGTAAGCTATGCTTCTTGTAAGAAAATTTCTGTCGTTGCTTAGCGGTAAAAATGTGCAAGTGTCGTAATTATCGTCGTCCACAAGCAAAGTCCTACAAAAATCGAATTACTTACCTTGTCGTATACAAAAGTAAAATGCTATGCGTGTAAATGCCGTAGTTATTAAGTTCATTGCTGTGGCCTTGAAAGTACTTTGCTGTGACGTATTGTTGTGTTACGAAAATAACTGTCTCATTGTAGGTATGCTACAAAAGTCAATATTAAAACGTGTTTTACTATACAGAAGAGTGTACAAAAACTGTTCAGACAAAAAAAATATATTCAGCATAAAAGCAAGAATGAAAATTGTGTCGCCGGCAGTTGTGGCCGAGCGGTTCTAGGCGCTTCAGTCTGGAACTTCGCTGCTGCTACAGTCGCATTATTGAATCCTGCCTCGGGCATGGATGTGTGTGATCTCCTTAGGTTAGTTAGGTTTAAGTAGTTTCTAAGTCTAGGGAACTGATGACATCAGATGTTACGTCCCATACTGCTTAGAGCCATTTGATTTGACCATTTTGAAAATTGTGTCACTCGTTAGTAGCGTCGTAATATACGGCTGTCACACAGACCAAACACCGTGTCATCTATGACCTCTCAGAAAGTACTTTAAATAAAAAATGTTTCTTCAAGTAAACCAAAATTTTGCAGTAAAACCACATTAGCATTATATGTTCGAAGAATGTGAGCGTTATAGTCATGATGTAATCGTGCAACTAACAAGCAAAAAAAAAAGTGTATGCACAGTAAGAGTGTGTCATGTTTTCCCTATAAAAATGAACTCATAAAATTACTATCTTAATAAATTCCATAGGTTCTTGATTAGATGGTTAATTTCAGAACATCGCTGTATGCTAAATGTGACAAAGAGTGATAACAAGTTCAAGTGAAAAATGTAATGGCAAATAGTAAGTCAGAAAGCAAAATATTTCTCAATAAATGGTTTTAAACTACAAATGTGTTTTAATCTTTTGTTAAATTTTTTGTGCCCTAATGACCAATTAGGAGGAAAGCAATAAGAAAATAGATGAAGCCAAGCCTGTGGATGTATGTATGTTATTACTAGACTTCTTGAATGTTTTGAATTTACGCGTTGTGATGAAGAGCTTATTGTCAAATTCATCGTAACGGAATCATCGTCACGGCGAGTCGCAAATCGGTCACTCTTACGTCGTGTCGGTGGTTCCATCTCAAGGATCGCTGCACCTTGCCAATTTCTTTCACAATCTCCGATATACCATGTGATATTGCGTGTCGTAATCGTATCCGCTGTTTTAAGGTTTTCCTGATTTTTACAAGTTGCCTGACCGTATCGGTAGATGCAACTGCAAGGTGTCGTGATTTTCGTGAACAATGATGTGCAGTTCTTTTATGGATGCTTCATGATTCTGTAATGCGTTTTCACGTCGCGAAATAATAGGCTAAAATGCTCACATATTTGTGATTTTAGATCTTCGCAAATGTTTTGACATTTCGATTCCATTTTAAGTAACTCAGCGGTTAAATCTTCACGTATTTGTTCAAGCGTTTGTTGAATGATGTGTAACTTTTGGAGTTATTGCCGTGTTCGTTTCTCATTCTGTTCCATTATGTCTAACGTTTGAAGATTTTGTTCCATTCTGTGTAACTTTTGAAGCTGTAGCTGCTGTCTTTGTTTCTGATTTTGAATTCATTGCAATAACAATGTATTAGTGAATTAAACATGTTCCTTTGTGCTTTTAGGCAATGCATTTGCATCGGCAATATTCGCATTTTGAAAAGCAGATAGCGAGTCTTGACTTAATTGAGAAAAGAGCGATGATGCAGAACCTGAATCTACGGTATTTGCAAGAGTTGGTTCTGTTATTTTGCATTCCTGAGGCGAACTGTTACCGACCGACCGATCGATCGACAATACATCCCTGCTCACTAACTGTATCAATGTCCACCCCGTTATTTACTGTCTGGTCCATGTCCCTATGCACAATTATCAAGTTATTGTCTTGAAAATTTGTCACTTCGTCTTCACTGTCATTTCTCAGTTTGCTTCGCAGCCTAGTATTACGCTTTTCACACGCCATGATTGTCACACCATTTCACACGATAACACAAAAAACAATTTGAGAAGCATAAATAAGAAGACACACCAAAATAGCACTGAAAATAATCAGTATCTAATAAGTTGCAAATGTGACTGCGAAATACTTAAGTGCAAATCCACGTGCATGCCACAACTGCTTTGCTCATTACAATATAGGACAACAATAAGAGACTACAACATCAAAGGAAATTCAATATACAATTACGCGCTGGCATGCACTAATTATTCAAACTACAAGAAAATCAGAAGATTCCAGTGAAGTATCCTCGGCTAAGGGGCGACAGGTGAAACTTCTGCGTTTATTTCTGAAACTGAAACTGCTGAAATAACTGAATGGGTGAAACTTCTTCGTTTTTCTACTTGAACTGCCGAATGCCCACCGAATGTTCTGCAACTACTGCTTGTTTCTATCATTTCATTTCACTGACCTACAGAATTTTCGCTGACAAATGCAACTCATACTTGCTATATTCATTTATGGCCAACAAAATACAAACGCAATCTGTCTGTTCAAATAATTAACACAAAAAATGGCCCTGAATTATAAGAAATCCTAACAATAACCTGCTCTTTTTCATAACTTATTTACCTCACAAAGACTCTTCACAACACGAACTACAGCAATAACAGCAAGCAGCAGCTACACCCAGCTAAATAAAAAGATTCTAACGACTGTAGGCTCCAACAGGCGTGTGGTTAGCAAAGGAAAGATTTTGTTGCAGAGCAAACAATGTATTTAGCAAATTTTACCTTATTCATTGACATCCAGCTCCAAAAATTATATAATCATCAATAGTTACATTTCCCATACAGTAGCAAATACATCAATGATCATTTTACAATCCTTTTCCAACCAACAGTAAATCTCCATGAAGGACACACGTCCAAATCGTCCGCTCGTGCTAACATTACTAACCTCCATCACTTTTATTAACTTCTTACTGCGAGTCCTTCCAGCCACAGAGTCTCTTGGCGAGGGCGCCGAGCGCTGTCATTGATATTAATGCAGTCTATAGTGCTGTCAACATACAAACATATAAACAGGCCACTTACACGTGTTAGTGGCGCTACGTCGGAATGTCGGTCGGCCGAGGGCTTAGCGAGATATTCTGAACAATTGCTAGAAATACTGTGTCCAGGTGGCGCACTGGAGAAGGCAACTGCTTACAAAGGTTAGTCGGCTTTCGGCCATGGTCGCGTGCTGACCAGCTCCGCGCGCCGAGCGCGCTCCGGTAACGGAGTTGTTTACTTCCGCGTCGCGGTATTTATGTTGTACAACGTCCATCAATATTGTACACCATGGCGCACTCTCACGGCCGAGCGACACTTCAAGCTAAATCCCAAACCGAACATTCACGACCACGCGAAGAGCTACGCCTAGACCCACAGGAAGTGATAGGATTTCACGCCTTTGTCACCGGCAGCATAGTTAAAATGACAATGGAGGGAGCATGATCTGACGTAATTCGACAACGCACACTCGGACCAAAGTTGAAATATTCTGATGTGCGTATTGCGGAGGTGACGGCAGGCCATGCTGGTTTCAGTCTTCAAATAATTCGGGTGTTTGAGTTCTCTCTCGAGGTGATCCAAGATATGGTCGTTGAACTCTTGCAACCCTACAGCAACGTTGTAGGCCACATCGCGGAAAAATGGCAAACGTTCACGACATACCACAAGTTAAATGGTGTCCAGTAGATCAAGACAGAACTGTCCAAACACATACCATTCTATCTGTTGATAGGTGAAGTTTGAGCCATCGTGATGTATGATGGCCAGTAGTGGACATATGCAGGATGTGGACAAGAGGTCCGTGTTCGGTCCTATTCTCTGCATCATCATATGATCCAGGTCCCAATCGGTGACGCAGCTCCCAAAGCCATAGTCACTTTTTCATCAGACACCTAAACCTCGGTTGTGCACAACACAGACACGTCACTTGAGGATGCGTCGTCCCTCCAGCACTCCACCTCAGGAATGACAGTGTAGACGAGACCTCACCAGCAGCATCCCTTCTGACGGCGACGAGGCAAACAACTTTCCCGAGCCTGATGAATTGCCTATCCACTGCGAAGAACATCGAACCAAGTGTGTTGCCTACCTTTGCTTTCCTTCAGACGGTAACGACGTCGGACGATGAACGCTACATTTTGATGTGGAACAGCACCTTCTAAAGCAGCAGTAGCCCCAAAAACGGTAGAAGCGAATTCAAGCGCCCTCTGACGATGCACTCTTTTATATTTCATCCCAGGTAGTGGAGCAGTTACCAGATGGTGATCTCCCTTCGAGTGCCCCAACAGGAATGGCCGTTCTCAATGTGCCCCCTGGGGAGCGTCCTTTTTACCTCCTGCACTCCCTCCCACCAACTACAGATCCGGTGGAGGGAAGTTCCCCACACACCACCGTGGCAGTGTCACAACCTCTAGCCCTCGATGGGCACAACAGTCGCTTGCCACGAGTTTCCATCTCATGGGCTGACGAAGTCATGATAGAGCCTTCCCCTCAGGGAGTGCCTCACAACGGCGACTGACCAAAGCTTGCACCCGTGATTGCGGCCACAGTGGCTGCGCTGGATATTTCACACCAACCACACATCTCCGCAGGACGCTCCATGCCAATAGCGCGAGCGCTTCCACAACACTATCGCATTATGATGGTGAATCTGGCCACCATTCGATCTCTACATAAGCAGGCATGTATCTGACAATGGTAGTGGAGTGGCTATCCTCCTCCATGCAGGGCTCCCTGCAGAAGATGTATTGAATCTTCGTAATGCTAGGGGTACGACCCTCACGCAGTTTGGAGTCTGCTTCCTAAATCTATATACACCATCCGGCTCCAGTCGATATAGCGAACGACATACCTTTTTTGCTGACGAGGTAATGCCGCTTTTTAAAGGTTCCCTGGAAGACCTGGTCCTCGATGGAAACTACAGCTCCACACAAGAACCTACTTATCAACTCCCACGTCATTCCCCATTTGCAGCCCTCTCTTTCATCATCAACTAACACATGGACTAAGGTTCGTGGCATCTGCACGGATTTCACATACTATATGCCGCACTCATCTAGCCAGAAGTAAAGCTTTGACGACAGGACGTGAGTCGTGCTTGGGTAGCTCAGTTGGTAGAGCAATTGCCAGTGAAAGGCAAAGGTCCCGAATTCGAGTCTCGTCCGGCACACAGTTTTAATCTGCCAGGAAGTTTCATATCAGTGCACACTCCGCTGCAGAGTGAAAATCTCATACTGGAGATTACAGACTTATTCGTTTTGGAAATGCAACCACCCTTTACCCGAAAGCCAACGATGATGCCCTTTTGAACGTCGCTTCGTTTCCACATTATGACAACTAAGGCACTCCTATCGGCACCCCCTGACACGCTTTTATGTACCCTCCACTGCCGTCTATTAATGGTTACTGGAATCTGACGTCGAGAGTAGGCGCGGTCACATTAACGAGACTGAGCCGTGTATACAAAAGCTATTTTTTCAGCTAGCGGCTGAACTGACGTCGCGTCTCCTCGTTTGAATTCTGACACTTGCACGTGGCCTGACCGTCAGGCCGTCTCTGGACATCCACGTGGCCGATCGACCCGTCGCTAGCCGTCACACCCACCCCACCCCAGCCTAACACGGGCCTAGGGCCGTGCGCGTCTGGAATCGGCGTCGTGGTGTGCGTGCAACTCAGACATCGCTCACGATCATTAACAAAACATCCATGCTTAAATGTAGACTTTCATATCACAAGGACCACCACAAGCACTAATAACGTCTACAGTAACCCAGGATATGCGTTCACAGAACTGTTTCATATATCCATGAGCTTGTACCTACCTTGCAGTTTCGATCCGAATTCAAAACAAAGATTAGACGATATTTACATCAAGCCCGTCGATTTAGGATATTCTAGAAACCGTGACTGCCTCATGAATACAAATAGAGAAAACTGAAAGCAGTCACTTTTAGGAACATTTATTTATTCCCAGGAACCAGCTTTCGAAATTTTCAGGCTCATCCTCAGGTAGGGCTCTTCATATCTGCAGCCTGATACTGCGTATTGGCTTTGTGACACGATCATAGACAAAAGAACATTGAAGTTCTGTCTCCTTGTCCCAGATCCAGCATCACACTATGGACACGAAGCTGTAACCCCTGCCTCTCTGAAAATGAGTCTATAAACGCTCGAAAACTAGTTTAGGTGGGATCACTCATGGAAGAGTTCCTGTATTAGTTGCTGTTAGAGCTGTACCTTTTTGTAGATTGGACTCAGCTGACAGATATACCTGCATAAAGGAAGTCCCTCTAAGGGCTCACCTTCAGAGGATGTAAAGTTTCTAAGTAGAGAAGGAATTAGCATATTTCTGATTTGTTGACACCTAACGTTTCTGAAAATGCATTCACCTGAAATACGACATATCATTTCAGTAAAAAAAATAGTGTCATGTATAGTGCAATTAAATAATGTGTGTGTCATAAGAGGTATTAGAGATAAAGTTAGTGAACTGCTTATAGATGTTGACTCTGAAATTATTAGTATATCACAGCACCACTTAAAAAGAAGCCTTCGCTTCTGCCCGTGTCCCTCTGGCTTCAAACTAGATCGCTGCTTGTTCCACCTTGCACTCAAAGACATGCATTACGTAAGAATGGTGTGTTAATTACCCTCGATTGACTGTCATCCCTTTTTGCATTACATACCGACAGGCAAATTTGCTAATAACCCCTGAATTACGTTAAGTGTCATATTCACCTTCTTGTTGCAATGTATAATCTCTCATGTAAGGTGCGAGTTTGACCTTCATTTATGCTGCCACCTTAAAAAGGTAGCACACAACTGTGTGTAGATGACCATGTAATGGAAATTTACAGAGTGCAGAGTAATGCAGCAACCGTTTTCTTAAATTGCAGCACGCAGAACTGTTTCGTTCCAGGAATGTTCAAATTGACACCATGAGTGTGACACATTGTATTGAGTGCTTTGAGATTTGTTTGCAACTTCAGGTGCAGCGAAACACCTCACAGTCAGGTCCATACAAGTACCAGCTAAGCACTCGTAATCTATAGGGCACTCACTGTGTTGCCAGTGTGGAGGCGACAGTGCTTTTAACTGTGGATAAACCCTTCTTCATAAACATATAACCCTCTCCTCCTTATATGCATCTACATACGCAATATAACCCGATCAAATGGACACATTAACGTCAGTTAACAGTTGTAAACAGAACAGAAGGAAACACTACCATCGCACCACTAGACAAAACGTCACTTCCATTACTCCGATACCAAATGGTGAAAGATCAAGAGATTCTTTATGTAGTAATGAATATAGTATCAGAATTAAAGAACTAGCAACGAAAGTTTAGTTAGTCAGGGTGAAACCAAAACTGAAAACGGATACTAAAAAAATGGTCGTATGGTAAATTTTACAACTCTTGAAAAGAAAGAGGATTGTAAAAACTCCTCCAAACACTTTAAAGCATTTTCTTCATTAAATATTTACATGGAGAAACATCGAGCAAATTTTATAACGCAATGCGTAACGCCGTTTGCTTTATCTGTTGCGTTTTGTATTCCTCGTCAGAACCAAACAACTAGGCGCTCAGTCCGGAACCGCGGGACTGATACGGTCGCAGGTTCGAATCCTGCCTCGGGCATGGATGTGTGTGATGTCCTTAGGTTAGTTAGGTTTAAGTAGTTCTAAGTTCTAGGGGACTGATGACCACAGATGTTAAGTTCCATAGTGCTCAGAGCCATTTTCTTTTTTTTTTTTTTTTTTTTTGTACCAAACAAGGTGAAAAACAGTTTTTTCGCCTTCAGTAGAGCCGAATTGCTCATGCTTTTTGGTAAGCTCCACAAGGTTACTGCCTGTGCTAGGTCGACACATTATGTACCTCATCCAAGAAAAGCTGCTGAAAACTGACTGCATTGTGTGTGTCCCTAGACTGGATTCTGTTAACTTTTAACCTGCTAAAAGTATGTTCTACTCACTTGATCTGTGTTTTCTAACTAAATTACGTACTTGACTAGAAAATTAATTGTTGTATATTTCCAAAACTGCCATCAAGTCCTTTCTAAAACAACAAATACATATTTCTGGCGCACAGTTCATCGTAAAGAAGTTAATGTTCGTTTCCACTTCATGTTGCCCACTATCACATTCACCGCTTTAAAACACGTTTTTAATTGAAATTTATTTATGTATTTATTTCCTTATTTGTGCACCGTGTAGGCTTCTTTTTTGTCCTGGTATTGTGGAACCGAAATCATTTCTCGCTTTCAGATATCTGATCTCTTTGTGGAAATACACTCATAGGAAAAATATTCAAGTCTACCGCGGAATCTTCGCAATATTTGCATCTACGTCTACATCTATAGTTCGCATATCATCTTAGGATGTCTGGTGAAGAGTACGTTATGAACCACTGTTACTTCTCCATTTTCATTCTCCGTTTTCTTGTTCCTGTCGTGAACACTTTGGGTAAGAACTATTTCTGGTAACCCTCCGTGTGGGTTCCAATCTTTCTAAGTTTGCGTTCGTCGTATTTTAGTGAGATATAAGTAGGAGGAACCAGTACATTGGTTTACTCTTCCAGAAACATGCGCTCTCGGAATCAGCTCTCGGAAGGAAATCTCAGCAAACAGTATAATAAAACATGATATTTTTGTATAAACTGATTCCCTGTTGGGTGCAAGATATTTTATTTTGCTGTTGCTTTCGTATTCCTGCACTACAAGCTTGTCTCGGCTAGTGTGCCCTTGTCAAGTGTAGCTCTTGATGTTACAAAGCTCGTTTGCGTTTATGTAAATTTCACATAAAGTGTTTTACAATTGTATTTACCCCTAAGTGGATTACCGTTCATAATGCATCTTGGAGCTGATATATGTCTGGTGACAAGTTACATGAATCACGTAGTTTTGTTAGTTCAGAATACTATTTTTGATTGATAAAATGACAGTTCTCGCCCCCTATAATGCTTTTTGTTTACAGAATAAATCGTGTCCCTGAAGGTCACAGATGGTGTTTGTGCATAATAGATATTAGAATTCTATAGTTAACTGTAGCTAAAGGTTGTCTGTTATTGTGTATCATGTGATTTTTGTTTTGTTTTCTTTTTCTAATATTTCAGCAATGTTACCTAAATAATTTTTACGTTTCAAATCGATTTGTTGATTGATGCTGTCGTTGGGATATTTATTCGTACGTGTGTAAAGTTTCAGTTCTCCCAGAATGTTCATAGTAGGGCCTTTACTACTGTATGTAGAATTTTTAAACTATTTTTGATGTGCTGTGCAGTGTGGTTTTGGTTCTTTAGCTATAAACAGTACCTCGACTGATTGCTTTCTGAGTTTATCGCAAGTTACTTAAATCGAATTCTAAAGCTTCCTCCCGCTTGCCAGAGAAGATATTATTGATAAAAACAAAGATTAAGATGACACAAAAGCAGAAAATCCGCTACTATAACGTAAGTTTGCGCGGCGGGGATAGGTTCTTCCGATTTTAGCAGACGACGCCGCTCTTCTAGATAATCCTTGACGTTCCTTTGAAAGTCTGTGTGAATACTGCCATTTGAAATGCATTGAGAGATGTCGTGTGTTCCCTTTTATGACATCGAGAGTCGCTTCATGCTAGTGCTTCTTCAAGTTAAATCTCGCAAGAAACACAGCTGTAGATCCCAGATATCCTGTAAGTACATTCAAGGCACATTTTCAAATGCAGATTTGCAGTTAGAAGATCTACATAATTAATGTATAAGCTAATACTTTACTATTCACTCCATTGGTTTCCGTTTTTTTCTCCCCCCCCCCCCCCCCCCCCCCCATTTTTGAATAGTAAGTACAAATTCAGCCAACTGTGTTTGCGTGACCATCATGCACAGCAAGCACAGAAATATTCGTTTTGCAAATAAGGAACGTCTTTTCTTACTGCAATGTATTTTATTTCTTCCAGATACGTTTCGCCTTTTACTTTAAGGCATCTTCAGTTGGATGGTTCTTCGCGTTTTTGGTTGGCATCTGTGTTTCCTCTCATCTGGTCACGTGCTAGAAGTCGTACTGTAACTTCACTTACGAAACATAAACAAGTTTTCATGTCCCCAACTTTTTTCTTCGCAGTTTTCATATTGTTTGCCTCTATTGCTGCGGAGCGCTATTAGTCTCCTGTCATTAGTTGCAGATATTTGATCGAAAACTGTGATTTAAAGTCGTAATTACTGCGAGTTCACTTTTTGTCATCCTGTTTCTTTGAAGGACTGGCACGGGCACCCTCCGCGAGTCTAGGGCTTTACCTGCGCCAGCTGCCGCGCTCTGCTTACTGTTCTTGACAGCGCGGCCCTCGGCCCTCGCTGTGGGCAAATTGCTGCACGGGGCAATTAAATTTGCCCGCGGGCCGCATTGTTCTGCGCAGCGCAAAGTAATGACCCGGCAGCGACGGGCCTCCGTCTCCCGGGAGACGTCGCAGAGCCCGCTGTTCCGAAGCACTGAGGGCATCAGGCATGTCCCAACACCGCCTTGCGCTGCCGGCTGCCTGCAAATGGCCCGTCGCGCCGCTCCCGTCGAAGTTTGGTACCTCACCTCTCCAGCAGTATGACTCACGAATCCCACTTACTGCTGAAAAATAATAGAGGGCAACAGTGACTAAGCAAAATATATGCTTCTACATACACTGATCAGCCAGAACACGCACAGTGCATGTAGTGTCAGCAGCGTGCTGTCCGTGTGTAGAATGGGGAAGGCGCCCGATCTATCTGAGGTTGACCGGAGGCACGGCACGAGCATTTGGGAAACTGCATTACTTGACGGTTGGTCCGAGGAGCGCTGTGGTGAGTACCTTCAACACGTGGCGAAATCAAGGAGAAACCACGTCCAGATGTCGTGGGTTTGGGCGGCCGCCTCTCGTTACAGATGTCGAACGTCGTAGGCTGGGCAGACTGGCAAAACGGGACAGGTGGCAAACTGGCGGAGTGAACATCTGACTTTAATACTGGTCACAATATAAGTGTGTCTGATCTCACAGTGCTAACGATGGACTTCCGCAGCGACGACCCATTCAGGTGCCAATGTTAACACCACGACATCGGCAACTACTAGAAAGGGGCACATGATCATCGGCACTGGACGTTGGGGCAGTGGCAGAGTGTTCCATGGCCTGTTGAATCGCGATACCTTCTTCATCATGCCGATGGGAGGGCGCGAATCTTTTGTCTTCCAGGGTAACACTTTCTTCACACCTTTACTGTGCGACAGAAACAAGCTGACGGCGGCTCCATTATGCTCTGGTGAACATCCACGTGGGCATTTATGTCTCACACCAGGCACCATGACGGCCACGGAGTGTCGTACATAGCTTGCAGACTACGTCCACCCTTCATAACGTTCACGTTTCCTGACGGCAGAGGCATTTTTCAACAAGATAAGGCGCTATGTCACAAGGCCAATTGTGTGATGGAATGGTTCGAGGAACACAGTAACGAGTTCCAATTGATGTGCTAGCCCCCCCCAACTCGCCAGATCTGAACCTGCTCGAACACATCTGGGATGTGGTGTCAGAGTTCATAGCCCCCCCTCCCAGGCGTTTAGGGGAACTAGGTGATATGTGTGTGCAAATGTGGTGCCAACTCCTTCCAACCACCTACCACGGTCTCACTGCTTCCATGCCACGACACATCGCGCTGTCATACGCGTCAAAGGTGGGCACACTTGCTATAAGGTAGGTGGTCACAGTGATCTGGCTGACCAGTGTATGTACTCTGTAAGTTACTGTGAAATGCACTGCAGAGTGTAATTAGTGATTTACAGTATTTTAGAATTCCTACCGATAACGAAAATTAAGGAGCGCGAGAAAAAAGCAAGTGACTCGATACGTAAGTAGTGTAATCCTTGTAAGGGTACAAACATCGATCCTACACTGGAATCTGCACTTACGCTCTTTTGCTACAGTGCAGTGGCACTGCTGACGGGGATGCCCCATCGTCCTAGAAGGGAGAGATTAGTATCTGAAGATCTTTTGGCGTGAACGAATGAGTCAGCTGAGCCTGAGCAAGGCTGGCAGGTCCTGGGAACTCGTGCTGAATAAAAAATAAAATAAAATTGAGTTACTTTTGCGATAACGAAGAATATTGTCAGCAGAGCCGGAGCATGTTTGCAGAGCAGATTCCAAATATATAACGGTGAAATATTTTGTGGACAGAATGCTAATAGTCGCACCAGAGTTAATTCGCCAGTAGAACGCGTATGTGTGTAAGCAAAATCAGAATGTTGAAACTCACTCTTATATTTCGTGTCCGGAAGAGAAGTTACGTAATGAAACGGCAGTGGTAAACTAGTGCAAGTTCTTGATAAATGAGCGACTGTAATTGTAGAGTAAAAGCAATCACCACATGTAGGAATTTGTTATATGCATTTAAAGTGGAATAAAATTAATCGTGTCGTACAAAACTGCTCTTATATTACAACCTCTTCAATATTAACAGAATATTTTGGAAGCGACAGAATCATAGAACAGTGCGGGAGAATTGACAGGAGGTGCGTCGCAGTTTCACGGTCAGCTATCGGCGCATGTACCTTGGGAGTAAGTTCCCCGTGTATAACTGGCTAATACTTAGTAATGTCCGACGCCTATTTTTCGTAAGCAGCATGACTACAGCAAGTGTTAGTTAACTACATTCACTAATAAAAGCAATGAAATTGTAGGAGCGGCTTACTTCCCGTCTTCGCGAACCGTACGGGTATGATACTGTACACGGGAGTTTGTAGATCCTCCACACAACGCTGATTCTTGAAACTTTTAAGCACTCCTTCACACGATAATCGGCATCTTTCCATGATGCTCTCCAGTGACTTCAACTTGTGGTCATACCTGCTTAACTTGTTTGTATACGATCTATTTGATTTGGATCCGATACAATTGAACAGTACCCCACGACAGGAATCACAAGTGTTTCCTAATGTCTCCTTTGATTGCTTTCCCAGAGTCTTCCAAATGAACAGAAGTCTGGCACCGCTTTACCAACGACTGAGCCTGTGTGACTATTCAATCTTATAGCCATACATATTGTTGCACTCAGGTATTTGAGCCAGCTGACCGATTCAAGTTTTATCTCACAGGTATTGCACTCATAAAATGTTCATTTCCTACTTTTTTGAAGCAAACAGTTTCACATTCCTGAACATTTAAAGGAATTTCCTCATCTTCACACCACATGGAAATCTTACCAAGCTTTGCCTGGATATTTATGCATCCTTTTTGGGGCGTGTGGGAGGGGGGGGGGGGGGGGGGGGGAGGGGGAGGATACAGCTTCATCACAGCTATCAGAGTCATCGACTAGGCAAAAGCGTATTTGCAAATACCGGTCGCGCCATCAGACTCTGCCTTCGCTACTCCGTTCGGCCTATTTGAGTACCATTTCATGGCGTATGGTTTATTCAGCACAAACTTGGGAGCGTTTTATACACCAGATTCTGAAGGTTTCGGTTTGTTTTTTGCTACATGGATGATATCCCTTTTCAGTTTCACTAGAATAAAGCGAGGAAAATCTAGGCAGTTATTCCAACGCCTAACACTATACCGAGTAGTCATAAGTAGGGAGAAGTGTGTATTACGTAAAAGCAATGTCAAATTGCTGGATTTTGAGGTGCTCTAATACCATTGCCTGTCTATAAGAAAGGAGATGTAATATTCAAAATGTGCCACTTCCAAAAACTTATAGAGACCTATGGCGTTTCCTAGGTACGTGAGCCATTACAGACACCACTTACAGAAAGCTGCGGTACTACTGGTCCCATTCATAATGTTGTTAAAGGGTAATGATGCAACTGTTAACAAGACTGTTGACGGCGATCATATCTGCCAAAGATTATACTACACACATAATGCCGCTCGCTCATCTGTGGTTCAAATGGCTCTGAGCACTACGGGACTTAAGTTCTGAGGTCATCAGTCTCCTAGAACTTAGAACAACTTAAACCTAATTAAGCTAAGGACATCACACACATCCATGCCCGAGGCAGGATTCGAACCTGCGACCGTAGCGGTTGCGCGGCTCCAGACAGTAGCACCTAGAACCGCTCGGCCACACCGGCCGGCTCGCTCATTTGTCACAATACTCCTACAGCCCTAATGGTGGACACAAGCCAAGTTAGTGGGAGCCACTCTGCAACAATTAGTCGACTTTTTATCTCTGTCGCTTACTACAGCATAGCAAAAACTTAGCGCCATTGATAGGAAACTGTATGCTGTGTATACGTCGATAAATCGTTTTTGAGACTAAACACAGGTAAACATTTTACGTTGTATTAATACTTGTTCAGTGGATCTTGAATACGACGTTTCGTAACATGTCAGTTTAACATCAGGTTACTTTAACGACGTAATTAATTTTTTTTTTTTTTTTACAATTACTGCTTCATATATTGCTTCATCTATTGAGTAGAAGAAGTTGTCATTGAGAAATTCTTTTAATTTGTTTTTAAATGCTGGTTGGCTGTCCGTCAGACTTTTAATGCTGTATGGTAAGTGACCAAATACTTTTGTGGCAGCGTAATTCACCCCTTCCTGTGCTAAAATCAGATTCACACCAGAAGAGTGAAGATCATCCTTTCTTCTAGTGTTGTAGCTATGCACATTGCTATTAATTTTGAACTGGGCTAACATCTTTCATAACTGAATATATGTATTGTGAAGGCACTGAGAATATCCCTAGTTCCTTAAATAAATGTCTGAAAAGTGATGCCGACCGCGGTGGCCGTGCGTTTCTAGGCGCTTCATTCCGCAACCCCGCGACTGCTACGGTCGCAGGTTCGAATCCTGCCTCGGGCATGGATCCTTAGGTTAGTTAGGTTTAAGTAGTTCTAAGTTCTAGGGGACTCATGACCTCAGATGTTAAGTCCCATAGTGCTCAGAGCCATTTGAACCATTTTTTGCAAAGGGATATTGGCTGGGCTCCTGCTACCATTCTGACTACGCGCTATTATGCAATGAATATTTTTTCTTTTGATGATGAACTACCCCAAAATATGATGCCTTACAAGAACAGTGAATGAAAACAGGCAGAGTAGGCTATTTTACTGATATGTATACCACCAAAATTTGCAGTAACCCTAATGGTGTAAGTAGCTGAACTCAAACATTTTAGCAGATCATCAATGCGTTGCTTCCAGTTCAGTGTCTCATACACACACCTAGAAATTTTAAATATTCTGCATTAGCAACAGACTTCTGCTCAAACTGTACATTTACCAGTATTTACTGCACAGAACTGTATATACTGTTTTCTTAAAAGTTAGTGACAGTCCATTTACAGAGAACCACTTAATAATTTTCTGAAAGACATTATTTACAACATCCTCAGCTAATTCTTGTTAGCTAGGTGTGATTATTATACTTATATCATCAGCGAAAAGAACTAGATTCCCAACTTCATGAATATGGAGTGGCAAGTCATTAAAATATATTAAGAACAATAAAGGACCCAAGACTGAACTGTGTAGGACAACTACGTCCCCAGTTAGAGGGCTGATTTTTTGCAGAATATCTGTACAGTTAATTTCATCCTTCCACATTCTTCCTGTTAAATATGATTTAAAACATTTGAGCACATTCCCTCTCACACCACCCTACTTAAGCTTATCTACAAGAATTTCATGATTCACTCAGTCGAAAGCCTTTGAGAGATCTCAAAATTCCCAATGGGTGATGTTTGGTTATTTAGAGCATTTAATATTTGATCAGTGAAAGTATATACAGCATTTTCCATGGAAATGCCTTTCTGAAAACCAAACTGAATTTTGTTAGTAGTTTACTTTTACAAATACGTGAAACTACACTTGAACACATTACTTTTCAATAATTTTGGATAAAGCTCTCAGACGGGACTCGACCCTTTACACGGATCATGCTTCTCCCATGCCCTTCTCCTCTTGGGCAATCACTCATGGACCACCGAGACAGAGCAGGCAAACAGAATACTTTTTGCAATTTACTACGGATATACGTCACATCACCGGAAAAAGTAATATGGTGACCAGCTTCCTTTCGCATTTCTGTGCTAGTAGAAAAGCGACGCAGTTGGAGGGCATCACCGAACATCAGTTTAAGCAACCAGAAGTAGTTCCAAGCTGTAACAGAGGCAATCCAGGCTTGTTTTGTTACAAGTACATGTAACTGAGCTGAATGTTTCATTGTATTGCAACACGTCTCATAACGGGCTGCGCATTTTCGTACCACAACCATTCAGCTACCAGTGTTAGTCTATAATTCATCTCACGCTGAGGTACAGGTCACTGTTACGTTGTTAAGAAAAGAAATAGTCTGGTAAGGAATGAAGAAAGACTGCTGTAAGTGGACCCAAGCTTGTAGCAGATGCCACTCCATTCTGTAAGATCGGTCTGAGGAGGGGATGTTTCTGGCACAGGCTTTTCTTCTTCTTCTGGGGTCACCTCCATAGCCTTGCCTCTCTGCAGTCACCATAGAGGCGCCCATCTGTGTGGTGGAGTCCACCACTGTCCTCACGGCAGGGAAGAGAGGAGAGGGGGGGGAGATGGTGGGAACGGGCAAGTTTTATTTGGAGGCTTTCATTTCCTCCTGCAGCTGCTGCAGCTGGTGGTTTATTTCGTCAGCTCCCGCCTTCAAGGCAGCCATCTCTGGCGCCAAGCCGACTTCGAAGACAACACGCAGCGTGGCGCGCATATCAGCCGAGTTGGTGGCAACGTCTTCACCGCTGGACTGGGAAATATTTTCGTAGCGTTCCATGGATTATGCCATCATTGTGGAGGGCGCAATGAATCAACAGAAGTACGCATCTATCCTTGGAGACCATGTCCACCCCTACAGGCAGTTTGTTTTTCCTCGACATGGTGGCATCTACCAGCAGGATAATGCAATGTGTCACACAGCTCGCAGTGCACGTGCGTGGTTCGAAGAGCACCAGTGTGAGTTTACCGTACACCCCTGGCCGGAAACTCCCTAGATTTACGCAGTCAAGAATTTGAGGGACTGCCTCGATCGGGCTATTTGTGCCAGGGATCGTCACTCGAGAAACGTAAAGCCACTGGCCACTAACGGTGCCTTGCAGAACCTCAATGACGCTCTTCGTGAACATACACTGCTGTGAAAGGTGTTTATTCAGGCTTTTGACAGATGGTCACATTGAGTGCACAACGTATTTTCAGCATGTTTCTTAATTGTTGGCTCAGGCAAATTTTATGTGTGTGCATATGCATTTAATCCATGATTATTATTCAGTTATAGTGTTAGAGCTACAAGCTACTCATATGTGCTCCACTTTCTGTAAGACCTTTCATTGCCATGCTTTAATACACTACTGGCCATTAAAATCGCTACACCAAGAAGAAATGCAGATGATAAACGGGTATTCATTGGAGACAAATGTATTATACTAGAACTGACAAGTGATTGCATTTTCACGCAATTTTGATGCATAGATCCTGAGAAATCAGTACCCAGAACAACCACCTCTGGCCGTAATAACGGCCTAGATACGCCTGGGCATTGAGTCAAGCAGAGCTTGGATGGTGTGTACAGGTACAGCTGCCCATGCAGTTTCAACACGATACCACATTTCATCAAGAGTAGTGACTGGCGTATTGTGACGAGCCAGTTGCTCGGCCACCATTGACCAGACGCTTTCAATTGGTGAGATATCTGGAGAATGTGCTGGCCAGGGCAGCAGTCGAACATATTCTGTATCCAGAAAGGTCCGTACAGGACAAGCAACATGCGGTCGTTTTGCCATTTGTGCACACAGGTTCGTCGTTGAGTACACCATCGCAGGCGCCCTGTCTGTGATGCAGCGTCAAGATGGTTGTTGTGCACATGGTTGTTGTCTTGCAAACGTCCCCATCTGTTGACTCAGGGATCGAGACGTGGCTGCACGATCCGTTACAGCCATGCGGATAAGATGCCTGTCATCTCGACTGCTAGTGATACGAGGCCGTTGGGATCCAGCACGGCGTTCAGGCCGATTCCATATTCTGCTAACAGTCATTGGATCTCGACCAATGCGAGCAGCAATGTCGCTATACGATAAACCGCAATCGACCTTTATCAAAGTCGGAAACGGGATGGTACGCATTTCTCCTCCTTACACGAGGCATCACAACAACGTTTCACCAGGCAACGCCGGTCAACTGCTGTTTGTGTATGAGAAATCGGTTGGAAACTTTCCTCATGTCAGCACGTTGAAGGAGTCGCCACCGTCGCCAACCTTGTGTGAATACTCTGAAAAGTTAATCATTTGCATATCACAGCATCTTGTTCCTGTCGGTTAAATTTCGCGCCTGTAGCACGTCATCTTCGTGGTGTAGCAATTTTAATGGCCAGTAGTATATAAAGTTCGTGACCTGTGGTCTAGGGTTAGCGTCTTTGATTCATAATCATAATGTCTTCGGTCCCGGGTTCGATCCCCGCCACTGCCTAAATTTTGATAAATAATCAGCATTGGCGGCCGAAGACTTTCGGCATAAGAAGTCACCCTCATTCTGCCAACGGCCTTGTCAAAGAGGGCGGAGGAGCGGATAGAGGTTCAGGGCACTCTCTTGTCCTAGGGGTGGGAAATTGCCCCTAAAGGCGGAATAATCAGCAATGATCAACGACATGAGGATGCAGAAGGCAATGGAAACCACTGCATTAAAGACACGTAGCGTGTATCCACAGAACATGTGGCCTGTAATTGAAGAAGTGTCATGATGATCTCTCCATTGGCAAAAGATTCCGGAATAGTACCCCATTCGGATCTCCGGGAGGGGACTGCCAAGGGGCAGGTTACCATGAGAAAAAGATTGAATAATCAGTGATAGGATAACGTTCTACGAGTCGGGGCGTGGAATGTCAGAAGCTTGAACGTGGTAGGGAAACTAGAAAATCTGAAAAGGGAAATGCAAAGGCTCAATCTAGATATAGTAGGGGTCAGTGAAGTGAAGTGGAAGGAAGACAAGGATTTCTGGTCAGATGAGTATCGGGTTATATCAACAGCAGCAGAAAATGGTATAACAGGTGTAGGATTCGTTATGAATAGGAAGGTAGGGCAGAGGGTGTGTTACTGTGAACAGTTCAGTGACCGGGTTGTTCTAATCAGAATCGACAGCAGACCAACACCGACAACGATAGTTCAGGTATACATGCCGACGTCGCAAGCTGAAGATGAACAGATAGAGAAAGCGTATGAGGATATTGAAAGGGTAATGCAGTATGTAAAGGGGGACAAAAATCTAATAGTCATGGGCGACTGGAATGCAGTTGTAGGGGAAGGAGTAGAAGAAAAGGTTACAGGACAATATGTGCATGGGACAAGGAATGAAAGAGGAGAAAGACTAATTGAGTTCTGTAACAAGTTTCAGCTAGTAGTAGCGAATACCCTGTTTAAGAATCGCAAGAGGAGGAGGTATACTTGGAAAAGGCCGGGAGATACGGGAAGATTTCAATTACATTACATCATGGTCAGACAGAGATTCCGAAATCAGATACTGGATTGTAAGGCGTTCCCAGGAGCAGATATAGACTCAGATCACAATATAGTAGTGATGAAGAGTAGGCTGAAGTTCAAGACATTAGTCAGGAAGAATCAATACGCAAAGAAGTCGGATACGGAAGTACTAAGGAATGACGAGATACGTTTGAAGTTCTCTAACGCTATAGATACAGCAATAAGGAATAGCGCAGTAGGCAGTACAATTGAAAAGGAATGGACATCTCTAAAAAGGGCCATCACAGAAGTTGGGAAGGAAAACATAGGTACAAAGAAGGTAGCTGCGAAGGAACCATGGGTAACAGAAGAAATACTTCAGTTGATTGATTAAAGGAGGAAGAACAAACATGTTCCGGGAAAATCAGGTATACAGAAATACAAGTCGCTGAGGAATGAAATAAATAGGAAGTGCAGGGAAGCTAAGACGAAATGGCTGCAGGAAAAATGTGAAGACATCGAAAAAGATATGATTGTCAGAAGGACAGACTCAGCATACAGGAAAGTCAAAACAACCTTTGGTGACATTAAAAGCAACGGTGGTAACATTAAGAGTGCAACGGGAATTCTACTGTTAAATGCAGAGGAGAGAGCAGATAGGTGGAAAGAATACACTGAAAGCCTCTATGAGGGTGAAGATTTGTCTGATGTGATAGAAGAAGAAACAGGAGTCGATTTAGAAGAGATAGGGGATCCAGTATTAGAATCGGAATTTAAAAGAGCTTTGGAGGACTTACGGTCAAATAAGGCAGAAGGGATAGATAACATTCCATCAGAATTTCTAAAATCATTGAGGGAAGTGGCAACAAAACGACTATTCACGTTGGTGTGTAGAATATATGAGTCTGGCGATATACCATCTGACTTTCGGAAAAGCATCATCCACACAATTCCGAAGACGGCAAGAGCTGACAAGTGCGAGAATTATCGCACAATCAGCTTAACAGCTCATGCATCGAAGCTGCTTACAAGAATAATATACAGAAGAATGGAAAAGAAAATTGAGAATGCGCTAGGTGACGATCAGTTTGGCTTTAGGAAAAGTAAAGGGACGAGAGAGGCAATTCTGACGTTACGGCTAATAATGGAAGCAAGGCTAAAGAAAAATCAAGACACTTTCATAGGATTTGTCGGCCTGGAAAAAGCGTTCGACAGTATAAAATGGTGCAAGCTGTTCGAGATTCTGAAAAAAGTTGCGGTAAGCTATAGGGAAAGACGGGTCATATACAATATGTACAACAACCAAGAGGTAATAATAAGAGTGGACGATCAAGAACGAAGTGCTCGTATTAAGAGGGGTGTAAGACAAGGCTGTAGCCTTTTGCCCCTACTCTTCAATCTGTACATCGGGGAAGCAATGATGGAAATAAAAGAAAGGTTCAGGAGTGGCATTAAAATACAAGGTGAAAGGATATCAATGATACGATTCGCTGATGACATTGCTATCCTGAGTGAAAGTGAAGAAGAATTAAATGATATGCTGAACGGAATGAACAGTCTAATGAGTACACAGTATGGTTTGAGAGTAAATCGGAGAAAGACGAAGGTAATGGGAAGTAGTAGAAATGAGAACAGTGAGAAACTTAACATCAGGATTGATGGTCACGAAGTCAATGAAGTTAACGAATTCTGCTACCTAGGCAGTAAAATAACCAATGACGGACGGAGCAAGGAGGACATCAAAAGCAGACTCGCTATGGCAAAAAAGGCATTTCTAGCCAAGAGAAGCCTACTAATATCAAATACCGGCCTTAATTTGAGGAAGAAATTTCTGAGGATGTACGTCTGGAGTACAGCATTGTATGGTAGTGAAACATGGACTGTGGGAAAACCGGAACAGAAGAGAATCGAAGCATTTGAGATGTGGTGCTATAGACGAATGTTGAAAATTAGGTGGACTGAAAAGGTAAGGAATGAAGAGGTTCTACGCAGAATCGCAGAGGAAAGGAATATGTGGAAAACACTGATAAGGAGAAGGGGCAGGATGATAGGACATCTGCTAAGACATAAGGGAATGACTTCCATGGTACTAGAGGGAGCTGTAGAGGGCAAAAACTGTAGAGGAAGACAGAGATTGGAATACGTCAAGCAAATAATTGAGGACGTAGGTTGCAAGTGCTACTCTGAGATGAAGAGGTTAGCACAGGAGAGGAATTCGTGGCGGGCCGCATCAAACCAGTCAGTAGACTGATGACAAAAAAAAGTGTATAAAGTAATTATTTAATTACTAACATAGGGTAAAGAACACATTAGAAAATTCATCACATACGTTTTATACATGAAATGAATTGCAGTAGCGAATACGGACAACCATCAGCAATAGAATGTAATGACGACAGTGAAAATTTGCACCGGATTGGGACTCGAACCCGAATTTCCTGCTTCTCGCGAGCGGCCACCTTACCATTTAGCTATCCGTGCGCGACTCATGGCCAGACTCAAACTTTCACATGTCGTCAACTATTCGTCTACAATCTGTACTCGTTCATTCCCGTACAGATGCAACATTTTACTTGGAAGTCGCTTGCCCGTTGTCGGCGGATAAATACGATATTGCAGTGCCTATGTTATTCTAAATTACGATCCGAAGTTCCCTTGGACATTCGTGCATGTAATTCAGAATAACATAGACACTGCAAGTCTTATTCGTCCTTTGAATACATTATGTTGCGCTAATAATAGTAATAACATTTTTAAAGCTCACTGCTGTAACTCCGACCGGAAAGGTCGCGGGGTTGAAGTGACGGAAAACGCGGCGGGACCCACGGAGCGGCCCGCGAACAACAACACAACGGGAGAGGACCAACGAAGGACAGAACGAACAACAACAAGATCTAAACAACGGAGTAATAAGAAAACCTAACAATCACGTCCACTCGTACACAGAACAAGAAAGTAAATACGCTGTCTAAGGCGAGGCGATGTGTCCAGAGGCGTACGCAAGGTTAGACTGGCTGGCTGACGCTGATGCTGCACTGAGGAGGGTGGACCCTCGACTTCAGAAGGAAGTTCTAGCGCTGGAGCGCTTCGCCTTCCTCTTGGCGATGTGGTGAGTGGTGACGTGGTGGTGTGGTGCTCTGGACGGTATGCATATTCAGTTTGCTTCTTTTTTTTTTTTACCCAAAGACGACAGGAGAGTGAGAGAGAGACAGTGGAAGAGGAGGAAAACGGAAGGCCTCATGTGACTGCCCTGAAAGTGGGTATTTTTTTTAAAAAAAATAAAGAATGGAATAATAGAAGGGACAGTAAGAGAAGCAGGAAAACGAAAGGCTCAATTGACAAGCCGGTTACTGACTGAGAGAGGAGAAGACAATAAGGATAAAAGAGAGTGAGTGAAGAAGGAAGAAAGTAAAACGAAGGCCAAAGTGGCCAGTGGTCGACAAACCGACGGCGAGGCAGACACAAGCAGATTGAGGAGGCGGTAGAACCTAGGAAGAGAGTGGAGCGTTTTGAGTTTCGATTCCCCCCGAAGAGGGCGGGCTGGCAGCAGCTTAGTACGCCGCTCTTCAGCCTACAGACTTTGTCTTAAAAAGATGAAGATAATAAATCATAAAAACAGGCGATAAAATCGGTGACTTAAATGGTAAAATGGCGGAAAATCGTGGACGTTAAAACATAGAACAAAGGGTTGATGATGCTAATAAGATACATATGCAGCAGACAGGTAAAATAATAGATAGACAATTAAAAAACACGGTGACAGTGTGGTTTCTGTTCGCAAAGTACATAAAATTCACACTCAGCGACAGCATGGTTTCTGTTGCAACACTTTGGAAAGAGAACAACACTGAACATTCACTTGGAACACTGCACTAAAAAGTTGGCCAATATGACATACCACAGCCGAGAGCAGGTGGTGGGAAACTGGACAGATGATGGGAAAATAAAAGGGGAGGAAGGAGAGAAAAAAACGAAGGAGGGGAGGGGGAAAAGGAGCCAGTGGAGGATGAGGACCGATACGAGGGGTGGGGGGTGCTGGGACGACGCGACAGGTAGTGGGGAAGGCAGAGGAGGGGAATACAAAAGGACTCGAGGAAGGGAGAAAGGAGGTAGGGAGAGGTTAGGCGGGGAGAAAACAGGATGGAAGGGGGGGGGGAAGAGGGAGCCCAGGGATAAGGAAGGAGGAAAGGAGGGGGTTGAGAATCAGAGTTGATAGGAGGCATTAATGGAGAGAGAGAAGGCATCACCCAGAAGAGGGAGTTGATGGAAGCCACCTTTGGAAAGGAGATGAAGGGTGTAGAGATGGAGGGTCGGGGGGACACAACAGTGAAGACGTGGCAGGGGGCAGGGACGGGAGAGGAGAGGAGAGGAGAGGAGGAACCAGGGGGTGAAGGGGATCAAGGCGGCGTGAGGTGTAGAGTATGCAGACATGTTCGAGAAATAGGAGCAGATGGGGGAAAGGAATGAGATCATAGAGGATACGACTGGGGGATGAGAGGCGTACACGGAAGGCGAGGCAGAGTGCATGATGCTCAAGGATCTGGAGGGACTTATAGAATTGGGGGGGGGGGGGGGGGCTGGCTGAGCGAGAGGTAGGCGCTTAAGTACTCTGTCGGGGACGCCGCTATTGGCCGCTGGAACCACGTGTTCCAGTGTGTCGCCCTCACACTAAATGCGGACCAGGAGGCACGCGCCGCCACAGCTTACGACGCGATGGTGCAGAGACCTCTAGGGGTCTTCGACGTCCATGACGTCTGGCGGGGATTCAAATTCCGCGGCGCGCGGTACCAGACTCACAGTACCACAAAGTGTCTTAAATTGTACCAACACAGTATCGGAAACTTATATCTGTGTATTATCGGCAACGACGGCATTTTATCTTCGTCACTTTTCTATAAACGAATCACAAAGAATACTGATTCACGATTGTAAAATTAAGTTATTTACTGTATATTCATCCATAAATGAAACATTATGTAACAATACCTTTCTTCGCCACCTACACGCCAAGTGCAATAAAATCTGCAACAATATCAACCCTGTCTTCAGACAATCTGTTCCTCAACACACAGAAGTCGTAGCTAACAATGTAGCCCAAGAAGCACGTAGTCCACTCTGAACTGACTAAATTTCGGTTTGTAAAATAGGTACAGACTTCATAGTGGTAGGAGCCGGTATGACACAGGCAGTTCTCCCTTAAGTGCAGGTTTCAGATTCGTGGTGGTTCCATGACTTGCTGCGCAGTCTGATGCGTCGTGATGCCAGTGGAAAACTGGTGTTTCAATTTTGTTAGCCTCCTCGACGAACTTAATTGCTGGCAGCGATACAAGTCACGCTAAAAGCGTGTGATCCACGTGGTGAGTGATTTGGCGCTGGACTTACAGCTTCCCGAGCATGTATCCAGCAAGAGATCGCAACAGAGCGTGCCTCGCGCTCTGGGAGAGAGTGGCACATTTCTTTCCCTCGCGGTTGGTTCCAGGCGAGCCGGCATTTCAACGCGTGAAAAATACCCCGGCGCCACGGAAGGCGCTCTTTGTGCGGGCATTCTGCGCACGTGCCGGCGATACTGCGGGCCGCCGCGTATCACAGCCCAGCCGGCCGTAGCGCAGGGGCGGCGAGAGCAGAGGAGGCGCGGCACAACGCGCGCCTGCCCGGCCGCTTCTTCTCACTGCGCCAGCCTGCTCTTTGTTATTCCGCGCCGGGGCACAGGGATTTTTTAAACGGTTACCGCCTCATTCTCTTTGCATCTGCTACCGTTCGCGAACTAATCGGGCGAGGCTTCAAAACGGCCACGGGAATGAAACGAAGCAGACTAAGCCGAAAAGAAAAATCGAGAAACTTGTTTGGTTTTCCTCTGTCACATTCCAGTATCACTGGACGAGAGGTGGATTAACACAGAAGGTCACTGCGTGCTCGCCGAAGCAGCGTGGTGTCGGCGGATTGTGCAGAGTGGCTTACAGCTCTTTAACAGCTTAGTCGTCCAGAAATTTACAAAGAACGAAGAGCTGTTCCAGCAGTGAGAATTTAAAAACAACATACACTTCAATGGTAGAGGAATAATATCTAGTGTATTTATACTTGTCATTCTGTTAATAGTCGAAAGAAAGGTGGGAGGGTGTGGGGGTGCAGATGTGCGTGCTATTGTACAGGGGTATTTTCCTAAATGGGGATGAATTGCAGGAAACGATCCGTGTGAGTGTAAGGAGTTAGAAAGGTCACATGGACAAATGGCCGGAAGTGAGTAACAAGGGAGGTACGCCCGCTTAAAGCTGGAGATAAAACATCCCTGACAGTGTGGGGCCGGCCGCAGTGGCCGTGCGGTTCTAGGCACTTCAGTCCGGAACCGCGTGACTGCTACGGTCGCAGGTTCGAATCCTGCCTCGGGCATGGATGTGTGTGATGTCTTTAGGTTAGTTAAGTTTAAGCAGTTCTAAGTTCTAGGGGACTGATGACCTCAGATGTTGAGTCCTATAGTGCTCAGAGCCATTTGAACAATTTGACAGTGTGAGAATGTTCCGTCCACACTAGTGTTTTAGTGTTTTGATGGCAGCTTAGCAGCAGCACTGTTTCAGCATCAACGTGTGGGCAAGGATTACTGGCGACTGCTTCGTTGGACCAGTTATGATCCCACAACGCCCCAATGGCGAGGCGTAATGACCGTGCCTCCCCTGCTTGAACACGTGCCTTCGGTAGTACGAAAAGTAACGTGGGTGAAATGCCTGGACTAGCAGGACAGAGCAGATTAGCTTGTGGAAGGGGGCCAAAATACGTTTTTGTCAGTTGCACTCAACATACAAACTGTATTTATCAACACACAATATTACAACAAGGATACAAAACACTCAAAACTTTAATCGACCTCCTTTGATTAACTTTAGATCGGCTGAGGGCCAGACTCAAAATCCAAGACAGACGGTCTAGCCAAGAAATTGAAATACAAGGTTCTTCTGAAGGTTTCACCCAAAATATTTTCTAAATCATCAATCTAAACAGGCTGAAATCCTTAGCAATTTTATTTTAATGGAACTTGGCTGGAGGCCACATATTAAACAATAAGAAAAGTTACAATCAAAAGGCAAAAGGCCTTATCTTAAAACATTTCATGCAAAATTTGGCTGAAGTTCCCATAGAAAAACATAAGAAGCTTATGCTTTAAGGGCAAGACAAGAACATAAATTTAAGAAATATTAAAACTCGGCTGAAAGCCACGTGTCAACAAAAAATGTTTAACGGCTTAAGACCTAGAAAAAGAGTTTCAATTTAAAAGGCAGAACATCTCGTGTAAAATTCGGCTGAAAGCCCCATAAAAAATAATAACAATCTCATGCCTTAAGGGCAAGACAAGAACATTAATTTAAGAGATACTGATACTCAGCTGAAGGCCACATATCAACCAAATAACTAAAACCCAATCACGGAAATTACTATCTAACATACGAGGAACGGCCCTCAGAAGTTTCCAAGGGTCGGCCTGAGATTGCAACACTAACTTAGGTGAGACAGGCAGCCTGTCCAACGACTTCTTAATCTGAAGGCAACCCAACCGAAAGACAGCTGACCGACCAATCAACAAAATCAGTTCAGCTCCACGCAACCAGCAACACCACCACCACAAGATTTCAATACAACGACACACAGAATATTGGCTCCAACAACGACCAACAACACCTCAGCTGTCGAACTACACGCCGCGCCAGACAGCAACAACACAGCGAGGAGAACACACAATTGAAAATTACGTCAACGACCAGGGCAGGCAACCGGAACGTCAACAGCCACAAGGCAGAAGATACCTCTGGTCAACTTCAATAACAGGGAATAAATTAAGTTAAACTCCACAGGAAGACGGCTGGAATCTTAGCTGACTTGATGCACACACCTTGTTGCTCGTGGGAACGTCGGGAAAGCGACAGCCAGGATCAAACGAAGAAATGTAAACAGTTGAGGTTCGATAGTAAGTTAAGTGAGGACTCAACTTTCATGTCCAAGATCGGTAGGAGACAAACTTCGTAGCACTCGCAAGCAGCACCTCACACTCCAACCGCGCGTGCACACCGCCAGCGGCCCCGGCCAGAGTATGTTCGACAGAGACTTCCTTGCTGCTCCACGCCAACTGACCCACTGGTAACACACCACCCAACCAGAAACTATATCCACCACATCAAAGATGAGCTTTGTCATGTTTAGATATAAGTTATTGCATTTGCTGCTGCTGTTTGCCAGGCATAGTGCTACTAAATTTCACTTTGTATTACTCTGTTAAGCTAGTTTTACTACTGATTTATTTTTCTTTTTGCTGCACTTTGGCTCATATTAGTGATAATGTTGCATTTGCTCTTCAAATTTAGATTTACTGCTGCTAGCTTTGCCAATTTGCATTTTTTTTTGTCCTTGCTGTTTGTGTTAATTTGTTATGTGCTGCTGCAGTGCCTCGTCCCTTGGTGTATATATCCGAGCTCAGTAGATTTAAGTTAGCTTAAGAGGGGGTAGACTATATAAGAAACTAGCTATGATGAATTGGAAGAAATGCATTGAGAAGCTATAAGAAAATGGTTTGGCCAAAAAAATAGTGTACAGTGGAGAAAACCAATTTTTGAAAGAGGATGTGAACAGAATACAGAAAGCATGCTTGGATAGGATTTTTTTGGTGGAAACAAATGCTGAAATAAGAGGAAAGATCTACAGAATGAAGTTTTGGGTTGGACTGCAGTACCAAATGTCATACTGAAAACAAACCCTGTCCTGTATTTTTGTGTTATTACACTGTGTTAATTTGTGTTTTTCTTGTCTTTATGTGTTTATTTAATAAGAGTTATGTTGTAGAATTTTTCTGATAATATGTTATTTACTTTGTAAAGATGTTTAGACATTATTTATTCTGTTTTGTTTCAATGCGCATATGGGAAATTAATGTTTAGAAAACTATTCTCATTATTTTATATATTTACTTGTGTCATAATTCCTGTAACACTGACGTATATGTTTATTTCTATTCTTTTGTAAAGCCTGTGTTACTACAAATGTTGTCTGTACTGTTATGTTCTTTAATTATGTATTTTGTACCTTTGTAATTGTATTCTTATTTTGTAAATTTATGATTGTATAGATACCAGTTATTCATATTAAGTTACATTTCACTGCACACGTTTCTGTTGGTCATAGTAATGCAAAATATGTGAGAAGTAGGGACTGTTAGTGCTCGCACGTGTGTTAATAATTCAGCAAGGGACTGGTTAGAAGCATTGCTGGTTCTAAGGACAATTACTAAAACTTTGTGAGTGCACAAGTGGTGGTTTATGGACTTGCTATATTGTCCGCAAGACTCTTCGATGGTGATTGTGGACCTGCACAGTCGCAACAGATGGCTGCTAGCCGTCTTCACAAGGACTACAGTGGGTCTGCATGTCTGGTGGCCCACCAATACCACTATTTCTACAAGGACTGCAGTGGGTCTGCACCTCTAGTGGCCCATCAATACTGTAATCTCTACCAGGAGTACAGTGGGTCTACTCTGAGATGACCTACCTACCAATATTCTTCAAATCTTCGACTGACTCTGCGGTGGGTTTGCTCTGTTGTGGTCCATTACCTGTCTGCATGTCAAGAGTCACCACTGTCTTTCCGTTGGAAGGACAACACTACTTCTTCAAGACTGCATGGAAATCCACTACTTCCGTGTGCATTTTCTTTTACTGCTCAGACTTTGAGAATAACACTGCAATTTTACTGTGATGAACGATCAGGACTGTCTTTATGGACTGTGAGAAAATTTTAGCTTTTGACCAACATTGTATTAATAAGTGTGTGCATTTGATTTCTTTGTTATTGTAACTGTGAAAAAATTTTAACAAATATGTATTGGCCAGTGCCCAAAACAATTTGTAAAATTTTTTGTGGGGAGCATGGGGGCTTTGTAAGTAGGCTGTTTAGTTTTTTATGTTGGTAACGCCACGTAGCGCTCTGAAAATCACTGGCTGTGCTGTGTGCAGTCTGTGGCTGGTTTGCATTGTTGTTGGCCATTGTAGTGTTGGGCAGCTGGATGTTAACAGCGCGTAGCGTTGCGCAGTTGGAGGTGAGCCGCCAGCAGTGGTGGATGTGAGGAGTGAGATGGCGGAGTTTTGATAGCGGATGATCTGGATATATATATATATATATATATATATATATATATATATATATATATATATATATATATACATATATATATTATATAATGACTTTTGAACACTATTAAGGTAAATACATTGTTTGTTCTCTATCAAAATCTTTCATTTGCTAACTATGCCTATCAGTAGTTAGTGCCTTCAGTAGTTTGAATCTTTTATTTAGTTGGCAGTAGTGGCGTTCGCTGTATTGCAGTAGTTCGAGTAACGAAGATTTTTGTGAGGTAAGTGATTTGTGAAACGTGTAGGTTAATGTTAGTCAGGGCCATTCTTTTGTAGGAATTATTGAAAGTCAGATTGCGTTGCGCTAAAAATATTGTGTGTCAGTTTAAGCACAGTCATGTAAAATTTTTCTAACCGAACGTTTCACTTGGCTTCAAAAAATGGTTCAAATGGCTCTGAGCACTATGGGACTTAACTTCCGAGGTCATTAGTCCCCTAGAACTTAGAACTACATGAACCTAACTAACCTAAGAACATCACACACATCCGTGCCCAAGGCAGGATTCGAACCTGCGATCGTAGCGGTCTCGCGGTTCCAGACTGTAGCGTCTAGAACCGCTCGGCCACCTCGGCCGGCTTCTTGGCTTCGCTGCACTTTCTATTTATTTTATTCCTGTGACTTACATTGACCAGCGGAAACATGACCACCGCCCATCACGAGAGTGAATGCCGTCTGGGGGCATTTCGGATCTTTCACGTGGCAAGGAAAGATTGTAGGCGAAGCAGAGACGATGGGCAAGAGGGCAAATCCACAGAGCTAAGCTACTTTGACAAAGGTCGAATTTTTATTGCTCGGCGCCTTTTAACGAACATGTCAGGAAGACGAAGATTGTCGGTTGTTCGCGTAATTCTGTAGAGTGACTGAAGAACGGTGAAACCACGATTAGGCAACAAGTTGATGGGCGTCCAAGTCTCATCACAGATCGCGGAGATCTGAGGCTTTCGCATTCTGTGAAGCAGGATAGGCGATGATCTCACAACAGAGTACAGGCACAAGTGTTTCGAAGCACACAATTCAATGCACCTGGGGGCCCACATCAGACAAAACCAACTTGTTCCAGTGTAACCCAACGACATAGTCAATCAGGATTGCAACAGGCATGAAATTAGCTCATCAGTGTAAGTCACAGGAATGAAATAAATAGGAAGCGCAGTGAAACCAAGACGAAATAACAGTCAGATGGGCTGAAACTAAAAGTGAAAATAACCTTCTGTCAAATTAAAAGCAAAGAAGTCAACAATGGAATACTAGAGAAATTCTACGGGTGCACATACAGACGAGAGCGAATAGGTCGAAGGTCTCTACGTGAGAGAAGAAATGTCTCATGACGTGGGAGTCGAGGGAGAAGACATAGGGGATCCAGCAAAAGGTTTTAAAAAAGCTTTGGAAGACTTTCGATCAAATAAGACGGAGAACATAGATAACATTCCTTCAGTTCAGCCTCAAGGTGTGGCCGGGATAGATGTTGTCGAGATACCTTTCCATGGAAATGAAAAAGTGAGCTGCAGAACCGTCGTGCATTACCCACATTACTTTTCGTACCACTGAAGACACGTGTTCGGACAGGGGAGGCAGGGTCAGTGGAATCGTTTCGCCCGATCATATGAATCACATTTATTGTTATACCAGATAGATGATAGTGTCCCGATATCGCGTCATCCTGGCTAACAGCTACTAGGAACATGAACCACACCACGGACGCAGGCCAGCGTTGCCAGTATTATGCTACCGGAGAGATTCAGCTGGCCTTCCACGGACGAGTCACAGTAATCGAAGCCAACATGACGGCTGTTAATTACGTAAATATTATTGAGGAGCTCCCGCATCTCTTTATGGATGATGTCTTTCCCAACACCGATACATCTTCCATCAGGATAACTGGCATAAGAGCGTGGGATAAGACCAGCATCGTGGTACAGTTCTTTGAGAAGCACGATATTGAACTTACGTTGATGTCTCAGTCACTAAATTTGCCTGATCTAAATAAAGGTAAACACATCCGGAACGCTATCAAACGCTAGCTCCGAAACAACAAACCACAATCCGGCCGGTGAGGCCGAGCGGTTCTAGGCGCTGCAGTCTGGAACCGCTCGACCGCTACGGTCGTAGGTTCGAATCCTGCCTCGGGCATGGATGCGTGTGATGTCCTTAGGTTAGTTAGGTTCTAGGGGACTGATGACCTCAGATGTTAAGTCCCATAGTGTTCAGAGCCATTTGAACCATTTGAACAAACCACAAGCCCGTAATTTACGGAAATTGCGTGAGCTGTGCTTAAACAAGAGGTCACGCTATTTCGATACTTCATATTGCTGTATTCTTGTCCTTCTCTGACCATTTATTACTTCCTTCTTCTTCGATCATTTGACGTATTTCAACTGCAACCCAAGGTTCCTTTCCTTGTACCAATACTTGCTCACCTTTCATGGTCGTCCATTTGCAGGTACGTCCACGCGCCTTCGAATCAGCTGCCTATTGTGGTACTCATTGACGCAGTATCCGGAACCTTAGAGAACTTCAAACGCACCTCATCGTACCTCTCTACTTCAGTATCCTGCTACTTTCCACACTGAGACTTGCGGACGATTCTCTTGAACTTACGACTACCCTTGATCGTCACTAAATTCTGATGTGTCTATATCTGCTCCTGAATGTACCTCTTTCCGCAATCTCTTTCTGACCGTGGTACAAACCATATGGAATCCTTCCGTGTCACCAGGTCTTTTCCTCTCCTCTAGTGTTTTTGTGCAGTGCACTCGCCGTTGGACACAATTACTGCAGAACTCACTGTTTTACCTCTTCCATTCCTACCACCGAGCCCACATTCTCTCGTAACTCTGTCTTCTGTTTCTGCTACAGCGTTCCAGTCACCCGTGATTATTTGTTTTTCATCTCTCTTTACATACCGGTACTGGACCACACGTTCAGTATCCTCATACAATAACTCTGCATCTCTTCGTCTTCTGTCTTAGAGATCGGCATGTACACATGAACTGCTTATGTTAACATTCATTTGCTGTCAATTAGTGATCAGAATAACTCTTTCGCTGAACTGTTCACAGTAATTCATTCTCTGCCCTACTCGAGTACGTTAAAAAACAAGTCTAAGATACCAAGCCACAAAAACACATAAACTTCTTTGAGAAAAGCCAGATTTATTTAAGAAGTTGTGAAATTTAACAATTCCAAATCAAAGTAAGAAAATGAGTACTAAACATTTAATATCTAAAATTCGAGAAAACTTCGGTTGAAGTTCGACAGCACATGGAGTTTCTGTATGAAAATAATTTTAATAAAGCACAGTATGAGTTCACGCTCTGCGACGGCGCGTTTAATAAGTTTCATCTGCACAAAAAGTCCACACATCTTTCCGTGATTTCTCTTTCTGCAGTCTTTTCCACGCCTGCTCTGTTAGAAAATAAATTAATGTTGCTCTACTGGATAGGCTGCAGCAGAACCAGACACACTTAGTGAATCTAAAGTGTGCATCAAGTTTTCCAGTATCAGGTTAACAGAGCTATTAACTGAAAGGTAGTTGTGAGTGAAAACGTCAATGGATTGCTACTTCTGGTATATAAAATACCGCCAATTGCGTGCTAATCTGAAGTTATAGTTTCTGCGTTCACAAGCAATCACAGGCACTCGTGACAGCCAGGTTATGGCGTAAAACCGAAAAGTTTATGAACGGATATTCTGTGCTTCTGAATATTAGCACCGTACTATACAAATGACTGTCTTGGAACGTTGAGGTTTTGGTTCCGATTTGTATAACACGCCACGCGGATTTTAGTTAATTTAAAAGTCACAGTTTACACAAAAACCCAGAATTTCGCGCATTCGCGTATCTCACTCGTTCTCGATTGTTTTTCGGCATTCCCCGGTCGAGTGTAAGTCATAATTCCGAGAAATTACAACCAATTTTCACAGTCCCTACATAATACACGCTGCCTACCGTTATAGTGGCCGAGCTCCGAAAAGTCACTAGATTCCACTAACAAGGGGAGGCCACGACGTTTGGAACGCGCATTTACTGCAACGTTCGCACACTCGTAGTACTCCATTAGGACAACAAAATGTGTAAGCAGTAGCGCGTACTTCTCAAGCGTTATTGAGAAACATCACAAGATAATTTCGTTCGTCAAATATATACCTGTCCGTGGCCACTTACACGAAGAAGCGTCGGTAGCCGACAGGTTAGCGTTCAAGCCCCGTAACCATTGCGTCGCTATCGAATCCCGTTCGTCAGTTTTTTTTATTTTCAACACGGTTATTTTCTTTACTATTTATATTACAATTGATGTAATAGGAAAAATACGTGTAATCGGATGAACTTTTATTAAATTTACGATGTTATTTGACAGTCTACAAATTTTTATTATCACAAATAATATAATTTACTATCGACTAGTAAACGACCAAACGCTTAAAGTGATACTGAAAATGCATGCTGCTTGTCCGTGTCTTCAAAATTGTTCGTAATCGAAAGAGAACGAGAAATTTCTTCTGGTAAAGACGCTAATAAAATACAGTCGATACTGCATGACCAATAAATGAGCGCCGATTGTGGTGTCACCGCCAGACACCACACTTGCTAGGTGGTAGCCTTTAAATCGGCCGCGGTCCATTAGTATACGCCGGACCCGCGTGTCGCCACTATCAGTGATTGCAGACCGAGCGCCGCCACACGGCAGGTCTAGAGAGGCGTCCTAGCACTCGCCCCAGTTGTACAGCCGACTTTGCTAGTGATGGTTCACTGACAATTACGCTCTCATTAGCCGAGACGATAGTTAGCATAGCCTTCAGCTACGTCATTTGCTACGACCTAGCAAGGCGCCATTGTCAATTCCTATTTATCTTGTGATGCATGTACAGTCAGACCGATGTTCACCAATTATGGATTAAAGTTAAGTATTCCTGAAGCTACGTACTTTTCTTGATAGTATAATTACTTTACCTGTCCCAGACCTCACGCCAGCCTGCGTGAGCTTAAACGCGTGCCTTTCGGCTTCCTCCAAAC
The DNA here is from genome assembly GCF_021461395.2 of Schistocerca americana. Lineage (NCBI taxonomy): Eukaryota > Metazoa > Arthropoda > Insecta > Orthoptera > Acrididae > Schistocerca > Schistocerca americana. The sequence continues at coordinate 668,769,798 of NC_060120.1, forward strand.
CCCGTGAATTGGCTGAAAATGTTAATGAGGTTTGCTTCACCACGGAAAACCTCAAAAGACCTTGCGTATGCGGCAACATAGCATTTATTCAATGTAGCTGGTGCCGCTCATAAATTTGGAGGTAACAAGTCGCTACGGGCTCCTTCCAGATATGAGGGATTTCTCAAATCACGGACAAGCATACATTTTCAGTATCAAAAAAATGGCTCTGAGCACTATGGGACTTAACTTCTGAGGTCATCAGTCCCTAGAACTTAGAACTACTTTAACCTAACTAACCTAAGGACATCACACACATCCATGCCCGTGGCAGGATTCGAACCTGCGACTGTAGCGCCTAGAACCGCTCGGCCACCCCGGCCGGGTTTTCAGTATCACTTTATGGGTTTGGTCTTTTACTAGTCGACAGTTATGAATATTATATTATTTGTGATAATAAAAGTTTGTAGCCTGCCAAATAACATTGTAAATTTAATAAAAGTTCATCTGATTACACGTATTTTTTTTTCATTATATCAATTGTAATACAAATAGTAAAGAAAGTGACTGTGTTGAAAATTAAAAAAAAAAAGAAACTGATGAACAGGACTCGATCCAGCCACCCAACGATCACGGGGCTTGAACGCTAACCACCCGGCTGCCAACGCTTCGAGATGTAAATGGGCACGCACAGGTATATATTTGACAACCGAAATTATCTTGTGATTTTTCTCAATAACACTTGAGAAGTACGCGCTACTGCTTACAGATTTTGTTGTCCTCATGGAGTACTAAGAGTGTGCGAACTTTGCACTAAATCCACGTTACAAATGTCGTGACCTCCCCTTGTAAGAACTTTCTTCGCGCCGGCCGGGGTGGCCGAGCGGTTCTAGGCGCTACAGTCTGGAACCGCGCGACCGCTACGGTCGCAGGTTCGAATCCTGCCTTGGGCATGGATGTGTGTGATGTCCTTAGGTTAGTTAGGTTTAAGTAGTTCTAAGTTCTAGGGGACTAATGACCTCACCAGTTAAGTCCCATAGTGCTCAGAGCCATTTGAACCATTTTGAACTTTCTTCGCAAAATAAGAGCGAATGTCTTGTTTTCTGATTGGCATAGGAACATCATAGCCAATCTCTTGCTATGAACCAATCACAACATAATATCTTTTCAGAGCGATTTATAAAATGAAGACATTTGGAAAACCCACAAATATACAAATAACTCTCCCTTTAAATAACTGCATTAACGTAAATTTTTTTGTGATTTTCCAATACTGCAAACTGACGAACAGCTCTGTAGAAAATGTTCCCCTGAGTATGTGACTCATTCATGCTGTCTAGGTACAGTTCTCACGCTAACATACGTCGTTGATTGGTATTATAATCGTCATTCTTATATTACGTTGCATTCAGACCTTCATTCACACTGGTAACTAAACGTGTTAAATCAGCGTAATTAACAGAAGTCATAATATTCGCAGAAGATAACATTCAGCTTTCAAACCACATTGTCTTGATTACTTGGGATTTCGTAGACTGAACGATAACGACATGGTTTGGCCGCGGCCGTTACTACTTGCGACTAGCTTAGAATACCCATCTGTCACGACACAGCCGTGACTCATCGTAGGTAAGAAGCTGCTTGCTACCGTAATAGTACTGTTATAGACCTGTATGATTCGCGCATTGAGGGTTCCATACAGATTTAATTATTTATAGAGGCATTTCTTCCATTCTCGGAATCGAGGATCTGATGATTTTTGCCTGTTTATCGACGTTGATGCTCGCAAGATATCGGTCCAGAGTGTCCAAGATATTCGAGAATGTTTCACTTTCAAATTTGAAGTCGGATAACAAATGACAAAACAAATATTTTTCGTGTGATATAATTACAAATTAACAAATTTCTCATTCCTTTCCTTTTCTTGTAGTGTGAAACCTTCCTTCTTGCTACACTTCATGATTTTACGTCAAGGGGAAATACCCTGCCTGTTTTAATGAGTGGGTTTGCGAGAGTAAAAATAGTTGACATGTTTTCTTTGCATTGATTTACAAGGACACCCTTGAGTACGAGGTCGCAAAAAGCCAATGATGTTTACGGCATTCGACGCCCCCACATATTGTCTACCGTGCAGCCACAAAATTGGTTGCTAATGGCAACGGAGGGGCGGGACTGGAGGTAACAGATAGTGGGCACATCATGAGGCTGCGGAGCGTAATTGAACTGCTTAGTCGACGAGCAACTCACAACAGTGCTACATTGCTAGGGTACTGAAACAAAGCAGAGTAATGGCAACGATAAGCAAAATAAACATTGCAGTAAATCTACAAGAACAGTTGACGACGTTCACAGTTCGTCAGAAAGGAAACTAATGAATTTAGCAGACTGAGGAACAAGTAGCAGATAAAATATTAACCTTTCTGCAAGATGAGTCAGTGCAATGTGCTGTGTCGTATACGCTCGATTGCACGGACAATGTACAAGAGGAATATAATGATGACATGTGCTTAAAAAGTGAAAGTGATTCTGAAACGGGTATCGAGCAATGTAAGACACTCGTTGTCCAAGGACGGAGTACTAAACATACTTTCGTGCAAGGAAGACCACCTGCTGCATAGTCAAAAAAAAAATTATGAAGAGATTTCAAATGAGATCGCAGTAATACGACCATGCGCACATATGAAAAACTACGGATTTTCAAGCCGTATTTTTTACGAAAACTGGTGTCTGCGAGTTTCTAGGACGCTCGATACAATTTACAGAGACCTACAACGTTATGCGCTTCAAACTGCGCGCGACGTAGGTTACAGTGACTTGAAGAGAAGCAGTGGATGGTTACATAACTTCAGACAGTGCTATGGAACTGGAAGACGTAAGATAATGATATTTCAAACAAAGCGTAAACTTGACAATGCACAGTAAACTGCGGAATCTGCCTGAAAATTTGTAGATGAAAGAAGCAAACTTATCCCATCATTTAGTATGGGATCTGTTGTCATCTCCGACCAGTGGGAATCTTAAGAGGAAATGCTCTGAAAGGAGCCCTGGAAATTAGAAGTACCAAGATAAATGTATCAAGATCACCTAACATCAATGGTTTAACGCATTCGTATACGATTATCCTGACTGTTAATATGGATAGTAAATTGGCTGGAAAGTTATTTATTGCACTGTGAGAAGTTGGAAGGGGCTGTGTCCACTCGATTCTTTCTCGTTTGCGTGATATTCTTAGGGTGTTGTTGTTGTTGTGGTCTTCAGTCCTCAGACTGGTTTGATGCAGCTCTCCATGCTACTCTATCCTGTGCAAGCTTTTTCATCTCCCAGTACCTACTGCAACCTACATCCTTCTGAATCTGCTTAGTGTATTCATCTCTTGGTCTCCCTCTACGATTTTTACCCTCCACGCTGCCCTCCAATACTAAATTAGTGATCCCTTGATGCCTCAGAACATGTCCTACCAACCGATCCCTTCTTCTGGTCAAGTTGTGCCACAAACTTCTCTTCTCCCCAGTCCTATTCAATACTTCCTCATTAGTTATGTGATCTACCCATCTAATCTTCAGCATTATTCTGTAGCACCACATTTCGAAAGCTTCTATTCTCTTCTTGTTCAAACTATTTATCGTCCATGTTTCACTTCCATACATGGCTACACTCGATACGAATACTTTCAGAAACGACTTCCTGACACTTAAATCAATACTGGATGTTAACAAATTTCTCTTCTTCAGAAACGCTTTCCTTGCCATTGCCAGCCTACATTTTATATCCTCTCTACTTCGACCATCATCAGTTATTTTGCTCCCCAAATAGCAAAACTCCTTTACTACTTTAAGTGCCTCATTTCCTAATCTAATTCCCCCAGCATCGCCCGAGTTAATTTCACTACATTCCATTATCCTTGTTTTGCTTTTGTTGATGTTCATCTTATATCCTGCTTTCAAGACACTGTCCATTCCATTCAACTGCTCTTCCAAGTCCTTTGCTGTCTCTGACAGAATTACAATGTCATCGGCGAACCTCAAAGTTTTTATTTCTTCTCCATGAATTTTAATACCTACTCCGAATTTTTCTTTTGTTTCCTTTACTGCTTGCTCAATATACAGATTGAACAACATCGGGGAGAGGCTACAACCCTGTCTTATTCCCTTCCCAACCACTGCTTCCCTTTCATGTCCCTCGACTCTTTAGGGTAGCAGGTAATATTCACGTCACAGCAAGCAAGAATGGAAAAATGGGCGTAAGAGAACTACAACAATGGTATGAGTACTGTTTTTGGCCAACGGCTGGTCAAAATATCTTGTTTTTACATCATTCCTGGTCTGCGTATAAAAAGCCTAGTCTTTAAGAGCAAACTATTCCTCCCGAGAAGTGTATGATATTGCAATTCGTACAACTTGGAAGCAGTGGACAAATTCAGCCTCTGAATGTTTGTTTTTCTGTGCCTACAAAATATGTTGTCGCACTATCTGGGGCTACGCCTTAAAGGATACCCAGTTTCAAGATAAGCTCCACGACAGACTGTTTCGAATTCGGTTGCACGCCATCACATTCCACCAGCTCTCATCACCACGTTACACCACTCGAATCTGTATGCATACTTTAAGAGTAGGTACCTAGCTGAACGTCCTGCACGATTTGTAACTCCCAAGGAGTTCGCCTCCGATCTTCATGGTGGGAATCTGTATGATCACGACAGTTCGCCGTTCTTCATCCTCTGTTCATTGAGCAAGTTAATGGTCTGTTTTGAAGTTTTCTTAAATGTCCACGTTGTGCACTTTGCGAAGAGTTCCATAGATGGTTGATCTGTGCACCTCACGATCACCCATTTTCTGTCGCCCTCCTGATGCACATGGTGAGTCATTAGCAGCTAATATTTTATCCTGTCATAACTGATAACACAAAATTTTCAAATGAGCGACATCGCACGCAGAGGGATCCTTGTTAGAACGTTAACATTTTTACGCCACCATAGGACTGTAGATCCCAGTACGCGACGTAGCTTTCAACTTGATACGTCTATCCATTTCCTTAGAAAAAGAGTACCTTAACAGACGTAGGGACAGGCATACAGTCGAATAACAAACAACAAAAATTTTTTTCGTGTGATATAATTACAAATTAGCAACTTCGGATTTTTCTCTTTACTTTTACTATGAAACCTTACTACTTTCCAAATTGCAAGGTTCCAAACGAACGGGAAGTGCCCTGTAGCTTTTGATGAGTAAGTTTGCGAGTATCAAAATAAGTAACATAAATGACCGTGACTTTTGATTGCATTCGCTTAGAAGCTACACTTTTTTAAAATCGCCAAGTGACTATAGTAGACCTTAACATGTGACATAAATTTCAACTTGATACGCCTACCCTTTCGTGAGAAAAAGAATTTGTCCTACAGGGGTTACGCTTTTACTGACTGACGTACAGAACCCTAAAAATACATGAAGAATTACTGAACATTTAGTTTACATATCAGTGAACACCTATAAGCACAGCACATCAGATCAACCAATGATCAGCTATTAAAGTATTTAAAATATACCCTTTAAATAAATCAGAGAAATATTATTGGAATTATTTAAGCAGATATAAATAATGCAGGATAATTACACAAAGATGTATAAGCAAGTTTTAAGCATTAGCGCCCACATAGCTTCAACTAAAACAGCGGGTAGTAACCCTGAGAACAAAAGAAGTTACGGAAAACCAGTATGAATAATACTATGAACTGTCAACAAGGCTCCAGCGCTACAAAGAATCTTAGCAACGTCAGTAAACCGTATAGGAACCCATAAATCCTTTACACAAAATGGGAGTTATCTCAAACCTAAACACATAGTATACAGAACCCTGCGGCACCACGGATAGCTCCGAATGAATGTTCGCATAGTCTGTACGCTAAGGCGATCACCAAATAAGTCCAAACAGCGACGATGACCACGGATCAGTAATCCACTTTGCCCGTGAAATTTGTAGACAGCAAATAGCAGACCATGTTTCTAGTCTGACTCCCACCAGCTCTGAGCAACGTACGTTTTGGGCGCGTAATTCGGTAGAATCAATACCCACACACACACCTACTCAACGTGATTTCAACCGATAGTGTCCTTTTCCCACACAATTGGCAGCTTGCCCCGTGTTGGGTTGCCAAGAAGGCGGTTGCTTAGCTACACAGCCAAAGATATTATGCCACGCTTTTGATTTCAATGAAATGATAATTAAATCAAGATCGTACGTTGCCGACAGGAGGGGACAGTTCAAAATGTGGGATCCCACCGGGACTCGAACCCGGGCTCTTCTGCTTACATGCTTACATAGGAGACGCTCTATCCAACTTTTTTTTTTTTTTTTTTTTCCGACTCGAACTTTCTTTTTTTTTTTTTTTTTTTTTTTTTTTTTTTTTTTTTTTTTAACGTTTGCGCCAATTTGTAATAAGAAAGAATGAACAAAGTGTATATCATTGCTAGGCTGCTGTAGCGCAATATAAGAAATGAAATGTCTTCTTGAGGTTTTTTTTTTTTTTGCCAAGTAGTAAACAGAAATTGTTATGGTGCACAAAAGACTATCATAATTGAAGGAAGGTTGCTCCGCTCGCTCCGCGAGAGAAGGGAAATGTGAAAGCGAAAATGGGAAAGAAAAAATGCCTTCTGCATTGGTGAGCATCTGAATAGTATCGTAAAATTGCGGCAAGTGCTAAAGTCCCAGGAAGCAAATGGGAGTCATACATACAGGTCACTGGCAACCTCTGCGATCCGAAAGATTGTATTTGAAGCATTTAACCGTTAATTATGATGTTCAGCATATTTCCAAATATCCTCCTGTAGTCACAGTGTTGTCTCATTTTAAAGTGTTCAATTTCTATGTAAGAATAATAGTCGAGGAAAGTAGCATGCCTATTCTGCATAATAAACGATGCTGTGTGGCCCATGATCCACGTTGCAGCGTTGTTTTTTGCTCGTGGATATCTCAGTTTTTGTGGCTGAATGATCTCTAAAAGATCTACACCACAGGGCGTCGTACGGTCTATCACCGACAATCGTTGACGAAGAAATGTAGTAATTTCTTCTGCATGTCCGCACGTGAACCTATGAAGAAGCGTATCGACCCTTCCGCATGCGTCACAGTTGGGCGTTGGATGAAGGCCAATTTTATGTAGCTTTTCATTCGTTGCTACTTTATCGTTGACTGTTAGATACCAGTCGGCTATGACGCGTGACGGTAACACGTCGCTGTGCACATTCCGCCATACTATACTCCAATGTGTATGTGGATGTTTTTCTTCGAGACGATTCCTGTGGTTTGTTGTCGTGAGAAGGCCATAAAGCTTCCTGTTCGTCAGGCTTCCGTTATCGCCGATGTTGTGTCGAATGTAGCTCATTTCCATGTAGTACAGTCGCACATGTCGGTAAGCAAGTGGAATGCCGGCGATATTAACGGGTGGGTCAAGGCTATGAGGCTTCCACCGCTGAATGAGGTTTGTGATGATACTGGTCCTCCGGGTACGGAACTCCTTCCTGATGCGATTTAGGAGCAGGGTGACACATTTTTTGTGTACTTTAATGAGGTTAAGGCCACCTTTGAACGAAGGTAAGGTTAAGGTATCGAATTGAACTTTGAAAATGTGCCCCCTAAAAAGAAACCAACATAACGCTTGTTGTATACTCTTGGCTAGATGGTCGGAGATGGGAAGAATTTGCGCCAAATAAGTCATCTTGCTCGTAATGGCGATCTCGATGGTCTTAACTTTCTGTAGTATGTTCAAGTCACGGTCGGAGTGAAGTATCAAAGCAGCACGTAATTTATTAAGCATGTGTGACCAGTTCTTCGTCAGGAATTTGTCTGGTTTGGCCTCAAAAGTAACACCGAGGGTTGTGTGAGAATCCTTGACCTTGCACCAGGTAACATGGGATATGTCTCCGATACCGCCACCGATCTGCAAAGCTGTGGTTTTAGTTCTATTGAGTATTGCTCCTGAAAGAAACGTGAATTTTTGTAAAAGAGTTCCCGCTGACAGAAGTTGTTGCGATGATGACACAGTTACGCATACATCGTCAGCATACGCAATGCATGGGATAGTGACAGACTGGACGCTAAGTCCGATCCCGCTATGCGCCAAGTTGTTCAGTAGCGGCTCCACTGCAATGGCGTACAAAATCATTGACAGAGGACATCCTTGGCGGACGGATTGCTCAATGGAAACTTCTTTTGTAAAATGGCCATTAATGAGAATCCGTGAAGAGGCGTTTGTAGTAAGTTTGCGAATTAATTCTATGAGATGAAGTCCAAAACCTAGTTTCTTCATGCTTTTAAAGAGGAAGTCATGACGTACACGGTCATAAGCCTTCTCAAAATCTAGAAAGATCAGAGCGCCCTGTCCTTTGGTTTCAGCATACGAACAGATGATGTCCCTCAAATCGCAGGCTGCTGAGATTGCACTTCGGCCTTGCACTGCACTGTACTGGTAACTGCCCAAAACCTTGTACATAACGGTTTGCATCCTTAGCTTAATCGATCTGGTGATGATTTTGAAGTCGGCATTCAGGAGTGTGATGGGTCGCATGTTTTCGACCTTCCTGCTGTTCCCTTTTTTCGGTAAGGGCAGGATGATACCTTCCGTAAATGCCTTGGGTATAACTTCCAGGTGCCAGAGTTCATTCGCGATCTCGAGGAGCGTCGGACCGAGGAGGTTCCAGTAACGCTGGTAAAACTCAGCGCTGAGACCGTCGGGTCCTGGTGACTTCCCTTTCTTTGCACTGTGGACCGCCAGTCGGATTTCGTCCTCTGTGAAAAGAGATTCCAGATTGGCAGTATCCTGTTGCGACAAGCGACAGCTCAAGGTCCTAAGAAAATCGTCGCACGAGTGTTCATCAACGGCTTGCTTCTTGTAGAGTTGACTATAATAGTCGTAGACGTGCGAGATGATGTCACGTTGCTTCGTGATGGCATTCTCAGCGTCATCAACAACGGCTTCAATCAACATGGCTTTACACCGTTTCGTCGTTCTCAGGATGTGGTACAGAGAGGCCCGTTCTTCGGCGGCAACGTCCTTGGGGTGGGCTCGCACGATGATGCCTTGCATTCGTTGGCGTTGTATCGCCGTGATTTTCGCTTTATATCGTTTGATCTTTATGTCGATATCGCCAGAAGGATTGTTAGCGCGACTGTACAGTTCTCTCAAACAGCGATAATAAAACTCAATAGTCTGTTTCTGCCAAAAGCTTTTTTGTCGGGCGTAACTCATGAGGGTGAGGCGTAATTTAGGCTTAGCACACTGAGTCCACCACTGGAGAGCGCTATCGTAACGACGTCGTTGCCGCTGGAGCTGTTGCCACGTCATGTTCACTTCCTCTTCAAGTTGGGCATCCTGCAGAAGGCTGACATTCAATTTCCAGTAGCCTTTCCCGCGGTATATTTGCTGGCGGCGTAGGTTAAGGTAACACTGATACGCACAATGGTCGGAGATGTTGACAGGAGCTATGTCACAGTTCACAGCGTGTCGCTGGAGGGCCTCGGACACATAGATCCTATCCAACCGACTGGCAGAATGACTAGTTACGAAGGTGTACGCTACCCGTTCACCGTGCAGTTGTTGCCATGTATCGTGAAGACGCATGCCATGAATTAAATGTTCAAGTTCGATACATCTGTTCGTGTGAGGAGTTTGGTCTCTGTCGTTAAGCACACAATTGAAGTCACCACCGAGGATGAGATGTGCACGATAAGCGCTAAGAAGAATGGGAACCTCGTTTTTATAAAATGTTGAGCGATCTCTCTTATGAGTGCTACCTGAGGGAGCGTACACGTTAACAATCTGCACACCATTCACTCGAAGAGAAATGCCACGACCACTAGGCAGCCGCTGCACATCCGTAAATGGTATACCGTCGCGCAGAAGGATGGCAGTGCCTACAGCATCCTGGAGATTGATGTTATCAATGAGAACGTAACCGGGCACTTCTAAGACTGTGATTACCTCCTATAGGAGGGCAATGTCAACGCTGGTACCATACAAGAAATCAGTTAGCGAACGGAGTTTCACCGCACTGTGAATTCTATTGACGTTAAGTGTGGTAACGTTGTAGGTTTGGCTATCGCACATGATGGTTCAGAGGACAATGAGCTCTGTGTTGGATCGTCCTTCTCGACGTCTTTGAATCAAACTCGTTGGGAACGTCTGGAGTACTCAGAGAGTGGAAATGTCGCAGCGCGATGGTCATGCGCGAGAGCAGCTACTGCTGCATCTCCTCGTCCTGCCGCCACCACGGCTCATTGCTGTCGGGGTGCTTCGCGGTGCGCGCGCCGCCCTGCCCGCCACCGCCGGCTGAGTCTGTCAATGTGGTCGCGTCCGCCTGACCAACACGCGGGGCTGCGATTGACGTCAGCCAGTTCCTGCGGGAGCGCTGCTGCAGCTGCTCGCTGCTCTGTTCGCTCTTCCTCTTAGCCGTGACGGTGCTCTGTTCCCTCTCAGCGCTCAGTAGTGCCTTCAGGTGTTTGGTCTGTTCACGAATGCGTTCTTGCCTCGCGGTGTCCTCGCAGCGCACGGAGCAAGAAGATTGAGGTTCAGTCTCGCTGCCACTTTCTGACATGTGTACGGGTCTCAAATCATCCGACTTTTCCTCTTTGCTACTATTCCCTTTGCTTCTCCTTCGGCGGCCTTTCTTCGTGTCTGCTGCAGTCTCTACCGATAGGGGCGGTTCAGGCAAACTGATCTGCACCCGCTCCTGTATCTCACACGGCTTAGTTTCAGAGGTGGCTGGCGCATCGTTCTTATCCAGCGGTAACTGCCCCGGTGAGGATGACGGTGCCGGATCGACGTCCGTCCTACCGCAAATGTCTTGGGCACTGCATTCCACCTGAACTGGCATCTCCGCCTCGCTAACACGTTCCGGCTGCCGAGGTGGTGGTACCGTCCCCGCGACTACCTCACTCAATAGCGGAACAAGCTTTTCACTACCGTCTGCAGGACGTTCCCGTGGAAGTTGAAATGGACGTCGACGTGTACAGTTCATCCGCAGATGTTCTGTTGAATGGCAGATCGAACAGGTAGGGGGTTGTCCAATGTAAGTTACCTGTGCACGACAGCCGCCAATGGTAACATACGAAGGTATATGCTTTTTTAAGTCCACACGTACACTTCGCACCCCGCTGTTAACTTGGTAGCGATATGCACTCGACCATTTTTCATTGGTAACCGACAAAACAACGCCGTACAGTGACAGGGAACGTGCTATCAGGTCATTAGGGCACTCAGGTGGCACATTAAATACCCTGACGGTTCTCACTCCGTATCCCGAAGGCACGATTTGGACATTGCTAATACTGCCATCATTATGACGAAATGGTCTCACACCAGCATGCTCCTCAACGAATTTCTCATAAGTGTCACTCGAAATAAATTTGATAAATAACGAGTACTGCACAAAGTCCAACTGGAACGTGTCGACTATATCTTCCGGCAATTTCAGATCCTCAAAAATCCACTCATGGATTTCGAAAGCCGTCGGTCGCAAGGCAGCACGATCGAAAACACACTGAACGCTGTTCGCTCTGTTAATTGTCGACATCTTACTTACAACAGTGGTACAGAAACAAACGTTAACAGCGCTCGCACACGCTGCGCAGCTCGCCACCGCAGCACTGCTCGCGACGTAAACACTGGCCCGCGCTACCGCCCGTCACCGCGCGATGTGCACTGGCCGAGTGCCGGAGCACGACTGGTCTGAGCCACCGAGGGCACAGCGGGACTCCTAAGATTGTCTGCCGTGAGTAATGAGTGTAATGGGCAGGGGCGCTACGAATGTAGTGTTTGGACATTAAGTTGGGATTGTGGGTCTCTCGGGGAGCGTGCAGTTACACTATCCTCTGTCCCTCGGTGGCTGAGATGGATAGAGCGTGTGCCATGTAAGCAGATCTCGGGTTCGAGTCCTGGTAGGGGCACACATTTTCAACTGTCCCCGTTGATGTATATCAACGTCTGTCGGCAGCGTAGGCTCTTGATTTAATTACCATTGGACATGTCCGAAAGAACAGACACCACCTTCATATACTTTTGATTTCATGTCGAAGCACCATACGAGTCGATGAGTCATTAGAATAATTCTATCACTGAATTGTTGACAGTAACTCATTCTCTTCCCTAGTTTGCTGTTTATGACGTATCCTATTCGTCTTAAAACCTTTCCTGCTTTGTTGATACTGTCCTATAATCTATTACCTGGAGTCCTTATCTTCTATTTCACCTCGATGACCCACTCTGTATCTAGACTGTACCTTTGCAGTTCTCTTTTCAGATGCTCCAGCTGTCCTATCATGTTAAAATTTCTGACATTCCGTGCTGCTACTCGTAGAATGCTACTCTTCCACTGGTTATTCCATTTTTTCTCATGGTCACTTCACTCTCAACAAACTCTTTCGGAAATTCTAATTGGGGACTAATCCGGAATCTTTTCCCAATTAACAGATCACCTCGCAGTTTTCTTCAATTGCAGGCCACATGTCATGTGGATACGCGTTGTGTGTGTTTATAGCCTGCCTTAAGCATCCTTATATCGTGACAATTGGTGACTGTTCCGCCATTTGGGGGCAATTTTCCACCAGAATGGCAAAAGCGTGCACCGAACATCTGTCTGTTTCTCTTTGAGAAAACCGTTGATAGAACAACTTTGATTCCTCGTACTTGAAGTAATCGGCCACGGTTGTTATTCAAAATGTAGGCAACTGGTTCGATGAAGCCAAGGTCCAGAACGTTTTGATGACTATAGTTCAATTCTATTATCTTGGCGGTTCGCGCATGCCCGCCCAGACGCGGGAGAGTGCTGCGTTGTCATTTGTACGCGCCAAGAGAAGCAGCGCCATAGTATAGTTTGCAAACTTACGTTTAGGGGGGAGCGCGCAGATTCTGAAGTAAAGCCACCACGGCCGCATTAACCCTTTCGCTGCTACGGAGACGTGCTCTCCTCATTCCGCGCTGTGCGCAATTTTGTCATCACTGCACTGCTCGCCTGTGCAGACACATATATGGTGTTTGGACTGCTTTGACACCCTTTATCATTCGATTTCACAAAAACTATTTGGCCCAAAAATTTGATTTTTACTCATCTTCTTGACTGATACCTTCGATGTTCAACGCAGTTATTGTGCAGCATAAGATGTAGTAAACCATTAAGGGAAATTTTGAAGAGTTTGCAGAGGTAAAAGTCCATAGCGTATACTTTCCGTATGGCCGATTTTAGTTGCCACTAGAAATTTCAAAAAATTACTTTCTAAGGAATAAAATTCATGAAGTAAGACACTTCGATATTGTTTTTAAATAAAGAAAATATTGAGCCCCGAACAAGGTTTGAACTCTGAACCTTTCGCTTCACAGCCAAACACTTAAACCATTTCACTAACACAGCTCAGCATTCAATAGGCCCCACGGAGCACATTAAAACATCACGCAAAATACCGACAACACTGTTGGTATGACTATGAATTACTCACGTTTCGTCGAAGTACAATAGGAAATAAACAATTACTGCTGTTCTTTATTGCGAAAAAGCGGTTAGTGAGAATGATACAACCACCTTTCCTTGCTATCGCCGGAATTAGGAGGCTTATTGCTTGTTTGGTTTAGTTAATTAATAGAATATGAAGCAATTGGTATAAAGAATGCTTTTTCCAAACTTTCTATTAAAGAAAGTCTGCTATCAAGACATTGCTTTTGTTCAGTTACTTTATTTATGACTGAACGTTTCTAAAACTGAAGACACTCGTCCGTGCTCTGCACTGCAGTCGAGCTCTGGCAACGTAGTTCTCTGTTCATTGGTTGACTGTGTTTTGTGACGTCAGATGCGCAGAACGAACCTAAACCCGGCCGCCGTCGTAAATGACGCGCACTTTAGTAAAAGTCGCTACCTCTAGTACACGTTGAACCTCCAGAGAGAAATCTGGTAGACATTATAACTTCCGATCTTTATCTATACCTGTACCGCTAGACCAACGTAGGTCGTTTCAAAATTCCTGACAGTACTGGAAGAAACACAGATTAGCGTACAATGTCTCCATGCGCAAATTGGCGCTGAAACGTCCGAGAAACTTAGGCAACGTTAGCACAGCCCTTCTGTAACGGAGCTAAAGAAAGGTGAGGATACCCACCATACCTCTTGGGGAGGCAGACCGTCTAGGGAAGGAGGAGCCCTTCACGTAGCGCAGGCGCCGTTCGGCCGACCGTCGCGTCGTTAGGATTCACGAACAGATAAATATTCATGGCGCTTCCGACGGGGGCGCTGCGCATTCGCGCGAGTTAGGCAGACACTTAGCGAGCCTCGTTACACATGGAAATGCGAGCAGGTGGGAGCCGCTTCACTGGACTAGGCGCGGCTTTCCACGCGAAGAAACCCGCCGGTGCGGCGTGGAGGTAGTGTTAGCAACCTGCAGTTGGGATCTGCGAGGCTCCTGTCGCCTCTCTGCCTGCCTCCGTAATCGCTGAATCGCTGCTCTGCTTTCAGGATTTATGCAGATCGAATGGGCCTTGGTCTCTGCCTCCTAACGATTCATCGTCCCTGAACGGCCGTCGACAGCAAGGCCATCACTAATGGTATATTGATGTACACTGCAAAACGACTGAGAAAAGTGTCCTTCATAAACTTGTATGAAATTCGTGTTTGAATAAAAGCTGCTTTCTTATTTAAAACCCAAATATCGACTGGTTTCAGTCACATAACATCTTCATGGATTCTATCGAAAGATACGTTTTTTCCAAGGAAGTGCAAAGTATACGTGAATACTTACAGTGTAAAGTGTCAGGCAAATCCAACACCTTCCATGAAAACCCTGACATTATAGCAAATCCGGCAGTATGTCACATAGCTCTGAATAAATCCTGACATTAAATTAACCAAAGTAATACGATCAACGAGTGAGCAAATGGAATACCACAGACTAACACAAGAACGCCTAAATGCATGTCATACCTTCCCACCGTGAAACAGACGTTGTTCCGATGGGAGAAACGAGAACAGAAGCCGTGAGCAGAGTCGTGTAGGCTAGGAGGCCCTACGATAAGGGACACCCACATCGCCCGCCGACCGCCAAGACCACCCTCCCCCCCCCCCCCTCAGCCCATGTTAAAAGATAGAGCCCTCCAGAAGAACAGTATAGATCTTACGATAACACTAAAAGGGCCACACCAGCTGCAAGTTTTAGCGTGAGACTATACGCGTCTCCGTTACGTTGCAAACATTAAAAACATTGCCTCACCACGAAAAGTATAACGTTTCTCATTGGATAGACAGAATTTTTGTAGGTGAAGCTTAAGGTTAACATTGAGACCCTGATTGGTCAGTTGAAAACACAGCTAGATATCTTTTTCTTAAACCAACTTCGGGAAATTGTAGTAAGGAGAGGTTAGAGAGAGTTGCTTCCGAGACAGCGAGGTGTGTGGAGCTGCACCGAACGCCACCCCCTGACACTGCCTAACCAACGACAAGCTAATGAACGCACGCGATGCCGCATAACAGCGCATAAGGCTTTACTCAGAACTGCAGAAGTCTCATCTGTTACATCCCCTTTTTACGTAATAATAGTGTCGATCGTCAATTAAAGCTCATGGTATTCACATTTGCTACTTGAAGTTAAAATCTGAAACGTGATGATTTTTCTGTTATAAAATTATTGAGAAGCCACATCAGCCACTGTAATTTACGAAAAGTTAAATAAGTAATTAAAGATAATTGAGGGTCACTGTAGACCATTTTTGATAGTTTTCTCTTTTATGAAACTTAATTTAAACCTAGATTATAGATGTGATATGGCAAAGGCCATCCTTCGATTCATTGTAGAACTTGGAAATCCGTTCAGGGAATATTCGTTCACATTTTTGTTGAACGCAGTTGGTTTTTATCATCCTGTATTAAAATATTTCCTTTCATCAATAGCGCAATTTATGAACAATGTTTTGTGAGTAGAATAAAAATTCCACTGGTAAACTTAACTGCCTTTTCGACGTTATTTTACCAGCTAACTAAAAATAGGAAAGCCTTGAACCCCTTCCACTAAATTTAGTTAGTATTAAGATTCCTTTACAGGGAGTGCAGTGGAGCTGACGCTGAAATCATTAAGTATTTGGTTATATCATCACTAGTCTCACTGAACTCTTCTGAATTCTACATGTCATGTGTGGTCTGGCGTCTCCTTACTAGCAACAGGTCCCAGGTTCAAACTAGTCAATTCCCTAAAAGACACGCTCATTGAGTCGTTGCGTGAAAGTGGTAGGGAGACACGACTTAGAACAAACAGACACCATGCAGAATGTTAGAACAGGGTTAAAACAGTTTAGGCCACAACATCACGTCTGTCGGTACTTAAATAATAGCCTCGTCTCATATGTAGAACGTGCCATGAATTCCAGTACAACATACAAGATTTTTAAAGGCAAACATACTAATAAGCTGCGCAAACAGAGCTGCACTGAAGAGAAGATCAGAGACGTAAATGCTACAATTGTACAAAATATTGAGGATTTGGTCAACGGTCCTTAGAAATTATTTTCGTCATATGGTAAAAAAATATCTCGATGATAAGTTTCTCGCTAAATGCAGGGACTGGACTATCTTTGGCAAACTTCTTGGTATAGTTCCATTTGTAAACAGAAAAAAAAGTTGCTATCTCCAAACATAGAGTAACATCTGTCCCAAGTAGAAATCATTTAAAAATACTAATGTTAAACATTACAATAATCATTGCATATACTCCACGAAATATGTATAAACTGACGATATTTATATCATAGAATTAATGAAACTAATATCAATAATACAAAAACAAGTTAAAATATAGTGTTCAGAAGTAGGTTGAAATGCCACCCAGAATTCATAGGCTACATATTTTACACAAGCAAGTATTTTGTTTAGCAGTCACTTGCTTGGATGAGAAAAACTTTTTTCTGTTTGCCTCTCTAAATATGTCCTTAGTGGCTGAGCCTCTTAATACCTTTTAGCCAAAGCTTCATTTCGATAAATAAAGTCATTCATCGTTACCACCGTTATACAAATGTGACCAACATTCCTTAAAGCCAAATCTGGGCACGTGGTTGTTATGCTATGGTTACTTACCCACCCCTCTCCTTTCAGTATTTTATTAGTATTACTGATATACTAGTCTTCTAATTAAGTAATTATATAGTAATGGTTCATAAATGTATGTGAATGCTGGATGACATTTCAACCAATTTCTGAACTCTGTATTTTAACTTGTTTTTATGTGACGGGTATTATGGATATTATTTTCATTACGTTTATTATATAAATGACGTTCGTTTATATACAGTTCATGAAGTGTATGAAATGATTATACTACTGTTTAAGATTAGGGTTTTATAATGATTTCTGCCTTAAATTGTAAGATCGATGTTACTCTATGTTTGGGGATAGCGACTTCGTTTTTCTGTTTACATGTGAAACTACCAAAGAAGATTGGAATAATACCTCTGCCCAGAGGAGAGGTTAACGTAACTTGCTTTTTACTTTAACTTTTAAGTGACTTTTCTGATCAACAAATTCCAACTCCTTGCCGGTTCAGTGTAAGTTGGAAGGATTTCTGCTCTGCCTTGCTGAGGGAGCACCGGGAGGCCCCCTTATCCTTCGTGGCACACTAGCGGGATGGACACGCTAAAAAATAACTTACGAGTGTCCAGCGGTACATTTCTGTGCAGTCTACGTGACTTGGTAGGCGTGCTCCGATGTGGAAACCGACATTACCGCCAAATTTTCATTAATGGCGTTTCTGTGGCTCGTTAGATCCATCGGGAGAGTCTTCTGTAAGCTTCTGGTAGTTTTCTCTCCACAGAAGGGCTCCAAATAAGACGTATTCCTATGCGCTCTTCTCGGAGTCTTTTTGGTCTGTGGCGTCGCGCAGAAAAAAATATGACAGATGATCGGTCGATGAGGACTGCCAAAGAAACACGGACAAGATGCCGTCTTGGTCGATGGAGTGAAAGCGGATAGCTTTGAGGACGCGAGATCTAAGTTTTTGGGGCATGAATAATACAGTCGAGATAGCTTTGAGTTTGCCGAAAGTGCTGTCAGATATTCGTCTAATTGTATGAAGTTCAATCAGATTGTGTTGGAACGTTATAGAGATTATGAAGAATAATTTGTTGTTGGACACGGTCAGATAACAGCTGGAAGTAACTGGGAACAAACTGAGTACTGAGGTTCCCAGATAAACTTCGGGGCCGGCCGCAGTGGCCAAGCGGTTCTAGGCGCTTCAGACTGGAACCGCTCGACCGCTACGGTCGCAGGTTCGAATCCTGCCTCGGATATGGATGTGTGTGATGTCCTTAGGTTAGTTAGGTTTAAGTAGTTCTAAGTTCTAGGGGACTGATGACCTCAGATGTTAAGTCCCATAGTGCCCAGAGCCATCTGAGCCATTTAAACTTCGGGCGTTGCATAAATCAGAGCTTTGTTGGATGCAACACATCAGACTTGGCATACCGCAGAGGTTTCTGCCGTATAGAGCTGCTCCAGCCTGCAAGCTGAAATGGTACGAAACGTGTAATTACATACGTTGTTATCGACAGTTTGTGCAGCCCGCAGTAACTGACAGCTTCATCAGTGTTTCATATTTACTCTTCTGAAAAATATTTAAATAATGAGACAATTTAGAATCACCGTTTCGGTTCGCGTACGTGTCTAGTTTGTTATTTCACAAAGACTTGGTTCCATAATGATCCACACTGTTGTTGCTATAATTAGCAGAGCTTTAACTTGCCTCCCGCAATTTGTTTCGTACACTCTCTGTAGCTTTCTTTGCTTAAGTTCCAGTGTTCGCTTTCGTTGCCCGTAGTTTCCATTAATAGAGCGTGTTTGGTGTCTGCATGATTAACATTCCGTCCAATGTAGCAATTGTTTTTTCATTGAATAGGTACGGCCCACGCTGATCTTTCTCTAACTTACTTTTCACTCAGCTGCGAATGCGTACGGGAAATTAGACGAAGTAAGTTCCTATTCTTTTATTATCAGATTCCATGTCAGCTGATCAAGAGAATGTCAATAAATGCTGTAGTGCGCAACGCATCTTTAAAAATTTGTCAGTTTCACAGTCCCACGTAGCTATAATCGGTAGTACAAATCAGGAAGGTAACAATTGCATGCAAAGATTTACTAATTGTCATCCTAAGGCTGTACCGAATTAGCTTTACCGTATGTAGGGTTAGATTGAGATCTTTCTCTTAAATTCAGGGCTTAAATTACTCATTTTTTCTTGGATGGACTCAGCTCCTGGCATTGCACTTCTAGTTAACGAGTCATTCAACATTATAACAGAAGAGGTGGCGATGTCTGATGAGGGAAGACACTGATATATAGGCTAGGAAAGATCAGGTTTTAAATATTTAAATATTTTGTCAAATACGTTTCCAAAAATACATTTCTGTTTAATTTCATAGTCTTCCAGCGAATTTGTGTAGCCGACCACCGCTCCCAGTATTGAGCAGAATGTCTGTCTTCAGTTCCCTGGAGTTCATTGATACTAAACCTGAATATCCCCCATAGCTCTTCTCCTCTAAATACCTTTCTCTCCGTAAAGTCCGTTTCTCGCTATTTCGTTGTAGCCCCTATTTCTGCCGCCAGTGAAGGGCATTACTGAATTTCGAATTAATACGTACTGAGACTTCGTGCTAAAATCCTATATCGACAATGATGGCAAAATCATAGATGCCATCGCAACAGCGAATTACACTATCAGATATCAACCTTAATCCTTCGTCCGCTATTAGCTAATAATGTAGGCAAACGACTTATGATGAACGGAAAATTCCAGATTCGAGACGACTGTATGAAGCAGCATGTTCCTCGTCGGATCTCCAGCGTCGGTGCGTAGCTGCCGTTGCCAAGAGTGATCACAGCGGCCGGACGAACTGTAATCCGTGCTCTCTGTGTGACGTCAGTGGTATCGATCTCGGCCGAGAATATTAATGTATAGGGAAACAGTTGCTAGAGTGCTGCCGCTATTAGACCGGCAAAGTAAGTGGGAAGATAAGCTCCCCACCACCACTTCTCTCTCTCTCTCTCTCTATCTATCTCTGTCTCTCTGATAACGAAGGATTAGTGCGCAAAACCAAAGCGTGCGCTCGTTTGAGCGTCTGAGCAGTATCCTGTTCTAAAAGGGAGATGTCGATAAATCACTTGTTCGCGCAGTTAAGTGGCAGACGAAACCTCTGTATATCTTCCGCTGTTGTATGAACCGTCGCATGGTAAGTTTCATTGACTAAGTTAGGCGGAAATGTGTAAGATGCCAGCTCGTTCCTAAATACATCATTTTCCGAACAGTCAGTTAGCTCATATAGTGTATTTTCCAATAACATTCAGCAAAGAGAATGACACACTTTAGGTAAATATCGCATTAAACTGAAGACTTAGGCCCCTTAGTTTTCGACGCTAGGCGATATAATGTTACGATGTAGCGCAATAGTACAGTAGTTGATACGGTAGAGAAAGCATGCTTCAAATGTACCAAATCTAAGTCTTACTAACCTTCCTTATGGTTAATGTTGTTTTCTAAAACTCCAGGCCAAATTTCTGCAAGATTTCCAAACAAGATCGCGGCCGATTTCCTTTCCTATCTGCTCGTCTGTAAAGAGCTTGCCATCGACCGGATGTTAATCTTCAACATTCATTCGTTTGTAAAGACGGAAATACGAGTAACTTGTTATACTACCACTTGTAAAACTGTGGAAACTCAGAAACGAAAACAAAAGAAACTAGTAACTAAAAATGTGAAGTTGCGCCTTGCAGATAGCAATCTCAAGGCGAGAAAGAAGAAGATAGGATTTAACGAAAGTTCTGAAGGTAAGATCACTTGGTCTGTTTCAAGATGATTTGGCTATTGGCAGAAAATATGTTAAGATGATGAGATTCCCAACATTCGAAAACCAATGTTTTTAATTTAAGACTTGTTAAACTTAAAAGGGTCGCTGGTGATATATGTTAAGTTATTATGAGTAAGGATATGTAGGTTTGGAAGATATATCGACGCAGTGAGAAATAATAATGACGTTCAGTGCGGAGCAAACTTATTTGCTTACAGTGGCTTAATGAAATCAATCAGAACATGAATAGTTCCGAGCCCAGACACCACAAAAACAGAAACCGACTTAGGTGTCTTCCTAAAGAAAGAGATTAATGGTTCATCAGCATCCACTAGTTACTTAGCGTAGTGTCGCGGAATAGTAAAGAGTTGGAAACGTGGAATATTGTCAAAGTTTCGTTGCCTATGCTGAGAGCCAGAGACAGTAGGTTAGCCAAGAGGTAAGAGGATTGCACATGTATAGGAATGTGTCGTCACGCAGGGGCAGTGGCCTGGTTACACACAACAGGCGAGAGAGAATTGCTTAGCACGCGGTTTTATGTTAGACGGAGACTTTCGTAGAGTGTAAGACAGAGGTATAGCGTCAGCTGTACTGCATTTCACAACTTCGCATAAGTCTGCCGTAACAACACATAACTCTGTCACAAGAACACCTAAGGGACGAGTACGACAGATAAATCTGCAGTATAAGTGGAATGAATGCGTTCATTACAAACGAGCATGACGTCAGGACGTCGCTCGTGCTTCCTTTAAATACGGCAAGACACTCGCAGTTAGACTTGCAGTTAGATGTGTGGCGCTCAGCTCGGTGATCGACATGTTAATCTTTATTAAGGAGATGTTGCAGTAAGGGCGACCCATCCTGCAGCAGACGTGAGGGGACAGTACCAGCTCCGGTCCTCTCCGCTGCCGCTGTCAATCATCAACCCAGGATTAGCAGACATCGCGGCAGACTCGCTCGCCGCCAATGCTGACCACACCAGTGAGCCATCGTCGAGATCGTGCGGGGCCTAGGCCCTGTGCATCCGCCATCACAACCAGGTGAGCCGACGACGCTGGGGGACTGCAGCCCGTCCCGCACGTCCACCGCGGACGAGCCACCAGGAGGAGCATGGAAGAAGACGGTGTGGGATAGAGTACACTCCGCACTACGAGAACGCCTCTCGAGCGACAGCACCGGGACTCCAACCCAGAGCCTCCTACGCGCAACGGCCTGCTGTCCGTCGCCGAGCCGGGCGCCACCAGCCACGCGTGGCCGAAGTAGGGCATTCCACTGCTACGTCACAGCACGCGGCGCTGCGCTAGCAAGACTAGTGCGGCCCGGAGCTGGTGTCATCGCTCCGAGTCAGCGAGGAGTCGGGGAAGGTCTTTGATATCACCAAGCTCAGCCAGCATGTGTTATGCGTGCCACATTGTACTCGGCACAAATAAAGGTGTCATGAATTAATAATGTTTCTTTTGCATTTCTGACGCGTCCACAGTCATTTCCTAGCATCCTGTCAACTGGAGAGATCACCGCTTGGCTTACAGTCCACCGTAGGCGACCGGGACCACCGGGGTGCATACAGATTTGGTGTCAGAAGTCCTGATGCCCACCGTCTACGGATTTGGTATCAGAAGAGTTCGAACCGCCCACTACAGCACTGGCCTGCAGATCTGGTATCTGGAGTCGTCGACACCGCAGCCTTGTCTTCTCCTACCCACGAGGTCTAGACTATCAACAGACACATGTGCCCCTGTATCAATCAAAAACTCACATCTGTTATTCCTTACAACACCCATCAAGCAACAATCTGTCTCTGTACTAGTTTTCACCGTACTTCTACTTACCGGGAATGTCTTCCGACGGACGAAACACTCCCGTTCCCGTTTAACGCTTTTTCCTGTTTATTCCCATTACTATTCTGCTTACTACGACACTCGTTCGCCTTGTGACTATAGCGTTTACAAGCATAGCACTGCGGCTGTCTGCATTGAGTCTTCACGTGACCTTTCCTCCCACAGCGGTAACAATTCCTCTCTGACGCTAAGATGCGTTTATCGTTGCGAACCCTTGTTGCAATGTCTATCTCCTGCAGATGCGTTGCAAAACGCAGTGCTGCAGCTACATCCCCCGGATTCCTCATCCTAACCCTACGAGAAAATACTGCATGAATTCCCCTGATGAAAAAGTCGAGGGCTCTGTTTTCTGCCTCGTAGTAATACACGATCCGCATCAGGATTAGCCGATAATTCATAGGTCTGCAAATTAATTTTCTGTATCCTATCTGAAAAAGACACCACTGTCTCACTGACCATCTGTGTCAAATTAACTAACTTCTCCTAAAAAAATCTTGCACTAATCTGCTTACGATATCTTTGTCGTAAGCCATCTGCCAATTCTTCAAACATTCTCGCCTTTCTAAGCGTCTCATGGTACATCACGAACGTCTTGGCTTCCCCTACAAGTCGCAAATTTGCCATACGTAACGTAGTTACGTCCGACCAATTGCTCGTTGCAGCTGTTGCCAAACCATCGTTAATGAACGCTGTGACATCTTCTGTTGTTTTACTCGAGAAAGGCGTGATCAGGTTAGCTACTGAAGGATATATTGCAAGGTTGGACATTGCTACTGACTTGCACTGACTTGTTACCGTTGTGGGAGGAAAGTTCACGTGAAGGCTCAATGCAGACAGCCGCAGTGCTATGCTTGTAAACGCTACTGTCAAAAGGCGAATGAGTGTCGTAGTAAGCAGAATGGTAACGGGAATGAACAGGAAAAAGCGTCAAACGGGAACGGAAGTGTTCCGTCCGTCGGAAGACATTCCCGGTAAGCAGAAGTACGGTGAAAACTAGTACAGAGACGGATTGTTGCTCGATGGGTGTTGTAAGGAATAACAGCTGTAAGTTTTTGATTGATACAGGGGCACATGTCTCTGTTGCTAGTCTAGACCTCGTGGGTAGGAGAATACTAGATACTCCTAGGTATAGATTATGTGGAGTAGGGAATAATGAGTTGCAATCATTGGGTACAACACAGCTCGTGTTTAAGATTGGAACTGTAGAGTTCGGAGAGCAAATGGAAGTGTTGCCAACTGTGGGACAAGGGTGTTCTGTGATTCTCGGACTGAACTTCCTCGATAAACACCATGCCAAAATTAGTCTCTCACAGCCTGCTGTTGAACTTAGTGGAAACTTGTTTTCAATGGGTACAACAGCTGTAAATGTTTATACGTCGTGAGGTGCATCCGTTGCTAAGATGTCACCAATTGAACCGCGTACAAGGGCATTAAAGATGATTACGCATGTCAAAGTGCCTTCGGGTACAGGGAAGTTAGTTTGGTTGTCAGTAGGTACCGATGTACCACAGCAGAGACTATGTGTGGTGGAACCACTGCAGAGCAATGAAGCATTGGATGAAATGCATTGTTTTATTAGGAGGAGAGCTGTGCGCGTAATGGATATAAATGGGGAACTGATGATTCCGGTCAGTGTAGATAATTTTGGGGCAGATGAAGTGGATCTCGCAAAGGGTTTAGTGGTAGCAAGTTTGGAAATACTCGACGTTGAGGATATAGGTGAATCCCAAGGTGATTATAACGTCAAGCAAACCGTCAAGGCATCTGTACTACGTGATAAGATTCGTCATTTGGAGAATGGTGATCGGAAAGCTATGGAAGCTTTGTTATTAGAGTTTTTAGATTTGTTTAATTCAGAAGGTCCATTACCAGCAACTCCTACTACATAGCACCGTATACCGACTGGCGATAGTCCGCCGGTCTATAGAAAACCATACTGGATAGCGAAACACCTACAACCACTAGTGGAAGAATTTATTAATCAACAGCTAAGGGACGGTATTATAGAGAACAGTGAAAGCCCGTGGTCTGTCAACATAGTGGTAGTTCCTAAGAAGTCATTGGACGGTAATAAAGAGTATAGGTTTTGTTGTGACTATCGTTTTTTGAACACACGAACTGTAACAGATGCGTATCCAATTCCGAACATCACGGAAACGTTGGACAATCTAGGTCGGTGTAGATGTTTTTCGACACTAGATCTAAAGAGTGGGTACCATCAGATAGAAGTAAGTCCCGAGGATAGACCGAAGACGGCCTTTACAACAAGCCTTGGTCACTTTCAGTATCACAGAATGCCATTTGGGTTGAAACGCTCCTGCTACTTTCCAGCGTCTGTTAGACGGTGTGCTTCGGGGACTGAAACCGAAATTGCTATGGTATACCTCGATGATATTGTTACTTTTTCGCGTAATATAGAAGAGCATGTGGAACGACTGAACGAAGTATTTAGCAGGCTAAGAGCGGCAAAACTTACGCTTAATGTCAAGAAATGTCAGTTTGCTCAGACGCAAGTGACTTATCTTGGGCATATTATCAGTCGGGATGGGGTAAGAACGGATCATCGTCTAACGTCGGCTGTGCGTGGTTTTCCAGTACCACAGACCACTAAACAAGTTCAGCAATATGTCGGTTTATGTAATTACTACAGAAGATATGTAAATGGGTTCGCGGAAATTGCACATCCATTAACAAAATTGTTAAAGAAAGGTGTTAAGTTTGAATGGACAGCACAGTGTCAGAAGGCATTCGAGAAGCTCAAACAGATAGTAACATCAGACGCAGTGTTGATACTTCCTGATTTCGAACAAGAGTTCATACTATCTTGTGATGCTAGTAATATTGCTGTAGGTTGTATTCTTTTTCAGAGGGCTAATGGACAGGAACATCCAGTGGCTTATGCTTCCAGGCAACTGAATAAGGCAGAGAAGAATTATGCAACCACAGGGAAAGAAATGTTAGCAGTGATTTACGGTATCTCGTATTTTCGCTGTTATTTGGCTCTGAGAACTATGCGACTTAACTTCTGAGGTCATCAGTCGCCTAGAACTTAGAACTAATTAAACCTAACTAACCTAAGGACAACACACACATCCATGCCCGAGGCAGGATTCGAACCTGCGACCGTAGCGGTCACGCGGTTCCAGACTGAAGCGCCTTTAACCGCACGGCCACACCGGCCGGCCGCTGTTATTTATATGGGCGTAAGTTCAAGGTGATTACCGGTCAGGCAGCATTGAAGTGGTTGTTGGGATTGAAAGATTCTTCGAGTCGTTTAACGAGATGGGCACTGAAACTAAGTGAATTTAAATACGAGGTACTTCACAAACCAGGGGTAAAACATACGAATGCACATGCGCTTAGTAGAAAAATAGCAGCTGTACAAGTTGTGGGCATAAGTGAGAAGGAGTGGACAAAAGAGCAAGCCACTGACAGAGAGTGTCAATTGTTCCGAACGCAACCGCAATTTGAAATGCAGGATGGGTTGCTTTGCAGAAAGACGAAGTGCGGACTATGCTTCGTAGTACTGGAGTCGCTGAGGGGAGAAGTGTTGAAACAAGTACACGACCATGTATTGTCGGGTCATGGTGGCAAAAGAACGACTGAGAGGCGGGTAGCTGAAAGGTTTTGGTGGAAGACACGTCGCAATGATGCAGAGCAGTATGTGCAAAATTGTATACCGTGTGCACAGAGAGCAGATTTAAGTCATCAGAAAATTCAGTTACAGAGACTACCTGAAGCGGATCGTCCATTCGCATTCATAGGATTAGACATAATCGGAGCATTTAACAAGACCCAAGCGGGTAATCGATACATATTAACAATATTAGATCATTTTTCCCGATACCTGGTAATGGTATCTATTCCAGATCAGAAGGCAAGCACTGTTGCGCAAGCCTTAGTAAATAACTGGTTGCTGAAGTATGGTGTGCCTGATACTACAATTACAGATCAGGGTAGTAACTTTATGTTGGAGCTGATGAAGCAATTATGCCGTTTATTGAAAGTTAAGAAGTTGCGGACAAGCCCATTTCATCCTCAGTCGAATGGACGAACAGAAATGGTTCATAGGACGTTATTTAAGATGATTAGTCATTACGTAAATTCAGAACACACGGGTTGGGACACGTATTTAAATCTGCTGACAAGCGCATATAACGCGAAAGTTCATACAGGAACGGGGTTCTCTCTGTATGAGATAATTTATGGTCGGAAAATTCCATCACCATTTGATGTGCTCAAACCTCAGGTAGGTTGACAGGATGAGTCAGTGAAGAATTTCGCCAAGAAATTGAGAGAGATTTGGCAAAGGGTACGGCGTGCTAATACTAAAGCTTTGGAGAAACAAGACAGTGTTGGGCAAAGAACAGGTAAACTGCCCCAATGCAGAATTGGTCAATGGGTATTGTTGGCTAATCCTTATGTTCCGAAGGGTAAAACGAAGAAGTTTTTGACGAAATATTCTAGACCATATCAGGTAAATGAAATAGTGTCTCCAGTTGCAGTTACCAACCAAGTCGTCAGTAGTTCATGTGAGCAGGATTAAGCCGTTTAAGGACGCAGTGGATGCGTTATCGCAGATTCCTTCAGCAGTAACAAAGGGTGTGAGGGTACCGAAGCGAAAAGAACAGCAGAAGAACGTTCCTTATGCACTTAGGTCTAGGGATAAGTAGATTAAGTGTCCTCGGGGAGGAACATGTCGTATTTATTGTTATTAGGTAATAGGGTATGTGTAGTTTTCACTTGTCATTTGTGTGTTTTAGACGTGGTAAGGAAGGGAGCGATTGACATGGCTTCCTTTTCCTTCAGGTGTCATGCCAGGATGTGGCCCGGGAAACTTTTCGTCAGTCTGGTACTGCTACACTGTTGCAGCGGAGAGGTGGTGCAGGTGCAACCACTAGATAAGGGAATTCTGTTTTCAAGACATTTAGATGTGGTATTGTCAAGCCACAGGTGGACAATTGTGTTCATGTATAATATATGGGGAGTGAGAAATAATGTACGGACACTACAAGATAGGTTTACGGCGCTACAGGCGGCCATGGAAAGGAGGGGTTGTTTCAAGACATACGGAACGAGTATCAGGAATTGAAGCTCTCATACGAAAAGCTGAGAAAGCAGCTGCAACAAGTAACGGAAGTGGTCCCAGTGGTTCGCAGGAAACGAGGGTGGCTAGGTGCAGGGGGAAATTTGCTGAAAACAGTATTTGGATCCGCGGACGAGGAATATATAAGGAGCTTAAATAGTACAGTGGGGGAGGTGCAGGAGTTGGCGGAGGAGACAAAGTCGAAAGTGGATTGGCACACGACACGTATAGGTAACATGGAGCTGGGGATATTGAATGTCACTAGAACATTGCGGGAGTTGACGTCAGAAATGTAACGGTATGCAGCAAATTCCAGGACAGTGTTGAATTGGGATATAGAGGCTATACAGGCGAGATTGAGCCGAATAGACAGGAAAATACGAGTAGCAGCTTTATTGAGGGCATTAGCGGACAGGGTGGATTATGCGCGTGTCGAATTGGAAGCGTTATATGAAGCTATGCATCACGCAGTGCATGGGCAATTGAGTACCACTTTGTTAGGTCGAGATCATATGCTGAAAGCGTTGCTGAAAGCGCAAATAGAATTCTCGGAAGGAGTGCGTCATGTCGTGCCTGCGGCGAAGCGGAATTTACCGTTATTCTATCGCATGTCTAAAGTGAGAGTAATTACGGATCAAGCGAGTATACACGTAGAAGTGTAAATACCAGTGATGAGTATCAATTCGCGGTACCAGTGTTATATAGTACACCTGTATCCAATTAGATGGGGTGCACTTGTGAAGTGGGTGCAAGTGCAATCTCGGGAAGTGTTGTCAGTGTCAAGACAGAGGAGTGCTCATGTGGTAATGTCTACGGAAGATTTGACAGACTGTTTCAGGAGAAGTGTTTTTATTTGTCCAGCAAAGGAGGTGGCAACCCTCAATCATTTGTGTGAGATGCAGTTGTTCTTGGGTAATATGGGAACCTTACAATGCGAAAAGAAGGTGCTACTTCCGGGACCGAAATTTCACAAAGTTGGGGAACATTGGATTTACTCTGTGTTCGAACTAGAGACCGTAGTTGCCACTTGTTACAGAAATGGTAGATTGACAGATATATCAAAGCTTGAATTGCAGGGCAGTGGGTTATTTATTAATGGCACTGGATGTGAAATAGTGGGGAAGCATTTTCATCTACCAGCTACTTTCACGGGTACAACAAAGATTAACGTGACACGGCCTATCTTGTATTATCCAGAGGAACCACCACACATATTGCCTCGCCAGAACCTAACGTTTATTAACGAGTCCTTGGATCCCACATTGCTACAATCTTTAGATAGCCTGATTATCTCAGAAAAAGGGCAGATCTCAGTTAATCAACTACTGCACCACATGCAGCAATATCGGGAGAAACGTAAGCAAAACACAATTATATTTGGTGTGTCAACGACTAGCATAATCTTAGTGCTAGTGTTTATTTGTGCAACTTACTTTTGTATACGGGAAAAGATGTCTCGTTCGGAAATAACAACCAGACATCAAATACCTATGGGATGGATCGGGAATAGTGGAACGTAATATAAATAGATAACCAATGATACGACTGGAATCAGTATTAAATGTAAATAGATTATTAACGGATAAGAAAAGTTTGACAGTGTTGAAGGAGTAGTTGTAAGATACCCGTAGAATATAAGGAAGTGTGACGTGCACAACCAGTAAGTCCAGAATTGTAAAATTCGGGACGAATTTTCTTGAAGGAGGGGGATGTGTAGTGTTGCGGAATAGTAAAGAGTAGGAAACGTGGAATATTGTCAAAGTTTCGCTGCCTATGCTGAGAGCCAGAGACAGTAGGTTAGCCAAGACGTAAGAGGATTGCACATGTATTGGAATGTGTCGCCACGCAGGGGCAGTGGCCTGTTACACACAAAAGGCGAGAGACAATTGCTTAGCACGCGGGTTTGTATTAAACTTATACTTTCGTAGAGTGTAAGACACTTCATAACATCGCGTAAGTCAGCTGTAACACCACGTAACCTTGTCACAAGAACACTTAAGGGGCGAGTACGATAGATAAATCAGCAGTATACGTGGAACGAATGCAGTCATTACAAACGAGAATGAAGTCAGGATGTCGCTCGTGCTTCCTTTAAATACGCCAGCTTTGATAGCGACAAGGCACTCTGAGTTAGATGTGTACTGGGTCGCTGCGTAGCGCTCATCTCGGTGATCGACATGTTAATCTTTATTAAGGAGATGTTGAAGTAAGGGCGGCCCATCCACCAGCAGACGTGAGGGGACATTACCAGCTCTGGTCCTCTCTGCTGCCGGTGTCAATCATCAACCCAGGATTAGCAGACATCGTGGCAGCCTCGCTCGCCGCCAATGCTGACCACATCAGTGAGCCATCGTCGAGATCGTGCGGGGCCTAGGCCCTGTGCATCCGCCGTCACAACCGGGTGAGCCGACGACGCTGGGGGACTGCAGGCCGTTCCGCCCATCCACTGCGGCCGAGCCACCAGGAGGAGCAGGGAAGAAGACGGTGTGAGATAGAGCACACTCCGCACTATGAGAACGCCTCTCGAGCGACAGCGCCGGGACTCCAACCCAGAGCCTCCTACGCGCAGCGCCTTGCTGTCCGCCACCGAGCCGGCCGGCCAGCCAGGCGCCGCCAGCCACATGCGGCCAAAGTAAGGGCATTACACCGCTACGTCACAGCACGCAGCGCTACGCTAGCAAGACTGGTGCTGCCCGGAGCTGGTGTCATCACTCTGAGTAATCGAGGACTCGGGGAAGGTCGTTGATATCACCAAGCTCAGCCCGCCTGTGTTACGCGGGCCACGCTGTACTCGGCAGGAATAAAGGTGTCATGAATTAATAATGTTTCTTTGGCGTTTCTGACGCGTCCACAGTCATTTCCTAGCATTATGTCAACTGGAGAGGTCACCACTCGGCTTCCAGCCCACCGTAGGCGACCAGTAAAAAGACGAACAGAAAAAGATTTTATTATAAATGATAAAAAAAGACGATGTTAACGAAAAAGAAGAGAAACAAATAATGTACAACCAATTAACAGCGTAAACCCACAGAGAGATGTGGAATATCACAAAGAAAAGTTAAGTGAATGCGAAGAGCAATTCAGCACCAACGTACAGAAAATTACAGCAAAAAATGCAGACAACGTAATGGAATCAAAATACTTATCCCACAACCCAACAATCAAATCAATGAAATTCATGGTTCAAAAATGGCTCTGAGCAATATGGGACAACTTCTGACGTCATGAGTCCCCTAGAACTTAGAACTAACGTAATCCATGGCCGAGGCAGGATTCGAACCTGCGACCGTGGCGGTCGCGCGGTTCCAGACTGTAGTGCCTAGAACCGCTCGAAATTGATGGAACAAATTATCTATGCAAGAGAACCCGCAGCATTCAGTTTACAAAAGCTCTTTATCACAAATATTGTTTAGTTATTCTAATGTTGTCAAAGTAAAGACTTCTTTGCTTGACAAGACGAATATGCAAGAAAAGTAGACGAATCTTTAATCAGAATTTCATGTATCTTCCAGCATGAGCAACAACTTTGCAGACAGTATGAATTCATAGACTTGGAGTTAATAACAAGCTGATAAACTAGAAGATGATAATCATTTATTTAATATTGTATTTCCTAATCTTATTCTCGCGAACATTGCATCTCAGGAAAATATAACACTTCATTTTCAACCCAATCAAAAATTAGTATTCTGAAATGCGATACGCTTTGTTGTATGATAACTGTTCATTACAAAATTGAGAAACCAACTGACACTTTCCAAACATCTATAAACACTTTGGATGGAGTAGATTTTTTCCGTAATGTATATGTTTCTTTGAAGTTCCGTGATCCTAATACGTTTGGCACCACTACGTTAAATGATACGCAGGAATGTGTTACGTGTGTCGCTTGAGTCCGATGTGGAATGCACTATCACGAAATTGAAACTCAAAGTAAAACGAGAAGCATGCGGTGTGGTAAGCCTAGTAACATATCGAAGAATACAGGGGACAACTATTGGACTAGGAAAACAGAATGTTATTATCCATGTAAAAGAGCTGTCAGATATTAATCTGCTGTACCAAAGACGTTATTTGTCCTCATTTAAGACGGGCCTCTTTTCTAACAGAGACATTTCGGGTAAACTAATCTAAAAAACTAGTTAACTCAGGCGCATGACGTCCTCATTCAGGCGCGCCATCGGACGGAACGCAGATCGATACTCGTTAATTAGTAGCTTATTTATTCCTATTTCATTTTAAAATAATATTAAATGTCTTGGCCTATTTCAACAATAAAATATAATTAAAAGTTAACAAATATGCAAACGTATAATTACTGTGTAGGCAAGCTGATTCCAAAACTAATGTTGCGCTATTTATACATATCTTAACACGAGCCGCTGCACGTAAAGTATTTTTGTGTCCTCATTTGACTGAAATACTGAGCCAGCAACCCACCAAAACGAAGGAGATGTTGTCCTGAGTGAGATGAACAGAAGTTAGCATATCACTGATTTTGGGCACACAATTTTCCCGTAACTTGCATTAACTCTGAATGTGTATTGCGCAATGACAAAGTATTTTATTCGTTAATTTTTACTGACCCTAATTTTTTTTTAAATTTCGGTAGTCTTTAATGTGTTACTTAAGAGGTGTGCTTTAACTTTCTTTTAAAAGTGTTCGTTTTAATAACTGATTTCAGTTCCTTCTACAATTTATTGTGCAGCTTAATTTCCTGGTAAAAACTATCGTTTGGAATTTTTTCCCTCTGGATATTAATTCATGATTAAGGATAGAGCTGCTACAGTACTGACCACCAATATTTTTCACAATATGCGAAATGGATTCCTAGCTGTACTTAGTGCAAATGTAATCCATAATTCTGCAGATATATTTTTACAATGAGCCTGGTTCTTGTTTTTAATACCATTCTAATGGCCCTTTTCTGTAGTTTGAATATTGTGCCCACATTTTCCGTACTTGATTCTCAATGATACTGTAGCTACAAAGTCAGTGTACACAGGAATATTATGTAACTGCGAGGCACTTGAGGCTAGAGAAATATGACAGAACTCTAACGCCATTAAAATATGATGAAATTCTCTCCTCTGCACGAGAAAGCCACACAGAATGTTATTCCTAAAGGTTGAGCCCTGCGCAGTATCCCTAGAGATCATACGCGTTCCTATCATGGAGTAACCTCAAGCCAAAGTACTGACACGCCCACGTACGCCGTTTCCCAAAATACTGATAGGGTTGAGAGTGTTCCGTGAGAGCGTCAAATGAACAGTCCTCGAGGAGTCACAATAGCCAGTTTACGAATAGAACGCTGTCCCACAGCTACTCGGACAATTAAGTAAGGAGTGACAGAGCATTAGCCGAGCTGAGCGGGGCGTTTGTGGGAAGGAAGTGGTAGCTGAGAATACGAAACACGATAATACACTAACGAGAGATGTCTGCCTAGAAAGTGCAAGGACAGAGAGCGTATTAATTGAACGGTCTCGGATAGTTACGGTAAGATAACCATCTGAGCGTTGGGTAATAACGATTGGCCGAACACGCTCGCACTGCGTGCCACTCACCACGTATGAAAAGATGGTGCTGCGTGACATTCAACTCTTACCTACCTAGCGCTTTCTGTGGCGATCTACAATCTCCACGTAACCAGAACCTGTTAGTGGCGTCCATAGGATCTCTCTGGGCCTTCTTCCTTCCCTGCTGTCCGAACTGTGAGCTGAGCTGTACGATCACAACAAGCACTCAGAAAGGTATATCTAAGATTCCTGACCATGTAATCGGTTTCTGGCACTCTAACTGCCGTTGTATATGAGGTCTGTTCCAAAACTTCCGGAACATTAGTAATTTCGCTCCAATGGTGGGTTGGAGCGAAATGCAGTTTGCATCGCTGCACATGCCTGTGTTTTATGTGTGACTGCCGGAAGTTGAATTGGTGTATGCTTGTTAGCTATTGTTCAGTGCTGTATTGAGTATAACGTTATGTCGCCACAGTTTACGAATTTCGAGACGGCAGAGTTAGAGGAGCCACGCGTCTGCATTAAATTTTACGTGAAACTCAAGAAACCTTTGCAGAGACACACAAAATGATGCAGGAAGGCTACGGTGATGAGTACTTCAAGCCGTACTCGGTGTTACGTCTGGTTCACACGATTTAAAAATGGCCGGATGGATGTTAAAGATGACCCTCCTTCAGGATGCCCTTCGATATCTGCCGCCCAGATAGTCAGAAACACCACAGTAAATTTAGAAGTGGAATGTATGCCGTAAATGACAACAGTTTTAAAAAATTAAAGTGAAAGGAATCCAACAAAGATTTTACAATTTATAAAATTTATTAGGACCTCAGATGCATATCCTTTGTTACTCTAGCATAATTGTTCTTCATTCTACATTCTGTCTTTTCTCAAATTCTTTTTGAGTACTGCAGGACGAGAGCGGACCAGCTAAATGCACAGGAGAGCAATTTGCCCAGTGCCTTTTCTGACAACTTCTCCTTCGCAAGTGCTGCCGAAACGCCGCTTTCGCTTCATTGAACGACCTTTTGCCCTCACAGCTTGCCCCCCCCCCCTCATCCCCCCCCACGACCAACACCCCTTCTTGTAGTGCCCTGCTCCTATTCCTACTCCTACCACCAAAGCCACACCGCAGCAGCGCGCAAAGCACGACGACATTCCGGCAGGTCACCTCAAAAGAGGCTCGCACAGAGCACCAGGGGACAAATAAATATGCGCAGGAGAGGGAGGAAAAAAAATAATGACAACAGCGGAACGACTTGGTCGTTGGTGGAAGGTCAGGAACATTAAAGAAATTGTACATGCCAATCGAAAACTGGCAGTCCGAGAGAATGCAGAAGAATGTAACATTTCAGTTGGATCATGTCATTAAAAACCTGACGCAGCAACTTGGAATGTATCGCGTTGCCACCAAGTTCGTCCCACGGCTCGTGAGTCAAGACAAGGAAAAAAATCGAATGTTTACATCCAGTGAACCAGTATAAAATCAAGTGTAGCTACATACTGTTTATTTGTGTACGTAGCTTAATAATGCACGTTATAATACCACAAGGCAGTGCACTCACCAGCACTGCGTCTAGCTACACTTGGTTCACAACATAATGTTCCTGTAACACCTCCATCTGAAGATGAGGCTGCAGTGGCTCGAAAACGTTGGCATGGTTGAATAAATCGTAAAAAAGCGACTGGTTGGATATTTATTACCAGACGAACGTCATGGAAATACAGAAAGAATTCGCCCAACAATCTCTGAAGATCTGGATCGCGCACAGGAGAATGAAACGTCCCTTATGAGAATCATAACAGATGATAAAACGTGGGTCTAAGGTTATGATGCCCCCAGGGGCTCGGCATTCAGGTGCCGGGTACGGGCTTGGCGACCCCGGGGAATGCATGGAGCTGTGGGAGGAAGAATGGCTGGCGGTGACGGCCAATAAATTGCGGTTGGTGAAGTCAACAACTCGGCCGTGCCGTACCTCCTGCCGGGTGCTCAGGCGGGAAGAATTGACCCTCACGCGTCTTCGGATTAGGCTCTGTCCTCCCACACATAGTTTTCTATTACGGCGGGAGGATCCGCCGATTTGTGATGCTTGTGTTGTGCACATATCTGTCCGGCATATTTTAACAGTCTGCATTTTATACCGTAATGGAAGGGCAGAAGCACAAGTTGCTGGGGATCTGCCCTGTGTTTTAGCTAATGATGAGACGTGTGTGTCTAGGGTTTTAAAGTTTGGTGCTGTGTCTGGACTCTGGCCTAAACTTTTAGGCTGGAGGTTTTAGTGTATTGCACAGTGGCTGGCTCCTCCCCTTCTCCCTGCAGTCAGCCAGCCACTACCAACTGCTATATTGTTTTACCTCCCTCTACCACTTTCTTCCTGGGTTTCCCATGTTTTACTGCTGGCGGCATGCTTCGTCCCACGCTTCGGTGTGGGTAGGCACATATTTTTCCAAGCTAATTTCCTGTGCCTTACGTTCTGTTTTATCTTACTGTTCTGAGTCTGCCGGCCGGGGTGGCCGAGAGGTTCTAGGCGCTACAGTCTGGAACCGCGCGACCGCTACAGTCGCAGGTTCGAATCCTGCCTCGGGCATGGATGTGTGTGATGTCCTTAGGCTAGTTAGGTTTAAGTAGTTCTAAGTTCTAGGGACTGATGACGTCAGAAGTTAAGTCCCATAGTGCTCAGAGCCATTTTTTTTTTGTTCTGAGTCTTTTCTTGACACTCATCTCAATCTGTTACTGAGCGGGCGCTAAAGACTTTGCCGTCGTGCGCCCTTAAAACCCTCTCCATGCTCTTCATCTAATGTTATGATGCTGAGACCAAGGTTCAGTCTTCACAATGGGTCGGGAAAGGTTCTCCAAGATCAAAAAACTTCACCAGATCAGGTCAAATGTCAAAGCCATCAATTCATCAGGAATGCATGCCACGGGGACAAACTGTTAATCGATAGTAACATCGAGACGTATTGCGACGCCTGAGAGAAAATGCGAGAAGGAAACGGCCAGAAATGTGGTGTGACAATTCATGTCTCCAGCGTTACGATAATGCATCCGCACATTCATCCCTGTTGGCGTGTGACTATTGCAGAAAGAAATGAAAGCATTATGCTGTCTCATCCTCCGTACTCTCCAGGCCTGGCCCCTGTGGATTTTTCTTATTATTTTTTTTTCCAAAGTTGAAAACCTCGTTGGAAGAACGAAGATTTGCAACGATAGATGAGATAAAAGAAAATTCGTAGACGGCGCTTCGCGCGATCCAGCAAGAGGCGTACCAAGACTGCTTCCAGAAGTGGAAACGGCGTTGAGAGTGATGTATCAGTTGTGGAGAAGGTATTTCGAAGGAGACCAAGCACAATAAATAAACGGTAAGCGTAAAAAAATTTGTGGACAAAGTTCCAGAATTTCTTGCCCAGGCCTCGTGTGTGTCACATTTTGCCACGTTGTTCCACCACAGTTCTTTCCACACACCGTCGTCCATAAGCTACATAGTGGAACTGAGAACTTACAGAGAGGGCTGTACAAACTGAAGTGTGCCACCATCCAGTGACATGAAGAAAAAGAACATAATTTTATTTAAAGTCAACTGTACAATGCAAATGACATGTAGTCGTATGGAAGTATATGTATGCTACTTCAGAAACGAGCACAGAAGCTATAACGAACAGGGGAATAATAGATTAAAAATAAAAAGAATCCACAATACCCACGTTCCATTCCAGAGTGACAGCAGTTCGCGAATGAAAAGCCTTCTCCATTTCAATTTGCTCGTCGTTCTCTGAAATTACCAATCAGATGAGCTATACTGTGGGGTGAATTCGCTTTCGCATTTGTTAGCGTTGTCGCGGCACTGAATCATGTCCGTTTAGCACCGATCACGGCGACAGGTTCAGATTAATTGGACCCGACCCGCCCGCATGCTGTATCGATCCCATGAGGGCCGTCACGGAAGAAGCGCCCTCAACTGCTCAGACAGCCTGTATTGTACAATGGCTCGCGTACCTCTATCAGGCAAGTAAAACTAATAATTCTAAATTATCCCTTCGTCACTCTGTGGTGAAATAATTTCTTACTTAAGAACGGCTATGACAAAACTGCGATATTCTTTTCGTTTCGTTTGTCACAATAAATAACTTCCAGTATAACAATCAAATTTCGTACTTCTGTACAGGTATATAATTTAAAGTACCCCACCATGTTTTTCTCTATGTTAAGACTACTACAGAAGCTACTGTAGAGATTTTGAGACACTTTTCACTAATACGCTGATTCATAAGGAATGTTTGTGTATATAATATACTACACCTACGCCAAAGCTCTGAAATCGAAATTTCGTAAGCCAGTAAGCAGAAGAACAGCTGCGAAATAGGAAGAAGGAGACATATAGATCAACATCTACGAAATTTGCCGTTGAAGATGCCTTTCAAATAATAAAGGCGAAACGTGTATGGCAAGAAAAATTTGCTTTAGTCAGTTGTGTATAGAAGGACTAAAGTAATAATTATGCACATAATATTACACGCAACTTGACTTGTTAATTCTGTTCAACTGATCAGACAAGAACTTTGTCGTGTCTGGCAGAATGACAATATCATCAGCAAACCACAAAATTTTTTAATTCTTCTCCATTAAGCTTAATTCCTTTCCAAATTTCTCCATGGTTTCCATGCCCCTCTTGAATAATGTTGTACAGATTGAATAATATCAGGGAGGCTAAGGCCTTGTCCCACTCCTTTCTCAATTATTGTTCCCCTTTCAGGTCCATTAGTTTTTTACTCTGGTCTGTACATGTTGCAGGTAATTTTCGCTCCCTGTGTTTCATTGCTGCTACCTTTCACCATTTCAGAGAGTGTATTCCAGTCAACAACATCAAAGCTTGATACAAGTCTACAAAGGTTAACAAATGTATTATTTTGTCCAGTTTGGTTGAAGAACACCGCAGCTTGCACTGTAGGAAATACTACAACCAGCCACACTTTTTTTTAAATGGTTTTATTGTACTATTGCTAGTTTCGACCCTTAGCCCATCATCAGTTGATAGTGTTGATTTCTTAGCAAGTTTTACATTTATTTCTCAAAACATAACAAAGTTTTTGCTATTACATTTGCGTCATAAAATTTTGGATTACATAGTTTTACACATATACACTGAAGCGCCAAAGAAACTGGTTTCGGCACGCTTATTCAAATACAGAGATATGTCAACAGGCAGAATACGGCTCTGCGGTCAGCAACGCCTATATAAGACAACAAGTGTCTGGCGCTGTTGTTAGATCGATTACTGCTGTTACAATGGCTTCCTGAACGACCATTTCACGATTGTACCTTGAATATCAGGAATCCGGTAAAACATCAAATCTCCGACATCGCTGCGGCCTGTAAAAGATCCTGCAAAAATGGGACCAACAACGACTGAAGAGAATCGATCAACGTGACAGAAATGCATCCCTTACCCAAAGTGCTGCAGATTTCAATGATGCGGCATCAACAGTTGTCAACATGCGAACTGTTCAACGAAACATCATCGATGTGGGCTTTCGAAACCGAAGGCCCACTCGTGTACCCTTGATGACTGCACGACATAAAGATTTACGCCTCTCCTGGGCCCGTCAACACCGACATTGGACTGTTGATGACTGGAAACATGTTGCCTGGTCGGACGAGTCTCGTTTCAAATTGTATCGAGCGGATGGACGTCTACGGATATGGAGAAAACCTCATAAATCCATGGACCCTGCATGCCAGCAGGGGACTGTTCAAGCTGGTGAAGGTTCTGTTCTGTTATGGTGTGGATTGTGTGCATTTGGAGTGATATAGGACCCCTGATACATCTAGATACGTCTCTGATAGATGAAAAGTACGTAAGCATCCGGTCTGATCACCTGCATCCATTCATGCCTGTTGTGCTTTCCGACGGACTTGGGAAATTCCAGCAGGACAACGCGACACTCTACACGTCCTGAATTGCTACAGAGTGGCTCCAGGAACATACTTCTGAGTTTAAACGCTTCCGCTGGCTACCGAACTCCCCAGACATGAATGTTATTGAGCATATCTGGGATGCCTTGCAACGTGCTATTCAGAAGAGATCTCCACCCCCTCGCACTATTACGGATTTATGGACAGCCCTTCAGGATTCACGGTGTCATTTCCCTCCAGCACTACTTCAGACATTAATCGAGTCCATGTCACGTAGTGTTGCGGCACTTCTACGTGCTCGCGAGGACACTGCACGGCATTAGGCAGGTATACCAGTTTCTTTGGCTCTTCAGTGTATATGTTCTACACATTCCACTTACTTAATGAAAAACGCTCCTTTACATATTATAAGATAGAGATTTGATTTTCTTTTGCAATCCATGTTGATCAATGAACTGGACTAAATACAAGATAGCGGATACATTTGTTTACAGCGGCTGCTATCTGATATGTCAAAGAACGTAGATTGGGGGTGTATGGGCAAATTGCATGGGAAATCTGTTTGTGGACTAGGTCTGATGGATAATGCCTGTCTGTGAAGGCCTTGGTGAGACTTTCATCATGCTGGGGAATGGATTTCTTGTCACTGCAGACATTTCATCTGTATGGGGAAGCTGTATGGGAGAGGATTTTGGTGTGAAAAGGCTGGCAGCTGTCAAAGTGCATGTACTGTTGGTGATTGGTTGATTAAATACAGGCAGAGAATAAGCCATCAGAAAGGAAAAGGTCAACATGGTACGCTGGCTTCAGGAGTATCAGTTGAATCAGATGAGAGAAAAGGTGTAGAGCTTGTGGAAGAATGAGGATAGGGTGTCTTGACCCTGAGTCCAGATCATGAAGATATCATCAATCAATCTAAACCAGACCATGTGTTTGAGGTTTTGGGAGTCTATGAAGGTTTCCTCTAGATGGGCCATAAATAGGTTGGCATAGGAGGGTGCCATACAAACATCCTTGGCTGTACCACAGACTTGTTTGTAAACCTTCCTTTACAGGAGAAGTAGTTATAAAGTTAGTTAGGTGTATGAAGAAGGAGGTAGTGGGCTTGAAGTCTGAAGGACAATGGGTAAGGTAGTATTCAATTGCGGAAGGACCATAGGTATGAAGGATGTTGGATACAGGTTAGTGGCGTCAGCAATGATCAGTAGGGAGCCATGAGGTAAAACGATGGGGATAGTGGAAAGTTGGTGAAGGAAGTGGTTGGTATCTTTGATGTGGGAGGCTTGATTATGGGCAAGGGCCGGCCGGTGTGGCCGTGCGCTTCTAGGCGCTTCAGTCTGGAACCGCGTGACCGCTACGGTCGCAAGTTCGAATCCTGCCTCGGGCATGGATATGTGTGATGTCCTTAGGTTAGTTAGGTTTAAGTAGCTCTAAGTTCTAGGGGACTAATGACCACAGATGTTAGGTCCTATAGTGCTCAGAGCCATTTACAGCATTTGATTATGGGCAACTAGTTGAAATGACTGTCAATGAGGGCTGAAATCCTGTTAGTGGGGGCACAATAACCAGTAGCAATAGGGTATCCAGGATTGTTGAGTTTGTGTAATTTCAGAGGCATGTAGTAGGTGAGCTTTACGGAGGGGGTGTGGTAGGGGGGGGGGGGGGGTTCATGGGTCAGAGGATTAAGGGGAGAGTTCTTGGATCATCTAAGGCTTTAAAAGGGATTGGAGGTTATGTTGGTATTCTGGGATGGAATCACTTTGACAGAGTTCATAGCTGAATGAGACAATTGGCAGAGGCCTTCTGCCTGGTAGTCACTGCAGCTCAGCATGACAGTGGTGTAGCCTTTGTCTGAAGGGAGGATGATTAGGTCAGGATCTGTTTTGAGAATGTATGGCTATCCTTTCCTCTGCTTAAAGGCTAGTCTTCTTAGGAAGGACCTGGTGAACGATAGTGACACCAAGTTAGAACTCTCGGGTAAAGAGGGGATGGTTAGGTGGGAGGGGGCAAGATCTCATTTGGATGGTGCTATGCAGTGAGAAAGGTAGGGTTCAACGTTGGAATTAGGTTGGCTGGGGTTGGAGCGACCGGTGGCGACTTCCGAGTCCCAGCATGTCAAGTATGTCATCCACACACAACACTTAACTATCCAACTGCACGAACAGTTGGTGCAGCATCTCATGCCCCAAATTCTTCTCGCCAATGATTGATTGGTGCATGCTTAATGGGGGACTGCCTCAAGGGTCACTGCTGGAATAGTTACTGTTTCTTATTTATATAAGTGATATGCCTTCTGATATGACATGTGATTATAAAATATTTCTGTTTGCTGACTACGCTAGCGTAGTGAAGGATGTTGAGTCCAACAAAGGCAGTGTGTCAAATAATACTGTTCAAGACGTAAATTCGTGGCTCATAGGAAATAAATTTATGGTAAATCGCAGCAAGACTCAGTTTTTACAGTTTCTGCTTCACACCTCAATGAAAACTGACATAATAGTTAGAAGAAATGAGTATATGAGTAGTTTGTCTGAACAATCCAAATTCCTAGGTGTTCAGACAGATAGTAAGCAGTTATGCAAATTAGTCTACTACGCTTATTTTCATTAGCTTACAACATACGGTATTATATTCTGTGTTGTCTTTTCCCATTCACAAAAAATGGCTGAGAAATGGCCAATTCGAATAATATGTGTGGTGCAAGCTCACGAACCTCTTGTCAGGAGTCTGGGGATTCTGACCAATACATATTTCCTTTAATCTCGTTTATTTTGAACAATTACAGCTTATTCCCACCAATTAGAGGCTGTCACTCAGTTAATACTAGGTATAAATCTGATCTGTGTTTGGCTCGCGCCTGCTTGACTCTTGAAGAGAAAGGCATAAAGTATTCTGCTTCATCCATTTTCAATAAGCTACCACGAGAATCAAAAAATCTTGGCAGTAATCCACGCATTTTCTAGTCCAAACAGAAGAATTTCCTCTTGGCTCACTCCTTCTGTTCTGCCCGGGAGGTACCAGGAAAAAAAATTGAACAGGTTTCTGTTTTATATTATTGAATATGCTAATATATATTCAGTAGGGTTCGCGTAAATTTTATTTACGTATTACTAACTTTTCTGACGTTAATTTCATCTACTGACATGTTCCATGACCATAACGATTTTCTCCTCAATTTGATCCTACGGAAATAGACACGTAGAATAAAAAAGAAATAAAACGGTCAGTTGCGAGTACGACTCAGGCTCTGAAGGTTCTGCAAAATCTTAATTGTCCCTAAGGAAAATAATAATAATTTCGTATGGCCCAGTGGCCTCGTGCAAGCCTTTCTATTGGACGCCACTTCGGCAACTTGCGTATCGCTAACCTTTCGCAGCTATCCAACCGGAGAACGGGGACATACAGTTTAAGGAGGAATCCAAACCACGTGTCGTTTCTGGCGAGCCCTCACATTGTCGAGAGGCGAAGGCTGTGTTAAAACAAAGACTGCAAAATTCGTGACTCGACCGAGATTCGATTACGCGACCTCTGGGTTTCCAGGTCCAACAGGTATGTTTGTAGTTCATCTACAGGTTTTGATGAGTGAGTCTGTGAGTTATAAGGTATGTGACGAACGGACCGTAGACCTTAGTAACTGACATAAATTTCAGCTTGATACCTCTACCTGTTCCTGTGGAAAGGGCTCTTAAGCGTCTGACAGACAAACAATAAATCGCAAAAAAAAATTTTTTTGTTCTTTGACATAACTAAAAATTAACAATTTTTGAATTTTTTGCTTTGCTTGTACTGCGAAACTTGCTCCTTCTCAAATTTCATGATTACAGGTCAAAAGGAAATACCCTGCAGGTTCTGACGATTGAGTTTGCGAGTGTCAAAATATGTGGCATAAATGGCCGTATGTTCTGATTTCTTT
The DNA here is from genome assembly GCF_021461395.2 of Schistocerca americana. Taxonomy (NCBI): domain Eukaryota; kingdom Metazoa; phylum Arthropoda; class Insecta; order Orthoptera; family Acrididae; genus Schistocerca; species Schistocerca americana. Next base: position 668,812,886 of record NC_060120.1, read on the forward strand.
GAGTTACAAGATTAAGTTTTTCACACCGTCAAGGGACCGTAGATCATAGTATCTGACATAAATTTCCCCTTGATGCCTATACCCAGTCCCGAAGAAAAGATGACTTAACAACCGAACAGGCAGACAGAAAGACAGACAACACTGTGATCCTCAACGGATCACACCGTCAAGGGACCGTAGATCATAGTATCTGACATAAATTTCCCCTTGATGCCTATACCCAGTCCTGAAGAAAAGATGACTTAACAACCGAACAGGCAGACAGAAAGACAGTCAACACTGTGATCCTCAACGGATCACACCGTCGAGGGACCGTAGATCATAGTATCTGACATAAATTTCCCCTTGATGCCTATACCCAGTCCCGAAGAAAAGATGACTTAACAACCGAACAGGCAGACAGAAAGACAGACAACACTGTGATCCTCAACGGATCACACCGTCGAGGGACCGTAGATCATAGTATCTGACATAAATTTCCCCTTGATGCCCATACCCAGTCCTGAAGAAAAGATGACTTAACAACCGAACAGGCAGACAGAAAGACAGACAACACTGTGATCCTCAACGGATCACACCGTCAAGGGACCGTAGATCATAGTATCTGACATAAATTTCCCCTTGATGCCTATACCCAGTCCCGAAGAAAAGATGACTTAACAACCGAACAGGCAGACAGAAAGACAGACAACACTGTGATCCTCAACGGATCACACCGTCAAGGGACCGTAGATCATAGTATCTGACATAAATTTCCCCTTGATGCCTATACCCAGTCCTGAAGAAAAGATGACTTAACAACCGAACAGGCAGACAGAAAGACAGACAACACTGTGATCCTCAACGGATCACACCGTCAAGGGACCGTAGATCATAGTATCTGACATAAATTTCCCCTTGATGCCTATACCCAGTCCCGAAGAAAAGATGACTTAACAACCGAACAGGCAGACAGAAAGACAGACAACACTGTGATCCTCAACGGATCACACCGTCAAGGGACCGTAGATCATAGTATCTGACATAAATTTCCCCTTGATGCCCATACCCAGTCCTGAAGAAAAGATGACTTAACAACCGAACAGGCAGACAGAAAGACAGACAACACTGTGATCCTCAACGGATCACACCGTCGAGGGACTGTAGATCATAGTATCTGACATAAATTTCCCCTTGATGCCTATACCCAGTCCCGAAGAAAAGATGACTTAACAACCGAACAGGCAGACAGAAAGACAGACAACACTGTGATCCTCAACGGATCACACCGTCGAGGGACCGTAGATCATAGTATCTGACATAAATTTCCCCTTGATGCCCATACCCAGTCCTGAAGAAAAGATGACTTAACAACCGAACAGGCAGACAGAAAGACAGACAACACTGTGATCCTCAACGTTTCACACCGTCGAGGGACCGTAGATCATAGTATCTGACACAAATTTCCCCTTGATGCCTATACCCAGTCCCGAAGAAAAGATGACTTAACAACCGAACAGGCAGACAGAAAGACAGACAACACTGTGATCCTCAACGGATCACACCGTCAAGGGACCGTAGATCATAGTATCTGACATAAATTTCCCCTTGATGCCCATACCCAGTCCTGAAGAAAAGATGACTTAACAACCGAACAGGCAGACAGAAAGACAGACAACACTGTGATCCTCAACGGATCACTACGTCGAGGGACCGTAGATCATAGTATCTGACACAAATTTCCCCTTGATGCCCATACCAAGTCCTGAAGAAAAGATGACTTAACAACCGAACAGGCAGACAGAAAGACAGACAACACTGTGATCCTTAACGGATCACACCGTCGAGGGACCGTAGATCATAGTATCTGACATAAATTTCCCCTTGATGCCTATACCCAGTCCCGAAGAAAAGATGACTTAACAACCGAACAGGCAGACAGAAAGACAGACAACACTGTGATCCTCAACGGATCACACCGTCGAGGGACCGTAGATCATAGTATCTGACATAAATTTCCCCTTGATGCCTATACCCAGTCCTGAAGAAATGATGACTTAACAACCGAACTGGCAGACAGAAAGACAGACAACACTGTGATCCTCAACGGATCACACCGTCAAGGGACCGTAGATCATAGTATCTGACATAAATTTCCCCTTGATGCCTATACCCAGTCCCGGAGAAAAGATGACTTAACAACCGAACAGGCAGACAGAAAGACAGACAACACTGTGATCCTCAACGGATCACACCGTCGAGGGACCGTAGATCATAGTATCTGACATAAATTTCCCCTTGATGCCCATACCCAGTCCTGAAGAAAAGATGACTTAACAACCGAACAGGCAGACAGAAAGACAGACAACACTGTGATCCTCAACGGATCACACCGTCGAGGGACCGTAGATCATAGTATCTGACATAAATTTCCCCTTGATGCCTATACCCAGTCCCGAAGAAAAGATGACTTAACAACCGAACAGGCAGACAGAAAGACAGACAACACTGTGATCCTCAACGGATCACACCGTCGAGGGACCGTAGATCATAGTATCTGACATAAATTTCCCCTTGATGCCCATACCCAGTCCTGAAGAAAAGATGACTTAACAACCGAACAGGCAGACAGAAAGACAGACAACACTGTGATCCTCAACGGATCACATCGTCGAGGGACCGTAGATCATAGCATCTGACACAAATTTCCCCTTGATGCCTATACCCAGTCCCGAAGAAAAGATGACTTAACAACCGAACAGGCAGACAGAAAGACAGACAACACTGTGATCCTCAACGGATCACACCGTCGAGGGACCGTAGATCATAGTATCTGACATAAATTTCCCCTTGATGCCCATACCCAGTCCTGAAGGAAAGATGACTTAACAACCGAACAGGCAGACAGAAAGACAGACAACACTGTGATCCTCAACGGATCACACCGTCGAGGGACCGTAGATCATAGTATCTGACATAAATTTCCCCTTGATGCCTATACCCAGTCCCGAAGAAAAGATGACTTAACAACCGAACAGGCAGACAGAAAGACAGACAACACTGTGATCCTCAACGGATCACACCGTCGAGGGACCGTAGATCATAGTATCTGACATAAATTTCCCCTTGATGCCCATACCCAGTCCTGAAGAAAAGATGACTTAACAACCGAACAGGCAGACAGAAAGACAGACAACACTGTGATCCTCAACGGATCACACCGTCGAGGGACTGTAGATCATAGTATCTGACATAAATTTCCCCTTGATGCCTATACCCAGTCCCGAAGAAAAGATGACTTAACAACCGAACAGGCAGACAGAAAGACAGACAACACTGTGATCCTCAACGGATCACACCGTCGAGGGACCGTAGATCATAGTATCTGACATAAATTTCCCCTTGATGCCTATACCCAGTCCTGAAGAAAAGATGACTTAACAACCGAACAGGCAGACAGAAAGACAGACAACACTGTGATCCTCAACGGTTGGGAATGGAAAGCTAAAAATGAATGATCTAGTCCCTGTTTTCGCCATTTTTTGGGATAAATTATCGGTAAAATCCTCCTTGTGCAAAAAGTGGTTGTACTTACAGGCTCACAAGAGTTCTGTAAATAACTTTTCAAGAACGGATTGTGATTAAAACCTGCAGGATTTCGTGTTCCGTTAGTTTCATTTCGACCTTCGAGCAGCCTTCGGCAGCTACATGAGGACAATATGTTCCCGGTGCAGGTAAAATCGGTCCACCGAGAGAGAAAAAGAAATACCATACCGAGAAGACTGCAACAAAACATATTCCATTCTACATCACCAACTATCGATGACAATATTTGGCGAAGTAATGCAGTGCGTGTGCTTTGCTACCAGACTGTATGATGACGGAGAAACTTTCGTGAATATAAGCCAAATATGTTTTCTCTAGAAAGTTTAAAACAATTTAATGGCGGAAGTGCGGCATTTATAACGCCTGCAAGACGACGAGACAATTACTGCTTTCCCCGTTTTTCCGACGAATATCACACCATCAAGTGTTGGTTCAAATTGCTCTGAGCACTATGGGACTTAACGTCTAAGGTGATCAGTCCCCTAGAACTTAGAACTACTTAAACCTAACTAACCTAAGGACATCACACACATCCATGCCCGAGGCAGGATTCGAACCTGCGACCGTAGCGGTCGCGCGGTTCCAGACAGTAGTGCCTAGAACCGCTCGGCCACCCTGCCCGGCCCAGCAAGTGTAGATCATCAAATGTAACTCAATTAAAGTATCTAATTTTATATACGAAGTTATCTTGTTCGGCTTACAATTCCTTGCTGGAAATTTATTTGCGATCCCAAATTTTATTTTGCCTCTCCTTTTCAGGCTTTTTATGAAAATATTAATAAACACAGTGTACTGAACATTATTCTGGTTTACTTGTATTGTAAGTAATGTAAAAATTGAAAATTAATAAAGAAAAAGTTACTCCACAGTGGTTCGATCTTAGGGCCCTCGAATCACCGTTCTATACGCTTTCCTTCACGCCAACCGCTCCCTAGTTAGCGTGTTAACATAAATATCCCACGACTCGCCCGCCCTACCCCAGAAATGCTATTTCTGCTAAACGGTTGGCCATATGGAGCTTCCGCTTCTTCTGTCTTTTTCATTTCCTGCCAAACCGTGTGTATACTATAAATTTGGACGAAATTGGTGATGACGAGTAGACGTGATCGCCTTGTTAGTAGCTTCTTGGTCCGAACTGATTTTGGTCACAGGATTTTTCTTGTAATTTTGTTTTCCTTCCAATCTTTACGATTTCTGCTTATCTGATTACAATTTATGTTTTCGTAGCATAGAGGTATTCTTATTTAATAAAGCTGCTGTTATATCAGTTGTGTGTGTTGGAGACGCACGTATTGTTCAAGACATTTTGGGCGAGCCATAGTCTGTTCCTAGAATTTTGCACCCAAATTCAGTATCTGTCTTTTCGATTCCATTTCCGTCGATGTACTTAAACTGTTTAACATTACTTTTTGGATACTTATATAGCGTATTTGAATTCGTTACGTATCCCTGTTATAGTGACAATAACCGCGTAAGAACGCCTTGACACGTGAGAAACGTCACGCCTGCTGTCCAGATTACCAACTATACGAACCAGAAGTGCTCATGTTGTGTACACAATATCGACCCAGGACGGGTCCGTATGACATTGCTGAATGCAATCATACTAAGTACACGTTCCTCGGAGCCTCCATTCACGGACACTCCATCATGATGCAGCAGTATCGAGGAACGATAAACTCTACTCTCAATAGGCCACTGTCTACGGCTATCGAATTCCGACAGAAACTTAGCCGTTTCTTCTTCCTATTGGAGGGGATCCTGTCACAATCAACTAACATCCAAATTCTGAATGGTAAACCCGCTGCGTAATCTTTTCTTATGCACGGAATGCACGAGGGGCGCCGGCTGCGGTGGTCTAGCGGTTCTAGGCGCTCAGTCCGGAGCCGCGCGACTGCTACGGTCGCAGGTTCGAATCCTGCCTCGGGCATGGATGTGTGTGATGTCCTTAGGTTAGTTAGTTTTAAGTAGTTCTAAGTTCCAGGGGACTGATGACCATAGATGTTAAGTCCCATAGTGCTCAGAGCCATTTGATCCATTTGAACCACGAGGGGCGTTAAACAAGTAACGCAACACGTTTCTTTTTCTTTCTTTCTTTTTTTTTTAAGCAGATAGGTTTTATTCAGGGTTCCAATGCACCATATTACTCCCAACTGTTTTGACTACAAAACCCTGTTATTCAACATAATTTCCATTCAATGTGACGGCCTTACGTCACCTTACTGGGAAGACTTCTATCCCCGCTTGGTGCCACTCAGCTGGTCGACATCGGAGCCAACGTCTTGCTGCATCAATAACCTTCCCATTATCCACGTACTGTTTCCAGAGGAGTACATCCTTCATTGGGCCAAACAGGCTGTAGGGTGAATGAGAAAGAACAGTCTAATAAAGTCTTGTGAGCTCCTTCCTGATGCACAGACTGATGTAATGTCTTGCGTTGTCATGGAGAAGGAGAAGTTCGTTTCCACTTTGTGGCGACGAACACGCTGAAGTTGTTTCTTCAGTTTCCTGATGGCAGCACAATACACTTCAGAGTTGATCGTTGCACCATGAGGGATGCCATCAAATAGAATAACCCCTTCAGAGTCACAGACGACTGCCGCCATAACTTTACTGGCTGAGGGTGCAGTTTTGAACTTTTTATTCGGAGGAGAGATGGTGTGACGCCATTCCATGGATTGCCGGTTTGTTTCTGGTTCGAAGTGATGAAGCCATGTTTCATCGCCTGTGACGATATTCAACAAACAAGTTGTCACGATCAGCCTCGTAAGGCACAAGTAATTCCGCACATGTGGTCCTTCGTTGCTCTTTATGGTATTCTATCGAGGAACCCGGCGGGCACACACATTTCAGTATCCCAACTGGTGGACGAGTGTGTCAGCACTACCAAAAGAGACATCAGACTGAGCAGCGAGGTATTTGACTGCGATCCGTCGATCACCTCGAATGAGAGTGTCCGCACGTTCCAACATTGCAGGAGTCACAGCTGTGTGCGGCCGGCCGGCAGGACGGAGACCGGAAAGCTTTAAGCGACTTTGTTGCGATGATGACAGACGCCTCGCCCAACGACTCACTGACTTTTTGTTCATTGCCAGGTCTCCGCGGACATGTTACAAGTGCCAACTGCAGTGCTCTGGTTTTCTGCCAAAAGAAACTCAGTGACAGCTCTCTGCTTGGAATGCATCTCCATTATAGACGCCATTTTGAAGGCTACGTGTAGCGTCGCCACCTACCGGAACTTCCGGAAACTATAAGAGCTGAATCAGGAATATTCCACAATGTCCTACAATAAACTCCACATCATTTCAACTGAAACTGGCACAAGGAAAACTTATTGAACTCCACTCCTAGATGGGGCTACTCCTTCCTACTTCGTGTGGCTGTTCCAAATGCCAGTCATTTGTGTATCCAAGCATGCTAATTTGATGTTTGTTACATACCATCTTCACATGGTTGCAGTTTTAGTGGCCAGAAGTGTAGTAATGTAGTAATACGGCAGAAGAAATAATTTCTTGTAATGTTACCGGTCTATTTTTTTTCCTTTATTGAATTCCGATTCCCCCCCGAAGGGGGCGGGCTAGCAGTAGCTTAGTACGCTGCTCTGCAGCCTACAGACTTTTTAAAACGTAAGAAGAAGAGAAGAAACAACAAAAGCAGGCGATAAAACGGTGACTTAAATTGTAAAACGACGGAAAATTGTGGAAAGATAAAACATAAAGCAAAGGGTAGGCAATGCTAATAAAATACACAGGACTCAGACAAGTAACGTAGTAGACAGACAATTAAAAAAACATGGCGACAGTCCGATTTCTGTTTGCAAGAGATATAAAAAATCACACCCAGCGACAGTATGACGTCCGTTTGCAACACTTCTGAAAAGACGCAAAACACTGAACACTCACTGTAGATGGGGGGGAGGGCGGGGGGGGGGGGACCTGGACAGATGAGGGGGAAAACAAGGAGGGAGGAGAGGAGAAAACGAAAGGGGGTGGTGGGAACCAAAGGAGGGAGAGGACTCATAAGGGGGGGGGGGGGGGAGGGGCAGGGCTGACACGAGAGGGAATGGGAAAAGGCAGAGGAGGGTAATTCAAAAGGACTCGGGGGAGAGAAAGGGGAGGGGGGGGCAGAGAGAGGGTAGGTGGGGAAAAAAGAGGATGAAAGGTGGGGGTAGAGAGAGCCCAGGAAAAGGAGAGAGGAAAGGAGGGCGAGTTAGGAGCAGAGTTGATAGGAGGGATAAATGGAGGGAGAGAGGGCATCATCCGGGAGGGGGAATTGATGGAAGCCACCTTGAGAAAGGAGATGAAGGGTGTAGAGATGGAGGGTATGGGGGGACACAACAGTGAAGACGCAGCACGGGGCGGGGATGGAAGAGGAGAGGAGCAACCAGGGGGTGCGGGGGATCAAGGCGGCAGTAGATGTAGAGTATGCGGACATGTTCGAGGAATAGGAGCAGATGAGGGAAGGAATGAGGTCATAGAGGATCCGTGTGGGGGACGGGAGGTGTATACGGAAGGGGAGGCGGAGTGCATGACGCTCAAGGATCTGGAGGGACTTATAGAATTTGGGGGGGGGGGGGGGGGGGCTACCGGTCTAGGATATTTATTCGTTTTATCATGTTGCATAGACAGTAACCGGTAAGGGTTATGGTGAACGATTCAATTGGATTAGACTGTGCATCATGGCCAGGAGTGTAACTATTCACTTCTGTTATCCTATTAAGTCACTAGCAACATTACATCCACACACAAAAATAAAACACTTATTTCCCTTAAACAGTTACAATCAATACCCTGCACGGAAAACAACGAGACAGAATTACCGTAAAGTCTGACTAAGATGGCACTAGGCTTTTAGTTTCTGTACTGTCAGCGCCCCTGCTTTGACTGTTGTTAAACTAATCGTAGAATGAAAAATGCTCCGCTCCTATAATAGCTCAAAAAAACGGATATGTCTTTGGCTGAGTTAGGAATGTGAAAAAGAGAATTAGCTTTTCGACTTATCTGGCAGCTTCAGACATTTAAATCAAAACGTCTTGACACATTCCTGCTTTTTCACTCGTTAGTATTTAGTACCCATGACATGTAAATAATGCATAGAGTCAAGTAGAGTAACATGATACGTACTGTCATGTTGTATAACATGACATATGTCATCGTGTTAACCAACATGGCATTTGTCATGTCGTCCACCATGGCACAAATGATTTCCAAATAGAAAAAATGGTTCAAATGGCTCTGAGCACTACGGGACTTAACATCTGAAGTCATCAATCCCCTAGAACTTAGAACTACTTAAACCTAGCCAAGTTAAGGACATCACACACATCCATGCCCGAGGCAGGATTCGAACCTGCGACCGTAGCGGTCTCGCAGTGATATTTTATCCAACCGTAATTATGACATTAGGCTTGGGAACTGACGCATATTTTTGTTGACTCGGGCGGCGATTGATCGGGTGTAGGCTCATTTATTGCCTTTAGGACTATGTTGCTTATATCGTGGCAACTGATAAGGCTTTCACAAAACAATATGTATTTTTCTACGTTCTTACAAAATATGAACCTTTTCGTACAAGTCTGGAACGTAGAAGTGCCACGAGAAAAAAGCTCACAAAAACGTGGTTCTTCACATATTATGATACACTGGATTTTTGAAAGCAAGTTTCCATTTTTATTGTAGGAACGTTGTTTTATTTATTTGACTCATTTTAAACCGTTTCCACCCATTCAAGAAACGTAAGAAAGAATTTTACGTGCTACATTTAGGTCAACTTCAAACCATCGTATCTTGACAACAGGTAAAGATTACTGGATAAAAAATTTCGTTTTGGCTTTATTCATTTATTTACTTTCGTGCAAAGTTTCAACCCATTCGTACAGTTTAAAGCACGGAAGGGACACACTTCAAAAACTCTCAGAAAAAAGTACTTTTGCACATAAAATACACACGAACTAAGATTTTTCAAACGATTGAAACCTATCTTATAACAAGGCCGGATACATCGGTGTACCAGATTGAAACCATCAGTATCGCTTCATTCCAGGGTTATTTAAGGGTGAATGTTTTTGCACGTAAAATCCAACTACGTAAAATCCGATTGGTGCACATAAAAATAGTGCCATTAGCTGAGCATTAATTTCAATACAATTAAAATTTTTTGCGAAAGGAACTAATTGAATCGCGCAATTTGCCTGTACGCCAGCTCCGGTTCGTCGTTCAAACCTAGCTTAATGCACTTAGATACAGTAAAACTGGTGTTCGAATGGCTATACGAACTGTCACTGGTCAGGGCTACATCAAAAACTTTTTACCCTTTTTAACTAGCTCAAATAGGAACCGAGTACCAAAGCCCTCCAAACCGCAATTCTGCGAGCGGCCTTTCCAACATACACTCCTGGAAATGGAAAAAAGAACACATTGACACCGGTGTGTCAGACCCACCATACTTGCTCCGGACACTGCGAGAGGGCTGTACAAGCAATGATCACACGCACGGCACAGCGGACACACCAGGAACCGCGGTGTTGGCCGTCGAATGGCGCTAGCTGCGCAGCATTCGTGCACCGCCGCCGTCAGTGTCAGCCAGTTTGCCGTGGCGTACAGAGCTCCATCGCAGTCTTTAACACTGGTAGCATGCCGCGACAGCGTGGACGTGAACCGTATGTGCAGTTGACGGACTTTGAGCGAGGGCGTATAGTGGGCATGCGGGAGGCCGGGTGGACGTACCGCCGAATTGCTCAACACGTGGGGCGTGAGGTCTCCACAGTACATCGATGTTGTCGCCAGTGGTCGGTGGAAGGTGCACGTGCCCGTCGATCTGGGACCGGACCGCAGCGACGCACGGATGCACGCCAAGACCGTAGGATCCTACGCAGTGCCGTAGGGGACCGCACCGCCACTTCCCAGCAAATTAGGGACACTGTTGCTCCTGGGGTATCGGCGAGGACCATTCGCAACCGTCTCCATGAAGCTGGGCTACGGTCCCGCACACCGTTAGGCCGTCTTCCGCTCACGCCCCAACATCGTGCAGCCCGCCTCCAGTGGTGTCGCGACAGGCGTGAATGGAGGGACGAATGGAGACGTGTCGTCTTCAGCGATGAGAGTCGCTTCTGCCTTGGTGCCAATGATGGTCGTATGCGTGTTTGGCGCCGTGCAGGTGAGCGCCACAATCAGGACTGCATACGACCGAGGCACACAGGGCCAACACCCGGCATCATGGTGTGGGGAGCGATCTCCTACACTGGCCGTACACCACTGGTGATCGTCGAGGGGACACTGAATAGTGCACGGTACATCCAAACCGTCATCGAACCCATCGTTCTACCATTCCTAGACCGGCAAGGGAACTTGCTGTTCCAACAGGACAATGCACGTCAGCATGTATCCCGTGCCACCCAACGTGCTCTAGAAGGTGTAAGTCAACTAGCCTGGCCAGCAAGATCTCCGGATCTGTCCCCCATTGAGCATGTTTGGGACTGGATGAAGCGTCGTCTCACGCGGTCTGCACGTCCAGCACGAACGCTGGTCCAACTGAGGCGCCAGGTGGAAATGGCATGGCAAGCCGTTCCACAGGACTACATCCAGCATCTCTACGATCGTCTCCATGGGAGAATAGCAGCCTGCATTGCTGCGAAAGGTGGATATACACTGTACTAGTGCCGACATTGTGCATGCTCTGTTGCCTGTGTCTATGTGCCTGTGGTTCTGTCAGTGTGATCATGTGATGTATCTGACCCCAGGAATGTGTCAATAAAGTTTCCCCTTCCTGGGACAATGAATTCACGGTGTTCTTATTTCAATTTCCAGGAGTGTATTTCTTACAACGCGGAGATCGATTGTTTTTCCCGACAATATTTTAATTGCCTCTTGACTATAGTTAAGCTTTTGACGGAAGTTGATATCGATTATCAGCGACCTGGAAAACAACAACGCTGATAAGTTAGCACAGTGGTAAGGCACTGAACTCGCATTCTGTGTTCAAATTACCGTCTGGGCTATCCATATTTATGTTTTTCGTGAATCGTTTAAGGCAAATGCTGGGATGTTTCGAACTTCATTCGCCATCTTTCCCGAACAGGAGCGTGTGCTCCGTCTGTAATGACCTAGTCGTCGACAGGATGATGCACTCTTACCTTCTTTCCCTCTTTATGTCGATTGATGAAGTATGAAGGATTTGTATTGAGCGACAGATTGTTTGCTCACATGACTGCTAAACATGTGGTTAATGATTCGCCGGTTTCTGTGGCAGAGCGGTTCTAGGCGTTTCAGTCCGGAACCGCGCTGCTGCTACGGTCGCAGGTTCGAATCCTGCCTCGGGCATGGATGTTTGTGCTGTCCTTAGGTTAGTTAGGTTTAAATAGTTCTAAGTCTAGGGGACTGGTGACCTCAGATGTTAAGTCCCATAGTGCTTGGAGCCATTTGGTAATGATTCGGAGCACCACATTAGATGAATCCCGAAATGCTGCTCACAGAAACTCACAGCTAGTTCCTATCGAATTCTTCAAAAAATTTGTTAAAGGCCCCTTATCTAAAAACTCTTTGCTCTACGAGACTGCGTTATATACTTTCTCACAAAGCGCTCTAATTACAATTCAATCTTGATTTATTTGTCTAAACAAATCTCTCGATGTACGATCTTTGAATTCACGCTACACCATGCTATATCTAGTCCATATCCGCAAGCCATCTTATAGTGTGAGGCCAAGGGTACCTTTGTACACTAATGTCACTCCCCCCCCCCCCCCCCCCCCCCCCCTCCGTTTCCGTTCCAGTCGCGAAAAGCCCTTGGTCCTTAGGATGAACGATTGCTGGTAAGCCTTCGTGTAAGATAGAAATTCTTTAATTTTACCTTCGTGGTTTTTTGGTAAGACAACGTAGGTGGGACAGTTATGTTGGTTGACTTTTGTATGATGGTAGGTTCTCGGGATATCAACAGTAAAGCATACCGTGATGCAGGACGCTTCTCGAACGCCTCTCTTGTAGCTTCTGCCGCTGGAGTTGGCTAAGCATTACCGTGAGCTCACAACGAAAATTTGTCCTTGGAACTTTGTAAGTACGTAGATGAACAGAGTATGTTTATCAAGGTCTGCACCTTCGTAATTTTCGATATTTCTCTGATCGTCTCCCGTTGGCTGAACAAACCTGACCCCCCTTACCCTGCCTTCCTCTGCACCCTATCGGTATCCTCTGTTGTCATTTCACACACGTGAACGATATTACAATTAAATCGTAAATGCGTTTTTTGATTGATCCATCCTGTACGCGATCTGCAGTTGCTTCGCATGCGCTTCCAACGTTAGTTCATTTTGTCGAAATGGCCAATTTCTCGCTGCTACTAGCTACCTACTTCTCTTAGAAGATAGGTTAAGCAAAGGAATACCTACTCTACTGGCCATTAAAATTGCTATACCAAGAAGAAATGCAGATGATAAACGGGTATTCATTTAACAAATTTATTATACTAGAACTAACATGTGATTACATTTTCGCCCGCATCTCGTGGTCGTGCGGTAGCGTTCTCGCTTCCCACGCCCGGGTTCCCGGGTTCGATTCCCGGCGGGGTCAGGGATTTTCTCTGCCTCGTGATGGCTGGGTGTTGTGTGCTGTCCTTAGGTTAGTTAGGTTTAAGTAGTTCTAAGTTCTAGGGGACTTATGACCACAGCAGTTGAGTCCCATAGTGCTCAGAGCCATTTGAACCATTTGATTACATTTTCACGCAATTTGAGTGTATAGATCCTGAGAAACCAGTACCCAGAACAACCGACTCTGGCCATAATAACGGCCTTGATACGCCTGGGCATTGCGTCAAACAGAGCTTGGATGGCGTGTACAGGTGCAGCTGCCCATACAACTTCATCACGATACCACAGTTCGTCAAGAGTAGTGACTGGCGTATTATGACCAGCCAGTTGCTCGGCCACCATTGACCAAACGTTTTCAATTTGTGAGAGATCTGGAGAATGTGCTGGCCAGGGCAGCAGTCGAACATTTTCTGTGTCCAGAAAGGCCCGTAAAGGACATGCAACATGCGGTCGTGCATTATTCTGCTGATATGTAGGGTTTCGCAGGGATCGAATGAAGGGTAGAGCCACGGGTCGTAACACATCTGAAATGTAACGTCCACTGTTCAAAGTGCCGTCAATGCGAACAAGAGGTGACCGAGACGTGTAACCAATGGCACCCCATACCATCACGCCGGGTGATACGCCAGTATGGCGATGACGGGTACATGCGTCCAATGTGCGTTCACCGCGATGTCGCCAAACACGGATGCGACCATCATGATGCTGTAAACAGAACCTGGATTCATCCGAAAAAATGACTTTTTGCCATTCGTGCACCCAGGTTCGTCGTGGAGTACACCATCGCAGGCGCTCCTGTCTGTGATGCAGCGTCGAGGGTAACCGCAGCCATGGTCTCCGAGCTGATAGTCCATGCTGCTGCAAACGTCGTCGAACTGTTCGTGCAGATGGTTGTTGTCTTGCTAACGTCCACATCTGTTGACTCAGGGATCGAGAAGTGGCTGCACGATCCGTTACAGCCATGCGGATAAGATGCCTGTCATCTCGACTGCTAGTGATACGAGGGCGTTGGGATCCAGCACGGCGTTCCGTATTACCCTCCTGAACCCACCGATTCCATATTTTGCTAACAGTCATTGGATCTCGACTAACGCGAGCAGCAATATCATGACACGATAAACCACAATCGCGATAAGCTACAATCCGACCTTTATCTAAGTCTGAACGTGATGGTACGCATTTCTCCTCCTTACACGAGGCATCACAACAACGTTTCACCAGGCAACGCCGGTCAACTGCTGTTTGTGTTTGAGAAATTGGTTAGAAACTTTCCTCATGTCAGCACTTTCATAGCTTTTGTAGACTTAGAGAAAGCTTTTGACAATGTTGACTGGAATGCTCTCTTTGAAGTTATGGGTGTCGCAGTGGTAAAAGAAAGGGAAAGGCTATTTCCAAAACTTGTATAGAAATCAGACGAAAGTTTGAAGAGTAGAGGGCGTGAAAGGGAAGCAGTGGTTGAGAAGGGAGTGACACAGGGTATTAGTCTATGGACGATGTTATTCAGTCTGTACATTGAACAAGTGCTAAAGGAAACAAAATTGTAATCATTTGTTTGCCTGTATGTGTACAACACATCTACCGATTTACATCCCATTCCGACAACTCCTTCGTCGTAAGTCGTTTCTTTTTTTCTTTTTGGCCTTAGAATTTACTTCGTAGGAATGAAAGGCCAGGGAGAAGAAAAAAAAAACTTTGAGGTTTTCTGATGACATTGTAGTTCTGTCAGAGACACCAAAGAAGTTGGAACAGTCTTGAAACAAGGATATAAGATGAGAATCAACGAAAGCAACTCGAAGATAATGGGATATAGTCAAGTTAAATCAGATAACTTAATTTTTGCACTTTATTTTACAGAACCGTCTTGATCACACAAATTTTTACACTCCACTATTACCAGTTTCGGCTGCTGCCATCTTCAGATCTGTTACAAAGATAGGGTGCAACCAAATAAGTTCAGTTTCCTGATGCTAAATCCATAAAAGGCCTGGTGCTACATAAGAAAGATAAAAAGTATTTACATGATTAACACCCACGTATACTAGCTATACATATCATAACATACTCTGATATAGTATCAACGTCAAACTAAACATTTAAGTACACAGAAAGCGCTGGTGTTGAACAGAATGCTTCTGGTATTTATACAAAAAGAGGGCACAATAGCTATGGTATATGATTAGCCCGTATGACAAGTGCTATGGTTAAAAAGTGGTATGCGTAGTCATTAATTGAAATTACTTCACATCAAAAAACGAGCGTGTGACAATAAAACGTGTACTGACATACTACACATGAAATTAGATCCATACTTAAAATCCACTAAAAAGTGCAAATACTAATAACATGTAACTCCTATCCTAGCAAACACTGATAAATCCGGTAATCAGATTAGATTAGAAAACCAGACACAAAAAGTTGTGCATGAGTTCTGCTATTTGGGCAGCAAACTGCTGAGGAAAGCCGAAGTAGAGAGGATGTAAAATGTATGCTAGGAATGGGGAGAAACGCGTTTCTGAAGAAAAGAAATTTGTTGATTTCGAATATAGATTTAAATTCTTAAGTGTTACCTAAGGACATCACACATATCCATGCCAGAGGCAGGATTCGAACCTGCGACCGTAGCGGTCGCGCGGTTCCAGACTGTAGCGCCTAGAACCGCTCGGGGTTCGACAAGTCCTTGATAGGTCTCCGGAGATGTCTACACACACATCAAGCAATTCTCGTACACTATGGGCACGGAGATGGCGCTCTAGAGGGTACAGATGGGTTTCACCGACTTTCCCACTAAATATCAAAAAACTCTGGTGACCACGACAGCAATGTGTTTGCTGTCATGCTCCTCAAACCACTGTAGCACGATTCTGGCCTTGCGACACAGACTGTTATCTTTGTAGTAGATGTCATTGCCATCGGGAAAGACAGCAAGCGCGAAGGGAAGCATACGGCCTGCAATAATTGTCACATACCTAACAGGTGCCATGGTGTCTTTGGTTACTACCACAGGTCCAATATCAACCCAAGATATGTACCCTATGGCATAATACTGCCCCATTTGCCACTGTCTGTGGCCTGGTGCATGTTTCTAGCAGCCGTTCACTTGGGTAACGCTGTATTTGGACACAACTATCGACCTACCGTAAACAGTAACGTGACTCATCCGACAAGGCGACACATTTACGTTGATCCATGTCGTTGTCTCGATAATCCCTTCCCCAATGGATCAACGTGAGAACACACAGACGTCGTCTGCAGAGCCTCAAGTTAAAAAATATTCGTTGAAACACTTGTACTTGCAGCATCATTGTACCCTGACGTCGGATCCGGCAAAGATCACTGCCTGTGCTACTTTAGAGAGCGGGCAAGTCTCCGACCTCCACGTTCTCTGGTGAGGCACTAGCGTCCAGCTCCTGTGCGCGGTTTCACCGTCCTTCAATGACTTCCCCTCAGATTCTCACGACAGTAGCACGCAAACATCCGATCAGCGTCCCCATTCCCCGATATGCTCGATTCTAGGAGCCGAACTGTAACTATGCGCCTTTTATCAGAGTTGATTATGGCAGTGGACTTCCGTATTTGTGATCCGTATCATCCCTAGAAAGATTATCCATTCGTCTTTGTTCTTTGCAAGCTCCCCTAGTGGTACCAAATCTCCATAAAAGTTTCTCAGTGTAGCAGCCATCTTAGAAATTTGTTAGGTGACCTGTAGTACTGACCGAGCGGTTCTAGGCGCTTCAGTCTGGAACCGCGTGACCGCTACGGTCGCAGGTTCGAATCCTGCCTCGGGCATAGATATGTGTGATGTCCTTAGGTTAGTTAGGTTTAAGTTCTAGGGGACTGATGACCTCAGATGTTAAGTCCCATAGTGCTCAGAGCCATTTGAACCATTTTGTTGTGCAAAGATATAAAATACACTTCTGGAAATTGAAATAAGAACACCGTGAATTCATTGTCCCAGGAAGGGGAAACTTTATTGATACATTCCTGGGGTCAGATACATCATATGATCACACTGACAGAACCACAGGCACATAGACACAGGCAACAGAGCATGCACAATGTCGGCACTAGTACAGTGTATATCCACCTTTCGCAGCAATGCAGGCTGCTATTCTCCCATGGAGACGATCGTAGAGATGCTGGATGTAGTCCTGTGGAACGGCTTGCCATGCCATTTCCACCTGGCGCCTCAGTTGGACCAGCGTTCGTGCTGGACGTGCAGACCGCGTGAGACGACGCTTCATCCAGTCCCAAACATGCTCAATGGGGGACAGATCCGGAGATCTTGCTGGCCAGGCTAGTTGACTTACACCTTCTAGAGCACGTTGGGTGGCACGGGATACATGCTGACGTGCATTGTCCTGTTGGAACAGCAAGTTCCCTTGCCGGTCTAGGAATGGTAGAACGATGGGTTCGATGACGGTTTGGATGTACCGTGCACTATTCAGTGTCCCCTCGACGATCACCAGTGGTGTACGGCCAGTGTAGGAGATCGCTCCCCACACCATGATGCCGGGTGTTGGCCCTGTGTGCCTCGGTCGTATGCAGTCCTGATTGTGGCGCTCACCTGCACGGCGCCAAACACGCATACGACCATCATTGGCACCAAGGCAGAAGCGACTCTCATCGCTGAAGACGACACGTCTCCATTCGTCCCTCCATTCACGCCTGTCGCGACACCACTGGAGGCGGGCTGCACGATGTTGGGGCGTGAGCGGAAGACGGCCTAACGGTGTGCGGGACCGTAGCCCAGCTTCATGGAGACGGTTGCGAATGGTCCTCGCCGATACCCCAGGAGCAACAGTGTCCCTAATTTGCTGGGAAGTGGCGGTGCGGTCCCCTACGGCACTGCGTAGGATCCTACGGTCTTGGCGTGCATCCGTGCGTCGCTGCGGTCCGGTCCCAGGTCGACGGGCACGTGCACCTTCCGCCGACCACTGGCGACAACATCGATGTACTGTGGAGACCTCACGCCCCACGTGTTGAGCAATTCGGCGGTACGTCCACCCGGCCTCCCGCATGCCCATTATACGCCCTCGCTCAAAGTCCGTCAACTGCACATACGGTTCACGTCCACGCTGTCGCGGCATGCTACCAGTGTTAAAGACTGCGATGGAGCTCCGTATGCCACGGCAAACTGGCTGACACTGACGGCGGCGGTGCACAAATGCTGCGCAGCTAGCGCCATTCGACCGCCAACACCGCGGTTCCTGGTGTGTCCGCTGTGCCGTGCGTGTGATCATTGTTTGTACAGCCCTCTCGCAGTGTCCGGAGCAAGTATGGTGGGTCTGACACACCGGTGTCAATGTGTTCTTTTTTCCATTTCCAGGAGTGTACATAGTGGACTAACACTGAATAATGTTCGGTTCAAATGGTTCAAATGGCTCTGAGCACTATGGTACTTAACACCTCAGGTCATCAGTCCCCTAGAACTTAGAATTACTTAAACCTAACTAACCTAAGGACATCACACACATCCATGCCCGAGGCAGGATTCGAACCTGCTACCGCAGCGGTCGCGCGGTTCCGGACTGCAGCGCCTAGAACCGCTCGGCCACCAGCGGCCAGCTGGGTTCTAATTACTTGTTTTCCTTGCTCTGAATTTATGAAAGGGTGTGTTGTTTAACTATTCACGTGTTAGATCGCATTGCTTCTGAGGCATTACAATTATATATATTGCATACCTTGAAAATAACACGGGTTGATCATCAACACTTATGGCAGTAGTTTATGCTTTCTAAACTCGTGCACCTTTCGGTTTCTGACTCTGGCTAAAGAAATCCATGAGGACTCGTCTGTAACCAGGAAGATAGAAACGTACACTTTCTTTCTATAATCAGGACCAACGTTGAAGCACATTTAACACCTCACATGCAAAGTATTGGTCAATTCTTAGGAAGGATAACTCATCTTTTCCACGTTTTAAAACACGGAAGAACTGAGGTTTCATTAACTAGAGCAATTTCATTCGTAGAGGTAGTCCTGTCGTGGTTTTAATATTTACCAACCTAGTAAGATGCTAGATACCACAGCTACTCTCACGGCTGATCAAATCCGGCCTTTGAAGTTCAACGTTTTCACTCTCAGTGTTTGGTTTCTATTTTGTTTACAGTACAGTGCATTTAGTAACATCTCTCAGAGTTCCAAGAAAAAAAATATATTTTTACCACACGTTGAGAAGCTATGCTGCGCTTTTTCCACTGCTGAACTTCGCCTGTTAAAGTCGCCGTAATGAAGCAACACATTTTACGTTGTGGTACGTGGCGGAGAGGAGCGGCGCTGGAGTAAATGGATTCTGTCCCCGCTGTTGACGCCGGTGTTGGTATTGGGAGAATGCAGCCAGGGGTACATAACTATTAGTACGCCAAACATGGGCGCATTACATTAGTCAGCGGTCAACGTAATGGACGCTGTTAATTCTGCGGTAATCATGGCGCCGCTCGCCTAGCAGCGACCGCAGCGCCGCGCTGTTTGCGCAGCAATCCGCCAGGGCAGACAGCGGCGCCTGCGCCTCCTTGGTGTGGCACAGCCTACCCATAGGGTCGCCGAGTGATTTAACTGGCTGTCGTTCACCGACCACCTGCCGAGGGCCGACACCGCCGAACTGCGGCAGGCACCGGGAAAAAGTAATTTGCGCTGCGACTAATAGCTGCCGCATGATGCACTGCGGTTCATAAATTTAGTGCGCGCGTGAGATATTAATGGGCAGTTATTGCTTTATCTGTGTCGCTGCTGATGGTCTCTCGTATTTCATACGCCTGCAGTTCGGTGGTGAGCGTGTCGCGCGGAGCACAAAACGTTTAGTGGTGAGCCTCCTGCGAGGGCGAGGTGACTCGGCCTAGACCGTGCAGTGAAACAGGGCGTTGGTAGATATAAAAAGGCATAAATTTTTTGGCCAATTTCCTTTCGGGTCAGTGCATTTTGGGCTTTCTTCCTTTAGTGGGACTCTCCGAGGATAAAACATCGATTCACTCAGCCGTAATCTCTTAACTGGACTCAAAAGGATTCCCAGCGTCAGTTAAAAGCTGGATTCACAACAACAGTTCGTACTTCGTGTCTTACAGTTTCCCTATTATCATAGTATCCTTGTGAGAATACTTACTGTGTTGATTGAAGCTGACGATCGTCTTTTTTCAATCCAGGACTCTTCACTCACAGTTTCGAATCCATTTCACTAATATTCGCCATTTAATGTTTACTCCTCAAAGCGGCCAATAAATGGTTCAAATGGCTCTGAGCATTATGGGAATTAACTTCTAAAGGTCATCAGTCCCCTAGAACTTAGAACTACTTAAACCTAACTAACCTAAGGACATCATACACATCCATGCCCGAGGCAGGATTCGAACCTGCGACCGTAGCGGTCGCGCCATTCCAGACTGTAGCGCCTAGAACCGCTCGGCCACCTCGGCCGGCGCGACCAACAAGAAACATATTTGCATCGCGGTCGGAGCCTTCGACCCAATGCTTCAACTGGCAGTTCTAGCCACAAACTCGGTCTGATTCTTTTTAAAAAGTGTTGATGAGTAAATCGTTTCCGCATTTGCCTTCGGATATCATTCAACAAGTGCAGTACCCTTCATACTCAAAACGTTGTCGTAGCCAATTTTTCAAGCAAATTGTACCTCACTCATATTTCTGAGATGTATATAGCGTCAGTCAACTGTACAAAGCTGAAACTTCTATTGTATAGTCTCACACTGTGCATATACACTGAATAGCCGAAGCAACTGGTACACCTGCACAATATCGTGTAGGGTCCCTGCGAGTACGCAGAAGTGCCCGTATATGACGTGGCATGAACTCGATTAATGTCTGAAGTAGTGCTGGAAGGAACTGACACCATGAATCCTGCAGTACTGTCCAAAGATTCGTAAGAGTACGAGGGGTTGGAGATCTCTTCTGAACAGCACGTTGCAAGGCATCGCAGACATGCTCAATAATGTTCGTGTCTGGGAGGTTTGGTGTCCATCGGAAGTGTTTAAACTCAGAAGAGTGTTCCTGGAGCCAATCTGTAGCAATTCTGGATGTGTGGGCTGACGCATTGTCCAGCTGGAATTGTCTGTCGGAATGCACAATGGACATGAATGGATGCAGGTTATCAGACTGGATGCTTACGTACGTGTCACCTGTCACAATCGTATCTAGACGTATCGCGGGTCCCATATCACTCCAACTGCACACGACATATTCCATTACAGAGCCTCTTCCAGCTGACATGCAGGGTCCACGGATTCATGAGGTTTCTCCATACCCGTGCATGTCCATCCGCTCGATATAATTCGAAACGAGACTCGTCCGAAAAGGCAGCATGTTTCCAGTCATCAACAGTCCATGGTCGGTGTCTCTGGGCCCAGGCGAGGCGTAAAGCTTTGTGTCGTGTTATCATGAAGGGTACCCGAGTGTTCCGAAACCCCATATCGATGATGTTTCGTTGAATGGTCCGCACGCTAACACTTGTTGATAGAGCAGCATTGAAATCTGCAGCAATTTGTGGAAGTGGTGCATTTCTGTCGCATTGTACGGTTCTCTTCAGTCGTCATTAGTCCCATTCTTGCAGGATCTTTTTCCAGCCGCAGCGATGTCGGAGATTTGATGTTTCACCGGATTCCTTATACTCACGGTACACTCTTGAAATGGTCGTAAGGGAAAATCCACACTTCATCGCTACCTTGGAGATGCTGTGTCCCATCTCCCGAGCGCCGACTATAACACCGCGTTCGAACTCACTTAAATCTTGATAACCTGCCATTGTAGCAGCAGTAACCGATCTAACAACTGCGCCAGACATTTGTTGTCTTACATGGGCGTTGGCGACCGCAGCGCCGTATTGTGCCTGTTTACATATCTCTGTATTTGAATTCCCATGCCTATACCTGTTTCTTTGGCCCTTCAGTGCATTTCGGTGTCAATTTTGTACCATCCTTCACTTTTTAAATAAAGCGTCGTACGATGTTGTCGGCTGGGAGACCCAGAGAGCTAGATCAGCGGCCTAATGCGAAAGGGTTTCCTTTCATTGCACACTGCTCATGGTGTATGACAGCTACGTCTTAAGAGTTTGCGTTGAGTGAATTTGACAGTAACTGATTGCATAGCGTGGTACTGATGTGATTTGAGGATGAGATATTGGAGAAGGCGAAATCCTGTGCCGGCACTTGGCCTATTCCACTCGACTAGCGCCCAGTGGACCGTCGAGCCCAACGTCACCAGTCGACGGACGTTCAAATGGTTCAAATGGCTCTGAGCACTATGGGACTTAACATCTTAGGTCATCAGTCCCCTTGAACTTGGAACTACTTAAACTTAACTAACCTAAGGACATCACACACATCCATGCCCGAGGCAGGATTCGAACCTGGGACCGTAGCAGTCCCACGGTTCCGGACTGCAGCGCCTAGAACCGCACGGCCACCGGGCCAGCGGCGACGGACGGACCTTCAGCAGTGCCACATAACTTTCCTCCATGAGAGACTGCGGAGACGATTGAAACTGAGTTCAGAACACCGCAGCAAAGTCCACTGATCAGCAGTTTTAAGCCGCTACCTCTCCTCTTGCCAATAAATATCTAATGGTGAAAATTGCTTCCACCACCAGGATTAGAACCGGTCTGCCCAGTCATGAGCTAGTGACCCGCTGCGGAGGCGCCGTTTATCAAGAGAGATACGGCACGTTGAAATCAGTATCCAATGTCTTAACGGTCAATGGACAGGGTGCGCCTTTCACCCGTTCACTATGTTTTGATGATTTCCACTGGCAATAACTCGTCGACAGCAGTGTATCGCAAACCGATACGGTGTTCCAGTTTATACACTTGAGCAAAGCAAACACAGCTGCCTTAAACAGCTGTGGAAATTACACTATTCCGCAGATCCAATTAACACCTGACTTTCGCAGTTGCACAGGTTAACATTCGATGATATATATACCTTTGTAGAAGAAATATTTCCTTCCCATCTTTTCTCTGTAGCTACTATTAGTAACTCAAAAAAAATTGTATTTTTAAAACATGAATACGAAACTCGTCGAACGGCCAGTTAATGTTAACAGGTATCAGCACCAACTTAAGTCAGTGTTTCACAATTAAGAATGTTGTGGAATGTCCTGAAATACCGAAGCAAAAGCCCTTTTCTTTTTTCCTCGTGAACGTCATGCACACACACCAAAAAAAGTTTTGCATCACACTTTTGTTGCGAAATGCATGGCAAAGGAAACGAAAAATGTTTTCCTAAGACTTCTAAAGTCAACGGAAACCAGCTGGATATAGTGGTCCCTGTAATACCACAAGCGACTTGATGACTTTGCTGTCTATTAGCCTGAAGATTTATCTGTTGTCTTCAAGACACCGACCAGCAGCAGTACCATTCCATTTACACAAGATGGCATTATAGAGCAATGGGTAGAGGCCATCACCTTACCTCATTCCTGTTTTAATTCCAAAATTTCTCCCTCGAATTGTACCTTCGATTTTTTTTCCCATTTAGTGTTTTGATAGTAGTAGCAATAGTTCTGAGCTCCAGACCACGTTCATTCAGAATTTGGATGGGAGAAATGAAATGAGCGTGTGGCACTGTTGGTCGGGAGGCACCATCCGGGGAAGTTCGGCCGTTGAATGCAAGTCTTATTTCAGTCGACGCCACATTGAGCGGCTTGTGCGCCGGTGACGACGATCGAATGATGATGAGGTCAACACAACACCCACTTCACGAGCGGAGAATATTTCCAACCCGGACGGGAATCGAACCCGGGACCGATGCATGGGAGGCAAGCACGTTACCACTCAGCTAAGCAGGCGAACTTGGACGAGAGAAATACTGTCCACTGAGTCATATGCTTTCCTAAAAATCTACGAGCGGATAAACTATTTTTCTACTATATATCTTTTTTCTTGAATGAGAATTAGTTTCAGAATTAATATTTGCCTCTGCAAGATCTGTTTTCTCTGAAACCTGCTTAAAATTTACCAGTCACTGACACAGAATTTTGTATGGAACAAGAAGAAGAGAAATTAATATATACATATCACTATCCACTCTTTCTCTCTATATGTAGAGAACGTATTAATGCAGTTTTTCAGTTTACCGAATGATTCGCATGATTCATGTGGATTTTGTTAAGATTTTTGATGCAACTCATTTCAGTAATTTTGCGCCAGTTTCGTCTTCGATATACGCTTTGTTACGTCTTTATCTCATTTTTCTAGCAATTGCGTTTCCATTTGGTGCTTGTGAATCTTGATAAGTTCTGGGGGAACTTCTGGTAGGGATCTTTCTGTAAGTACAGACAATTTAGAAGTTTTTAAAACAATCTATGAATTTCTATAAAATTTCCTTGGCCGTCTGTGGACAGTCTGGTACCCAGTCCTACACCACCAACACTGTTTGGAAGCGACCAGTGTGGTCTTTTAATTGGTTCACTAATATCTTGTCCGGCACGCTTACAGTGAGAGAAAATTTTGTATGACTGAGTTGTGGCCGCTGTCAAGCGCGTCTCACCACTAGATCAGGCTTGACCATGTAGCGGGATGAGTATGTCGTAGCAGGAATGTTGTTAAGGCAGATGGTTGCACCTCACTGCACTGCCTGGCTCATACATCTCCGATTTATCACGTGGCGGTGGACTGCGCTGTCGGAATCACCGAGAATTTCAAAGGAGAGATGAGTACATTGAAAGGAATCCAACTCTCCTTTGTACTACACGCTCAAGCAACCGCAAATATTATATGAGGCATCAATACACCATTTAAAAAATGCTACCAGCTGAAGAAACTAGTATTTTGATCGGTGAAGAACGTTATTGATTTACGGAAGACATTCTACATCTACATCTACATCCATACTCCGCAAGCCACCTGACGGTGTGTGGTGGAGGGTACCTTGAGTACCTCTATCGGTTCTCCCTTCTATTACAGTCTCGTATTGTTCGTGGAAAGAAGGGTTGTCGGTATGCCTCTGTGTGGGCTCTAATCTCTCTGATTTTATCCTCATGGTCTCTTCGCGAGATATACGTAGGAGGGAGCAATATACTGCTTGACTCTTCGGTTAAGGTATGTTCTCGAAACTTTGACAAAAGCCCGTACCGAGCTACTGAGCGTCTCTCCTGCAGAGTCTTCCACTGGAGTTTATCTGTCATCTCCGTAACGCTTTCGCGATTACTAAATGATCCTGTAACGAAGCGCGCTGCTCTCCGTTGGATCTTCTCTATATCTTCTATCAACCCTATCTGGTACGGATCCCACACTGCTGAGCAGTATTCAAGCAGTGGGCGAACAAGCGTACTGTAACCTACTTCCTTTGTTTTCGGATTGCATTTCCTTAGGATTCTTCCAATGAATCTCAGTCTGGCATCTGCTTTACCGACGATCAACATTATATGATCATTCCATTTTAAATCACTCCTAATGCGTACTCCCAGATAATTTATGGTATTAACTGCTTCCAGTTGCTGACCTGCTATTTTGTAGCTAAATGATAAAGGATCTATCTTTCTGTGTATTCGCAGCACATTACACTTGTCTACATTGAGATTCAATTGCCATTCCCTGCACCATGCGTCAATTCGCTGCAGATCCTCCTGCATTTCAGTACAATTTTCCATTGTTACAACCTCTCGATACACCACAGCATCATCCGCAAAAAGCCTCAGTGAACTTCCGATGTCATCCACAAGGTCATTTATGTATATTGTGAATAGCAACGGTCCTATGACACTCCCCTGCGGCACACCTGAAATCACTCTTACTTCGGAAGACTTCTCTCCATTGAGAATGACATGCTGCGTCCTGTTATCTAGGAACTCCTCAATCCAATCACACAATTGGTCTGATAGTCCATATGCTCTTACTTTGTTCATTAAGCGACTGTGGGGAACTGTATCGAACGCCTTGCGGAAGTCAAGAAACACGGCATCTACCTGTGAACCCGTATCTATGGCCCTCTGAGTCTCGTGGACGAATAGCGCGAGCTGGGTTTCACACGACCGTCTTTTTCGAAACCCATGCTGATTCCTACAGAGTAGATTTCTAGTCTCCAGAAAAGTCATTATATTCGAACACAATACGTGTTCCAAAATTCTACAACTGATCGACGTTAGAGATATAGGTCTATAGTTCTGCACATCTGCTCGACGTCCCTTCTTGAAAACGGGGATGACCTGTGCCCTTTTCCAATCCTTTGGAACGCTACGCTCTTCTAGAGACCTACGGTACACCGCTGCAAGAAGGGGGGCAAGTTCCTTCGCCAGCAAATTGTGGGTGGAGCGGTAAATATCTACTAGATTAAAAACACCGAAACGGTACGTCGTATAGTGGCAATCCGTAGTTCAACGACCTGAAACAAAAGATTGTAATGATGTATTCACGAGTGCACTATTGCACCGCAATGAACGAAATTACAGAAATATAATTAAAATCAGTCACGACAAAACATACAAGGCAGTTGCATAGGAAATCAGAACAGTGTGTCTATGATCTAGTAAGACACACAATGTTCATACTGTTTTCATTTAATCCCAATTAGTCATGAGAAGGTTTCTATTAAGTTTTTGATTGAAATGCCCGTAAACCAAAACTGGTAAGTGATAGATACATTAAGATTGCACCAATCAAATTGGTAACTGATTTTCAATGAGTTATATGTGTCAGAGTGTTAAAAACAATTGTCAAACATATTTCACGTATTTTTATAGTTTTGCAGTCCTGATGATTATTATTTTAATTTTGTAGGCTAACTACTTGAAAATTGTGTAAGTTAATTAGAAAAAGTAGCATAAAAGCGTACATCATAGATTTACAACAGCTCCCAGATTTCATAATTTCTGAACTTTCATTCACGTGCTAAACGGCTTCAGTGTTTGGAAAGAAGAGGTGGAGGATGTAAGTAGCAGTGACAAAACCGCTTCTGACATTGTCCAGTAGTTTCAGCAGTTCTCAGAGAAGAGACACGCCTGTTCTGGTGCAGATATTAATCGCTCGTTATGTGGCGAATTGTGATTTTTCTTGGCTGGAAACTTTCGGGGGGGGGGGGGGGGGGTGAGCTTCTGTTTTACACTTTGACCTTTGACCTTTATAGCGGGTATCAAAGGTCATAAAGTGTATTTTTCATTAGCTGAACGCAGTTCAGTATTATTACATGCAAGAATTCTTAACGAATTAAAGGGGGCTCGCCAACCAGTCTAGCGACGAAATATATTTTATTATATTCACGTGGTGCAGAACATACTGAAAATTTCGTAATTTAGCTAGTGTCAGTACTCTGACTGTTGATAGCGAACTCTGGTGAGCAACGCTACCACTAGTTATGATGTATATTAGTTCATTTTAAACATTGTGAATCAGCTACTTCCGCAGCTACAATACTTCTTTGTGCGCATGGAAGGCAACAACTGGCGGCAGCGGACGCCTGTCACCTCTCAATTCAGAACTAATGACGGAATATTTCATCATGTAGTGACTGGTCACACACGAGTTTGATGGAGAAGGAGAACAACAGGAATGAAACTTCGAACATTTAGTGAGAGAGAATACACTGACAATTAAATTGGTTGTCTTCACTCATAGTATGAGCAGACATATCCAAGTAATTGTAAACTTCGATGGTAGCTTCACCCTTTTTCCAACTCTGGCACACTATAAATGGTCGCAGGCAAATAAAGGTTTATTTGTTGCCCTATTGCTGTTAGATATGGAACAGAGGAGCAAGTTCCTGAAACAGCACTTCGGGAAGTGTAGCGGGCGAGGATGTGCAGACACCGCTATGGAGGAGTGGGAGTCATTCTTCGGATTCTGAGGAGGCGTTCGAGTCTCCAACCAATACATATGGTGGTCAGAAGCCCGGCAGGAGAGACAGGGGTCTTTTGTCGATGGTTACAGCAAGACAGTCAGTATATGAAAATTCTTTATTATTCTATTAAGTGTTATAACCACCCGTGCTCAGTGGTTGTAATGTCAGAACGACCGAGCGGTGTGGTTTGGGAGAGGGGGGGGGGGGGGGGCTCACGCCAAAGTGTGCAGAGAAACACCGGAAACTGTGTCATTATATATATTCTAAGATGGTATCTGTTCTTTCGGACATGTGCGAAACAACAGATACCATCTTAGTATATATATATAATTAAGGCTCATCGGCCACTTGACCATCTTCCTCTTCTGTGAGAATGCACAAACAGTGCCCGAACTCTTACGAGAATCGGCAACGCGCCGCGAGTAATGAGTATAATGGGCGGGAGCACTAAGAATGTAGTGCGGGACAATACGTTGAGAATGTGGGTTTCGCGGGAGGCGTGCCAGAGATAAATCCCTGCAGTCGCACTATCCTCTGTGTCCTCGGTGGCTCAGATGGAATACGATACGGGCAGGACAAATCGCAGTGGAACCGCACGACGGCTGATTTTTATTTTACAGCCCTGAGGGAGCTGATGACCCAACAACCATCGCCGGAAAGGCACACGGCCATGCGCAGGATAAAAGCCAAGTTATTACAGTTGACGAGACTAAGAATGGAAGGTATAATGGTCCGGGCGAGATTGGCGGACACAGTTGCTGCCGAAACCCCCTCCATGCACCACGTGGCACGTGAACGCCAGCGACGACGCAGGACATTGATCAGGGAACTAATCTCTGAAACTGGCCAGCAAGTTGTGCACCAGCGTGATATTGCGCATGTGTTTACCGACTATTTCCGCCAGTTATATGGACCTGCACATGTGAACCACGAGACACTACATGATGTCATCTCGGAAATGCCAGATAGAGGACCACCACTGGATGCAGAGACTTTCATCACAGCGATAACAGAGGACGAGCAGACAGACGCAATTGCCAGGGGGGCTCCGAACAAGTCCCCAGGACAGGACGGCTTCCCAATTGAATTTTACAGCGCCTTTGCATACCTCATGGGACGGACCTGGATTCAGATGTTCAACGAACTCCTGTTACCGCAGACTGAGATACCTGCCGAATTCACGGAGGGTATCATCATCCCAATACCCAAACCACGCGGTGGCAGAAATCCAGGAGATTATAGACCACTCACTCTCTTGAACTGCGACTATAAGATTTTCGAGCGCATCCTTGGGGCTCGCCTGCGGTCTTCACTTTCTGATAGACTCCTCACAGATCAAACTTGCCTCGGCGGTAAGAGTAACGAACATACGGCGCTCGGTGACTACCGAGATATCATCGCATTAGCAGCGGCATGCCGAGTGCGTGGGGCACTCGTCGCTATTGACTTCGATCATGCGTTCGACAGAGTGGATCATACCTTTTTGCATGCGGTGATGGGCAGATTTGGAATCCCACAGGCCTTCATTCTAGTGATCATGCGACTGTTACACGGCGTACGATCAAAGGTCTCGGTGTATGGGCGGGGCACTGACTACATTGTTATTTCAAGGTCAGTTCGTCAAGGTTGCCCCCTTTCGATATTTTTGTATGCAATGACTTTGGAACCCTGTCTATATGGTCTCCGAAGACGGTTTGAGGGAGTGCCGTTGCCACAACTGACCTTTCATTGCCGCGCTTATGCTGACGATGTGATGCTGGTGGCACGGACAGGCGAAGAAGTACGTACGGCGTTGGCATGGATACAGCGATACGGGATGGCGGCAGGAAGCGTGCTTAATCTACAAAAATCACACTGCATGAATGTCGGTCGAGGATTACAACCGGGGGAGGAAGGCCCGCTCATCTTAATTAAGACCATAAAATGCCTAGGTATTACGTTCCACACGGATGTGCAGCGGACAGCAGCGGATAACTACCGACGCATATTGAAGCTGATGCGGACAATGGTGCTGTTACAGAAATTAAGAGCGTTGGATATGATTCAGAGGGTGACCTATGTTAACGTATACCTAGCACCGAGACTCACTCACGTAGCGCATGTCCTGCCTTTAACGCGCACAATGGCATCACGGATACAAGCCTACGGAACCTACGTGAGTGTGGGACACCTGTTTAAGATCCGATACACAACGCTTACGCTACCACCTGGAGAGGGTGGACTTGGTCTAGTGAACATATGAAAAGGCACGGGCGCTATTCGTCAGTATGATTTTCCGACAGTGGCGCGGTCAATTTCGCAATATCTCGGGTGCGTTGGCCGATGTACTAGCGCCCACTTCAATGCTGCACCCAGTCAATGTGGGCCATATTTCACCGAAGCTGTCACATTTCAAGTCTTTTTTTTTTTGTTTTGGAGCTTAGCTATGTCAGAGATTCCTTCCCAACAACACGACTACCGACGACGCGAGACGTATACCAACTCTTACTGCGCCGGTGCCCCAGGAATACCCTGGAAAAGAAGTAACCAGACAAGAACTGGCGACAGATATGGCGCGTTATACGGAACGTTTACCTCCCAACGTCGGTACGCTCGACATGGTATGTGGTGGTAAATAGGAAGTTCGCAACGAGTCAAAGGCGGCACGCGATTCATTTGGCAGACACTCCACTATGTTTAGGCTGCGCAACAGTGGACACTGATGAACATCGTTTAGCATGTAGTGGGACGGCTCCAGTGTGGCACTTGGCACAACAGATATTGGCGTTACTGTTACGCTCCGCCCCTCACACAATTTCATCAGACACACTTTTTTTCCCCCAAGAATCTTATTATCCGGTCCAAAAAACCAATGCAGTGACGTGGGTGCGGGGAATGGTGGTGGGCTACGTGTATAACGAATCGGAAAAGGACAAAATTGATTTTTGGCATTTTCTCCTGGATGGACACACGAAGCTGCAACAGCATAAGAAATATAGGCAAGACTTCGCTAATTACTTGCGACTTACATTTACCGACCCGCCGGCCAGATGGGGTGTGACGGGTGAGAGATGAGATAGACGAAGAAGCCGAGATAGACATCGATCACACTTACGGACCCTTAGTTAATTTCGAGAAGACGACCCAGTCTTACACCAACGTCTGGAGAACGAGTCGATAGATGGCTCTCTTGCTCTATCGAACGTCGGGTCGTGAGCAGGTGTCGCCCCCGACACGAATTTCATTTCATTGCTACAGGAGCACTTTTCTTTTGTATTTGTACTAACCGCAATGTCTTCATGTCTTTCATTTGGGCATTTTCAGTTTTATTCATTTCCTTAATTAATTAATTTTCTAATTAGCCACTATTTGTCAACATATGGACATTGTAGACACTATTTATGCGATAGTACAACAAAATGTATGTCAGCAAAGGTGATAAGCCTGACATCGGAAATTAAAAAAAAAAGTGGTACTCGTAAAAAAAGAAAAGAAAAAAAGGGTAGCGTCTAAAAATTAAAAAAATAAAAATAAAGAAATACAAAACAAAAAAAAGATGGTAGAGCACTTGCCAAAAAAAAAAGATGGATAGAGCGTCTGCCATGTAAGCAGGAGATCCTGGGTTCGAGTCCCGGTCGGGGCACACACTTTCATCTGTCCCCGATGACATATGTCAACGCCTGTAAGCAGCTAAGGGTGTTCATTTCATTGTAAATTGTGTCATTTACTATATTATATTATAGGTTCATAGCCGGTCTTCCGCTGATTCCAGTGATGGCGACACATGGCGTGCGTGTGTGGGTCAGCGGCAATGCCCATGCCAGAATCTGCTGCGTCGGTGAACATAATGATCCTACTCACGCCACGGCTAAGAGGCTACCACTTGAGTTGGTTGCGCCAGAGTCTTGAACACGGCTGGCTGTCCCTAAAGCGCAACTCGTGGTCCCCATCTAGAACGCCGAAGGGAAACAGCCGTCTACTGTCTGTTTAGTGAGCTTAAGCAGCTCCAGCCGGTCAGCAACCACAGACAGCTTCGCACCCGGGAGGCCGCGAGTTCGCGCCCCGGACCCGCCTCTGCGGACGGCAGCTTACAGTCCACCGGACGATGTCACCCAGAGACCGAAGGCAAGCAGCCCTCTCGCCCCTCAGCCCGGTGCAGCTCCACGGTGCGGCCCGTCTCGCCACTGCTACACCGAGTGCGTGCAGCGGAGGTTGGAGGTAGTGCCAACTGGCCGGTTGGCAGCCTATATCCATCACCAGAGGTCGTCGTGGTTGGCCTGCAACTTAGACACTCGTCATTCTCTCCTGTTCTAGACTCGGACAGAATGGCGACACGACTGCTTGCTTTCAGCCGGACTCGCGTATTTGTAAGTCTCTTCCCAACGCCCCTGACATTGTATTTCTAGAGCGGACAAGTGGAGTGTTCTTTAATAATTACAACGTCAGCATTCCTCTGTCCGCTTCGGTCGCTACACACAGGGCACCAGGCGCTGTTGTAACAGCAACGTTTGGGTTCTTCACAAAACGTCTGTGCCCTGTGCTGCCCTGATTACTTCGCACTTGTACACAGTACCCGTTGGACCGTCTCTTCTCACCTGTGAGTGCTGTCGTAAACCTGCCTCGCAGAATCGTTTGTTAAATATCAGCATTGCCCGCGCCTGCCATCCAATGCGACAAACGATCTCTTAACTGCTACCTTTCAGCCATAGCAGCACTAAATTTACGAGAATTCCCCAAATCCATGTCTGTACATAATTGTGGCGCAGCATAAGCTTGAAATGGAACTATTATTAAAGGCATGGACACGTGAGTGACAAGGACGGGTTACCCACGAAAGCAGTATAGTACAATTTGTATGAAACCAACTCTTTATTAACAATAATTCAATCACCAGACCAGTTACCGAGCAATTATTACTGCCTTTGTCGTAATGTGAGCTAAAATAAAAGATGGAATGAAGAAAATCTAGCCTGTTTTAGCACAAATGGACGTTAGTGAATTTTTCAGTATTCAGTACGAATTTACATAAAGCTTAATTAACCAAATAAGACTTAGGCTCTGGAAGCATTCCTTGCAATTGATGTACGAAAAATTTAAACAAGCTTCTGATACACTTAACAGGACATACATCTGCTACACATTCAGAAGATTTAATAATAAGAAGCACTTGAACCAAAGTGGTGAATGAACTGGCTTCCGTATGAAGGAGCGAAATGATACTGTGCTGCTTGCCGTTACGCACTCGTCCAGCCGTTAATAGGAGTCAGCTTAATACAAGCAATGAATCACGCAACACTAGGCTTACTACTCCACAGAAAAAAATCAAGTTACCAGAACGGTACTCACAGTGCACAATAGTTACTGCGGAAGCAAAACAGAAACCAAAATTTTACCATTGTCCTGTACAATTATCATTAAAAGGTATCTGAAACAGAACATGAATTCAAAAGAGACTGCTGGAGGTACTGCCGTAAAGAAGTCAAATAAAGACCCCAGCTAATTCCTTGCTAGCTTTCAAATGTACATTTTATTTCACTCGGGAATCAGATTTTTTTTTTCTTCTTTATTGAGTTTCGACTCCTCCCGAAGGAGGCGGGCTGGCAGCAGCTTAGTAAGCCGCTCTTCAGCCTACAGAATTTGTTTTAAAAAGATGAAGATAATAAATAATAAAATCAGGCGATAAAATCGGTGACTTAAAGGGTAAAATGGCGGAAAATCGTGGAACTTAAAACATAGAACAAAGGGTTGATGATACTAATTAAATACATATGAAGCAGACAGCTAAAAGAATACACAGACAATTAAAAAAAAACCACGGCGACGGTCTGGTTTCTGTTGGCAAGAGATATAAAATTTACACCCAGCGACAACATGGTTTCTGTTTGCAACACTTTGGAAAGACGAACAACACTAAACATTCACTTGAACACTGCACTAAAAAATTGGCACAAATATGATATACCACAGCCGAGGGCAGACGGGGAGAACATGGATAGATGACGGGAAAGGACAGAGGGGGAAGGAGAGGAAAAAACGAAGAGGAAGAGGGCGAAAGGAGCCAATGAAGGACGAGGACCCATAAGAGGGGGGCGGGTGCTGGGCAGACGCGACAGGGAGTGGGGAATGGCCGAGGAGGGGTATACAAAAGGGCTTGGGGGGGTGGTAGAGGGGAGGCAGAGAGAGGTTAGTTGGGGAGAAAACAGGATGGAAGTGGGGTGGAAGAGGGACCCTGGGGAAAGGACAGAGCAAAGGAGGGAGGGTAAGGATCATAGTTGATAGGAGGGATAAATGGAGGGACAGAGGGCATCATCCAGGAGGGGGAGTTGACGGAAGCCACTTTGGGAAAGGAGATGAAGGGTGTAGAGATGGAGGGTAGGGGGGACACAACAGTGAAGGCGTGGCAGAGGGCTGGGATTGGAGAGGAGAGGAGAGGAGCAACCAGGGGGTGTGGAGGGTCAAGGCAGCGGGAGGTGTAGAGTACGCAGATATGTTCGAAGAATAGGAGCAGCTGGGGGAAAGGAATGAGGTCGTAGAGGTCCCGCATGGGGGACAGGAGGTGTGTACAGAAGGTGAGGCGGAGTGCATGGCACTCTAGGATCTGGAGGGACTTATAGAATTTGGGGTGGGGGGGGGGGGCGGATATCCAGGTGGGACTGGCATAACAGAGGATGGGACGGATTAAGGATTTGTAGGTATGGTGGATGGTTCAAATGGTTCAAATGGCTCTGAGCACTATGGGACTTAACATCCACAGTCATCAGTCCCCTAGAACTTAGAACTACTTAAACCTAACTAACCTAAGGACATCACACAACTCCCAGTCATCACGAGGCAGAGAAAATCCCTGACCCCGCCGGGAATCTAACCCGGGAACCCTGGTGCGGGAAGCGAGAACGCTACGGTGTGGAGGATAGTAGAGGGGTGCAACCGCCATGTCTGGCCAGAGAGAAGTTTGAGGAGTCGGAGGCAGTTGTGGGCTTTGAATTGGATGGAGCAGAGATGAGGGTCGGGAATCAGAATAGCATGGAGAAAATAAACGTTAGAGCACGGAAAGAACACGCGGGTCTGAACATAGTCACAAGTTTTTCCAGAGACAGATGATCACCAGTTTCAATTACGATTACGCGAATCCAACGTAAGAGTCCAAAACCCTCTTGGTAGTGACCATGAATGAGCAGCCACATAAAGTACAGCGCAGTCAGGAGCGATTTGGGCCGTGAATTTCCATTCAGTCGTCCAAGCAACAGTTCGTCCCTCGTCAAGGAGGTGGCGCTGCTAGTGGCGGGTTGCAGCCTAGCCGTGTTTCCACCCACCAACTGCCGCCCCAGTGCTCTAAACGGAAAGCAGCCGATTCACTCACTCACTCTCTCTCACTCTCATTCTCTGCACAGGCAAGGCCTACGCCAAGGCCCCACTTATTGTCACGCCTATGCTGTCCACTTGGCGACCGGGGAAACAATACATTTAGCAAAGGCATCAAGTGTCTCTA
The DNA here is from genome assembly GCF_021461395.2 of Schistocerca americana. Classification (NCBI taxonomy): domain Eukaryota; kingdom Metazoa; phylum Arthropoda; class Insecta; order Orthoptera; family Acrididae; genus Schistocerca; species Schistocerca americana. The sequence continues at coordinate 668,848,293 of NC_060120.1, forward strand.
ATAGACGCGAGAATAGAGCAGCAACAAGACTCAAAGCTCACTTTTTTCTTGTTGCCTTTCCTCGAGCATAAAACCCTAGCTGATCCCTTTCGTTGACAAATGTACGATGCCGCCGTTATTCCTTCACAGTTATGAATGAGTAACATATAGCCGTCGGTCATTCTTCTAGCCGCCATCTGTCGCACAATGGCCTTTGCCTCCAGCGCTCTGCGGTTGTCTCTGGGCTGCCGAATGATCGTTTGCGCAACTTCCCGAACATGCTATACAAGGTACTCGCAAATCTGCACAAATATACAAGACATTCATTACATACAGACATTTACAATTTTTTACATGTCCCTTTTCCCATAATTTATTTGTCTCATGCTGTCAACAGAGTGAAAAGAACCCTAAGAAAATTACATTGCCAAAACGTGCGAAATCATTCTGTCCCAGCACACCCTTTAGCGTCAGAGCGCTGCAAATATGAAGACACGAAGAATAAAAATGTAGAATGCTAATAACGTTTGTTTTATTTAAAAAGCTTTAAGAGTTCATATAAAAAAATATGAGGCATTACTTTTCAGCACGCCCTCATATATATGGGACACCCTCTATATATGGTGTTCCATTTATCTTGACCACCCTAAATAACTTCGTCCTGATGCAAATTACAAAATGTTTCAAGCAAATGTTCTTTAGGCACCAGGAGGACACCAATCAGCATGGTTGCCTTCGTTGTATCTTTGTTTTTTACAAAGATGTGAATAGCGGTATGACCTTTAAATGCCACCCTGTATTTTTTATTCGATATTTCATTTCCTCTCCTAAAGACCTATTCAAAAATGTATCACAGCGTACTATTCACTGAAACACAACGTTATTAATAACATAACACAACATTGATGTTGACGCTCCCAGCGTTCAGTGCAGGTACTCGGGGTAATGGAACACATCCACGTGCTGACGCTGACAGAGGACAAACGTAAACATAAGTATAATGCACACCAACGTTCCCCTAACCACCGTGAGTTGAACAGTTGTGTGAGTAGAATGTGGGGAATTTAAGTTAGCAGAACAGTAATTGCAATACTGTTTTCTTACGTACGGGTACATTTAGTACAGTAGTTTAATCCTTCTAAATACTGTTGTGTAAGAAGCCATACAGTAAAGGCTGTCCTTCCTAAAAACTGCATCGACATAACGTTTCTTTTATGGTTGTTGTTCAGGGTAGGTGAAATGCTACGCAGGCAGCGGAACTGTACAGAGAGCGATATCCTGACACGAACCCACCTTCCCGACGGATGTTTTCTCGTCTTGTTGCGACGCCTCAGGAAACGGCAAGTTTCAACCAACGACATCGCAATCATCTCGTCGTAGCACTCGCACAGACGAAGCTGCCGAAGTTACTGTTCTCTCTTCCGTTGCTATGAATCCACACGTAAGCACACGACAGCTTGACCACGAGATTGGCATTCCTAATACTAGTGTACATCGTATTCTTACACGTTACTGGTTCCATCTTTACCATGTACACTTACATCAAGAATTGCATGGTAATGATTTCCAGAATCGTGTACAGTTCTGTTGGTGGGGACAGCAGCAAATCCTCGCCAACTCGAACTTCTTCTCCAATATTCTATTTATCGATGAATGTTCCTTCTCAAACAAAGGACAGGTAAATACAAGAAACACGCATTATTGGTTCAGCGACAACCCACCACGTCTTAGACAGATGGAACATCAGCGTCAATAGAGAGTTAACGTCTGATGTGGGATGCTTGGTACTACAATTATCGGCCCTTATTTCATCAATGGTACTCCAAACGGCACAGCGTATGCCAACTTCCTCAGTCAAATTCTTCCTCCTCCTCTGGATGAAGTGCCGCTAAGAACCAGAATGCTTATGTGGTATCAACACCATGGATGTCCAGGACATTACGCCTTGCTTGCACGTCGTGTTCTGAACCGAAGGTATCCTGCCAGATGAATTGGTCGAGGTGGAGCAGTTACTTGACCTGATAGGTCTTCTGATTTAAATTCTCTGGACTTTTTTCTTTGGGGATGCATAAAAGTTGCCTTTCGCGATATTCCAACAACTCCAGAGGACATGCAGGAACGTATCGTGATTGCTTGTAATTCTCTTAAGCAGGCAACACTGGAAGCAGTAAATAATTATTTCATTCAGCGAGTGAACCAGTGTATCGGTGTCCAGGGTCATCACTTTGAGCACCTTTGAATGTTCTACACCTGGGAAATGGTACAGGAGAGTCTGACAACGCCAGCAGGTGGGCGAGTTTGTGATCCCGGGCTCAAAGTTAATGTTGTGTTACGTAATTAATAACGTTGTGATTCAGTGAACGGTACACTGTGATAGATTTTGAATAGGTCTTTAGGAGAGGAAATGACTTACCGAGTAAAAAATACAGGGTACTATTTAAAAAAGTCATACCGCTGTTCATATCTTTGTAAAAAACAAAGCTACAATGAAGGCAATCATGCTGATTGATGTCCCCCTGATGGCTAAAGAACATTTGCTTGAAACATTTTGTAGTTTGCATCTGGACAAACAGTTATTTAGGGTGGTCAAAATAAATGGGACACCCTGTATGTATATTGTTCTTACCTGTATGTTCTTGAAGTATTACGAATATTAATTCGGTCTCTTCATACGTGAGCAAGCAGCAAAGGAAACAAGAGAAAAGTTCGGAGTAGGTATGAAAATCCATGGAGAAGAAATAAAAAACTTTGAGGTTCGCCGATGACATTGTAATTCTGTCAGAGACAGCAAAGGACTTGGAAGAGCAGTTGAACGGAATGGACAGTGTCTTGAAAGGAGGGTATAAGATGAACATCAACAAAAGCAAAACGAGGATAATGGAACGTAGTCGAATTAAGTCAGGTGATGCTGAGGGAGTTGGATTGGGAAATGAGGCACTTAAAGTAGTAAAGGAGCTTTGCTATTTGGGGAGAAAAATTACTGATGATGGTCGATGTAGAGTGGCAAGGAAAGCGTTTCTGAAGAAGAAAAATTTGTTAACATCGAGTATAGATTTAAATGTCAGGAAGTCGTTCCTGAAAGTGTTTGTATGGAGTGTAGCCATGTATGGAAGTGAAACGTGGACGATAAATAGCTAGGACAAGAAGAGAACAGAAGCTTTCGAAATGTGGTCTACAGAATAATGCTGAAGATTAGATGGGTAGATCATATAACTAATGATGAGGTACTGAATAGGATTGGGAAGAAGAGAAGTTTGTGGCACAACTTGACTAGAAGAAGGGATCGGTTGGTAGGACATGTTCTGAGACATGGAGGGATCACCAATTTAGTAGTGGAGGGCAGCGTGGAGGGTAAAAATCGTAGAGCGAGACCAAGAGATGAATACACTAAGCAGATCCAGAAGGATGTAGGTTGCAGTAGGTACTGGGGATGAAGAGGCTTGCACACGATACAGTAGCATGGAGAGCTGCATCAGACCAGTCTCAGGACTGAAGACCAGAACAACAACAACTCTTCTTACGCCGCTTTATAAAATCGCCAATGGTTACCATTAACAACACGTTTTGTCTAATGATGAGGGTTTAGTATCGAAACGCGTAGTGGATGAAATAAAACATCTCGACTGACACAGTTATATAAATTCTGATTAACAGTCGCAGTCCTCTCAACACAGTCCATAGTGCACGTGATTTAAAAGAAGAAAAAAGAAAAAGCTAAAACCGTCCGAACAGGCCGCGAAAGCCCAACGGTACCGACCGGCCGCCGTGGCATTCCAAGCCCTCAAGCAGCATCATCGGATGCAGATACAGTGGGGCCTGTGGTCAGCACACCACTCTCCAGGCCGTTCTCAGTTTTGGTGACCGGTACCGCTACTTCTCATTCAAGTAGCTCCTCATTGGCCTTACAAGGGCTGAGTGCACCCCGCTTGCCAAAAGCACTCGACAGACCTGGACGATGAGCCATCCAAGTGCTAGCCAAGCTCGACAGCGCTTGACTTCGCTGATGTGACGGGAACCGATGTTACCACTGCGGCAAGGCCGTTGGCAATGCAGGTAATTGGTAAACGAAAATTAAGTAAATTGAGTGCATCCTTGAAAAACTGTGTCTTATTGCTAATCAGGATACTTACATCCAGAATCACAGTTTATTGTTACTGGCAACCGTAAAATAATCAGTGATCATTAGACAAAAACGTTACCCGTTGAAACTGGGAAATAGGTAATTCAAAGAACAAATATTATCTAATGTCTTGTGAGGATGAATTACGCGTTATACACATTGCGTTGCTGGGTCGTATAGTTAGCATCTACCACAACTCCGATGTAGTGACTGTTGCTGAAGGCATACGTATTTAGTAACGATGGTAACTGCTGATGGTGACGCCCTGTGTCCCAAAAAGTCGTGCCTGCTATTCCATTAATATTACGCACAAAAGTTCAGGTTGGATGAACGTCTTGAACATTGATGGCTGACCCTTCTGTAGGCGTGATAATACAGAACGCCTCATTTAGGTAACAAACAGCTCGACCTTTTTAACGTGGTTCGCTCTCTATGAACTGTACGTGCACCTGGACGTGCATGGTGTAACATTACTTTTCTGCTCGTATTTTACAGAGTGTGACGAGCAGGTCGGGTGATAATGTGGTGTACCTGAGAAACGGACATCGCTCTTTCACTGCTGTCCGCGATAGGCCACTACTTCATAATCCATCTGCACACTTGAACTTCTGTATGGAGAGGCATGCTTTTCCTAAACGCAGTCGCTGCATTTCGTTCAAGCAGCTGTTTCGTTACCCTCACGTGAACGAGAGCACTCTTCCGGCGAAGGGAAATCCTTGCCGGTAAAGAGAATTGCAATCGGGTTTCCCAATGATAGTCATACGTGCTGACTACTCAGCTAAATCGAACCCGTTACTAATTCCCGGCGTTTCCTAATATCACCTGGAGAGAACGGTAATTTGCAATGGATTGGAATGGGCTGCATGCTCTTTGTGATATACCTTTTGCATTTCTTTCTTTTATGTTTTCGTTTTCTTTAAAGGCAAAGAGAAAAGGTGAAGCGGTAGCCCCGCGTAGAGCTTGCGCCTACCGTCATGTAGTCTTGATTTTCTAATATTAAAAAACGTAAGACGTTTTTCCTGTTCCTCGGTAAGAGGAAGGACTCGCTCTCTGCTTATGAACGAAGGTAGACGCACGTTATTTTAGAGCGTAATCAGAGGTAGCCATTTTAGTTATGTGGATAAGTGAAAAGCCTGTATCTTTTAGGTGCATCGAAGAAAAGAATATAGTATTATTTTACTAATTGAAAGATTGTATGAGTCGTTATTCCAAGTAGTACTGTACTAAGAAGAAGTGAAGCCCACCTGTGAACTTCGGAGTATTCACGAAAATCCGATAAATGCAACATGGACACGGTCAAGATTTTGTAGGTGGATTCGGCGATAGGAGGTAGTATTATTAATTGGTAAGCACAAATCTACAGCAAGAAAAAAAACATTTCGTCCATGCAGAACTAATATGAATCGATTTACAGGTCTAGCCCAGCTTATTGTGCTTGTCCGAGCGCCGAAAAAAAAATGGTTCGAATGGCTCTGGGCACTATGGGACTTAACTGCTGAGGTCATCAGTCCCCTAGAACTTAGAACTACTTAAACCTAGCTAACCTAAGGACATCACACACATCCATGCCCGAGGCAGGATTCGAACCTGCGACCGTAGCGGTCGCGCGGTTCCAGACCGAGTGCCGAAAAAATAATCTCGTTAATTCCATACATCCAAACATTCTTTTATTATAATATATCTTCCTTCGCCAGTCCCAGACCTACAATGAAACATAAAAAACAGACAATCAGGTGTTTTCTCTATGTTATAGGTACTTCATAACGCAGCTGATTGATTTTCCTTGACCAGTTGTTAACCGGCTGGCCACGGATTAAAACTACTCACGGGAAGGTCACTTTGCTGGTGAATGCTCTCAACAAGTCAGTCCAGTGAACTGCATATTGGACCGAAGAATACGCTACATTAGATCTGCAGCAACATACTAATGGTCACACAAAGATTTTGTGAATTAGACACAATTTTCTGCGCAACGTTATGTTTCTTTCACTGCAAGGCATCGTCACAGGACGTTACGAAAGCCCAAATGCCTCAAAAAACGACTATTCGGTACATTGTTTTGGCGAGAAGAGCTGAACTGTTTGCGCGTGCCCAAACACAGCCGCCATGTAATGCCGTCATCTGGAGGAGTCAGATATCGCCAAGTCGAGGCGATATGATCTTGCCCCTCTTTTGACTGATGAATAAGTGCTGCCGGCCGCGGTGGTCTCGCGGTTCTAGGCGCGCAGTCCGGAACCGTGCGACTGCTACGGTCGCAGGTTCGAATCCTGCCTCGGGCATGGATGTGTGTGATGTCCTTAGGTTAGTTAGGTTTAAGTAGTTCTAAGTTCTAGGGGACTGATAACCACAGCAGTTGAGTCCCATAGTGCTCAGAGCCATTTTTTTGAATAAGTGCTGTTTGCTTTGTTTAACGTGAAGACTCACAATTTAGCGGATTTGAAGATATATTCGCTCGTGACAGCCGTCACTAGTAGGTCTGTCATACAGCGGACTTAACGTTCGTTTCCCTGCATAGAAAATCGTGCGACGTGGCGCAGTTGTGATACTCGCACTAAGGAAGATCGGAGGTTCAATCTCCGTTCTGGGCAAATATAGGTTTTCCTGGAATGGCTCCTTCGAAAGGCCATAGCAGTTTTTCCGCCTCGTCCTTTTTCAGTCTCAGCTGTGCTCAAATGGCCTCGTTGTTGACGGAGCGCCGACCTGTAACATTCTTACGTTTCTCCTGAGACTGCCTTTGATATTTCTTAGAAAAAGGAGTGGCACGTTGTACTTAGCCTTGTGAGAAGCTACATGAAGAAACTATTGCTCAAGAATAAAAGAGCTGACATTAGCCTACAGGAGAGCACTGACCTAACACGGAGAATGGCATAGCAGTAGATAAAGTCGGAGTCAATGAGGTCTGATCACGGAACTATTATTATTGTTTCTTAATATATGTTTCAAATGTTTCTGAACATCTAGGGCCCATAATTACTATTTTGGGTAATCAAACTCACAGATGGAGACAAATATTAAGCAGTAAATCATGCCCTGAAGGCCACAACCTAATTAAAACAGCCGTACCTCATCAAGAAAGTAAATACGGGCCGTGAAAGTCTATTCATAAGTATTCACATCGTCACTAGGCACGAAGGGCGGACATTTAGATGACTCTTCCATAAGTTTTATAGGTGTGAGTGCCTGTCCGACATAACAGACAACACTTGTAATGAAGCAACTGGGACACATATATGAATAACTGGGGTGACAGGAATGGCAAGCAAACGGGATGGAGTCCGCAGTTCGTGGTCCAGCGGCTAGCGTTGCTGTCTCTGTATCACGGGGTCCCGTGTTCGATTTCCGGCCTAGTTGGGGATTTTCTCTGCCCGGGGACTGAGTGTTTGTGTTTCCCTCATCATTTCGTCATCATCATTCGTGACAGTGCTGAGATTGCATTGTGTAAAAATTGGACTGTTTCAAAATTGGGAGTTTGTATGGGCGCTGATGAACGCGCAGTTGAGAGCCCCACAAACCAAATATCGTCACCCGAAACGGGATGGGAAAGAGAGAGGAACGAAATAATGGTTTCCAGCCGCACAGGGCATTGCTAAAATGCAACGGCAACAGCCGAAAATTTGTGCCGGACGAGACTCGAACCTGGATGCTCCACTTCTCTAGAATAATTGCCTTCCATTTTGATCGCTGTTTTTCTCGGCATTTGGTCTGCGCGGACGTTACGTGACACCTGTTCATGTTGATCGTTGAATATTTTACTCTCTTTTTTAAATTTAATACAGAGGGTAACCAGCCCTCTGACCTAACTCGCCGAGCTACCGTGTCGGCACCTCGGCCGTCCGGGGCCGCTTTCCATCAGCCCCAAATTCCGAACTTCCCGCTTGCCGCACCGCAACGATCTCCGTCCAGTAACCCCCTACTCGCACATATCTGATCCCGTAGGAGTTCGGTCATTGGTTCTGCATCTGCACTGGGAGTATTCATCAAACAGCCGTTGCACGCAAAGAATTATAGATATGAGTGATATATATTCTCTCGTACACGTTCGGTTAATGGGTGGGGGGCGCTGCGATGCGGCGAGCGGGAAGTTGGGAATTTGGGTCTGTGAAAGAGTGTCCGGATGGCTGAGGTGGTTAGGGGAACCGTTCTAGGAAACTGGAGTCCCAGTCCGGCTCACGTTTTCAACTCTCGTGTTGTATTCCCGCGGGTGCGGCTAAGAGTCATCATTTCCTTCCTACTTCTTTCCCCATTTCGTTTCCTTTCCATTTCTTTCACTCCAGTTATTCTTGTCTTCGTACATAATAGTGTATTAGTACATCAGGCTTCACAAAAGAAAGTCGGATGTAACGTAAAGAAAAGAGGAAAATTTTTTTCTCTCTTTGACGTGAAAACTTGTAAGCGATCTGCTCTCTTTGAATTTTGGCCTCCTAGAGTAAGGTAGATACAACATACCCTGGCTTGAAGTAACTATGCCGTATTATGTATAACTTTTGACCCATATAACAAATTAATGAACACACTCTGACTTTACGAGACAAATGAAAGCTAACTGAAGAGAACACATTTACATTATTTGTGAAAATAGAAGACGTAGTGTCAGTAGATTTTACATAAGCTGGAAAATCTACATCTACATCTATACTCCGCAAGCCACCTGACGGTGTGTGGCGGAGGGTACCTTGAGTACCTCTATCGGTTCTCCTTTTTATTACAGTCTCGTATTGTTCGTGGAAAGAAGGATTGTCGGTATGCCTCTGTGTGGGCTCTAATCTCTCTGATTTTATCCTCTTGGTCTCTTCGCGAGATATACGTAGGAGGGAGCAATATACTGCTTGACTCTTCGGTGAAGGTATGTTCTCGAAACTTCAAAAAAAGCCCGTACCGAGCTACTGAGCGTCTCTCCTGCAGAGTCTTCCACTGGAGTTTATCTATCATCTGCGTAACGCTTTCGCGATTACTAAATGATCCTGTAACGAAGCGCGTTGCTCTCCGTTGGATCTTATCTCTTCTATCAGCCCTATCTAGCACGGATTCCACACTTCTGAGCAGTATTCAAGCAGCGGGCGAACAAGGGTACTGTAACCTACGTCCTTTGTTTTCGGATTGCATTTCCCTAGGATTCTTCCAATGAATCTCCGTCTCGCATCTGCTTTACCGACGATCAACTTCTACCTCGGTAAAAATAAATATTTATTACTAACACGACTTAAAGTTGTTTGAATTATGACGTGCTTCGAAAGACTGGAATATTCACGGTTTATCGAAATGTGTTAGAAACCAGTACAGAAACACGGGATAAGCCCACTTCTGCAGAATCACACAGCGCCTAACCGAATAACATTTGCCACAACACTTACCGTATTAGGTGTGAAATTCGTGCAAATAACGTGAAGACGTAATGTTTAAAATGGGTGATGTCGCCTGAGTTAGAAAATACAAGGCGAAATTTCTCAAAGTGTTTTTGTTAGAAAAGAAAAATGCAGCGTTTTGTTACAAGGTGTCACGTAGTACTGGGAGAATTAGGTTAAGAGGTTGAAATGAAAGAAAGTGTGTGATTTCCGTGTTGTACAATTAATTCAAAAGCAAACGGGAGGAATAATATGTTGCAAGACGCAGACACTTGTCAATACGCCAAATGTACAAAGATCAAAGAACCAAGTTACACACACGATATATAACGTTTAATAAATTAAACTAAATGGAAGAGTGAATAAGTTGACGAATAAACTGACTGAACTACACCTTGGATTGAATAACTGAATCCGGATTCTCTACCGGAATTCGTGAAGAGAATGAACTCGCAAAGACAAGCTCAGCATGTTTCTACTTATAGCATTCACACGAACTTCGCCATGTAAATCTGTAAAAATTTTACTCGAAGTATAAATACCTCGCGAACACTTCATGAAAACGTTGCAAATGGTCAACGCCAAACAGCAACCACAGCTACCGTGTTCTTTTAACACCACATGTCTCACCTGCTCCGCGATCAATATAGCACGTTGTTCAAACACGTAACGTCGAGTACGAGTATCTTTCCTGTTGTAGAAAGCTGCGAATGGCACACTGTACCGGAACCAAAACACACCACTTCCATAAGCTTCAAACAGTATACTGGCTAACCAGACTGTTTGCAGTCGATGCTTAATATAGAATACCTACTTTGCACAGCAATGACTGATTTACGAAATAAAGTGATAAAATAAATGAAAAGTCAAAGTAGCTGTCCTAAAGGTAACTTTCAGACTGTCATTTATGCTTCTGTGGCCACAGAAACCGAAATAGAAATGTGAATGAACCTTGTATTCGTCACGCTAACAAATTACATTCGCTATGAAGAGCATTGAATTTTACAGACATCTGGGGGAAGAGGAAAAGAAAACTGTAAGTTCTATGTCCTAACGCAGTTATTTTCTGCTGGTTGAAAGACATTTCTGCGAAATGTTAATTTTTATTAGTTTCCTTTTCGAAAACTTCTGTTACCAGTGACCGGTTGTCAGCAGCTACTCAGAGAAAATAGCACCTTCTGCGCGCTAAGAAAACTCGGCCTGACCCGCGGAACAGATTCGCCCTTGGCCAATAAGAAAAATTGCGGGATTTTTAATTTCGTGGCTGTATCGTGGTTGACTTGCTGCTTAATTTCCTGATGGCTCATAATGCTTTCACTTAATTAAAGTCTCCAGAAGTTATTCGCCTTGCTGCCGGGCGAGAAAGACTCTCTCGGCTCGATTCAGCGCAGAACGGTTCGCCTTACATTCGAAAGTTCTTGCCTCTGGCGACGCCCCGATACGACCTATTAAATAACGCTGATAGAGAGCGCTCAATACCGTCCTCTCTGCGTAACCAATTTATGTGTGTTATGGTCTCTACACTTCCCATCAAGGGTAACAATGTCACATATATTAAATCCGATACCCAGGCAATAAGACAAACCCAAAGCGAGGGTAGCTACAACCAAACGTTTTCTCTCCCCCCGCCTTTCATTTCATTTGAGTTAAGACTGACAATTAAAATGTTCACTACATATCATTTGGTTACACAAAGTTTGGTCTATTACCTCATCTTGTTCTTTATTTCATGTACTGGGCCAATTTCCTGTTGAGGTACTCCATTTCTTGTGCGATCTTCCTACATTTGTTCTTCCATTTCATTTATAATTGAGTGTCTATACGGAGAATCTTTCTCCCTCCACCCCCCACCCCCCCATACCATTTACATGTTCCATCGATTTTTTCCAGTTTTCCTTTACTTTTTGGTTTAGGTTACATTTTCCTAAATCTTTCCTTATATTCTCACTTTCCATCCTCACCTGTACAACCTCCCACTCTTCTTCGAAATCTCATTTTGTACTGCTATTTTTGTACTGAAATTCAGCTGGGTTTCTTTCCTATTAACTTTTTACGATGGTTCCACATATGGAAGGAAATTTATTTAATTATTAGTCTACATGAAGTTTATATTCGTAAGTGTTGTCGCATCCGAGATATTTAAAATATTTTACTTGCTCCAAGATTTTATTATTCAAGACTATTTTAGAGCTTACAGGTTGCCTGGCCTACAGTGCCATCACATTCGCTTTATCTACCAAAATTGTTATGTTGTAATCTGAGGATGTCTGCTGAAACCTATAGACTTCCATCTGAAGGTCATCTTCATTCTCTGTAAACAGATTTAGGCCATCTGCATATGATATTACGCTTAGCCTAATGTCGCGAACTTTTTTTTAAAAAAATCATGTTCAACATACTAAATTTTCTGATAATTTTCCCTATATATTATGAACATATCCCACATTTAAAATATTTTCAGCATTTATGTATAGGCTATTAATAGCATTTATGTGACGAGATGTAAACTCTTGTTTAGCCGTGATATTCTATAGAATTTCTCTATTAATTTTATCGAATGCTTTCTCAAAAACCACAAAAGGAAGACGGTTTTTCCTATTGAACTCTCGCCTCTTTTCTGTAACTTGTTGCAGTTTAAAAGCATTGTCAGTAGTTAATAGTCCTTTTCTAAAACCTGATTGTTCTTCAGATATTAGATTTTCTACGATATTTTTAAGTCTTGCTTTCACGATTTTGGCATACAGTTTATACGAGGTGCATTCAAGTTCTAAGGCCTCCGATTTTTTTCTCCAGACTGGAAAGAGATAGAAACATGCGCAATGTTTTAAAATGAGGCCGCGTTCATTGTCAATACGTCCCAGACAAGGCAGCACCGTACGGCAGATGGAATTTTACCGCCAGCGGCGAGAATGAGAACTGTTTTAAATACTTAAAATGGCGACGTTTTCCTTTCTTGAACAGCATGCAATCATTCGTTTTCTGAATTTGCGTGGTGTGAAACCAATTGAAATTCATCGACACTTGAAGGAGACATGTGGTGATGGAGTTATGGATGTGTCGAAAGTGCGTTCGTGGATGCAACAGTTTAATGAAGGCAGAACATCGTGTGACAACAAACCGAAACAACCTCGGGCTCGCACAAGCCGGTCTGACGACATGATCGAGGAAGTGGAGAGAATTGTTTTGGGGGATCGCCGAATGACTGTTGAACAGATCGCATCCAGAGTTGGCATTTCTGTGGGTTCTGTGCACACAATCCTCCATGACGACCTGAAAATGCGAAAAGTGTCATCCAGGTGGGTGCCACGAATGCTGACAGACGACCACATGGCTGCCCGTGTGGCATGTTGCCAAACAATGTTGACGCACAACGACAGCATGAATGGGACTTTATTTTCGTCAGTTGTGACAATGGATAAGACGTGGATGCCATTTTGCAATCCAGAAACAAAGCGCCAGTCAGCTCAATGGAAGCACACAGATTCACCGCTACCAACAAAATTTCGGGTAACCGCCAGTGCTGAAAAAATGATGGTGTCCATGTTCTGGGACAGCGAGGGCGTAATCCTTACCCATTGCGTTCCAAAGGGCACTACGGTAACAGGTGCATCCTACGAAAATGTTTTCAAGAACAAATTCCTTCCTGCACTGCAACAAAAACGTCCGGGAAGGGCTGCGCGTGTGCTGTTTCACCAAGACAACGCACCCGCACATCGAGCTAACGTTACGCAACAGTTTCTTCGTGATAACAACTTTGAAGTGATTCCTCATGCTCCCTACTCACCTGACCTGGCTCCTAGTGACTTTTGGCTTTTTCCAACAATGAAAGACACTCTCCGTGGCCGCACATTCACCAGCCATGCTGCTATTGCCTCAGCGATTTTCCAGTGGTCAAAACAGACTCCTAAAGAAGCCTTCGCCGCTGCCATGGAATCATGGCGTCAGCGTTGTGAAAAATGTGTACGTCTGCAGGGCGATTACGTCGAGAAGTAAGGCCACTTTCATCGATTTCGGGTGAGTAGCTAATTAGAAAAAAAATCGAAGGTCTTAGAACTTGAATGCACCTCGTACATTGATTCCGGGAGGCTTATGTCTCGATAGTTACTACATATCCTTTTATAGCTCTTTTTAAAATAGATATAGTTTGGCTCTTGGTCAGTCTTTTGGTACCTTCTTATTTCTATAATACAGATTAAAGATGTGAAGCCTACTATGTAAATATTATAGTAAGCAACCAAGCTTCCGGTGTACAGCACTGCGTACACTGGGTGTCGATACTCACCCCAAACCCTTACCTCCTCACCACCAGTTCCTGACCAGATCGCTAACATTACGTAGGGAGAAAGACAATCGATGCACCTCTGTATCACCTCAGTTTTCTAATAGTTTTCGGCCATTTTGTGAATTCTGAGATATATGATGAAAGAATTAAATTCTCTGGAGCCGAATGAACATTTCTTCAAGTTTCTCGAGCTGACTGAACGAATCCGTGCCTCTCGTCTACCGATCCGACTTGATAAGAGTCCCACACTGATCAATAATACGAATCCTTCAAACGAGGGTTCAGTAAGCTATCTCATTAATGCAACTATCACATTTCCTTAGTTTTTCCCTAATAAGTTTCGTACTCTCCCTACTTTTCTTGCAACTACATTTATGTGATACTTCCATGTGAAATCGGCCGGTATGTGTATACCCAAACATGTTACTGTTCTCATTGTTCCCAGTGACTGAATGCCAAGTAGTAATGGCTATTTCCTCCTATTTCTGTGCAATACGTTACATTTGTGTACATTGTCAATTGCCAGCCCCTGAACCAAACACTGTTATAGCTTCCTCGTATTGCAACCCCCTCTACATTTTTTAAAAGTTTTTTATGTCGGCCATTTTACTTGTATTGAGTAATTCCAGTATTCAGTAGTGTAGGATTTCATCTTTTTTGTGTTAGTTGCTCGTTTGTTATTGTTTGTGTTTCAGTAGTGTAGGATTTCATCTTTTTGATGTTCATTGCTGCTTTCTTGTTGGCTGTGTTTGATTCACCAGATAATTCTCATGCTTTGAGTTGTTGTCAGGAATAGCAGCTAAACTGTCTCCTGACATCAGTCACTCCACACACATGATTTTGAGGTTCTGCTATCGAACATCATTGAGTCCACTGAGTGCGACGAGCGTAAACAGTAATATGGTGTCTTTTATTCCAAACAGAAAGTGGGAGATACGATACTTTGCTATGGTTTGGCCAATGGCGTTACTGGACAGACACGTGTCGTGAGCGCCGAAAGACAATCCTAACCACGCATTCTATCATTTAAAAACATTGAATGGTCAAGTAAATCCAGCTGACCTTATATTCCTGTCTATGGAGTCATTTAAGGTCAATGGTGTATCCCGCACTTGTTGACAATGTGTATCACTCATCTGATTAAATCCATTGGGCAGCCAGGTTTGTTCGCAAGAGTTCATGACCCTGACGGATATGTAAGAATGCGTTGTATCGATACCGAGCTCCTTCTGCAGTTTCAACTGGCTGAATCAAATTTATATACCAACGTTAGATGTAAACCCACCGAATGTGGACAAAATATATGAACAGGTTGAGGAAGTCTATGAAGAAAATGCGGACGAACAAGAAAGAACTGTAATTATGGCAAACTGATATAGCGTAGTTGGAAAGAGAAGAAGAAACAACATTGTTGGAGACTATGGTCTGGGAGAGACCAGCGGAAAAGAAGAAAAACGGATAACCTTCGGTAAACGATTTGATCTCTGGAATGCTAATACTTGGTTTAACCACCATCAGCGAAGACTGTATGTATGGAAACGTCCAGGTGATATTGCTTGATATCAAATAAATTCTGTTGTAATCAATAAAAGACTCAAAAATAGCATTAAGATCGCAAATAGCTTTCCAGCTGCACATGCTGATATAGATAATAATTCACTCGTATCAGAAATTAGAACAAGATTAAAACATATTAAGAAAAGACAACATATAAGAAATAGGATGTAGTGGAAAGAATATATTCACTTTTTCGAATATAAATTGGAATACTTAATAAGAAGGGCAGAAGTCATTGAAGAGTGGAATATCTTTAGAAATGCAGTGCTAGATGCATTAGAGATAGAAATTGGGAAAGTGAAAAGAGCTAAGAAAGAATGGATAACAAGAAGTATGTCGATAAAATGAGCACAGAAAACGGAAAAAAAAACAATTCAGAGGAAGGAAGAAGTTGGAAGTCACACTGAACAATGAACTAAGGAAGTTTACTGACCGGGCTACAGAGTACTGGATGAGGAAAAACTGTGAAAATGTAGAAGAAATGGAAAAGAAACGAAAATTGGAAGAAATGCACAAAATAGCAAAATTCTTAACAAACAGAGAAGTGAGGAAATTAAACAAATAAGAACTGTTAAATAAACATGGGAAGAAGGCAGTATGTCTAGAACATATGAAGTATTATGTAGAAGAGTTATATGGTGCATAGACTGATATCACCTGACTGGTTTTGGAAAGTGTAGTGGAACAAAATGAAAAATATCGAGGTCCTAACAAACTGAAATGTGAATTGGAGAAAGCAATTCAGCAGCTCAGGAAAAAGAAAGTAATCGACTGCGACACATCTGAGGCAATGAAAATCTTAGGGCCAAATTCAATAGCCAGATTGACTGAGGTAGTCAACAGAATTTATTATACAGAAATTTGACCTCAAGATCTACTTAAGACCATTCTGGTACACTTACAAAGTGCAAAGCCAAAGAATGTGAAGACTATAGGACAGTTAGTTTACCACTCATGTTACAAAACCTATAATGAGAGTCATACTAAGAAAAATTGAAAAGAAGATTGAGAAAAATACTAGGAAAGAAAATGTCGTGTTCTAAAAGGTTGTACGAGAAAGGGATGCTATAGACTCTCTGAGGATGACTGGAGGAAGAATGACAAAAATCAACAAGGAGTATATTTATCAACTGGAAGAAGGCTGATTATACTGCTGAGAATATTAAAAGATGTGGGTATAGACTGGAAAGATAGAAGTTTGATAAAGGAGAAGTATACGAAGAAGAAATCGAAAGGGAAATGATCGTCGGAACGACTTATTCAGTGTATAGAAAAGTCAAAACAACCTTCGATGAAATTAAAAGCAAGGGTGGTAACATCAAGAGTGATTTGGCAATTCTGCGGTTAAAAGCAGAACAGATAGCGGATGGACGGAAGGAGTACGTTGAAGACCTCTTTGAGGGGAAGAACTTGTCTGATGACGTAATAGAAGAATAAATTGGAGTCGATATGGAAGATATAGGGGATCTACCTTCAGAGTCAGAAATTAAAAGAACTCTGAAGGACTTGAGATCAAATAAGACGGAGGGATATATAACATTCCATTGTAATTCCTAATATCACTGGCGCGAGTAGCAAACGAATGACTATTCATATTGGTGTGTAGAATTTATGAGATTGGCGACGAATCATGAGACTTTCGGAAAAATATCATCCACACAGTTCCGAAGAATGGCCTATAACTGCGAGAAGTATCGTGCAATCAGCTTAACAACTTTTGCAACCAGGTTTCTGACAATAATAATATACAGAAAAATGGAAAAAGAAAATTGAGGGCCTTTACGAAAGGTAAAGCCAACACAGAGGTGGAACCAAGAGTGGAGGAAAACAAGGATACACTCATAGAATTCGCCGAACTAGAAAAAGTGTTCGACAGTGTGAAATGCTGCAAGATATTGAAAATTCTGAGAGGATTAGGAGTAAGCGACAAGGAAAGACTGGTGATATACAATATGTACAAGAACCAAGAAGGACCAATAAGATTGGAAGACCAAGAACGAAGTGCTCGGATTGAAGAGTGCAAGACAGGTATGCAGTTTTTCGCCCCTATTGTTCAGTCTATTCATCGAAGAAGCAATCACGGAAATAAAGAATGGTTCAAGGGTGAGATTAAAATTCAGGGTGAAAGAATGACAGTGATAAGATTAGCTGATGACATTGCTGTCCTCAGAGAAAGTGAAGAAGAGCTACAGGGTCTCTTGGATGGAATGAACAGTCTAATGAGTACAGAATATGGCTTGAGGGTACACTGGAAAATATAGAAGTAATGAGAAGCAGCAGAAACGAGAGTAGCGAGAAACGTAACATCGAAATTGATGATTACGAAGTAGAGGAAGTTAAGAAATTCCGCTACCTTGGCAACAAAACAAACCACTACGATAAAAGCAAGGAGGCCATAGAAAATCAGGCTAGTGCACGCATTCATGGCCAAGAGAAGCCTACTAGTGTACAACATATGCCTTAACTTGAAAGACAATTTTCTGAGAATAGACATTTGGAGCACAGTATTGCATAGCAGTGAATTATGGACTGTGGGAAAACCGGAATAGAAGAGAATTGAAGCGTTTGAAATGTGGTGCTGCAGAAGAATATTGAAAATTAGGTGGACTGACAAGGGATGAGGAGGTTCTCCGCATATCTATGAAGAAGAGAACACACGGAAAACACTGACAAGAAGAAGGGACAGGATGACAGTGTGTGTGTAAGACATCAGGGAATGACCTCCTTGGTACTGGAGTGAGCCGTAGGGGGGAAAAACGGTAGGGGGGTAAACAAAGATTTGCATACAGCAGGAAATAATTGAGGATGTAGGGCGCAAGTGTTACTCTGAAATGAAGAGGTCAGTGGAGGAGAGAAATTTGTGGTGAGCCATATGAAGCGTGACAGAAGACTGACGACTCTAAACAAGAATGTGGCTGTTAGAGTAGGGCTGAGGAGACGGAGTAGATGAGTATCGGAAGGGGCATGAGTCAAGGATGCTCACTATCACTGAATCTATTCAACAAATATTGATAAGAACTAACAGGTGGGTACATAGCGGATGCAAGTGGGATTGTAATTGGAGGAGAGAGGATAAAGACTATAAAGTACGTGGATGATCAAGGAGTGCTAGTGGAATCAGATGAGGAGCTACAGATGTTGAATTGTATTGTAAGGGAGGGGAAACTATGGAATGAAGATAAATATAGGAAAGACAGAAGTGACGAGATTAAGGAGTAAACGAACACTAGTTAACATATATTAAATGGAAAAATGATAGACGTAAAATCCCTTCTGTACCTGGGAAGTTTAATGACGTAGAATGGAAGTTGTACAGGAGAAATAAGAAGGAGGGGAAATGGGAAAATGGAACTTTGAAAAGGTGAAGCGGTTACTAACATCTCGAAGAATTCCAATTGAGCCGAGGAAAAGATCTGGTAAATGATATGTCCGTAGTGTAGAGTTATACAGCAATGAATCATGGACAGTTAAAAAGAAAGATACTTAGAATCTCTTGAAATGTGTCAATGGAAAAGAATGCTTAAGGTGAATCGGGCTGACAGGCTTAAGAATGAAGAAGAAACGAAGAAAATGAGATAAGAAAAGGATTGTTGGAAGTGATCAGAAGGAGGGAAAAATCTTGTTTGGGGCATATACTGCTGAGAAATTGGCTGCAACAAAGAATTATGGAGGGAAAAGTGTAAGTAATAAGAGCAAGACATAAGAAGGGGATTGAATGATGGAGAAGGCATTGCAAGAGGTCGAACATACGTACAGCTGCTTACAACAGGACAAGTTCGAGGGCCTCCAGTTGAAACCTGTCAAACGACAGATACACTTTAGAAGAAAAAAGAAGAAGAATCATTAGTGGCGGTATAAATGTCAATGTTTCTTTTTTAATTAACAGGACAGGTTTCGGTTATCATTGCCATCATCAGATCACAGTTGATTTGCCCAGATAACATGACGAACAGGTGCATGGAGCTTTTGTGTGCTACCGAAATGTATTTGTCACCACCAATAGGAATAAAAAATTGCTGTTCGAACAAAGCATTAAGTGTGATTATATTGAATACTAGCTTTTTTTCCATTCATTGAACCGAAAGAGTCGGTAATTTTCATCAACCATTGAAATCTACCGCTCAACAACAGCTTACAGTATACGTTTCCATGAATTGCGGAATTCAGCTACATGCATCTACACTATTTTTGTACAGTTTCTAATGATATTTATCCACATTTGTCTATCAAGGTTGCCAGGATGTTTCCACATCAATAACAATCCAGCAAGCAACTTCATCGGCTATCCGACATCCAAGCGCCTGACTGAACGTTTCTCCAACCATAATTTAATTTCCATCATGGTCTTAATTGCGTCTTCCACTTCACCCTGATTAACTTGTTCTGTTCCAGTCTCTCCAAATAATAATCAATACGCTTCTCTCCACTGCTCTCCAACATTCCTCAGATGGATTTCGTATTAGAAATCCATGTCTGTCATTACCCGGAATGTCATCCCAACTTACTTAAGCATAGCCAAACAGGCATTTATTTTTCTTGAAATTTTTAGACAAGCTCAAACTGTGTGCTGAACTCGGAAACTTGCCTTTAGAGAGCAACGCTATTACTCACTGAGCTAGTCAGTCATGTCTCACAATTACCTTCCCCGCTCCCCCTCCTTTGCGCAGTTTTATTTTCACCAGTGCCTCTCTCTTACTTTCCCAGTTTCTTTCTTCCTGCAATACCAGTCCTGCAGGGTATGCTGCAGAGCTTGTGTGAAGTTTGAAAAGTTGGAAAAAAGTTGGTGAAGTTAAGCTGTAAGGACGCTCGTGAGTTGTGCCTGATAGCTCAATCGATAGAGGACTTGCATGAGAAAGGCAAAGATTCAGTGTTACAGTCCCGTCACATTTTTAATCAGCCAGGATATTTCAAGACAGAGTGCACTCAAACTATAGAATGAAAGATGCATCCCGGATTTTTTCCTCCTGTTTATTACTTCTATTTTACATCCAGAAACGTTTTTAAACTTACCTAATACGAAGTCTGAAAGCGGTAGATACAGGTGCCCAGGTAGATGCCGTGTTCCTTGACATCCGTAAAGTGTTAGATACAGTTTCGCACTGCCACCTAGTAAGACATATCAGATCAACTGTGTACATCATTCTTAACAGATAGATGTCTTTAGACGTAAAGGTAACTTCCAGTGTGACCCAAGGAAGTGTTATAGGACCATTACCGTTCACGTTATACGTAAATTACGTAGCAAATAACGTCGGAAGTTGCATGAGGTTTTTCGCAGATGATGCTATTGTATACGAAAAAAGTCGCAAAGCTAGGAAAATGTAGCGAAAAGCAGGAAGAGCTGCAGAGAATCGATACTTGGTGTTGGGAGTGGCAACTGAACCGCAACAAAAATAAATTTAACGTATTACGAATACGCAGACAGAAAGGGTTTCATTATATGATTACACGATTGTACAAAGAACAACCACTGGACGCAGTTACTTCCATAAAATATCTAGGAATGTGCCTACGGAGCGACTGAAAGTGGAACAACCACAAAAAATTAATCGCGGGTAAAGCAGATGCCAGACAGAGATTCACTGGGAGAATACTCAGGAAATGTAGGCCATCAAAAAAGGAAATTAGATTGCGAAACACCCGTTCGACCAATACTTGAACATTGCTCGTCAGTACGGAATCCATACCAGAGAGGACTGATAGAGAAATTAGAGAATATCCGAAGAAGAGCAGCACGTTTCGTAACAGTTTCATTTACTAAACGCATAAGCGACGCGGAAATGTTCGGTTGATTTCAGTAGCAGACGCTGCAAGAGAGGAATTCTGCATCACAGTAAGGTCTAGTGTTAAAGTTGCGAGAGAGTACATCCCTGGAAGATTCAACCAATATATTGTTTCCTCCTATATATTCTTTGTGAAAGGACTATGAAGATTAAATTGGAGAGATTGGAGCGTACACAGAGGCTTATCAGCAATAGTTCTTTCTGCGAACCATTCTAGACTGGCCAAGGAAAAAAAGGGAAAGTGGCACTGCAGCGGAAACTACCCTCTGCCACAAATCGTAAGTGGTTTGGCGGAGCATAAATGCAGATGTTGATCTGGAAGTCTTAAGATCCAATGGCTTGATTGCTAATGTGATCTATTTACTTTTGAGTACACTAGTTATTACTGCAGAGATTTTACTCTTGACATTCATGTAAACGTTCAAATTTTCCCTATCACATTCTTCCGTTTGTTGTCGAAGTATATCTCTAATAGAAACCGACACTACAATATAATTAGAAAACAACTGGGGTAGATAGTTTCATTAACAAGGATTCCTTCTCGTTTCTCCCGTTTAAGAATCTGAAAACTCCCTCTTGCACCGTTAGGAATATTTTTTGTAATGTTATCACTTTGACTAAATCTCCTTTCAGTTCTCACTATCCCGATTTTTTCTGATGAAATAGGTAAGATTCAAATAAATATTGTACAGTATACTGTCACAGGTTGAATCAATGTTTTGTTTCTGAAAAGCTCTTATTATCAATTTTGTTCATGCTGAGCCGAGTAACAAACCATAATTTATGAATCCCAGGAAATATGGTAATTCATTTCTTTAAAGTCAGTACCGCCATTAGACTGTTTTTTATTTGCAGTGTTACGTTTACACGATTATTATTTCGGCTTCAAATTGCCGTTATCAAGTGTTTTGATGTTTTACAGTGACTAAGATGACATACTGTCGTATGTTTCAAATACGACAGTATGCCATCTTAGGCACTGTATAACAATTACATTAAAGCACTTGATAATGGCAATTTAAGGCCGAAATCATGATCGTGTAAATGTAACACTACAAATAAAAAACAGTCTAATGGCGGTACTAAATTTAAAGAAATATATTGGCTCAAATGGCTCTGAGCACTATGGGACTCAACTGCTGTGGTCATAAGTCCCCTAGAACTTAGAACTACTTAAACCTAACTAACCTAAGGACATCACACACATCCATGCCCGAGGCAGGATTCGAACCTGCGACCGTAGCGGTCGTGCGGTTCCAGACTGTAGCGCCTTTAACCGCTCGGCCACTTCGGCCGGCGAAATATATTGTGACTGTGGTCCCACATTATGAAAAAATTATGGTAATTCAGTCTGTCATTTGGCTCACGACTTACAGATCTTCAGTTGAGCTTCTTCTAAAGCCATCTCGCTCCTTTGCCTCCAAGAATCCAGTGTTTTTTTTTCTATGCAGTTGACAAGGATTTTAGTAAATTTCTTGCACAGCATAGAGCAGAAACTGATAGTCGATACATAGAATGTCTTGTTTGTCCCTTTCATTGTGAACACACTAATTGGAGAAGTGTTTCTTTTGCGAATTTTTCTTTCTGCGCAGATATTCTGCAAACTATTTTGGCGACAGGAAGGGCATCCGGCCACACCTTAACATTAACATGCCACATCCGATGAACCAGCAGACCCCGCACGTCGGGATTAATGCTTAGAAAGACAGAGATTCTGCAAACTATTTTGTAAGTTTCTTTTGAATAATCATGTGTCCATCTTTAACTATTCCTACTGTATCATCTTCATCATTTCTTTATAATTCGAATGTGTTTATATACGTAATCTGAAAACAGAGAAAAAATTTTCTCATGAATTCCAGGAGGTCTTTAATCCTTTGTATAATTCATTAGATGAATTAGAAACACAAAAAGTTAATAAGGATATTAATGTAAAATATATCATATTCAATAAAATATATATGTATTTCCAAGTTTATATGTTCCTTCTATAGCAAAATCTAAAACCGTGCATTACATTCATTATGATGTGCTATTGACGTGTTTACTTTAGAGCTTGTAATATTTTAATTTTATGTAAATATTTATAGTAAATTTAGTACATTTTATGATTAAAATGAAACTACTCTACGAGAGGGAGACAGCGAATGACGTATCGATAGTCAAAGAGTCGATCAAGGACTGTGAACGTGAGTGTTCGCGTGAATGCAGAAGTAACAGCAGGTCGGTGTCTTGTTGGAGTGAAAAGTAAGCTAAGTACAGCCGAACATTTAAATTTATGAAACTCTCTGGGCTTACTACTGCCTTGAAAGTTGTGCGAAGAAAGTACCAGACTGACTGAAACAGTATGAGCCTTGTGACATGCTGCAGACTATATTGACAACATATACACGGGTAGGTCATGACTTTTGCAGGGCGGGCTGAATTCGCTGATGAAATGTATTATACATTTAATATGCAAGCTAACGTGACTTCGCGTGCGTCAAGAAATTAAAAGTTCACAAAAACGTTTTTCTATATGTGAATGTTAACCATCAGACAGTGAGTTACTTTGTGCGACATGTGCCGCAAAACGGGCGAACTGCATTTTCGTATTGCTCGAGTTGACGTGATTCCGAAAGCCTTAAAAACTGTGAACTAACGTTAATGGTTGCGAATATGTTACACGACGGTTGTTTAGAAAGTAAGTTCCTATCGGCCGCTAAATGGAAACCACAGTGAAAATCAGAAACATTTTATTTGCAAGAGTTAGCTACACTTTCCAGATACTTCTCTACATAGTCGCCGCTCCGACTTAGACATCTTGGCTGGAGACATCGTTGTTCTAGGCAATTTTACTCGCTCACAGTACGCTCACAACTGAAAAGAGCGTCTTGATGCGATCGACAGTCATACTAGAGACACATCTGTGCAAAGCTTCATCGGGTTTTCACTGTGGTGTCCGCTTCGCGATCGATCGGAACTTACTTTCTGGATAACCCTCGTAGTATTGTATATAGGAACGTTAGTTAATTAGAAACTGGCTTCTGTGGGGCATCCCATATCTAACACAAGTCGACGGACAAATGTTAAGATCCCCATATAGATTATGCATACTTCAAAAGGAACAGCAGCATTTTCACACTAACAGACCAGCTGCAACTTCATGGCCGCCATTACCTAGCCGCTGGTGATATCATCCATCACGCATAATTAGCAGCTTCATAATTTTACGTCACCATAAGGCACTCCCTCCAAGACGGGAAGCAGTTTAAATTTTATTTTAAACGACTTTATCAAATAAGTGTCCCTTCCAGTAACTGTAGTTCGTTAGCAAATACAGTACATTCAACTTCCCAGGTTGTCGTTGTTAGCCATATCATCTAACTGCAACTGCAGTCTGCAGACTTCGCCTTTTCGCTTTTGTTTACCATTACACATATCCTTACATGTCTTCTGGAGGATGTGCTCCGGCTTATGTGTCAGTGACGTTCATAGAGAATTTTACTCGTCAAATGCGTGCGAACTGTGGCGTCCACCGTAGTTCTTTGACTGAAAAAAAAAAGCAACCAGAAGACGTGGTCGGATATCAATGTAGCTTAGTACACATACACAACATGGGCGGTATGTTAATGATCAGAATTACAATTCTCTGTGACAGGAACAACGGGCACCAGACTGCATGAGTGTTGTTCGTGTTTAGTGTTGTTACCATGTTTGATAGTGTGTAAAAGGGGCAAGAACAGCGTCATCTTTCGAGAGCCCACTGTGGTGGACACGGAGGTGCCACGTACTCGTTTAATACACTGTTATCATCACCTGGCAGAGTTTGAAAGGGGCCTCGTTATGACTCTTCATTTGACCAACAGCTCGAATCGTGCATTGTCCAGGATTGTGAGGCATTCGGATACGAAAGTTGCCCAATGTTGAAGTGCATGGGAACGAAAGGATAAGCATCCATCTGAGGAAAAGATGATGGACTGCGTGCTACTTCCCGTGCATCCCTCATCATTGGTCGGAGACTAGCAGCAGTCGGACAAGAGAATTACCGTTCCATTCGTAGGGTGCCGTTGACACTACAACACGAACGGCTGAGAGTGAAATGATCCCATGAGACTGCTGATTAGTGGCGACGCGATGATTGATATTCTACACTACCATGTATGGCCAGCGGCGATGAGTCCAGGGGTGCCATGGGAATAGAACCTATTCTTCCAATGTTTTGGAAAGACACATGTGGGGAGTCATCGGGCATGGCTGGTAGTGATCGCTGGTGTGATGTCAGATGTGCTGGACAGCTGTTCAAATCGCTCGCCTATATTTGGTAAACTTTTAGACTCCATATAATTATTTTAAAGATTACTGGTGCTAATACTTGCTGTAAGAGTAATTTATTATTGAATTTTCACTCATCTCAGTCATTATTTTTGTGGTATTGATTCGAGGGGTCAGTTATTCGTGAATGTGCTTACGTCGTTCATCGAAGTCTTAGCAGTGTGTTTTCATTTCGCTGCGTGATTCTAAAGCTAAGTACTGGCAAAGTCGGTTGTGCACTGCATTCGAATATTCAATTTAGCAGTTTTCAATCGTTCATCCAAATATTAGGAGTGTGTTTACATTTCACGCCGGGCAGTTCCGGCTGTAGCGGTTCTTAAGTACTGACAAAGTTGACAAACTGCCTACTGGCTTCTGCCTCGGGTTCTTCGGCCGACGTTCATCTAATGATTTTTCTGACGTTTCGCCAGCACGAGTGGCTGGCATTGTCAAAGCTTCACCCTCCATTGCCGGTGGTGAACTGGAGGCGAGCTCGCGGCCGCAGACTGTATGTACCTGGCGCGCCAACGTCCGAGGGCTTCTCCGCGGTCATTTCCGGTGCGGTTCTCCTCTTGTACCTGCGACGGTCGTTCGCTGCAGTACGGGAAGCCGGGATCCGTTTACCTTAAGGCTTTCCTCTTTCTTGTTGAAACTGCTCGCGTGTTTTTGGATTTCTACAGCTTCTCTGAACAAGCGCGTGTGATAGTGCTTGTCTACAGCCAGAACTTCCGTGTCGGCGAATTTTATTACGTGGTCGGTCTCATTCAGTGCATGCTCTGCCACGGCCGATTTCTCCACCTGCCCCAACCTGCAATGTCGCTTATGCTCTTTGATCCTGGTGTTAATTGATCGTCCAGTCATTCCGACATAAACTTTTCCGCATGTGCATGGTATACGGTATATTCCCGACATTGCAAGTGGGTCTCTTTTCTCCTTCGCCGATCTAAGACACTCTCTGATCTTCCTTGTCGGTTTGAAAATCGTCTTTACGCCGTGTTTGCGCAATATACGGCCGATTCTGTCCGTCACTCTGGGAATGTATGGCAGAAAGGCCGTACCCGACATTTCTTTTTCTGGTTCCTTACTTCGCCGAGTGTTTGGCTCTGTTACACTTCTAATGTAATTTGTGGAGTACCCATTGCTCCGCAGAACAGTTTCCAGGTGTTGCATTTCTCGTTTGAGG
This sequence comes from Schistocerca americana, assembly GCF_021461395.2. Classification (NCBI taxonomy): domain Eukaryota; kingdom Metazoa; phylum Arthropoda; class Insecta; order Orthoptera; family Acrididae; genus Schistocerca; species Schistocerca americana. The sequence continues at coordinate 668,874,832 of NC_060120.1, forward strand.
TGTTGAGGCTCACATATTCGTCCTGCTCTCGTTACGAGCGTACTAATCATGCCTCTTTTCTGGCTCGGGTGGTGGTTTCACAGATTGTGCAGGTATCGGTCCGTGTGTGTCGGTTTCCGATACACGCTGTGTCCCAGGTTTTCGCCGTCCCTTGTGACCAGCACATCTAGAAATGGCAGTTTCTTGTCCTTTTCTACTTCCATGGTAAATGTTATGTTGGCATGGAGGCTGTTCAAGTGTCTCAGGAATTCACCGAGCTGTTCTTCACCATGGCTCCACACCACGAAAGTATCATCGACGTACCTGTACCACACCTTAGGTTTGCAAGTCGCCGAGTCCAGTGCCTGTGCTTCGAATTGTTCCATGAAGAAGTTGGCCACCACTGGACTGAGAGGACTACCCATGGCGACACCTTCCAGCTGTTCGTAGAAATCGCCATTCCACGTGAAATAGCTCGTGGTGAGACATGCATGGAAGAGCTTTTTGATGTCTTGCGGGAACATGGAACCGATGTGCTCCAGAGCGTCACTGAGTGGCACTTTCGTAAACAACGAAACAACATCAAAACTGACCAGGATGTCGTTTGGCGCAAGTTTCAGTTTCTTCAGCTTCTCAATGAAATGTCCTGAGTCCTTAATGTATATGTCGGTCTTCCCCACGTGTGGCTGGAGCAGAGAGGCCAAGTGTTTCGCCAGTTACGTTGGTGAGCCAGGAGCGCTAACGATCGGTCTCAGTGGAACGTTGTTCTTATGGATCTTGGGTAATCCATACAGCCGAGGCGGTAGGGCTTCTGTGTTGCGCAGGTTTCTCTGTATGTCCGCCGGCAGAGAAGACGCCTTAAGGTAAACGGATCCTGGCTGCCCGTACTGCAGCGAACGACCGTCGCAGGTAGCAAGAGGAGAACCGCACCGGAAATGACCGCGGAGAAGCCCTCGGACGTTGGCGCGCCAGGTACATATAGTCTGCGGCCGCGAGCTCGCCTCCAGTTCACCACCGGCAATGGAGGGTGAAGCTTTGACAATGCCAGCCACTCGTGCTGGCGAAACGTCAGAAAAATCATTAGATGAACGTCGGCCGAAGAACAGAGACAGAAGCCAATAGGCAGTTTGTCAACAACTGGTCACGAAAGCCTTAACAATTTTGTGCTGACAAAGTTGTTGGTGCACTACTGTTCGATTAGTAAATTTAGTAGTTTTCTGGTGAAAGAACGCTTTAATAAACTTTCGGAAACGTTCCCTCACTGTCTTTTATAAAGTTGTTTGTGCGTTGTAGTTATTTATTAAACTTAGTACGGTAGTTTTCAGCAGACGTGTCTCGCTGTTTCTAGTGAAATATTTCAGTAAAAAACTTCTGTTCACTGTGTTTAATTTCGTTGAGCGTTCCAATGGGCGCTTGAATTTTTGATTTTAGATAAGAAATTGTGTGAAGTTTTTGTGGTATTGGTGTTAGTTGTAGTATAGTAGTATTAATAAATGTAGTTCCTTTCTTAGTAGAGAGCGAAATTCGAGATCACTGTTGTTAGTTCTTTAAATCGTCCTACTGTAGTATTTGAACTTACATAACGTAGACGTTTAGTTTTTCAGTAATTGTTAACATTTTACCGCGACTGAAAAGTGCGAGGTTTGTTGTAGATTCATGAGCAGTGGGTTACGGTGTTATATTTTCATTGGGGGGGGGGGCGGGGCGGGGGGGAGAAGGAGAAGGTAATGTAGTGGGGAAGCCAGTGGGCATTCTAGCGAGATCTTCTCCTTGAAATTCAGAGTTTGTAGCAAAAATAAGTTGATAGAGGAGCAGGACAGTAAGATCTGTGCCCTGCCGGTGCAGTTACAAAAAACGCTATGCAGGAACAAGATAGGATGAGGAGGGAGAAGTGCGCTGGGGAATGGGAACTGGCAGTAGGTAAGAAGGCAGCTAAGAGGAAATCTACGTCTACATCATATTCCGCAAGCCACCTAATAGTGTGTGGCGGAGGATACTTTCTGAACCACTAACTGAGCCCTCAGATCCTGCTCCACTCGTGAGCAATGCGCGGCAAGAACGATTGTCGGTAGGCCTCTGTATTGGCTCTAAGTTCTCGAATTTTCTTCTCATGATCATTACGCGGCACGTGTGAGGGGGGAAATAATATGTTGTCCGACTCTTTCCGGAAAGCACTCTCTCGAAATTTCAATAGTAAATCTCTGTGTGGTGCACAACGCCTCTTTTGTAACGTCTGACAATGCAGCTTGTTGACATGGCCGTAACACTCTCGTGCCAACCAAACGATCCCGTGTCGAAACGCACCGCTCTTCGTTGGATCTTCTCTGTCTCTTCTATAAGTCCTATCTTGTAGGGTTCCCAGACAGATGAACAATACTCAAGAATAGATCGAACAAGCGCTTTATAAGCCACTTTCGTCGTGGATGAGTTATATTTCCTTAAGATTCTGCCTAGGAATCTGGCATCTGCCTATCCGACTATTCGTTTTATGTGGTCATTCCACTTGAAGTCACTCTGGATAATTACTCCTACATATTTTATGGCAGATACTGTTGTCAGCGGTTTGTCATCGATAGTGTTGCTCTACAATAGTGGATTTCTTTTCCTACGTATGTGCAGTATGTTAGATTCATTTCCGTTCGTGGTCAACTGACAGAGAATGCACCATTCATCAATTCTCCGAAGATCATTCTGCAAATCGTTACTATCTCCTGGCGGTGCTACTTTGTTACCGACAACCGCAATATCTACGAACAGCCATGGTTTTCTACTAGATCATTTATATATATTGTAAACAGTGACGGTCATATTACACTTCCTTGAGATACTCCAGAAATTACTTGTACATCTGTCGATATAGTTCCGTTAGGAGCAACTTGTTGAGTTCTGTCCGCAAGGCAATCTTGAATTCAGTAGCAAATCTGCTCCGATACTCAATCAGCTCGTATTTTTTTTCACTAAACGGCGATGCAAGTCGATGTCAAATGCCTTTCTGAACTCAAGGAACACGGCATAAACTTGAGCGACATTGTCTGCGACACCATGGATCTCATGGAGGAACAGAGCGACCTGAGTTTCGCAGGACCTCTCTTTGCGGAATCCAAGTTGATTTCTATAGAGGAGAGTTTCCTTCTCCAAGAACGTCTTAATTCTTGAGCGTAAAACTTGTTTCATAATTCTACAACAGATTGACTTCAACGATAACAAACAGACCAGAACTTTTCGACTCTGTAAGCACAGAACAGGGAATCAGTGATCATAAGGCCGTTGCAGCATCCCTGAATATGGAAGTAAATAGGAATATAAAAAAGGGAGGAAGGTTTATCTGTTTAGCAAGAGTAATAGAAGACAGATTTCAGACTACCTAACAGATCAAAACGAAAATTTCTGTTCCGACACTGACAATGTTGAGTGTTTATGGAAAAAGTTCAAGGCAATCGTAAAATGCGTTTTAGACAGGTACGTGCCGAGTAAAACTGTGAGGGACCGGAAAAACCCACCGTGGTTCAACAACAAAGTTAGGTAACTACTGCGAAAGCAAAGAGAGCTTCACTGCAAGTTTAAACGCAGCCAAAACCTCTCAGACAAACAGAAGCTAAACGATGTCAAAGTTAGCGTGAGGAGGGCTATCTGTGAAGCGATCAGTGAATCCGAAAGTAAAATTCTATGCACCGACTTGACAGAAAATCCTAGGGAGTTCTGGTCTTACGTTAAATCAGTGAGTGGATCCAAACAGCATATCCAGACACTCCGGGATGATGATGCCATTGAAACAGAGGATGACAGGCGTAAAGCTGAAATACTGAACACCTATTCCAAAGCTGTTTCACAGAAGAAGACCGCACTGCAGTTCCTTCTCTAAATCCTCGCACAAACGAAAAAATGGCTGACATCGAAATAAGTGTCCAAGGAATAGAGAAGCAACTGAAATCATTCAACAGAGGAAAGTCCACTGGACCTGACGGGATACCAATTCGATTCTAAACAGAGTACGAGAAAGAACTTGCCCCCCTCCTAACAGCCGTGTACCACAGGTCTCTAGAGGAACGGAAGGTTCTTAATGATTGGAAAAGAGCACAGGTAGTCCTAGTCTTCAAGAAGGGTTGTCGAGCAGATGCGCAAAACTATAGACCTATGTCTCTGACATCAATCTGTTGTAGAATTTTAGAACATGTTTTTTGCTCACGTATCATGTCGTTTCAGGAAACCCAGAATCTACTCTGTAGGAATCAACATGGATTCCGGAAACAGCGATATTGTGAGACCCAACTCGCTTTATTTGTTCATGAGACCCAGAAAATATTAGATACAGGCTCCCAGGTAGATGTCATTTTCCTTGACTTCCGGAAGGCGTTCGATACAGTTCCGCACTGTCGCCTGACAAAGTAAGAGCCTACGGAATATCAGACCAGCTGTGTGGCTGGGTTGAAGAGTTTTTAGCAAACAGAACACAGCATGTTGTTATAAATGGAGAGACGTCTACAGACGTTAAAGTAACTTCAGGCATGCCACAGGGGAGTGTTATGGGACCATTGTTTTTCACAATATATATAAATGACCTAGTAGATGTTGTCGGAAGTTCCATGCGGCTCTTCGCGGATGATGCTGTAGTATACAGAGAAGTTGCAGCATTAGAAAATTGTAGTGAAATGCAGGAAGATCTGCAGCGGATAGGCACTTGGTGCAGGGAGTGGCAACTGACACTTAACATAGACAAATGTAATGTATTGCGAATACATAGAAAGAAGGATCCTTTATTGTATGATTATATGATAGCGGAACAAACACTGGTAGCAGTTACTTCTGTAAAATATCTGGGAGTATGCGTGCGGAACGATTTGAAGTGGAATGATCATATAAAATTAATTATTGGTAAGGCGGGTGCCAGGTTGAGATTCATTGGGAGAGTCCTTAGAAAATGTAGTCCATCAACAAAGGAGGTGGCTTACAAAACACTCGTTCGACTTGTACTTGAGTATTGCTCATCAGTTTGGGATCCGTACAAGGTCGGGTTGACGGAGGAGATAGAGAAGATCCAAAGAAGAGCGGTGTGTTTCGTCACAGGGTTATTTGGTAAGCGGAGATGTTTAGCAAACTCAAGTGGCAGACTCTGCAAGAGGGGCGCTCTGCATCGCGGTGTAGCTTGTTGTCCATGTTTCGAGAGGGTGCGTTTCCGGATGAGGTATCGAATATATTGCTTCCCTCTACTTATACCTCCCGAGAAGATCACTAATATAAAATTAGAGAGATTCGAGCGCGCTCGGAGGCTTTCCGGCAGTCGTTCTTCCCGCGAACCATACGCGATTGGAACGGGAAAGGGAGATAATGACAGTGGCACGTAAAGTGCCCTCCGCCACACACCGTTGGGTGGCTTGCGGAGTATAAATGTAGATGTAGATGTAGATATGGATCTATAATTGTGTGCATCTTTACTACTCTCCTTCTTGAAAACGGGAATGACCTGCGCTTTCTTCCAGTCGCTAGTTACCTTTCGTTGGTCAATCAATCTGCGACAAATTACTGCTACGAGGGGAGCAAGTTCTTTCTCATAATCTTTGAAGAATCTCATAGCTGTCCCATCTGGTTCTGATACCTTTCCGTTACCAGTCGATCATCATTTTTTTTTCTATTCCGCAATCGTTTATCTTAATATATCCCATTTCAGCGTTCGCACGATGATTGAAAGGAGGGACTGTGTTATAATCTTCCGGGAGACCGAAATCAGTGTTTCAGACTTCTCTCTGTAATCTTCCGTTTCAGTGACAGTATGCGTCTGCGTCTGCCGTCTTACTGATTTTGCATAAGACCAAAACCTCTTAAAGTTTTTACTCAGGTCGGTTGACAACGTCTTACTTTCAAAACCACTGAACGCTTCTCTCGTTGCTCTCTTGATGCTCATTTTCAGTTCGTTCACCATTTGTTTGTCAATTAGATTTTTATTTGCCTTGAATATGAAATGAAATTATCTTTGTTTACGCAGCAGTTTTCTAACACCACCATTAAACCATGGTGGGTCTTTCCCATTACTTACGATCTTATTAGGAACACACTCGTCTAGAGCATACTGCACGAATTCTTTGACTTTTTCTCCATTCGTTTCCCGCATCTTAGTCTTCATCACGGAATATTTTATGCTGATTGCTCAGATACTCTGAAATTTGTATGCAGTCATTCTTGCTAAGCAAAAATATCTTCCTACCTTTCTTCACATTCTTTGTCAGACCCGTTGTGATAGATGCTATCACAAATTTATGAACATTGATACCTTCCTCTACGTTAACTGATTCGGTAAGTTCAGAACTCTTTATTGCCAGGATGTTTAAGACTTTACCCTCACGAGTTGCTTCTCTAACAATGTGCTCAAAGGAATTTCCGCACAAGACGTCCAGAACAATGTTAGAGGAATCCCTGTCTCTGACATCAGTTTTAACAGTATGACACTCCCACGCTATGCCTAGAAGGTAGAAGCCACCCTCTCCTACAACAGCAAGATCAGAAAAATAACGATATTCTGCTAGTTCTGTCTGAAGCGCTCTACCACTAGGGCTCCTGACCCAGGCAGTCTAAAAAAGCATCCGATTACCATTTTTGAACGACCTTTGATATTTAACTTCACCCAGATTAATTCACAATCGGAAACCGTGATAACCGTAGTAGATTTGATCGAATTCTTTACTTCAATAAACATGTCGCAGTCATTGGCGACTAACCTATCCTTACGATAAATATTCCAATCTGAACTTAAGGTTTCGTTGTCATTAACGTCTAGTTTCAACCAACTTTCTGTTCCTAATGCTATCTCTGCATTATAACCTTCAGTAAGCTATACTAATACTTTCTTTGGATGCTCCTGCAGTTTACTGAAATCATATTAAACTTTTCTGTCTTTGATCTGCGACGACGAACATTCTCTGAGGACATTATGGCTAATTTATCAGGCAAATCGTCTTTGACCCAGAGGAGGCTTGTCTGACCCAAAAAACCTCATGTACATGCCACACGTATTCGGCTACCATAATAGCCGCTTCCTGCGTATAGTGCACGCTTGCCCTACTGAGAGGAACCCTACAATTTTGTACCCGTTAGCAGAGGTCGAGAAATTCGTATCCGACATCGTCGCAGAGTCGTCTGAGCCTCTGGTTTAGACCTTCCGCGCTGCTCCAAACGGGACCGCGATCAACACCGGGTCCGAATCTACAAATAGACAGCTTAGCCCGCACCCCGCTTGCGATGCTAGTTTGCCTTCACCCAACCAGCCATCCGCCGAAAAGAGATGCGGATGCCCTCAGAACCGAAGCGGCCCCCGTTATTCGTGCCGGCATATGCAGCTACATGCACCCGGTTGCACCCACTGCACTCGACAGTCATCCGCAGGGCCTCCTCCACATCATGGAAGAGACCACCCGGCAAACATACCGAGTGCACACTGGCATTCTTTCTTACCCTGCCTGATATTTTCCTGGGTGGCTCCATCACCCGCCTAACATTGGAGCTCGCAGTGACAAGCTTACCCACCACTGCACTTGTGCGGACTGGGCAGGAAAATCGGCCTCTGGCCCAACAGAAGAGGCATCCCGTGCTGGCTCAAGGTTATCATCAACATCGGTTATCACCTCGTACCTGTTGCTAAGGCGTAGGGAGCTAGCCGCGTGACCTGTTCCCTCTTTCGCCTTCCGCCCAGTGACACGCGATCCCACCACTGTCTACCACCCACTCTGGAGTGAGGACGGACGATCCAGATGTGGCGCATCAGAAAATGCAGCGACACTCAGGTCACCAGGGGATTCCAACGGCACCAAAGGTGTCGCAGGTCTTGTTTCCAGCATCCCGGTATCGCCGCAACTTCAAGCATTAGCCAGAAGCACGTCGACGGTAGCCAAGGCTGCATCCAGCTGTTTACACACAACAGCTGCTTCGGCTTGTGTCCACTCACAACAAGCACAGTTCCTAGACATATCGTAGTGTGTAAAAATAACTATAAGATCTCAAATGGTGATACTGAGTTTGGAATTTACGCAGAATATAGCGAGGAGAATAAAGAAGCACTGAAAACTGCTCTGCAGGTTTCTCGCAATGCCCTTAGATGGCAAACTCTTAAACGGAAATAAATTTCTCTGCTGAATTGGATGTACACTCCTGGAAATTGAAATAAGAACACCGTGAATTCATTGTCCCAGGAAGGGGAAACTTTATTGACACATTCCTGGGGTCAGATACATCACATGATCACACTGACAGAACCACAGGCACATAGACACAGGCAACAGAGCATGCACAATGTCGGCACTAGTACAGTGTATATCCACCTTTCGCAGCAATGCAGGCTGCTATTCTCCCATGGAGACGATCGTAGAGATGCTGGATGTAGTCCTGTGGAACGGCTTGCCATGCCATTTCCACCTGGCGCCTCAGTTGGACCAGCGTTCGTGCTGGACGTGCAGACCGCGTGAGACGACGCTTCATCCAGTCCCAAACATGCTCAATGGGGGACAGATCCGGAGATCTTGCTGGCCAGGGTAGTTGACTTACACCTTCTAGAGCACGTTGGGTGGCACGGGATACATGCGGACGTGCATTGTCCTGTTGGAACAGCAAGTTCCCTTGCCGGTCTAGGAATGGTAGAACGATGGGTTCGATGACGGTTTGGATGTACCGTCCACTATTCAGTGTCCCCTCGACGATCACCAGTGGTGTACGGCCAGTGTAGGAGATCGCTCCCCACACCATGATGCCGGGTGTTGGCCCTGTGTGGCTCGGTCGTATGCAGTCCTGATTGTGGCGCTCACCTGCACGGCGCCAAACACGCATACGACCATCATTGGCACCAAGGCAGAAGCGACTCTCATCGCTGAAGACGACACGTCTCCATTCGTCCCTCCATTCACGCCTGTCGCGACACCACTGGAGGCGGGCTGCACGATGTTGGGGCGTGAGCGGAAGACGGCCTAACGGTGTGCGGGACCGTAGCCCAGCTTCATGGAGACGATTGCGAATGGTCCTCGCCGATACCCCAGGAGCAACAGTGTCCCTAATTTGCTGGGAAGTGGCGGTGCGGTCCCCTACGGCACTGCGTAGGATCCTACGGTCTTGGCGTGCATCCGTGCGTCGCTGCGGTCCGGTCCCAGGTCGACGGGCACGTGCACCTTCCGCCGACCACTGGCGACAACATCGATGTACTGTGGAGACCTCACGCCCCACGTGTTGAGCAATTCGGCGGTACGTCCACCCGGCCTCCCGCATGCCCACTATACGCCCTCGCTCAAAGTCCGTCAACTGCACATACGGTTCACGTCCACGCTGTCGCGGCATGCTACCAGTGTTAAAGACTGCGATGGAGCTCCGTATGCCACGGCAAACTGGCTGACACTGACGGCGGCGGTGCACAAATGCTGCGCAGCTAGCGCCATTCGACGGCCAACACCGCGGTTCCTGGTGTGTTCGCTGTGCCGTGCGTGTGATCGTTGCTTGTACAGCCCTCTCGCAGTGTCCGGAGCAAGTATGGTGGGTCTGACACACCGGTGTCAATGTGTTCTGTTTTCCATTTCCAGGAGTGTATTTACAGTTACCTGTTACTAGAAACTCTGCTTACCCGAATGCTACTGCACGAATAAGTATGCAAACTAGAATCCACTGATCAACAGCAGGAGTTACGCAAAAACAAAAACTTACAGTAAGTTGTGATGTTTAAAGTTTTCCCGACGTACTGATTGTTCCATTGTGGAACACCAACGGCATACTCGCCTTCTCCAACCCACCAAGTCCGCAATCGCCGAACACTGTGTTTCCACAGCCCATTCCATGAATTACGACGACACAAAAAAGTTTGGCCCATACATCAAACATTTGGAGCTCGATTATCAAAGAATCTGTGGAAATAAGATTGTCTGACAACGAGACACTCATCAATCGAGATAGCGGTTATCAGCTAAACTCTGCTTGGAACCCTGTTATAGAGAAACTTCGTAGTCGACGTAGTTATCTGCATAAAGATGGAAATCGACCTGATACCGATACGCCAGGCTTTCACAGTGGAGGGCGCGAGGCGCAGCACACGGAGCCGTTATGAACGCGCAAGGTGAGCAGCGCATGCGCAATGTCACCTCAGAAGGCTTTAAATAGCGGAGCTCAGCGCTTACTCGCCAGTACTACTACAGTGGCATTCACCTGAAGATGGCCAGAAGACTCTGCGCCGAAATATCGTGGCAGAACGTTACTGATATCCGGCAGTTCTCCCGTGTTTTTATGGAACATTACAGTAAGTTGTTAGCCGCTACTCTCTACAGCAAAATACACAGTTATAGTTCACTCCTTTGCGGAACATGTAAAAAAAAATTAACAAAAAAAACAGAAACTAAACACAATTACTGTGTATCAGACAACTGCTGCTCTGCTACCACTGCAGGTGCGTCTGCTCGCCTCGGCGTTTGCCCGTGCACTGGAGGAGGATATATTCAGATAGTTGTGCTTTGCGTATAACCAATAAATTTGACCAACTGTCAGAGTTTAGTGGAGAGGAGCTCTTGTAGCTGTAGTCGTAGGAAACACGCAGCTGACCTCAGCAGTTAAGGAGTACAGGTCAGTTGTAAATTCTCATAGAAATAAAAAGATTCTGCTGCTAGGTAGTTCGCATGGCAAAGGTGTAGGCCAGCAGTAGCAGGAAGTGTTGGGTAGTGAGTATCGGATAACCAGTATTGTGAAGCCTAGTGCAGAACAGGCTCAGGAGACCGTTAACGTAGCGGGGTTACCTAGGAATTTCACGAGAGAGATCAGTAGTGATTGTGAGTGGAGCTGGTAGTAGTCTTGATAGGGCCGGAGAGTATGATGTGGATGGTGATCTGGAAAAGATAGCTACTCAAAGTGGTGGGACAAATGTGCACGTCATGCAACTGTTTCAGCGTCATGATAGGCCTCTCCTTAATGCTGCTATTACCTGTGATAAAATGGGGCTCCAGTAGACACTAATGCTGGAGGAGATGGCTCACATTGCAGTGGTGCCAGTTGAGTCTGTCAATGGATGGGGTTTCACTAGGCGCGGACTGCGCCACAGTAGGTATGGGTAGTGGAGGGTAGCAAAGCTTATAGGTGACAGTGTACTGGGCGGTAGTGAAATCACTAATCGGAGAATTCCTGTAGTAGTTAGCGTTAGAGCTGCACCTTCTTTAGACTGAAGTCAGCTGATAGGTATCCCTGCTTAAACGAAGTCTTTCTTTTTATTCATTCTTCATGGACATTCTATTAGTAAACGGGTGAATGGCCTTTCTGACCATGATACACAAAATTTTAACACTAAAAGGTATTTGTACTCAAACAACTATTACATATAGTTACAAACTAGGTAGAAAATCTAATACAATGGCAACAAAGAGATTTTTATACCACGTTAAGGAACAAGAGTGACAGGATGTATATAGTGCCGAGAATGTAGATGACAAATATAATGCTTTCCTTAACACATTCCTCACGCTCTTTGAAAGTTGCTTTCCATTAGAACGTTCTCGACAGGGTACTAGCACTAAAAGGCAACCTGGGGAGTTGACTAGTTGCATAAGGATATCATGTAGAACAAAGTGGGAATTATATCAAATCCCGTTACAAACAGTTCTGTAATGTGCTTAAAAATATTCTTTGGAAGGCAAAGACCATGTGTTACGCAAATACAATAGCTAATTCACAGGATAAAATTAAAACCATATTGTCAGTCGTAAAGGAAGTGTCTGGTCAGAAGCACAAGGCCGACAATACGAAGCCAGTGAGTAGTAAAAATGTTTCTGTTACTGGTAAGTCGGACATGCATACAGAATTTAACAATCACTTTCTGAATATTGCTGGTTAATTAAAAAACAAAACATTAAAAATATTGCTCCAGAAGTTGAACCATTATGGAATACGGGGAGTAGTTCTTACTTCAATAACAGAGAGCAAAAGATCATCCTCGACACTACTGAGAATGGATATGACGTGGGATCCGAGTGGGGCACGATTAAATAGGGGATGCACAAGGATCAGTGCTGGGGCCACTCCTGTTTCTTATTTATATAAATTACATATTCTCTAGCATTATAGGTGATTGTAAAATATATCTGTGTGCTGATAGCTTGGTAGCAGAGCAAGCTGTGTGCAACGTTGGCACTGTTTGAAATAGTGCAGTTCAATACATAAGCTCATAGCTCGTAGAAAATAAACTAGGACTAAATTACAGTAAGACTCAATTTTTACTGTTTCTAACACACGAGTCAATAAAATCCGACGTTTTCATCTCACAGAATTGGCATATGATTAGTGAAATTCTACAGTTCAAATTTTTAGGTCTTCAGATAGAGAGTAAACTGTCATGAAAAGCCCACTTTCAGGATCTTGTTCAAAATCTTAATGCTGCATTTTTCTATTCAAACTGTATCTAAAGTAAATGATAGTTCGACACGAAATGTAGTCTACGTTGCTTATTTTCATTAGCTTATGAAGTATGGTATTATATTTTGGGGTAATTTTTCTCATTCTCAAAGGGTACTTTTGGCTCAGAAACAGGTGGTTTCGGCAATGTGTAAGTTCGCAAACCTCTTGTCGACCCCTTTCATTAATCTGCGTTTCTGAAATTGGTCGCTCAGTATGTATATTCATTACCGGTGTTTCTTGATACAGTATCAGCTTATTCCCAAGAATTAGCAGCTTTCACTCAGTTAATACTAGGTAGAAATCCAATCTACATTTGGATCGCACTTCTTTGACTCTTGTGCAGAAAGGCGTGCAATACACTGCTGCATCCACTTTCTATAAGCTACCAAAAGAATTCAAAAATCTTAGCAGTAATCCACGTGCTTTCAAATCTAACCTGAAGAATTTCATCATGGGTCATTCCTTCTATTCTGCCGAGGTGTTTCTTGAAAAATTAAGCTGATTCCTCTGTTATGTTGTTGATTGCCTTTACATAAACTTATGATTTGTCTTTTTTGGATTCGAAAGCATTTTATTTTATCTGTTATTACTTTCCTATTGTAATTTCATGTAATGACACGTTCTATGACTTTGGGGATTTGCTCCTCAATTTGGCACTACGCAACTAGACATGTAAAACAAAAGAAAAACAGAAGTCTGACTGCACAACGGTATGTCAGGGACATCCTATATGTTTGTGCGTTAAGTCTTATGAGTCAGTATAGTGGTGCCCTTTTTCAACAGGACAATGCTCGTCCAATCAAGAACTGTGCGCGTGATGTTGAGGTACTCCCATGGCAAGCACGATCCACAGATCTGTCCGCAACAGAACATGTGGAGACCAGCTCAGACGTCAACTTTGTTCCAGAGCCAGTGTCAAAGACACCAAGAACCAGTTACGAGAGTTGTGGGCCACCTTGCCTCACGAGAGGATACAATGGTTTTATGACACATTTCCAATCGAATCAGTGCTTGGGTCCAGTCCAAAGCAACTTTATACTGCTAAGTTGGCCAATAATGCCAAATTCTTTGTAATTTTTTACTCGATTTTTGTATCATTTAAATATCACCACAAACCCTTTCAGCCAGTGAAGTTTCATTTAGTTTCCTCCTCCCGTTCTGGGTGCTCGCACCTTTTTATCTTTCTTTGGCTCTTAAGTTCCGGCCAAACAGAAAAAACGAAGCTGATTCGCACTGGTGTTAAGTCTAAATAAAGTAGGAGCTTTAAGTCTGGCAGCTGTACGACGACAGTAATTAAGGTTTACATTCTCGAACTCGTTGTATTGCGACATTCCCGAAGTCGTGAGCGAGTTTTCTTACTTTTTCAATTATCTTGAGGTAATTTTATAATTTCCTTGGTTTATTTTGCAAAGATATCCATGAGACTTCCATAACTTATATTTTTGGGGGTTTTCGTTTCTAACTGTGAACGTGAGTCTTAAACTAATTTTATTATTGGAACGCTGTTTTCCAACACTCTATTGATTCAATGTTACTTTATTACGGTCCTGAGCTAAATATTTAGACACATTCACGGTCAAAATTTGATAGTTTAATCTCGTCAGAACTATAAGTAAACTCGTTTTAGTTTAGTAACTTAAAGTGTTGTTGGAGTTTGTAACAGGACCATTATAGTCCCCACATTAGCCTTCACACGCGAATAGTTCCAGCTACGTAGCACCTACTGCAGAGGTGTTTGTCCCGATAGCGGTCTCCCCTGCAGCTCGGGCAGCAGACAGCCCACAGCCCAGCGCGACAAGTGCAGGGGCAAAGCCGCCACCCGCAGAGCGGCGGCAGCGGAGGGACAGACCCGGCACAGCCGCGGCGACCGCAGCCTTTGTGCAGCCCCGCCAGGAGCCGCCCAAGTGGCGCCACTGCCGCCTACGCCTTCTCGCACCCAGACCGCAGCTGCGCGAGACATCAAAGACCTCCCCGCTGGAGTCCTTTGAGCAAATATAGGATTGCCGGCACCTTGCCTTATTAAACTAGTGGCAATAGCTCCAAAATTGATTTAACGCTCCATGCAGTTGCAGTCACATTTATAAGTTTGCGGTGACAATCAGACTCGTACTCGCTGAAAGCTATTTGATTTAGAAAACCAATTAAAATATGCTTCTGAGTGTGACGACCGAACTATGTACACTACTGGCCATTAAAATTGCTGCACCAAGAAGAAAGCAGATGATAAACGGGTATTCATTGATTAAATACATTATACTAGAACTGACAAGTGATTACATTTTCAAACAGTTTGAGTGCATAGATCCTGAGAAATCAGTGCCCAGAACAACCACCTCTGGCCGTAATAACGGCCTTGACACGCTGGGCATTGAGTCAAACAGAGCCTGGATGGCATGTACAGGTTTAGCTGCCCATGCAGCTTCAACACGATACCACAGTTCATCAAGAGTAGTGACTGGCGTATTGTGACGACCCAGTTGCTCGGACACCAATGATCAGACGTTTTCAATTGGTGACAGATCTGGAGAATGTGCAGGCCAGGGCAGCAGTCGAACATTTTCTGTATCCAGAAAGGCCTGTACAGGACCTGCAACAAGCGGTCTTGCATTAACCGGCTGAAATGTAGGGTTTCGCAGGGATCGAATGAAGGGTAGAGCCACGGGTCGTAACACATCTGAAATGTAACGTCCACTGTTCAAAGTGCCGTCAATGCGAACAAGAGGTGACCGAGACGTGTAAGCAATGGCACCCATACCATCACGCCTGATGATACGCCAGTATGGCGTTGACGAATACACGCTCCCAATGTTCATTCACTGCGATGTCGCCAAAGACGGATACGACCGTCATGATGCTGTAAACAGAAACTGGATTCATCCGAAAAAATGACGTTTTGCCATTCGTGCACCCAGGTTCGTCGTTGAGTACACCATCGCAGGCTCTCCTGTCTGTGGTGCAGCGTCAAGGGTAACCGCAGCCATGGTCTCCGAGCTGATAGTCCGTGCTGCTGCAAACTGTTCGTGTGCATGGTTGTTGTCTTGCAAACGTCTCCATCTGTTGACTCAGGGATCGAGACGTGGCTGCACGATCCGTTACAGCCATGCGGGTAAGATGCCTGTCATCTCGACTACTAGTGATACGAGGCCGTTGGGATCCAGCACTGCGTTCCATATTACCCTCCTGAACCCACCGATTCCATACTCTGCTAACAGTCATTGGATCTCGACCAACGCGAGCAGCAATGTCGCGATACGATAAACCGCAATCGCGGTAGGCTACAATCCGACCTTTATCAAATTCGGAAACGTGACGGTACGCATTTCTCCTCCTTACACGAGGCATCACAACAACGTTTCACCTGGCAACACCAGTCAACTGCTGTTTGTGTATGAGAAATCGGTTAGAGACTTTCCTCATGTCAGCACGTTGTAGGTGTCGTCACCGGTTCAACCTTGTGTGAATCCTCTGAAAAGCCAATCATTTGCATATCACAGCATCTTCTTCCTGTCCGCAGCTCGTGGTCGTGCGGTAACGTTCTCGCTTCCCACGCCCGGGTTCCCGGGGTCGATTCCCGGTGGGGTCAGGGATTTTCTCTGCCTCGTGATGACTGGGTGTTGTGTGCTGTCCTTAGGTTAGTTAGATTTAAGTAGTTCTAAGTTCTGGGGGACTGATGATCATAGGTCCCATAGTGCTCAGAGCCATTTGAACCATGTTCTTCCTGTCGGTTAAATTTCGCGTCTGTTACACATCATCGTCATGGTGTAGCAATTTTAATTGCCATTAATGTATACATTGTGTGGTGCCGAGGGAAGTGGCGCACTGGTAGGACATTCGACTCGTTTTTTGGGAGGGATGCTGTTCGAAACCGTGTCAAGCCATTCGGATTTAGGTTTCCCTGGTTTCCTAAATCGCTTAAGGCAAATTCCGGGCTGGTTCCATTGCGGGAGCTTGTCAAAGAAATGCCTGTGAGTACTATGGGACTTAACATCTGAGGTCATCAGTCCCCTAGAACTTAGATCTACTTAAACCTAACTAACCTAAGGACATCACACACATCCACGCCCGAGGCAGGATTCGAACCTGCGACCGTAGCGGTCGAGTGGTTCTAGAGTGAAGTGCCTAGAACCGCTCGGCCACAACGGCCGGCAAGCTTGTCAGAGTTCCTTCATTATCCTTCCTCAATCGGAGATTGTGCTCAGTCCCTTATATCATCTTCGTCGACCAGACATTAAAACCTAGTTTCCTTTCTTCCTATTGTAATGATGCCTCCTCTGATTTGACGTAAAACTGGAGACTGATTATCATATCTAACAATCGTAAAATTGCAAAAAGAGAGCAAGAGTTCTTTCGGCACTAATACAAGGCTTTATATAGCACTTTAACATTATTTTTCTTTGTGTATTCTTTATCTCTGCAATAATTACGGAGTTCCTGAGTCGCGTCATTACGTAGTTGCTTGTAAAAAATAAAATTAAATATTACTTCACTCACATTACTTTTTATATGGGGCTAAATTCCTTAAGCATAGTCATGCCGCCATATTACAATTAAGTGTCAGGTGCGTAAGTCACGGGATGTTCACATATCAAGCTATCTTGAAACACGAGAATAATACTAATTTAAAGTTACAGATTGGCAAAAGAGAAGAACAGTGCACTATCATCATCTTAATCAGCATGCAGTAGTGTACTAAGTCCATCAGAACCTTCTGCACCACATCTATCTTTCTCAACTCTCATCTTCGACCACATTCCAGTTCTTTCCCTTCCCACCTGTAACGTCCAGTATTCCTATCAGGCATCTGTCCCTACAACTTCCCCTTTGTCCCTTCAGTTGAAAACATATATCAAATTTTTCCTTTGCTTTTCTCTTCCATTCTTCTCCTATGCCCGTACTAGCCTAATCTTGTTCTTGATACTTTCTCTTGTAAAGCATCGTCTTATAATACTACTGTCACCCTTTCGTTTTTCCATCTGTCTACTAACGTCACATTATTTGCGCTCTTGAAGAATATCTTGCGCAAGCCTGTATTATTTTTTATCCCTTACTTCACTGCCCACACTTCTGATGTACTAGGGCGTGCTTAATAGTAATGGCTTAGAATTTTTTATATGGAAACTCTTATAGCTTTGCAGCACTTTGCCAGAAGAGAGCTTCGAATTGTTGTGTGCAACCTGACGGTGTATAATGTAACTATCTTGGACATGAGAAACAGCTTGCTGTAATCGAGTTTCGACTAGGTTCCATCCAATTTCCTTCTATCTCAAAAACTTAAAGGAGATTTTCGAGGAAAATAGAGAGGAAGCGGTGCAAGTAGTGGAGAGCTTATGACCCCTCAACGAAGTCAAACATTGTACAATGACGGTATCAACAAACTGGTTTCCCTTTGGGAGAAAACTGTCTATTAAATGTTCAAATGTGTGTGAAATCTTATGGGACTTAATTGCTGAGGTCATCAGTCCCTATGCATACACACTACTTAATCTAAATTATCCTAAGGACAAACACACACGCCCATGCTCGAGGGAGGACTCGAACCTCCGCAGGGACCAGCCGCACAGTCCATGACTGCAGCGCCTTAGAGCGCACGGAAATCTCTCTATCGCCATGGAGACTATGTTGAGAAATAAATACTTAGACATAAAAAATAAAGATGTAGAATGTCAATGACGTTTGCTTTATTCAAAAAACTTTAATAGTTTTCACATAAAAATTTGAAGGCATTACTTTTCGGCACTCCTTCGAACAAGTCAAAAGGATACACGTTCTGCTTTGTGCACACATCAAAAACCGTTCTGGATCACCTCGGTTCAGAGAGTTTCGGAATCTGTACGAAAATTGGAGTAGAAATCAACATAAACATCATTTACGCCCCTTTTATTGCTCATGAAAACTACACATTGCATGTTGCATCACCATACAGCGACACCTTGAGAGGTGGTGGTCCAGACTGCTGTACACACCGGTACCTCTAATACCCAGTAGCACGTCCTCTTGCATTGATTTATGCCTGTATTCGTCGTGGCATACTATCCACAAGTTCATCAAGGTACTGTTGGTCCAGATTGTCCCACTCCTCAACGGTGATTCGGCGTAGATCCCTCAGAGTGGTTGGTGGGTCACGTCGTCATTAACAACCCTTTTCAGTCTATCCCAGGCATGTTCTTCGATAGGCTTCATGTCTCGAGAACATGCTGGCCACTCTAGTCGAGCGATGTCGTTATCCTAAAGGAAGACATTCACAAGATGTGCACGATGCGGGCGCGAATTGTCATTCGTGAAGAGGAATGTCTCGCCAATATGCTGCCAATATGATTGCGCTATCGGTCGGGGGAGGCATTCAAGTACGGTACTGTGATTACGGCGCCTTCCATGACCATCAGCGGCGTACGTCGGCCGCATATAATGCCCTCCCAAAACAGCAGGGAACCTCCACCTTGCTGGACAGCGTGTCTAAGGCGTTCAGCCTGACCGGTTTGGCTCCAAACACGTCTTCGACGATTGTCTGGTTGAAGGCATATGCGACACTCATCGGTGAAGAGAACGTAATGCCAATCCTAAGCGGTCCATTCATTATGTTGTTGGACCCATCTTTACCGTGCTGAAGAGTGTCGTGGTTGCAAAGATGGATCTCGCCATGGACGTCGGAAGTGAAGTTGCACATAATGCGGCCTATTGCGCACAGTTTGATTCGTAACACAACTTCTGTGGCTGCAAGAAAAGCATTATTCAACATGGCGGCGTTGCTGTCAGGGCTCCTCCGAGCCATAATCCGTAGGTAGCGGTCATCCACTGCAGTAGTAACCCTTGGACTGCCTGAGTGAGGCATGTCATCGACAGTTCCTGTCTCTCTGTACTTCCTCCATGTCCGGACAACATCGCTTTGGTTCACTCCGAGACGCCTGGGCCCTTCCCTTATTGAGAGCTCTTCCTGGCACAAAGTAACTATGCGGACGCGATAGAACTGCGGTATTGACCGTCTAGGCGTGGTTGAACTACAGACAACACGAGCCGTGTACCTCCTTCCTGGTGGAATAACAGGAACTGATCGGCTGTCGCACCCCCTCCGTCTAATAGGCGCTGCTCATGCATGGCTGTTTACATCTTTGGGCGGGTTTAGTGACATCTCTGAACAGTTAAAGGAACTGTGTCTGTGATACAATAAATGTGATACTTTTGCACTTTGAGGGCATTTCTTGTTTAAAAACTAGGCTTCTTCGCTTGCGAAAAATTTGCCTTTTTCTACCCCACCCATTTATCTTTTTCCTGTTTCTCCACCTTCCTTAGTGTCACTATGACCAATAAAAATTAAAAGTCTATCATAGCGTATATACACAAAGCTTATCGTCGCTTATATACATAGCGAGGGAGCACTTTGCGCGAAGGATGCAACCTACAACTGCGCAACATCTGCAGAATTGGAAAGAGCCTTCCCGTTTTTGGAGAATTTTCCCTTGTGTAAAACTTTTGAGTCAAATCTCATATCTGTCCTTGTCTTGTGTTGGTCTTACCACTTTGCTCCTCTTTGCCGAGAATCTCATTCTATAACAAGAAACTTTTTTTCGTCGTGCATCTAGCTGCTCGTGTGTGTAATTACCGATCCAAAATTCTGCAATCTTCCGCTGAGAGCCATCGAATTGCATCACCATGAAGGCGGAATACATTAAATGTGAAACTGGCATGCAGCGTCAATATACCTCGGTACGTAAATGATTAGCATTTCACCACAACTGCAGAAAGTTGTTTGTCGTAATGCCATCTACATACTGTATGTAAGAAAAGTTTACGGGCGGATTTCTCATTTAGATATCGCACTTGAATTATGGTTTTATGCGAGAAGTCCAATATATATGTTCGCTGACGCTGTGAGAAGAGCAAAAATTTCCAAATTACATACATCATTTCATGTGGGCCTAGAACCCCCCTGTGATTGTATGGGGTATTCATTGGGTATTCAACACGATCACCTCTGGTTCGCGTAGCTGATAATCTGGGTGGCAGTCGTACATTTCTGTCGTGTTAGGGCCGGGAACCGTATCCTATCTTGAGATCTCTATGGCGTTATTTTTGAACAAGATAGCGCAAAATTGCATGTTGCTTGTGCTGTTCTAACCTGCTTCGATGCGTTCATTTAGTTAGCATATCTATCATAAACTGAATTGCAAATAACATACAATAATTACATAATTTCACAAAATAAATTGGATTAAACACCTAGATCTACAAATTAAGCTCGTCTGCTACAACTTTTTACAATGTGTTGGATGGTTTGATTTTTATTGACACAGTAACTTTGAGAAGATGAAATCTGTCGTCATCGCTAGTCTTTCTGCACAGATGTCATAGCCTGTACAAATCTTATTAGTTGCCTTCCAAGCAAATCGCGGTAGTTCCATGTCAACTTGTCTTGTACCAGGTCTTAGCTCATGGACAATTGTATTCTACATTTCGGACAACTTCTGTCTAGTGCAACGATTCTACCAAAAAAATAGCTGACTGCCTGGACTTTAATGGGCTCACTCGAGGTGCAGGCACATCAGAGTGGATTGTGAGCTGGGAAATTTAAATTAATTTTTGATATTCCTTGAAAGGAGCATTCTTTTGGTGAAGATTTGGTGGCGTAACGTGGCTTAGAAGGGGTAACTAGTGAAGGTGAGTCGATCGTTGCTGCATTTAGTGAGCATTGATGTTTCTGTCATGTGATCTATTGGGCCATATTGGACCACAGTATTCGGCAGCAGAGCAGGCGAGTCCTAAGGAAGAACATCGCAGTGTTGTAGCTCTTGCGTCCCATGAGTTGTTAAACTGCTGCCCTGGTCATGTGTCCTTTAAAACTGCCACGCATGGAAAACATCTAGCCATAGTTTATCGAGGGATTGTCACACCACCATTCGTCAGCCGCTATGATTGATGAGCTCTTGCACACAGTCGATGTAGAGTGGAATGACATACCTGTATCAGTCATCCGAGCTTAGTTCCCCCCGATGCCAAAACGGATTAGAACCATTAATTCTACCAGAGGTGGCAGCTCTGTGTAATGAATTTCACAGCTTGTATACCACAAGTCGTCTACAAATTTAATCATGTATTCTGACTAAAATAGTGTATAAGCACAATAAATAAATTTTCTACATTTCCGGGTATTGCAAGTTTAATGGTTACAAATGTATTAGCAAGTTAACTTATTTCCAACTGCAGGCATGATTGCTGTATATTAAAGCATGGTTGCAGCATCATGGCTGCTAGCGCACGACGGTGTCAGGTCATCATGTACTTGTTTGAAACGAGCCATCCGCTGCAGACTTTCATCAGGTTGTCCAAAATGTCACACTCGAGGCCTAGTGTATAATTTATCAAAGATCATCAGAATCAAACCCGTTGCCGATATCTGTGTCTGAAGCCTTCATCTCCATCACATAAGTAATGGTTTCTCATTTCCACTGACGTCCAACACGCTTCTCCATAGCCTTTGTCACATTCAATCGTTCCATGCCGTACAACCCTCACTTTGCAGAAAAATCTCCTTCATCAATCTAACAGGTATTTTCCAAAGGGGAAAGCTTTCGCAAAGCATCTCACACATTCACTTGTCAAACTCTCTTCAAATAAAAGATGGTGCGACAAATGGTAAAGCTATTCGACTGTTGTGGATATCATACAACGTGTCACAATTCTGCAACTGTCGTCAAGAGTCACATCCACCTGTTTTTAATATGTTCGGTTACACCAAGCAGGACAGGCATACTCTGATAAAGAATAGCATAAAATCTTTGAAAAAGTTTGTGTGGTTTGGGGATGTCTGCCTGTGACACGGTCAGTACCTTTATGAGATTTTTCCTGGTGGGAAATTTCGAGTTTCAATTTACGTAGTGTTTCTTGAAAATAATAATTCTGTCTATCTTCAATTCTAGATTTTTTGAGTATCACAGTATGCGAACTCCTCATTATACTATCATTAACTTATGACCGGCTTCCCTGTCTCTCCAATGACAAACACACACATCTGTCATTGAAGAATTTGCTTAGATAGATGTACTTTTCGTTTCATAGGTCCATACTGAGAGCACTGTTAAGGATGTAAAACATATCGTAAAACAAGGACACATAAAACGTGTTTTCGCAAAACAAACATATAATAATGTATCTTCCACAAATCTTAAAGAAAATGTACCTCGTGAATGTAAAATAAATCAAAAATTTTTAACATATATTTAGTTAACAGGTAATAATAAACTGTCGATTAACACGTGAATCTACAATACACTGAACTGCATTTTATAATTCTTGGCTGTTATAGCTGCTCATCATAAAAGAGAAAATCATCTTGTGCAGTACTATCTTAACAGAACTGTAATCGCATTTGCGATGACCTTCACCAGTTATTCAATGGTTGTGGTCTGAGTTGCCAGAGAGAGGTCAACAGAGTTCCAGAGCTCCTGGTACTGGAGTCTATAGGAGGAGTGAACATTTCCCAGAAGGGTAATCACAACTGTCGGACAGAAAAATGTAGGTAAGGAAGGTAACTGCGAAGAACCGTTAGGTAACATGAAATACTTGAACTGATCGGCGAAAAAAGTAAGTACAAAAACGTACAGGGAAATTCAGGAACACAGAAATACAAGACACTTAGCAATGAAATAAATAGAAAATTCAGGGCAACGAAGGCGAAATGGACGTAGGAAATACGCGAAGAAATCGAAAAAGAAATGATCGTCGGAAGGCTGGACTCAGCATACAGAAAAGTCAACACAAAATTTCGTGAGCAGATAGGTGTAAATAGTACACTGAAAGCCTCTATCATGGTTAGACTTCTCTGATGACGTAATAGAAGAAAACACTGCAGCTAATGTGGATATCAGGGGATCCAATATTAGAATTTCAAAGAGATATGGCAGATCAGGTGAGGAACAAGGAATAAATAACATTCCATAGGAATTTCTACAATCATTGGGGGAAGTGGCAACCAAACGACTATTCAGGTCGGTGTGTAGAATATATATGAGATTGGCGACGTACCTTCAGATATTCGGAAAAATATCAGCCACACAATTCCGATGTTAGCAAGAGCAGATAAGTGTGAAAACTATCGTACAATCAGTTTATCCATCCAAGCTGTTGACAAGAATAATACACAAAATAATCAATAAGAAAACTGAGTTTGTGTTAGATGAAGATCGGTTTGGCTTTAGGAAAGGGAAAGGAAAAAGAGAGGCAGTTCTGACATTGCGCTTGATAATGGAAGCAAGGCTGAAGAAATGGTAAGACAAGTTCATAGGATCTGTCGACCTAGAAAAAGCGTCAGAAGCTGTAATACGGTGCAATAATCGTAGTCATGAGATATAGCGAAAGTCGGGTAATATCCAATATATACAAGAATCAAGAAGGAACAATGTGATTGGAAGGTGAAGAACCAAGTACTCGGATTAAAAAGATTGTAAGACAGTGACGCAGTCTTTCGCCCTATTGTTCAATCTATACATCGTAGAAGCTATGACGGAAACAGAAGAAAGGTTCAGGGATGGAATTAAAATTCAACGTGGAAGAATATCAATAACAAGATTCGCTGATGACATTGCTATCCTCAGTATATGCGAAGAAGTATCTGTTGAATAAAATGAACACTCTAATGAGTACAGGAAATGGATTGAGTGTAAACTAGAAAAAGGGCAAAGTAATGAGAACCAGAAGAAAAGAGAGTAGCGAGAAACTTAATCAAAATTGTTGATCGTGAGGTAAACGAAGTTACGGAATTATTCTACAATGGAAGCAAAATAACCCATGATGAGCGAAGCAAGGAAGACATAGGCAAAGGGGACATTCCTTGTCAAGAGAAGACAAGAAGAAGTGACACGATGATAGGACATGTGTTATGACATCAGGGAATTACCTTTATCATACAAGAGGGAAGTGAAGTTTTTAAAAACTTAGGGGAAAGACAAGGATTTGAATACAACCAACAAATAATTGTGGCTGTACGTTGTAACTGCTGCTCGGAAATGAACAGGTTAGCCCGGAAGGGAAATTCATAGTGGGCTGCATCAGACCATTCAGAGGACTCATGACTCAAAAGAAAAAGAAGTTGGTCTTTCGTTTATATACTGAACAGAATTGGAACAAGTCCACTTTTTTGGGCACGGCCATTCTTTTGTGAGCATGGTGCTGATGGAAACCATAGCCTATAATGTTCGTTAATCCTTTGTGTCCGTTCTAAATTACTGAAAATTGAGGGTTGTATCCAGGACGTTATGGTGTCCAATCTGCTTCTGTTCGCAAAACTTTACGGAGACGTAACCTAGAAGAACAGTGACTGTGCACGCACTTTATTATCGCAAAGTAATATCCTACACCTTTACGATCGTCTCTATGCCGACTGGTGTATTTCAGTGCACGTGGAGGAGGTTATAAAATTGAAGTCCAAGATAAATTGTATGATGTTTTATGACCATGATAATATGATTTGCATGTTTTTTTTTTGTTTTTTGTTTTTTTTTTTTTTGCTTTTCATTTCTCCTAATGTACTACGGGATTCATTTGTAAATGTACCGATTTTATCAATGATTTACTTTTCAGATACTTCTATCAGTCACAGTTTATGAAGCTGTTACATAACTTTGTTAGCTGCACTAACTTAGACACCCCGCCTTACTTTACGCGATCAGTTCCGGGGAACCGCGCGACGTTACAGTTAGTGCTCTCTGTCGCCTTCTGTCTCCTGCCTCCTGTCTCCATTTCTGCAAGATTCCCAGCTGCTGCAAGTCTTGTCTTAGACCAGCCATCCATCTCTTCCTAGGTCTTAACACTGGTCTTCTGCCTGATGGGGTCCAGTTTGGGCCGTCTCATTTCCAGTTCTCTCACTGTGAAGTCTTTCGGTTTTCTTCTCTCCAACTATGTTAGGTTCCCTGTATAGGTTCCCTGTATAGGTGTCACACTACTGCAGTACAGTAGTGTGACACCTTCTCCATTCTGCGCATATTGGATCCCAGACTGGTCCATATATTTCCCTGCGGACCTTTCTCTCAGATTTAAACATTCGATTAAGGTCTTGTTTTCGTGCTCTGCAGGTCTGACAACCATAAAGTACTGCTGACATTAAAAATGCTTTGTATGGTCTTAGTTTTAGTTGTTCTGATAGGTTTCTATATTTTTAATACCAGCCTTAGCGAGTAATAGCATCTATCTCCCCCTCCCCCTCCCCCACACACACCCTGCAGACCTGGCGTAATCTCTGAGTTGCTTCAATAAAAATCAATCCAAGATATCAGAATTCTTCAACATATTTGTAAATAATAAATTTCATTGTTACGTTTTGGGAGCATGGAGCTGTCTTCCTGTGGTCATGTACTAAGTCTTTTCGGTACTTATTTGTAGCCCGAACCTCGATACCACCGACTACTTGGTCTGAATACTTTTTTAGATCTTCTTCTGCGGATGCTACTAGGGTAGTGCCATCTGATTAGGCCAGGTGGATAATAATTTCATTTTTTATTTGAATACCCTTGACATTTCTCGTAGTTGAACTCCTGCACTACCTTTTCGGGTGCCAGATTGAAAGCGACCGGTGATAAGCAATCTCCTTGTCTTAATCATGCACCCACTGTCATTTTAATCCCTGTCTTAATCTTAGCTTTTGTGTCATTTAAGTATATCTCTACAAGTCTCATGCTGGATTCTGTCATGGTTTCAGTCAGCCTCGGTCTATGGAGACAATTATCGGTACTAACGTCACAGAAGGGCATAGGATGGGGCTGAATTTATTAGTATCGTCCTCAGGTGTTAGTTATTATAAAGGAATCAATTAAATGTATACACGGACATTTTTTATAATCTTGTCGTAGCTGCATAACCTAGAAGTTACGTTGAACACTTTCTTGTGCTGAAGGAGGAGTACAACTTGATCGTGAAGAGAGGATGCCTTCGTGAAAGTGACATATGTTTTTATTATTAACTAACGATTAGCTCTGTCACGTTGCTCACGATGCTACCTAACGACGCACATTTCATATTTCGGGTTTCTACTCCATAAAAGTAGCAAGACGTGTCTTTGTCAAGTTTTTTGACATTTATTTAATCTCAACGTATAGCTTTTTGTAAAGTTACCCTTTGACTTCATTTCTGAGATTAATGCTGGCTCCACCTACCAGCCTTCGTTTACTTCTTAGATAGCTTAACCAAAAAATGGCTCTGAGCACTATGGGACTTAACTTCTGAGGTCATCAGTCCCCTAGAACTTAGAACTACTTAAACCTAACTAACCTAAGACATCACACACAGCCATTCCCGAGGCAGGATTCGAACCTGCGACCGTAGCGGTCGCGCGGTTCCAGACTGTAGCGCCTAGAACCGCTCGGCCACCCCGGCCGGCATAGCTTAACCGCCACGGTCAGTTTGACACTGGTTCTTTTCGAATAGACAACTGAACTGCCAAACACGCCTGTGTGAGACTAGATCTGTGTTACAGTCAGTTTATGTGCTCACTTTCGTGAGCTTGTTACTAAAGTTTGGTGTAAATGTAAGTATGATACTAATTTAAATTTCTGTATATGGAATACTAAGCTGCATACTTACGTTCTCATATACATATTTGCCATCGTTAATATTCTTGTACAGTTTATTTCAGTCTGATAATGAAATTTAGATATATTTCAAAGTTGTGCCTTACTAAATTGAACCAATTTATTCAGTCGACCTCTCCATATTATGCATGTTCCTAGGCTTCTAAATGTTAAAAATACATAGTAATTGTGTACCAATATTTTTAATTGTAACTTGTTATTTCTAATCCATTCGGTTCATTAATGTGTATCTAAACCGGATGTCAGAACAAAAAAAGCCTCAGTACAAGGAGCAGCATATCCTTGGAATATCTTGTTTTAAAAGACATGCCATCGTCTCACTCACTGGAGATGATCATGTGACGACACAGTGTTCATATATTCGCCAAAATATTCGCATTGGCTCTGTCAGCGGTTCTCTATAGGCGGTAACGAAACGAGAACACTAATGAAAAGTTCCCACTCTCATTTCCGTTGCCAGATTGGAGAGAGGCCGCATACGCCACCGTCATGATTAATGCGTTCCACCTCAGGCTCGAAGCAACATTTTTCACGGAAAATTTAAGACACTGGGCCGAAATTTAATGGCTCCCCAGCGGACAAGCCTATCCGAAAACGCGCCATCGATGAGAGCGTTACGCCTAGCAGCCGCTTTTGCCTTTTGCACCTGTTATCCCAGTGCCTGTACATTCATTACTTAGGGCCTGCATTTTATTCCCCGACGTAGCGCTCACCACTATATTACAAAATACTGAACGGAGAGCTCGAGTGACACTGTCATGTTTTCTCTTGCAGGTCTTTTTAACGACTTTTTGTTCCTAAGTAAGTCGATTGCTAAATTCCGGTAAAACACGGTAAATAACACTTTATTGCTAAAACATTTTCTTGTCATCGCAGTATCTCATAATTACAGTGCATTTAGTCCGGCGATTTTTCCAAGTTTCTAGTCGCTCAATACATTTCTTTTTCAACTTGGCATAGAACTTATTTGAAGCTCATATAATCCTTTCATTCAATGACACTTTTTTCCATCAGGGTTATTTTCTTCCATCAGGGTTTTTATACCATAATTTCGTCACCGGTTCCAACCTCTTCATATCAGAGCAGCACTTATTCAATGTTCTCTATTACTTCTTGTTTACTTTCTTCTATCTGTCTTTCGCTGGAGTTCTTCCCCTCTACAGCTCACTCTGGTACACCGGCCGCGGTGGTCGTGCGGCTCTAGGCGCTCCAGTTCGGAGCCGCGCTGCTGCTACGGTCGCAGGTTCGAATCCTGTCTCGGCCATGGATGTGTGTGATGTCCTTAGGTTAGTTGGGTTTAATTAGTTCTAAGTTCTAGGGGACTGATGACCACAGCAGTTGAGTCCCATAGTGCTCAGAGCCATTTGAAACATCACTCTGGTACCATGGAAATGACTCCAGACGTCTTAACACACTTCTTATAGTTTTCTTCTTTCTTTTTAACAGTGTTTTCACATATTCCTTTCCTCGCCAACTCTACCAAAATTTTTCAGTCGACCTAATTTTCAACATCATGCTGTGACTCCATATCTCAAACGCATCAGTTTTCTTCTTTTCCGGTTCTCCCATTGTCCACGATATATTTCCATACTATTCTGTGTTCCAAAAGTACATTTTCATACATTTCTTCATGAAATTATGGCCAATAGACTACGATTGAGCATCTTTGCCTGTGCTTGTCTGCTTCTTATAACCTCCTTGCTTCGTCCACTGTGGGCGATATTGCATCCAAGGTAGCAGAAATCCTTCGTTTCCTGTATTTTAGCGTTACAATTTTCGTTTCCTGTATTTTAGCGTTACAATTTTGGTGTTAAGTTTCTCGCTATGAGTTGACGAGCATTTTGCTCTCATTAAAGTATATGGTCGAAAGAGTCAGCCTTCAGAAATTGAGAAACAAATCCTGCTGTCCAGGACCGTGTGCCACAAAGGGCGCAGCTTCGCCACGAGATGGGTAAATTCACTGGCGTCTATTGTGCTGAATCAGACCTAAGCGCTGTAGTTTGCGAGTGAGACAGACGCGAACCTACGTCTTAGAGAAACCCATAGAAGCTGTTTGTGGCCATGGAGATGTAGCAGTGTTAAATATGGCGGACGTAAGATGGGTCATAAAGAGAAACATTTATGAAAACCATTTAATTCTACAGTAATTCAGGGAATTAAGCCACAGTAATTTTAATCTACCATCCTTCATACATTTTCATGGCGATTCCAGTAAAACCTTAATACTGATCATATCTATATTAGCTTAGGATTTACTGTTAAAGTGAAATTAACAAGTTTTGTAACAAAGACCTGAATGCTAAAATCTGAACGTTTTGGTCGACCTTAATGATCGACATTTCGTATCGAAGCGCATCATTAAAATGAGAAATGTTGCAAAAATCAACTCTGTAACATTATTTGTTTAAAAGATATAGTTAATTTAAATTATCAGTATTTTCAGTGAGGCACCAGATCATCATTTCCTCCACACAAAACACATTGCATGATGACAGCATGACACCTTATTGAATCATTAGGTAATAGAATATCCGTTGTATAGTGCATAATAGTTACTTTTGTACTTTATTTATTTATCAGAAAGCACATTGGTGCAAGGCTACTGGCGGTGCCTTTCAAAGCTAAGAAGGAAATTGTACTGGTTTTATGTAAAAGCATTTAACGGTTATTGAGTAATAAATATAATTGCTCTTTTATTTAGAACCTGAAAGTGGTCAAGCTTTGATCATTTAAATATGTTAAAATGTAAAATAATGTAGAATAAGCTGCAGCCAATCAGATGGACGGCTTCAGGAAAGGGAACTGCCCTAGGCAGTTGCGCGGGAATATCCGGCGCGCGGGAAACGCGGCCGGGGACAGGCAGAGGGACAGTGCTGGTGGAGACGCGAAAGCGGACGGTCGGTTTAGGTAGTTAGGAAGTGAAACGACTTAGAAAAATTCGCGCTGTGTGGTTGCGTGGGACTTGGTCTCTGAGCGGAGAGCAGGCGTGCGCCTGTTGTGCACTTCAACTTTTCGCGTAGTTAACGAGGTGGAGTATTGAACTTGTAATTCGCGGTGAGATTGTGAATGAGTGAACTGTGTCAAACACATGCTCGAGTGTAATAGTAATTCCAAATACGACCACTTTAGCTATTAGTTTGCTTTCTGAATAAACATTATTCTAACCAAATCGCAACTGTGTGACCTACATCATTTATGGGTCGTTAATTTAGCTCCCGATATTATTATTACTGTTGTTATATGTTATATTAACGTTGTAGGTGTCATACAATTTCGCAAACTTGCTATCAGTCAGACAATTTAACCGAAGAGTCACTAGTGTCTATCTTAGGGCGTGTAATGCGACACGTGTGGTTCAACCCCTAGACGAGTTTCAGCGAAGACATTTCCACGAAGAGGAACTGCATGTGAGCCCCATCATCTATGGGATGTTAGCTCGCATCGCAAATCTCCTAACAGATAGTCATTAATTTCGTTTTTCTTTGATTTACTCTCAGTCCATAGTCTGTAATTATTAAACTGTTCATTTTCTTCAATAGATCCTGTAATTCTTGTTCACTTTCATCAATGATGTCGTTTCATCCTGAATTTTAATACCACTTTTGGACGTTTCTTTTATTTCTGTCATTGCTTCATCGATGTATTTGTCGAACAAAATTGTAGAAAGAATACACGAGCGTTCCGTTTTTAGTCTTCCATTCTTATTCTTTCCTTCCCTCTTAATTCTTGTAGATGTTGCAAATTACACGTCCTTTCCTGTAGCTTATACCATTTCTCTGATAATTTCACCTTTTTACATCGTTGAACGCTTCTTCTAAGTCGAAAAATCGTATGAATGTTTCTAGATTTTTCTTAAGTTTTGCTTCTGTTGTCAAGCGCCACGTTAGAACTCCATCCATTACGCCTGTAACTGTCCTGAAGTCAAATTGATCATGATCAAACTGAAACTCAGTTTTTTTCTAACTTCTATTTGTTATTCTTGTTAGCAACTTTGAAGCATTAATTGTTTAGCTGATTGTACGAGGAATCTCATGTTTGTCTAACCTTCCTATCTTTGGGATCTGTTTGATATTTTTCTGAATGTCTGGTGGAATGTCTCCTGTCTCATAGATTCTACACACCTTCGTCTCCCCATTTATTCTTCTATCACTTCAACAGGCAGATCCTGTCCCTTTAAGAGGTCTTGAATGTACTCTTTCCACACATCCGCTCTCGTCTCTGCGTTTAAAAATTTAATTCCATGTGTACTCTTAATACAGACGCTTTTGCTCGTGATTCACCAGAAGATGTTTTGACTTTCTATATGCTGAATCTCTCCTCCCAACGACCAGTTCTTTTTTAATTTCTTCACATTTTTCGTGCAATCATTTCACTTTACGTTTCTTTCGTTCGCTATTCGTTTCATTCCTAAGTGACTAATGCTACTGTATTCCTATTTTTTCCTGAAATTCTTTGTATTTCTTCCTTTCGTAGACCAATTGAAACATTTCTTCCGTTACCCAAGGTTTCTTCACAGTTCCTTCGCAGTCCCTATATTTGTCTGTCTTACTTCTGTGATTGCGTTTTTAGTCGTATGCATTTAAGTAAACTTTCTTCTGTAAGATACATCGGCTACTAGTATCTACAGCCTCAGAGAATTCCCGATGCACATATTCGTTTCTCGGTTCTTCAGGATTCCACTTTTCTACTCACTGATTCTTGCTATCGATTCTCTTAAACCCTAGCCTATTCTTCATTACTAAACTGTAGTAGGAGTCTATATCTACTCCTGCGTGTAGTTAATAACCCAGTACCTCATTTCGGAATCTTCCTTTCACGACTCAATTCAGTTGAAATGTTGGGGTTCAAATCGGGGAAACAGACGTAGCGGGAAATTGTTTAGAAACCCAGTTCGTCAATTTGTGACATCAGAATTGGTGATGCGGAGGTAGGCACGTACTGCCCACGTGGGCGAGGGTATTGGTCGCTTCTGCTGCAGCTTGCTATTCAAACCATCCAGTATCCTTTAGTAATAAGAACACTCAATTTTTTTTACCTTTTATAAATAGTCACGATAATTTCTTGCGATCCACAAAAACCAGTTATCATCATCTTTTCCTCCGACAACCGCTTTTTCCAGTGCACTTTCATATTGCCAAATGACTGTTTTGGTTGTAATTTTGATGAGAGTTTTGGCTATGGATTCACGAAAAAAAAGTTGTTCGTTTTGTTTGTTTTTCAGTTTTTAGAAATAAAATTTTGAAATGTCCTTCCTGAGAACTTTTTTGATTTGGAGTCAAGATGGATTATCTTGTCACACTTCCTGGTTCCTCAACGAAGAATTTAATTCAGGGTACTATGTGCCTGTTAATTTCAATCTTGTTAGTCGCATGAATTGTAATTGTGATACTATACTGCATATTTCACCGGCCATTTTTTAGAAGAAATCTCTGTTGATCGTCCAGACCTTTCTAAACAATTCTTGTGCTACCACTTTAATATTCATGTACCCAGTAAGAAGCGACCTTCAGTGCCGGCGCAGAACCCTGTGGATTTCATCACGCTGGAGGGAGAAATATTTGAAGCACTCAACTCGCATTGGGAGGTTTGAGGCTTAAATCCCCATTGGCCCTCCATAGATAGATTTTTCATCGTTTCCCTAAATCAGTTAAGGCAAATATCATGATGATACGGCAGATTTCCTTTCACATCCCTGTTTAGTCAGATGTAGTGGCGCATCAGCACATTAACCTTGATCATTTAAGACACTGTCTTCCTTCTCCGTTCTCCCTTCTCAGGCATTACCTTCAGTTCACTGTCTACTTGGAGTGCCGCCACATTCCCTTTCCTTTACTATGAAACGTGTGGCACTGATAACTTAAGGTGCTTGCCAAAATATGACTGAATGTTTCACAAATTTGAATACAGCTGTTACAGTAACCTAGCATACCAGCATTATCTGAATGACCCTCTAGTTCATAGAAATACACTAGACTTACCGTCTTCTTGTAACAAGTGAAAGGTGAAGGAGAAAAGTGAGGTAAGTCATTTTTCGGTCAGAAACGAATTGTTAGGGCTTTTCGACGCAAAGTGATTCGCAGCTTCTACTGATGGCTCGAAAATCGATAATAAGCAGCGAGTTGTGCCTAATGAAAGTACTGTGTACTCCGAAAAACCAGCAGAATGAGCCAGAAACTAAACGATGCAGGTTAGTCATACAGTCCAGCAGATGGCAGTCAAGTCATCATTCTTACGATACTTATTGTTTTAGGTTTAAATAGTTACTTTTTTCACCAAGTTTCTAATGTGTGATGCCACATTCACAAGGGGTGACGATATCACGTTTATTTTTGGGAACCATTTCTCAACAACTATTTTAATCAGTCGATTTTTTTTCTATATAGCAGTCTTTAAATAAGATTTAGTGGGAACATACATTCCACGATTTTAGGTGAACTGCGAAGATATGAAATTTCCTTCTGGTATAGGTGTGGTCTACAGTCAGGTCTGGGCCTACAGGTTAGGGCTCCATGTAGGTTGAAGCATTTACTGAGTGCTAAAGTCTCAGAAGGATATGGAAAGCAACTATTTCAACCAGTAAACAGTGCCGCCTAATGTTCACCCGAGACCACACCTAATGCAAAAGAACCTCCTGCGATTCCAATCATTTAAATCTTTTATTGGGACAACCGAAGAGGAAACAAATACAATATTGGGTAATTTCAATAACGTCAAATCACACAAAGAGTAGAACCAATATATGGCAGGCTTCATTACAATGCTTCATGTTAAATAAAGACGATCGCGACATGGTGATGATATAGCGAACCCAGAGATGCCAGTTGTTGATAGACAGTCCGGGTTTGCAAAGCACCGAAAGAAAAGGAGAAGCATTTCTTCATGATAAAGCATTTTTCTCTAATCACAGTTTTACAAAAATGAACCTGAACATCCAAAATGACCTGAAGTTTACTCGATTAGAGAAAGAGACTCATAGGTGCTATCTTCACAATCGCAATGTTTAATAGGAATCAGAATCTTAGTATGAACAATCCTTATTTTACTTACCGTATTATTGTTTTTTTATTGACTTAGCTGGTTTTATCAAATTCAGAGTGGAAAACCCGTACGTTTATTTTGCGTTTGATCAGTATTTAGTGACAAAAGACTCTCCTTACCTTTCGTTCACTTCATTATAATTAATAGTCGATTTTCCTGCACTTCACCTCTTTGTAATTTTATATTACGTGCCACATAATGTTTAAAAGTTAAAAATGTGCATACTTGGTTACCAAAAAAATTCATTTACCAGGTTCTTTCCCCGTACCCTTTAAGTATAATTTCTCTTACAGTAATACAACTGCAGTTTCTTTAAACTATAAACTTACAAGTAAAATAATACAATCAGAATATGAATACACCTTAGAACATGCTGTCTGTATTACTGTAAAGTTGTTCGTGTCCGGTAACATAGTCTACACATGCCATTTTTCACTTTTCGTTTCAAGAAATTCCTGTTAGATTGCTGCAATTTTTTTCATATTTATACAACAGACAATAAATAAAGGAGTAAATAAGGGATAATAAACAATGGAAGGCAATAGAAATCGAACGAATTCTCAACTAAGAGCTACATCTAGAAATATTCAGGCAAAACACAGAGACAGCTGCGACAAATCCTGAAAATCTTTGATTCAAAAAGCCCACATGGCGCATCCTTTTCGTCTGAACGGAAATACTATTTTCCGCATTACCTTGTTATTAAATGAAGTTCACGAATGTACGACAAAAAGAGAAAGTTAATCAGCGGAATTCAGCACACTTCTGTAATTAAGCTGTTGTTACATTTCACTTCCAGATTATTTTGACGGGAAAATTCCACAAATTTGCCAGTAAGTATTTCCCAAGCGTATTCCATATAAAAGGAAATTAAACGGTACTTCATAGTTGTATTAGAAATACAAGAACAAAACAGTTTCAAAGTAATTTAGTAACGATTTACTTGCGGAGAAAGGTTTATAAAGCACTGAGTTAGTAGAAATATTTGTACTGAGGAATAAAGAAAACATGTAGCGCGTTTAAAGGTATATATAGATGAAGCAGTGCTACAGGTACAAGAAATTATACTCGAACCCACTGAAGCCTCATATGAAATACACGTTAGATTCATATTCATCGGATATATATTGAGTGATTTTTGTTACTCACTCCCTGCTCATATACAGACATACTAATACAATACCTAGCGACTATTTGTATACCTGTCGGAAGAATGGGCCTACTGTATTTGTACTACAGTACAGGGCCAAAATTTAAAAATTACCACTTCCTCCAGCACAGGCAAATTGAACAAACCGGTTCGCTCTGTTGCATTAGATGTGGTCTTGGGTGGACCGTAAGCATCTTACAAAAGCACCGTTTGTTCATGCGCAGATCCTGAGAAAACTCCGAAAAGCATGATTTCTGTATACCAAAAGTACCAATTGTGGGGATGGCCACTTCTATAATTTCCATTAATGGAAAATCGTCGAAATTTTTGCCCTTTGTTCCTTAGATTATATTCTCGGGGAACTTCGAAACTTTTTCCGATATCATTATTCGTTATCGATACCGAGAAGTTCAGAGTTACCGCACTCAGGTAGAAAACCATAAAAACCCGCTTTTGCACCGTGGGTCACAATTATCTACATAACTAACCAAAGAAAAACGCTCAAATTTCAACTGTAGATTCCTTAGAGATTTATCTACAAATTCCATTTTCCTGTTTTCGAAAATTTTCATCCACTATTAAGACACATCAGAAAAATTAATATTTTGGGGTTCAAAAGCATCGATTGTGGGAATGCATAATTCTATAAATTCTATTCACTCAGATCGTTGAAATTTTTACCAGATGTTCTTAAAATGATATTCTCGGGGAACTTAGAAACTTTTTCGCTATCATTATCCGTTACCGAGATGCAGATGTTCGAAGTTACTTGTGCACGTGAAATATGCACGTAACATCCGGTCTGAAATGTAAACGTAGTTTTAACTGATGTAGTGAATACACAGTAAGTATTCTGCGGTCAACGTAAGAGTTCTGGGGTAACAAAACTGTTTTACTCACCGTTTTTTCACCAATAAAACTTCGTGATGCGTTACTTCTGTACAAGGGGTACTTCACGTCTATACAGTCTGTCTTGACCTCGAAATTGTTCGACGGTGTCGCCTCGCGGCCTAAACACATTATAAAAATTCACTTTGTCATGCGAAATTCTTTGTACTTGGAAATTAAGTACCATACTTTTTTAAATACCTTGGGCGTAGCTGAAAGATGGGCATTTTATGTAAAGTGGTGTATAGTGTATTTGCATTAGAAGGGTTACGATTTTGTGTTAATTTTATACACGTGTTCTTATTTTTTGTTTATATGTGTCGTAGTTTGTAAACGTGTCGAATTATATACATACATTGTCAGATCTTGACTGACTTACAGAATTAAAAAAATGGTTCAAATGGCTCTGAGCACTATGGGACTTAACTTCTGAGGTCATCAGTCCCCTATAACTTAGAACTACTTAAACCTAACCAACCTAAGGACATCACACACATCCATGCCCGAGGCAGGATTCGAACCTGCGACCGTAGCGGTCACGCGGTTCCAAACTGAAGCGCTTAGAACTGCACGGCCACACCGTCCGGCTTTCCAGAATTAATTTTATATAAACAGAACACCCTGCTGTAAGTGCTAAAAGAGTGTAACTAGCTGAGAAATGTTCCTTTCGGAGCACAAAAATGGCGAATGTGCTCCATTTTAAGAGGCTGTATCACATACGTGGGGGACCAGCTGTCTGAATCCTCACTCTGTCTTTCTCACCAAAAACTTTGGCATGCGAACATATTCTCGCTTTTGTGTGCTGAAAGACAGTAGAAGAGAGACAGTGATACTGGAAGAGAGAGGAGACAGTGCCAGTTTGAGAGATAAGAAGAGAAATGGAGAGGAAACGGTGATGTTGGGAGGGAAAATGTGGCAGGAAAAGAGGGAGAGATGGATGAAGAAAATAGCAGTGGGAGAGACAGTGGAAATGAAAAAGAGGTAAGTCAAAACCAGACATAGGCTTGGAGTTTGGAGCCCCCCACCTTCCCTCCCAGGCGCGCGAACTTTAATACGAAAAAATTTGTCGGCATTCCACCACTGCTATGGGTCATAAAAGGCGAACAAACCGTCCCCAAGGACAATGGTGGTTGAAGGGAAAGATACCAGACTCCAAACGAGAAAGAAAGAGACACTGGCAATGGAAGACAAAAAGAACTGGACAAAGATAATGGCGATGGGGCAGAGAGACATTGAAAGGGACAGAAAGGAGACAAAGGTAAGGAAGAGCGACAGAAAGGGATGAAGAGAGACAGTGAGAGAGACAAACAGAAGAAAAGCCCAAAGGGAGAAAAAGGAGAATGTGGGAGAGAGGCATAAATACACTGTGGCAGTGACAAGGAGATATTGTGTGTGAAGATTTCACTACAAAGAGTGACTGGGTGAAAGGATTTAGAATGTTCAGTGTCAAAAAAGCGCGATATGTTCGCGAGGTAAAATTTTTGTGGGCAAAGCGAAATCAGGATTGATGCAACTTGTTCCCCACTTTTCTATAAGAGTCTTTTAAAGCGGAGCACATTGGCCATTTTTGTTGTTCGACAGGAGCATTTTTCAGCTGGTTTAGATTACTGAATCAGTTTTCTGAGAACAGCCTTTTAACAAAGCCCAGATTGACTTCTGTAAAGGCTTCTCTACTGAAAAAGCAATAAAGTAGTACAATCCCACGCACAGGAAAAATTATCTTGTTGCCATTTTCTGTGAGCTTACTCTGAACTTTGACTATGTAGCCCATGAAATAATTTTCGAGAATGTAACAAAGAGATCGCACGGCAATCTTATTTTTGTATTTTTCTATACTTATGGTACGCGAAGTTCAGCACTCAAATACCAGTCCCCCAAAACGGTTAGAGTGAACCCTAAGAAAATTCTCGAGAAAATCGATTTTGAAATTTTTATGGCATCTTTAATTCGGCAATATTTCATGTTTAATTGGGACACCCCTATTTAAATTCGGATGTTCAATACTTACCGTTGCGGGACTTATTCTTAATATTTCGGAAGATCTTATCGGGAGCGGTCCGCTCACCATCAAGGTCACCTGGTTCAGATTTTACTAGCGTCTCAGGGGTATGTTGCACGCTCACCTGTAGTCTCACAATTAGATGTGACGAAATTATCCCAGTATCAGTTTAAGTTATTATAGACCGATAATTTCATGGAATTTTTTCACGATCTCCTACAGTCATGCACGGCAAAGAGTCATTTTGTGCGTCATTTAAAATTTGAGATGTAGAATAACTGTGGTGCAATATAAAAGTTAATCGAGAGCAGCATGCAAAAAATAATTTGGGTTACTAATTTTCTATTGCATATCGCTATTCTGTTAATCCAGCAAATTAAATGGAAATTCCACGGCTGATAGAACAGTAAATAGATCGGTTTCGTTAGCAGTGTTAAAAAGTTTTAATCGTTAACTGGCTTTTAACGTCTTGGGAACCTACTCTGATAGTTAGACATTTAACAATCTTGCTGG
Source organism: Schistocerca americana (assembly GCF_021461395.2). Classification (NCBI taxonomy): domain Eukaryota; kingdom Metazoa; phylum Arthropoda; class Insecta; order Orthoptera; family Acrididae; genus Schistocerca; species Schistocerca americana. Next base: position 668,913,365 of record NC_060120.1, read on the forward strand.
AGTTACAAGCTCCTGTTGTTTTTCCCACGTGTTTGCGAACTAAATTTTGGTTTTTGTTTTTCTTAACCCCCCCCCCCCCTTATGTGAAACAAAATGTTTCAAATGGCTCTGAGCACTATGGGGCTTAACTTCTGAGGTCATCAATTCCCTAGAACTTAGAACTACTTAAACCTAACTAACCTAATGACATCACACACATCCATGCCCAAGGCAGGATTGGAACCTGCGACCGTAGCAGTCGCGCGGTTCCAGACTGTAGCACCTAGAACCGCTCGGCCACCCCGTATGTGAAACACAACGTATTTCTCCTATTTACCCAGACAAGTTTCATCATCTATGTGACATCGTCTATGGTTCTCGATTTATTTCTGTAAACAAATCATACGAAGTTCATAGGTGTTTTTCTGTTTTAGGCCTGAAAACTATAACATGTCCATTTTTATAACATGTCCATTTTTAATTTGTTTTGAATGCTCACCCAAATTTACGTTACTTTCGAAAAGTGTGTGTTTTATACCTATCTATCGTTTTGATAGCATGTCACCTGCGAAGTGGTTGTGAAGAAATTTACTTATTTTGAAATACTTCATGAGTAATGGTTGTGCATGTCTCACGAAAAATTATTTCAAAATAGCAAATTTCTTCACAATTACTATGCAGATGATATACTGTTAAAGCAATAAAAAGCCATAAAACAATTTTCACAAGTAATGAAATTTGAGGTGAGCAGTCGAAACAAATTAAAAAATGCACATGTTATACATGGTCCAGTCACATCAATGTGACCACCACATAATGTTCGACGTCAAAGTGCAATAACAATTCACAGATGGCAGGTGGTACAGCGGAAATCGACCGATTTATCTGACATCCAAAAGGACGATCATTGGCTTTCGAGTCACAGGCGGAAGCACTTCCGAAACGGTTAAGTTTGTAAACTGTTCACGTACTACCTTGGTTAAAGTATACCGCGGATGGCAAAATGGCACAATCCAAAACCGGCACTGAGGCAGATATGGTGCATCACAGGAGTCAACGACGGCTGCCTCGTTGTGTACAGGCTAATGGAAGTGCGACTGTTGAGAAACTGACTGCCTACATATACCAAGGGGCTATCAATAGCGTCCCCTCAACGACTGTTAAGCGAACGCTGCGACGAAAGGGCCTCTGTAGCAGGTGCCTGGTTCACGTACCCATGCTCACCGCTGTTCATTGGTGACGAAGTCTGGAATTTGCACACTAATACCGCAACCTGACGTCCACTGAGCAGCAACAGGTGGCCTATTCAGATGAAATACGTTTTATGTTCCGTCCGACAGATGGCCACTGGCATGGCGGCAGGAAACGTCTGAAAGCAAACACAGGAGGAAGCGGTATGGTCTGGGGAATGTTTACATGACCTTTCCTGGTCCATCTTTTCATTTGAGAAGGCACAAGTGTGCATCTGTCCTTGGGGACCATGTCCACCCCTATGTGCAGTTTGTTTTCCCTCGTCACAATAGTACCTATCAGCAGGAAACTTCAGCCTGTCATGAAGCTCGCAGCGTACGTACGTGGTTCTAAGAGCACCAGGACGAGTTTACGGTACTCCTCTGCCCACAAAACACCCTGCACTTAAATCCAGTCTAAGGTACCACCCCCATCGGGCTGTTAGCACCACGGATCCTCAATCGAGATACCTAACGCAGCCGGCCACACAGCTGGAGTCGGCATGGCTCCACATTCCTGTCGATACCTACCAGAACCGTATTGACTCTCTTCTTGAAGGTCTTGCAGTAGTCTGCTCTGCAAAAGATGGTTATTGAGCCTTTTGTCAGGTGGCAACTTCAGTGCGACTAGACAGTGTAGTTTTGGGGCCTAAAATAGAAAAACAAAATGAAATTCGTATATTTTTTGCAGAAGTAAAGCGAGAATCACAGAAGATGATACATAGGTTACGAAACATGTCTCCCACATAGAAATAGAAATACATTAAATTTGCATAAGGTGGAACTTCATTTTTAAAAGATCTTAAAGATTTACCAAACTTCCGAAGTTAAAGACTTTCGAAACTTACGAACTCCCGAGTTCGAGTCTCGGTCCAGTACACAGTTTTAATCTGCTAGGAAGTTTCATATCAACCCACACTCCGCTGCAGAGTGAAAATCTCATTCTTACAGATTTAAGTTTGCTTAAATATCATTACGGAAATATTTTGGAGTTCTGACCGCAAAAGGTGTTGAATTAGCGCTTGCTTGAATCATTTTGGTTTCCACAATAGTAAATTTGCAAGGTCTGATATGAACTTAAGCCAAAGATTTTTTAGTCGAGACTCAGAAGATATTTTTCATTTGGCCCTTTAGGTCCTGCAACCATTTTCCTACATAACATTTTTACAGATGGCGTATAATGGCTATAATGGTTCCTTCCCCAGCAGTGAATACTGAGACTCTTGTTGTTTAGTAGGTAATAAAAAATTATCGAAAAGATAACTCAGGTAAGCAGCGAAGTATTAGTCAAAAATGTTTGGACGACGACTTGAATAGTATCCACTAGACGTTTCGGAAATAGCTGACAACCTTAGCCATGCTTTGGACAGATGGTAGTTCACGGTCAGTCCTTTTACAGAACTAAAAACATTGAAGTAATTCTTGTATCAGCAACTGTTTCACTAACAGTAATAATAATCTATGTTAAAATGTCACTTTGCTAGATCTTATGCGTCTGTAGCGACTCATGGTTGTAGCAAGATCGCGAAACATATCACAAGTGGTCTGGCTCTTGGGAGGTAACAGTTAAAAGTAAATAATGACATAAATTAAAGAAAAATGATGTTATAAAGTGTACTACATGCTTGGATATTCAAATAAACAGCGTTTCAGTACACACAAAGTAGTTACGAGAAACGCCATCAACGTTCTGGACATAAGCAAAGATTACTCAGTGGGTTTATGTTTCAGAAATCGCATTTGAATGTTGGTTATTCCTCGTGTGAGCACGAGAAACATCTATCAGCACATGCTGGACTTCGACAGAGGTCGGTTCGTGACCTGTCAAGAGCGCGGTATAGCATTCTGTGATATTGCTGCTTGCATTGGTCGCAATTGCGCGGCTATCATACGAATATGGACTCGACTCTTTCAGGAAGCCATAACGTCATGCAACAGCTCAGCGGTCACACGCGACTAGCACCAGAGAGGGTAGACATATTGTTTACTCGGCCAGGCAGGATCGTACAATCATGTCAGGAAATGAGCTTGTTTACATCAAGACAAGTGTCCACACGGGCAGTTCGATGATGTCTGAGCACTCTAGAGCTTCAGCACGGTGACTGTCGTTGCGCCCAACAACAGAGGTGGTGCAGTGTCGTCTTTTCAGACGAGTCTCTGTTCTGTGTACAGCATCAGGATGACACATATGTGTGTGCGTGTGGAGGGTCTGCATAGAACGAAAGTTAGGAGATGGCATTCGTCATCACCATAAGGTTCATATACCTGGTAACCTGGAAAGCAGGCATTATATTTCTGATGTATTAAGTGTAGTAGCTGTGTTCTATCTCCGAGGTCTCAGTGACTTTATACTTCACCAAGGAAACAGAAGTCGGCATGTTACCAATACTGACCTGACCTACGTATCTCGATTGAGAAGGTATTCGCCTGTTGCGCTGGCCAGTACGTTCTCCATATGTCTCACCCATCGAAAACACCTGCTCATGGGTTTCTAAGAGACTGGCATGCCACTTCTCGCCAGCCACTACGGCTAAGGAACTCTGACGCAGAGCTGAAGCACCAGGAAACGACGTGCCCGCATCTCTCATCCAAGCTTAGTTAGACTCGAAGGTCGCGTCGGCTCAGAGCCGTTGTTTCTGCCAGAAACCGAGTACCCTCTGTTCACTCAAATCACTTGAAAAATTTTGATGTAGAAGAAGAAGTTATTAATCAGTAGTGATTTCATTGTAAACTTTCTAATTAATTCTGATAGGAATTAACAACATATAACTTAGAATCACTGATCAATTTCCCTACACGTATAGCTCAGGACAGTAGCACGATAATAGATAATGTATTAGTACAGAAAGAGGATGTAAAACACACACATGCTTTTCCTGTGGTAAATGGATTGTCAGACCATGATGCACAACTGATTAACTTACAAAACCTAACTGGGTGTACAGTTCTGAAACCATTAAGTAAAAGTGTGAGATCGCTCAACCCAGTATCTATAGAGCACTTCAGAGAAAGCTTGAGAAATGTTGATTGGGGAGATGTATATAATGAGTCAAATGCTAATGATACATGCAACATATTTCTTGATAAATTTATATCCCTTTTCGAACATTGTTTCCCAATGAAAATTACTAAATGGAACACCCCACACATTTCAATGAAACCTTGGATTACTACAGGTATTAAAGTGTCTTCAGAATGGAAAAGAAAACTGTATGAGACAGCAAGGACTAGTAAAGATCCAGAAGTAGTTTGCACTATAAAAATTATTGTAACATACTGAGAAAAGTTGTAAGGAAATCAAGAAATATGTATGTTAGAGAAGAAATTAACAACCCCGGCAATAAAATCAAATCAATATGGAATGTTGTTAGGAGGGAGACAAGAAAAGTAACCACTGGGGTAGATAGTATTACTATTAAAGAGAACGAGACCATCCTGACCAACAGTACACAGGTCGCTAATGTATTTAACAACCATTTCTTAAGTGTAGGAAAAAAAATTGGTGAGAACAGTTCAAAAGAAAAAGCCAGGCAGTACATGGAAGAGTCTGCTTTGAAAAAAGTTAGTCAGAGCAACTTTCATCTAACAACCTCTTGTGAAATAAGTAAAATTATTAAATCTTTGAAAAAAAAGGTTCTGTTGGAGTAGATGACATCTCTAATAAGAAATTAAAACAATGTGGAGCAATTACAGCTGAAGTTCTGAGTCACATGCATAATGCATCACTAACGCAAAGTATTTTCCCAGACAGGTTAAAATATGCCATTGTCAGGGCTCTCTATAAAAAGGGGGACACCACAGGTGTCAATAATTATCGGCCAGTATCCTTGCTTACAGCATTTTCAAAAATCTTCGAGAAAGTAATGTACTCAAAAGTGGTTAGCCATCTCAACAGTAATGGGATACTTAGTAAATCACAATTTGGATTTCAAAAATGCTGTTGCACTGAGACAGTAATACACAATTTCACTGTCCACATAATAGAGTCTTTAAATAGTAAAATTCCACCAATAGGAATTTTCTGTGACTTGTCCAGAGCATTTGATTGTGTGAACCATGACATTATGTTACAGAAATTACAATTCTATGCTATACATGGAATAGCATATGAGTGGTTTAAGTCAGACCTACAGAACAGCAAGCAAAAAGTTTCCTTATATGGGTCAAGTGATTTAAATAAGTTTATCACTTCATCTAACTGGGGTGAAATTACATTAGATGTTTCACAGCGTTCAATCATGGGCCCTCTTCTGTTCTTGGTATATGTCAACTACCTCCCTTACTATCTGAAACAGGAGGCTGAACTGACACTGTTTGCTAATCATACAAGCATTATTATTAATCCAGTAAAAGAAACCTCAGTTGAAAATGATACAAATAAGGTCTTCAGAAAAGTCATTAATTGGTTTTCTGCAAATGGGCTTGCTCTAACCTTTGAAAATCAAAGTACATCCAATTTTTTGCTGCAAAAAGTACAGTTCCTTTAATAAATATAACACATCAACAGAAGTCAGTAGACAGGGTAGAGCATACTATATTTTTGAGTGTACATATAGATGAGAATCTTAATTGGAAAATTCATATTTTAGATCTTGTAAAACGACTAGGTTCTGCAACTTTTGCAATCAGAATAATTGCCAATTTTGAGGATATAGAAATTAGTAAGCTAACATACTTTGCATACTTTCATTCTCTGATGTCATACTGAATAATATTTTGGGGTAACTCAACATTTAGACAAAAAGTATTCACTGCTCAAAAGAAAGTGGTTAGAATAATGTGTGTGGTTCACAGTGGCACATCTTGTAGGCATAGTTTTGAAAGATTGAGAATTCTTAGAACAGGCTCACAGTACATTTACTCACTAATGAAATTTGTACTCAACAATATGGACCAGTTCAAAAACAACAGTGACATTCATAATTATAAGACCAGAGAAAAGAAAGACTTACACTATCCTTTACTCAACATATCTTTGACACAGAAAGGGCTAAAATATGCTGAACATGTCCAACGGACAACAGTAATAGCTTCAAAAATAAATTGAAATCATATCTTCTTGACAACTACTTCTATATCATAGATGAATTCTTGAATAGTGTGGCGTTCGCTGGGTTATTCAGTGGTTTGGTATTTAACTAATTTGTAAATGGAAATGATAATCTTATTTTATTATATTGAGTAATTACTAAATAATTTTTCTCCCGGCTAAAGATTTGATCAAGTTGCTAAAGAACTCCAAGTTAACGTCGTGTTAAAGTGTTGTCTGTAAGTTGTGTAAGTGTCACTAAATCATAGTTCATACAACAGATTCTATACAACTATTGATTAAGATGGAAGCAGTTATCTTCAGCAAAATGATCATTAAAACCACCGAATATCAGCCGCGCACAACACTGACGTATGTTACATGAAACAATATTCTTCGCAACTCGTGCGTAATTAATTTCGGCTCCATACATCAGCTAGAAAAGTTTCTTATAACGATCGTGCTATGAGCACTGTTTTTAAAGAGCCAATCCGATTCGAATCATTTTCATTAAAATGAGTTCGGGACCACCGGCGCACATTTATTTTTACACATTTGTATTATCTTCGGCATTTATTCTGCAGAGTTGCGTAATTTGAATTTGCCGCTGAGATAATTGTTAAGATGGCGGCAGACAGTTGATAGAGACTTTCTATTGTTAGAGCAAATAAGTAAATATTTAAAATGCTTATTAAACGCGATAAAATGTACTTTCGTATTGTGCACTATTTAGACTTCATCAAGCAAACATTTGATTTGTTTCTAAGGAAAACACAGACAAAAACCGCGATACAAATAGCTATCATCAATGGCTGCGCTCGTTGCAGCGGAAAGAAATAATTAACACAGATAATGCTTACTGAGAGAGGAATTAGAGTTGCAAATAATTAATCATTTATATTTATAATAATAATGAACTCTATTTTCAAGTAATAATTAACAAATAATTACAATTTCTTAACAGACCTCAGTTTCATATGTGTCCGCAACCTACAAAAGCCAACCAACCAAAGGTAAAAACAAAGGAAGACAAACGCAGATCATAAAAGGTAATTACAATTATCATTGTTTTGTATGATACACATCGATATGTCGAATTACATCAGAGAATATAATATAAATAATTAATATTTATAAGTTTTCACTGTTTTTTCATACGTCGAACAGATAATGTTTATAACTGTTAGAGGCATAATTTCCTCTCGTCGCACTGTAGCCAAAAATGGACCAGTTCAAAAACAACAGTGACATTCATAATTATAAGACCAGAGAAAAGGAAGACTTACACTATCCTTTACTCAACATATCTTTGACACAGAAAGGGCTAAATATGCTGAACATGTCCGACGGACAGCAGTAATAGCTTCAAAAATAAATTGAAATCATATCTTCTTGACAACTACTTCTATATCATAGATGAATTCTTGAATAGGAATAAATAAATATATAAATATAGTATATGCATTTTGTGCCATTTAAGGGAATGGAGTAAAAAATTTTATAATCTTGATTCATATGTGCATTGCTTGTGCACTTGACACGTTCCACATCATAACGACTACAGCACCATGTGATTCATCAATGGAACATGCAAGCAACGAACTAACTAACTTCCTACTATACTGCACATGCAGAATATTTTTCTTCCTTCTTCCGTTATTTGCTACCCTTCTGTCACTGCAGTTTTAAAGGTCAGCAGTTCATTTTAGATGTCAGTGTTTTCCCAAGTGAGGATGGAGTTTTCCGCACGGCTGGCCGTGTGTGTGGCCGCTGCAGGCAGGTGCTCACGCGCACCGCAGGGCGGCGGCGGCAGGCGACGTGCAATCTGCGGGAGTGGCGCGGCCGCCTTTGTCTGCGAGACCCGCGGCTCGCGCTCTGCGAGTGACTCGTGACGTCAGCAGGCGGCGTGCGCCTGCCCGAGCAGCTCTCAGAGGCGCCTGCCGTGCTTCCACTCTCAATACACCGGCGCTCAGGTACCCACCGCAGGTGTGGGTCCGTGGTTCCGTTCTGAGAGAGGAGTCGTTTGTTACTGCATCTGCTTCCACCTTTCCAAATATACTGCACAACACAATTAAAGGATCACTTTTCGAAACCCCGTAATTATTTCGCATTGCGACATATAAGTCTGAAATTTGGCTCAAAGGTGCCTACAACCTTCGTCTGTAAAGGTCCAAAAGCGTGGCGCCCTCCGACCTCACCCTTGGGCCCGGCAACGCTTCAAACATGAAGGCTGTAACGATTCATGTAGGATGTTACTTAAGTTTCTTCTGCCTGGTTCATTGATGAATGAATGGGAAATTTTCACACTTCACAAAATTTATTCACATTAATTGACATCCGAACTGTACACTCGTCATGTAAACAAAACAAGGACAGACTTCACTGATCTCTTTGACTTCCAAAAGTAACTTCACAACTGACCTGTCGCAGCATCACTCCACCGCTTTATGTAGAATTTTAACAATAGCTTGCAAAATAAATCATTATTAATTTTGTACAATTTTGATATTACAATTAAAATTTACAACACGCAAAGAAGCTGATGTTACAGCCGGATAAGGTATAAAATATAATATTTACTGGCAATCTTTTATAGTAATATCTTTAGTTTTCCGTAAGAAAATCATTCTGAATTTTAATTACAATAATATCTCTCGTATTATTTTTAGTTACGTAGTTAATTACAGTTTGGATCTGGTTACTAACATGTAATGGTAGTACAGAGCTCGTGCTTTATCCGATTAAATGCATAGAACGTACAAATAAGGCCTCAAATTCAGGAAATTGGAAAACTGTGAGATGTAAACAATTGGAGAGTTAATTAGAAATCTAATTACAAAGAATATTAATTACAGAGGAAGACATAAAAATAAATAACAAATGAAAATATATCGCTTGCTAATAACTTTTAAGCTGTTTCTCAAGATAGTGAGGTCTAAGGTTAGTGCATGTTTAGATTGCAATTTTGTTAATTAGAAGCACTGATTTTTCATGCTGACATCTCTGCAGTCTCTATTTATTTATTTTTAAGGATTTGTTACTTCAGTTTCTTGATTAGTTACTTAATTTAGTATATGTACATAATTTTATCAATGAAAACAATCCACCAATAATTATGACAACGCACGTCCTTCCAGAACATTCCACACGCCTTCGCAATGAATATCGAGTTTTTTATCAAATAGGTGGATAGACACTGGACTCGCATTCGGGAGGACGACGGTTCAATCCCGCGACCGGCCATCCTGATTTAGGTTTTCCGTGATTTCCCTAAATCGCTCCAGGCAAATGCCGGGTTGGTTCCTTTCAAAGGGCACCGCTGACTTCCTTCCCTGTTCTTCCCTAATCCGATGAGACCGATGACCTCGCTGTCTGGTCTCCTTCCCCAAACAACCAACCAACCTACTACAGCAGTACAAGTTTATATGCCAACTAGCTTTGCAGATGATGAAGAAATTGATGAAATGTATGATGAGATAAAAGAAATTATTCACGTAGTGAAGGGAAATGAAAATTTAATAGTCATGGGTGACTGGAATTCGACAGTAGGAATAGGAAGAGAAGGAAACGTAGTAGGTGAATATGGATTGAGGCTAAGAAATGAAAGAGGAAGCCGCCTGGTAGAATTTCGCACAGAGCATAACTTAATCATAGCTAACACTTGGTGCCAGAATCATGAAAGAAGGTTGTATACGTGGAAGAACCCTGGAGATAGTAAAAGGTTTCAGATAGATTATATAATGGTAAGACAGAGATTTAGGAACCAGGTTTTAAATTGTAAGACATTTCCAGGGGCAGATGTGGACTCTGACCTCAGTCTATTGGTTATGACCTGTAGATTAAAACTGAAAAAACTGCAAAAAGGTGGGAATTTAAGGAGATGGGACCTGGACAAACTGAAAGATCCAGAGGTTGTACAGAGTTTCAGGGAGAGCATAAGGGAACAATTGACAGGAATGGAGGAAAGTAATACACTAGAAGAAGAATGGGTAGCTTTGAGGAATGAAATAGTGAAGGCAGCAGATGATCAAGTAGGTAAAAAGACGAGGGCTGGTAGAAATCCTTGGGTAACAGAGGAGATACTGAATTTAATTGATGAAAGGAGAAAATACAAAAATGCACTAAGTGAAGCAGGCAAAAAGGAATACAAACGTCTCAGAAATGAGATCGTCAGGAAGCGCAAAATGGCTAAGCAGGGACGGCTAGAGGACAAATGTAAGGATGTAGAGGATTATCTCACGAGGGGTAATATAGATATTGCCTACAGGAAAATTAAAGATACCTTTGTGGAAAAGAGAACCACTTGCATGAATATCAAGAGCTCACATGGAAACTCAGTTCTAAGCAAAGATGGGAAAGCAGAGGGTCTATACAGGGGCGATGTTCATGAGGACAATATCATGGAAATGGAAGAGGATGTAGATGAAGATGAAATGGGAGATATGATACATCGTGAAGAGTTTGACAGAGCACTGAAAGACCTAAGTCGAAACAAGACCCCGGGAGTAGACAGCATTCCATTACAACTACTGACAGCCTTGGGAGAGCCAGTCCTGACAAAACTCTACCATCTGGTGAGGAAGATGTATGAGACAGGCGAAATTCCCTCAGACTTCAAGAAGAATATAATAATTCCAATCCCAAAGAAGGCAGGTGTTGACAGATGTGAAAATTACCGAACTAACAGTTTAATAAGTCACAGCTGCAAAATACTAACGCGAATTCTTTACAGACGAATGGAAAAACTTGTAGAAGCTGACCTCGGGGAATATCAGTTTGGATTCCGTAGAAATGTTGGAACACGTGAGGCAATACTGGCCCTACGACTTATCTTAGAAGAAAGATTACGGAAGGGAAAACCTACGTTTCTAGCATTTGTGGACTTACAGAAAGCTTTTGACAATGTTGACTGGAATACTCTCTTTCAAATTCTGAAGGTGGCAGGGGTAAAATACAGGGAGCGGAAGGTTATTTACAATTTGTACAGAAACCAGATGGCAGTTATAAGAGTCGAGGGACATGAAAGGGAAGTAGTGGTTGGGAAGGGAGTGAGACAGGGTTGTAGCCTCTCCCCGATGCTATTCAATCTGTATGTTGAGCAAGCAGTAAAGGAAATAAAAGAAAAGTTCGGAGTAGGTATTAAAATCCATGGAGTAGAAATAAAAACTTTGAGGTTCGCCGATGACATTGTAATTCTGTCAGAGACAGCAAAGGACTTGGAAGAGCAGTTGAACGGAATGGACAGTGTCTTGAAAGGAGGCTATAAGATGAACGTCAACAAAAGCAAAACAAGGATAATGGAATGTAGTCGAATTAAGTTGGGTGATGCTGAGGGAATTAGACTAGGAAATGAGACACTTAAAGTAGTAAAGGAGTTTTGCTATTTGGGGAGCAAAATAACTGATGATGGTCGAAGTAGAGAGGATATAAAATGTAGACTGCCAATGGCAAGGAAAGCGTTTCTGAAGAAGAGAAATTTGTTAACATCGAGTTTTGATTTAAGTGTTAGGAAGTCGTTTCTGAAAGTATTTGTATGGAGTGTAGCCATGTATGGAAGTGAAACGTGGACGATAAATAGTTTAGGCAAGAAGAGAATAGAAGCTTTCGAAATGTGGTGCTACAGTAGAATGTTGAAGATTAGATGGGTAGATCACATAACTAATGAGGAGGTATTGAATAGAATTGGGGAGAAGAGGAGTTTGTGGCACAACTTGACTAGAAGAAGGGATCGGTTGGTAGGACATGTTCTGAGGCATCAAGGGATCACCAATTTAACATTGGAGGGCAGCGTGGAGGGTAAAAATCCTAGAGGGAGACCAAGAGATAAGTACACTAAGCAGATTCAGAAGGATGTAGGCTGCTGTAGGTACTGGGAGATGAAGAGGCTTGCACAGGATAGAGTAGTATGGAGAGCTGCATCAGACCAGTCTCGGGACTGAAGACCACAACAACAACAACAACCACGAAATATTCAACATGCAGATTCGTTGTCCAACTTCCATTTTGCGAAGAGCCAAGTCAGCTTGGTGACTCTATCCACAGTGCAGCAAACGCTTCTCTCGCAATTAACAGAGATAAGAGAGCCAGCTGAAGCTTAAGGGAAGCTACATTGAGTCCATAAGACGATATGAAGACATTCATGGGGTACCGTGTGTCAGAGATACAGAAAATCACAGGAGCCGCGATGTTCTACCAGGCATCCACAATGGAGAACCCAGCTCATCTGACGTCACGAGAAGTGGTCGTTGCAAACCCGCAAGAAAGAACCTCCGATGGGAGGGATCACCCCATCTTAAAGAAGGTACTTCGTATCTACATGGGACGCAACGTCTATGTATAGCTTTAAGTACCAGCAGAATGACTTTGAGTGATCTGTAACATCAATAAAGCAATCGAAGGTGATCTCGTCTGTCGGTTCTCGAACTCATCAAATCTGGAGCGGATAATGGCATACTGTCTCAATAATTGCAAGACAGCAAAGGAAACAAGAGTAACTGCTGAACCCTCTCGCAATAGACTGCATGACACGTTGTTACAGTGTGTCAAAATAGCACAAGAAGCCACATATGTTATGGAAATCCACCAGTTGGAGACCAACGAGCTAATAGATCAAAATAGCAAGTTCAAATCACTGTATCCTATCCTCGATGACATGCGTTTACTACGGGTTGGAGGCAAGCTACTAAATGCTGGTCTGTTGTGTGAAGAGAATCATCAGCCTATACTGCCAACTCACCTTCGTCTCACGAGACTAATAGTAGAACGTCAACATCGTCGTGTTTCTCACGGTGGGTGGCAACTATTGCTTGCATCTCTCAAGAAGCAATGCTGGATACCTAACGGACGAAATGCAATCCGGCATGTTATGTATCACTGCTGGACTTGTCAGCGATTAAAGGCAAAGTCTGCACAACGGCTCGTGGGAGAACTGCCACGGCCACGTCTAGTAGCTGTGAGGCTTTTCTTCAATTGTTGGATAGATTACACAGGACCGTTCTTTGTGAAAACTGGTTCACGGAGGTCCAAGTTAAAGGAAAATTGCTACGTTTCCCTATTTGTGTGCCTGGCTTCTTGAGCGGTGCAATTAGAGGTAGCTGGCAACATGACGAGTGAAGCATTTCGGTCGGCTCTTATAAATTTGTAGCACAAATGTGTAGATGGCAAAATCTGTTCAGCGACAATGGGACGAATTTTGGTGGAGTTAGTCGGAGTTACGCAAGTTACAAAATCTGCTGTGATCAGTCATTATCAGCAGACACAGACGAAAAGCTTTAGACTCGAAGATGGCATCGAATGTCGCTTTATTCCTCCTGCATCACCACAGTTTGGCAGAGTATGGGAAGTAGTAAGGACGTCGTTCAAGTACCATTTGCCGCAGACGCTGGGAACCATATGCCCAACATTCAAAGAATTAACCCCCCCCCCCCAGTCGGAATGTGTAACGTGGAGCACTGATCATAGTAAGGGAAGATAACCTACGACTCTAACCCTGGAAGCTTACCATCATTGAAGGGATACACCCTGGGCGTGATGGAATGGTGCATACTCCGTCTTGAGGCCGCAAGTGGCCCATCGGGACCATCCGACCGCCGTGTCATCCTTAGTTGAGGATGCGGATAGGAGGGGCGTGTGGTCAGCCCACCGCTCTCCCAGTAGTTATGATGGTTTTCTGTGACCGGAGCCGCTACCATTCGGTCGAGTAGCTCCTCAATTGGCATCAAGAGACTGAGTGCACCCCGAAAAATGGCAACAGCGCATGGTGGCCCGGATGGTCACCCATCCAAGTGCCGGCCACGCCCGACAGCGCTTAACTTCGGTGATTTGTTGGGAACCGGTGTATCCACTGCGGCAAGGCCGTTGAGTAGCCATTATTCGTATGCCACAAGGGAATTTCAAGAGAGCAGTCTGCAAGCTATGTCCTTTACCCAGTGATGTGATGCAAAAGTGAACTGTTATTCTTGTTCTGTATCCTGTATGTTTTCTGTTCGTTGTCCTGTGTGTATCTAGCAGCAGACTCAATGTACTTCATCATTTTTTATGTTTCAGTGTATTTTTTGTTTGTGATTGTGATTTTCATGCATCAGTTACAAACTCTGTGGATAGAATACCTGGTTGAAAGAGACAATCATTGTGTATTTTCTTGTGTTGTTTCCAATGATTTAGCAAGACTTGTGTGTCTTGTACTATTAAGGAATGAAATCAGTACTTCTTTGGCAGCCATTATGTTCGGTCGATACATCCGGCTGGGCCTCTGGAGAGTGCTGCACTGTATGGAGATATCTCTGCCTGTGGGACAATGGTCAGCAGGTCATCTTTGCAAGGGAACGTAACGGTACACTCACCGCAGCGAGGGCTGAACAGTACTGTTACAGTAGTGACCGGACTCTCGGTCGGTAGGCTGTCCCTATCGCGCGCCATGTGAAGCAGCAGATATGTATATCATTCATTACAATCCAAATGGATTCGAACCATTATACTGCCTTCCTAAATTCATGGGCCTCCGGTAAATGCCGGCCTAGGTGGCCGTGCGGTTCTAGGCGCTACAGTCCGGAACCGTGTGACCGCTACGGTCGCAGGTTCGAATCCTGCCTCGGGCATGGATGTGTGTGCTGTCCTTAGGTTAGTTAGGTTTAAGTAGTTCTAAGTTCTAGGGGACTGATGACCTCAGCAGTTAAGTCCCATAGCGCTCAGAGCCATTTGAACCATTTTGAATCCGGTAAATTTGTGCTTTGCACTTTCGTCTGGAAACGCTCACGGCCGGCCGCGGTGGCCGAGCTGTTCTAGGCACTTCAGTCTGGAACCGCGCGACTGCTGCGGTGGCCGGTTCGAATCCTGCCTCGGTCATGGATGTGTGTGATGTCGTTAGGTTAGTTAGGTTTAAGTAGTTCGAAGTTCTAGGGGACTGATGACCTCAGATGTTAAGTCCCATAGTGCTCGGAGCCATTTGAACCATTTGAAACCCTCACAGATACCTAGTCACTAAACCGACAATAGAATATTACAGATATTTTTACTGTGCTTTTACGAGAGAAAGATACTGCAAGTCACTTGTGTCTACAGATGGATGACCTATCGCTCGATATGTTCTCCATGTGTTCGGGTGTAATCGAACGGACTCAAAAAATATTAAATTCCGTCAGTAAACAGGAGAGATTAGTTTGATTCAGCATAGCTTTAAAGCATACGTAAGATTCCATCAGTGTAAGTGAAACGCGAATGGGCAAAGCAGACAGCTCTCTAAGACCTTTGAAATGACATGTCGAAAGCAGCCGTCTCTATTCACACAAGACCGGCATCTACTTTGCGCCCAATCGAAAAAAAAGCAGAGTTAATAGTGATGCTTTGTTCTACAAGACACCACTACATGACTATTTTGACTGACATAAGCCAAGATTTCAAGAGCAACTGAGACCTACCACGCGGTGCAGGGCAAAGATGGAGCTGCTAGCAAGATAAACTGCCAACGACCCAAATCTGTGAAAATAAATATTACTGGTGCATAGAAAGCGTGTTCACAAATATGAAACAAGGCAGCGGAAACGAGCTGTGTTTCATGTTCTTAAGTTGCCATACTACCACCGGACATGAGTTTTTCAATCCGATTTAGTCGGCAGTGACACCTCTCATTTGCACTTTAGTGCTCCGGGAATTGCAGACAGCGATTGTCCCCTAAGGTGGTACTCACAGTACACCCTTGTCACAGTTGCACGTAAAGAGCCCAGTGTCTTCGCGACCTAGATGGTGGTGTGCTCAGTACATCAGGTAACGAACAATCTGGCCTAGATCAAATGGGTTGATTAATTGTGTCTTGCCCAATCACCTCTCAACTGTTAACACTGACAGACTAAATGCTAAAGTAGATGCCAGTCTAGTCTGTCATTTCATGTTACACACACTACTCTTCTCCTTGTGCCACCTTCACACTTGGATTTCATAACAAGGAAATAATTCCGAAACACGCCTTGCTTAATTTATGTTTAGTCAAGTCACACTTCAATTGCTGTATGGCGTTTTACATGACCTATCCAGCTTAACTACAGACCCACCCATATAATGTCACACTGACTGCTAGTATACGTATAACACATCATCCGTGGAGTAAGAGGCGTAAGGAACGTTTCAGGAGATCTTGCGATCGAGCGAAATAGCGCAGTCACTAACTTCCTCCTCTTTCATGAGGTCTTGCAACATCCTAGTCACGTGACACGTTGAACAACTCTAATCGCCCAGGAGACAGGAATGTCCTCTTTCCCAAAAGTATCTGAACCTAATTCATTCCTCATTAGCATACTGATAGCACTGAAGTTAACAACTGACAAATGTCATTCTGGATCCCGAACCATAGCGAAGTTCCATTTCAAAAACAAGAAACTGATTTTATTTCAGTGCTTTATGATGTCACAAATACTCCCTTGCACTGTTTGAACTATCAGTGGTGATGAGACCAGATGGCCAATATCTTTAACTTCCCAACATGTATGTGAGATGGAGGGATACTGCTATGGGCGATCGCATTCAGTAGCACACCGACCGTTTTTTTTTTTTCGTTTTTTTTTAAAATACATTTGGCTCTAATGAACGTATTGTACCCGCACTGTAGGCGGATTTATCTCCTTGGGTCCAGATTGTATTTGTATAACGGCCGAAGCCCTAAGATATCGCCGGCCGGAGTGGCCGAGCGGTTCTAGGCGCTACAATCTGGAACCGCGCGATCGCTACGGTCGCAGGTTCGAATCCTGCCTCGGGAATTGATGCGTGTGATGTCCTTAGGTTTGTTAGGTTTAAGTAGTTCTAAGTTCTAGGGGACTGATGACCTCAGAAGTTAAGTCTCATAGTGCTCAGAGCCATTTGAGCCATTTTTGAACCTAAGCTATCAGCACAAGTGTAGAAAAACAATGAATGTAATGAACCATACAAAGGAAAGTTTTCACCTCTTCGACTGCCTGTACTTGTGTCGTTCGCACATCCTTCCTAAACATCCAATGCTGAAGCTTTGTTTAAAAAACAAGTGAGTTATGGTATATATGAAATTAGTGTTACTGTGACACGGCGATCGCACTGATCCTCATAGAGTCATGTGGAGGCAGGTCACAAACATGAGAAATTCATAGTAACTGTATGTTAATAGAACTGTAGCTGCAGATGTAATAATAGATACCATGCAGGTACCAGGTAGTATTCAGGTACCAGGCCGATCACAAAGTCGCACACACTAAATATAATTGTGTATTGCCTGCATTTGTGCATGTATGTATGTATGTATGTGTGTGTGTGTGTGTGTGTGTGTGTGTGTGTGTGTGTGTGTGTGTGTGTCTGTGTGTGTGTGTGTGCGCGTCTGTCTGTCTGTCTGCTTTTGTGTGGCGGCCATAGAGGTCAAGCGGTTCTAGGCACTTCAGTCCGGATCCGCGCTGCTGCTACGGTCGCAAGTTCGAGTCCTGTTTCGGGCATGGATGTGTGTGATGTAAGTAGTTTTAAGTCTAGGGGGTTGATGACCTCAGATGTTAAGTCCCATAGTGCTTAGTGTCATTTCAACCATTTTTTGTCTTAGTGTTTTTTACAATACGAATCTTATGTTATGACCTCACACACACTGTTTGTAACACGTGCCCAAAATCGTTGTTGTTGTGGTCTTCAGTCCTGAGACTGGTTTGATGCAGCTCTCCATGCTACTCTATCCCGTGCAAGCTTTTTCATCTCCCAGTACCTACTGCAACCTACATCCTTCTGAATCTGCTTAGTGTATTCATCTCTTGGTCTCCCTCTACGATTTTTACCCTCCACGCTGCCCTCCAATACTAAATTGGTGATCCCTTGATGCCTCAGAACATGTCCTACCAACCGATCCCTTCTTCTGGTCAAGTTGTGCCACAAACTTCTCTTCTCCCCAATCCTATTCAATACTTCCTCATTAGTTATGTGATCTACCCATCTAATCTTCAGCATTCTTCTGTAGCACCACATTTCGAAAGCCTCTATTCTCTTCTTATCCAAACTATTTATCGTCCATGTTTCACTTCCATACATGGCTACACTCCATACAAATACTTTCAGAAATGACTTCCTGACACTTAAATCAATACTGGATGTTAACAAATTTCTCTTCTTCAGAAACGCTTTCCTTGCCATTGCCAGCCTACCTTTTATATCCTCTCTACTTCGACCATCATCAGTTATTTTGCTCCCCAAATAGCAAAACTCCTTCACTACTTTAAGTGCCTCATTCCCTAATCTAATTCCCTCAGCATCACCCGACTTAATTAGACTACATTCCATTATCCTTGTTTTGCTTTTGTTGATGTTCATCTTATATCCTCCTTTCAAGACACTGTCCAGTCCATTCAACTGCTCTTCCAAGTCCTTTGCTGTCATCGGCGAACCTCAAAGTTTTTATTTCTTCTCCATGGATTTTAATACCTACTCCGAATTTTTCTTTTGTTTCCATTACTGCTTGCTCAATATACAGATTGAACAACATCGGGGAGAGGCTACAACCCTGTCTTACTCCCTTCCCAACCACTGCTTCCCTTTCATGTCCCTCGACTCTTATAACTGCCATCTGGTTTCTGTACAAATTGTAAATAGCCTTTCGCTCCCTGTATTTTACCCCTGCCACCTTTAGAATTTGAAAGAGAGTATTCCAGTCAACATTGTCAAAAGCTTTCTCTAAGTCTACAAATGCTAGAAACTCGTTACCCTGTTCATAAACATTTTGAAGAACTCGCTTTTCCAGAATTGAGGCCATGTTGACACTGATGTTAATCTCTGATGTGTTATGATGATGTTAGTTCACCCAGTGTGTGCGGCTTGTTTTCATAGCCCTTTCTTTAAGGTAGCCACACACGGGAAGTCTGTAGACGTTAAACTGCAAGGACGTGAGAGCCATAATCTTTTTGACATGATTCGATAAACAAGGACATCGATTAAAAAACGATTTCAGTAGAAAAAATGGTTCAAATGGCACTGAGCACCATGGGACTCAACATCTTAGGTCATAAGTCCCCTAGAACTTAGAACTACTTAAACCTAACTAACCTAAGGACATCACACACACCCATGTCCGAGGCAGGATTCGAACCTGCGACCGTAGCAGTCGCGCGGTTCCGGACTGAGCGCCTAGAACCGCTAGACCACCGCGGCCGGCAATTTCCGTAGATGTGTGACAAGTGTCTCCGTCCAACTGCAGGCAACAATAGGGTTCATCTGTCTCAAGAACCGAATTAAACTGCGTAACGACGTCATGCTGAAAACACTGCTCATTGTAGCTTCAAAAAATACACCCCCCCTCCACCACCACCACTACCACCACCAGCAGACTATTATTCGATGAAGCGATACAGCACACTACACTTCAATCTTCTGACCATGCCGGGTGTTGTAATGAAAGGAATGTTGGTTTCCTCTCAATAAAATTCTTGTGTTTGGGTATTCACATATTCACTTCAGGTGAAACCATTCCTCATCAGTGAAGAAAATACGGTACATTTCTATTATTCTCTTGTTGTAGTGGTCTTCAGTCCTGAGACTGGTTTGATGCTGCTCTCCATGCTACTCTATCGTGTGCAAGCGTCTTCATCCCCAGTACCTACTGCAACCTACATCCTTCTGAATCTGCTTAGTGTATTCATCTCTTGGTCTCCCTCTACGATTTTTGCCCTCCACGGTCTCCTCCAATACTAAATTGATGATCCCTTGATGTCTCAGAACATGTCCTACCAACCGATCCCTCCTTCTACTCAAGTTGTGCCACAAACTCCTCCCCTCATTAGTTATGTGATCTGCCCAACTAATCTTCAGCATTCTTCTGTAGCACCACATTTCGAAAGCTTCTATTCTCTTCTTGTCCAAACTATTTATCGTCCATGTTTCACTTCCATACATGGCTACACTCCATACAAATACTTTCAGAAACGACTTTCTGACACTTAAATCTATACTCAATGTTAACAGATTTCTCTTCTTCAGAATTGCCATTGCCAGTCTACATTTTATATCCTCTCTACTTCGACCATCATCAGTTATTTTGCTCCCCAAATAGGAAAACTCATTTACTACTTTAAGTGTCTCATTTCGTAATCTAATTCCCACAGCATCACCCAACTTAATTCGACTACATTCCATTATCCTCGTTTTGCTTTTGTTGATGTTCATCTTATATCCTCCTTTCAGGACACCGTCCATTCCGTTCAACTACTCTTCCAAGTCCTTTGCTGTCTCTGACAGAATTACAATGTCATCGGCGAACCTCAAAGTTTTTATTTCTACTCCATGGATTTTAATACCTACTCCGAACTTTTCTTTTGTTTCCTTTACTGCTTGCTCAATATACAGATTGAATAGCATCGGGGAGAGGCTACAACCCTGTCTCACTCCCTTCCCAACCACTGCTTCCCTTTCATGTCCCTCGACTCTTATAACTGCCATCTGGTTTCTGTACAAATTGTAAATAACCTTCCGCTCCCTGTATTTTACCCCTGCCTCCTTCAGAATTTGAAAGAGAGTATTCCAGTCAAAATCGTCAAAAGCTATCTCTAAGTCTACAAATGCTAGAAATATAGGTTTGCCTTTCGTTAATCTATTTTCTAAGATAAGTCGTAGGGTCAGTATTGCCTCACGTGTTCCAATATTTCTACGGAATCCAAACTGATCTTCCCCAAGGAGGCTTCTACCAGTTTTTCCATTCATCTGTAAAGAATTGGTGTTATTGTTTTGCAGCTGTGACTTATTAAACTGACAGTTCGATTTCAAATGACCGAAACCATGCGCAATAAGCTAGATGCTATCCTTTACCCACCGCCTTCAGTTATTGCACACTACGCGCTAAATTTTAAGTTCTGCATCGCCGTCTGAGCACTACCTGACGAAACATGGGACTGGACACATAGTCTCTTGAAACGTTTTGAGGCTGAACGCAGCATTATATCCCTTGCCTCAGTCAGTTTATCGTCCGTCAAATTGCCCGGTCCCCCGTTCTCTCCTCTGCAACTGATCCGCATTCCTGGAAACCTGCGGTTAATCCCATTATTGTTTAATTGTTCGGCACTGAATTTGAAACAGAGCGTGATTTATTATTTTTTTTATTTGTTCTATTCTCTAGACTTCTTGTTATACTTCTTATTCTTATTCTGCTCTACACGTAAATGATAAAATATTCGTTATAATTCATTCAGTTCTACAAGAAGCTTCAAGAAGATTCACCCGTTTTCACAAGACTGTGTCTTTTGCGTGACAAATAGAAAATTGAGGTAGATTTTAACTTACCCGCAAAACTACAAAATTTTTATTTTGAGGGGTATCTCTTTCACATGCATGCACATGCAATGTTACGGTGCTTTTTTCAATTATGTTTAGGATCCAAGTTTTCGTCTACCTTTCACAAATGTTAGTATGTCCTTCATCGGACGCACAAGACGGCACGTGCTGTGAATTTCCAAAAGGTAAATAACTGCTGCCATTGCGGGTATGAATAAGTTCCGGTAAGATTACCAAACGGCATTATCACCTGAAGACGGTGACCAGACGAACTGTAGAAATATTGTGCCTAGATAATCGTATGATCCGGCTGTAGATCAGACTAGAACATCGTCGGTTGAAATGCCAGGAAAGCTTCTGTAATCACAAGGTGTCATATTTTCGTACAGACATTTTTATATAACTGAAATGTAAGAACACTGGTGTCCTTGCAAGCAACGTTGGCTTATGTGGTCCTATATTCAAGAGCTCGATTTCCAGCGTTGCATTGCATGATAATTCTATGCCAGCGAGAATCAGCAACGCTGAACACTGGCATGAAGTTGTGATGCTGACTTATTTTATTCAGTGACATTTTGAACAAATTGACGGAGTCGAGATGGGAAGTCCAATATCGAACATAGTTGACAATTTATTTTTTTTATTTTGAAGACAAGACGCCCACCTACACGATCATCATAATAAAATATGGGAAATCAGAGCTCGCACCGAAAGATATAGATGTTCGTTCTACCCGCGCGCTGTTCGAGAGTGGAATTATAGGAAATCATTGTGCAGTTGGTTCGATGAATATTCTTGCCAGGTACTTAAGTGTGATTGCAAAGTAGCCATGTAGACGTATGTGTAGATGGGCACGGCGTTTTAGAAACCTACCAATCTTCGGAGATATCTTGATACGTTTGTGATGAAGTCACATGACGTAGACCACGGACGTGCAATCGGCGGCCCGCCGGCCGTATCCGGCCTGCGATTGGTTTCAATACTGCCAGCGGAAGCAATTCGCGGGAGAGGGAGAGATCAAGGTGCTCACATTGTACTTCGCCCGGAACGCATTTTCACTGACACTCGGCTCGTAGTGTGTTTGCACTTCATGACGGAGACAAGCGAATGTTTTGGTTACTCCGCACATGTACAACAACATTTCGTCGCCACTGTGATTGAACAATAAAGAGAAAAACGGTTCCAGTCTGCGCGCGAATCAACGGTCCTTGTGCTTATGTGCGTGCCGAGAATGGGGGAGACAGCTCCCTACTTCGAAAGGGTGCGGGGAGAAGTATTTCGTCTCTGCATCAGTGCTGACAATACACACACGTTGTTTACTGATTACTGTGTACAACTGTGCCACACAGACGTCCGCAGTAGGTGGCCATAGCACGAAAATTAACGACTAGTCGCGAAATGCGCCGATTTGAACAAGGCAGCAGGGGTCATAACCTAATCTCTTTTCAGCTCACTCGTAATGTTCTGTCCTACTCGTTTGTTAATTTCGTACAAGTATTTCCATGCATCTTTATTGAGTTTATCCCAAAAATGCCTGATATTAAGAAGAGAAAAGTAGAACAAGTTTGTTTGCGTGGCCATCCTGAATGTCAGGAATGCTGATGCTGCATGTCGACAATTTCGGAGGATTATTTCCTTTTCAAGTACAGAGACAAACCAGTCAGCTTTCCCATCATTTTCTGGGGATATATCTTCAAACATACGAATGATCTTAACCGCCTATAATATTAAACGAGTTTTATCCGCCACCCAAGATTAGAACGCTCCTTGTGTCAGTTAAAAACGATGTAGGTCTGTGAAGTCGCGCGTTTACGAAAAGCCCTTTCCATTGTGGAAACAGTGGCCAGACAATTCGTACCGTCCACAACCGATGTGTCAAAAACACCATAGCGACACACGTTTATTACATCCTGAGGAATCTGCTGTGGCGGAGAGGATGCAAAAATGATATATGACAACACAGTTTCCTCTGCATCCCTCTATAGAGACTCTGCTTTAAGGGAATGTAACGAAATTGGACTGGCTGCTAAAGTAATAAATACAGGCAAGGGCTACCCTTTAAACAAAATATGAAATCCTGTTTTATCTCACATTAAAAATTAACGCTCTTTGACTCGGCCGGCAGAATGTATTGACAGAGTTTAATCATTTCCGTTGTTCCTGGCATGAACGAGTTCCGGTGAGATGAGGAAACGGAACACAAACCAAAACTACAGAAATTATTATAACGAACGTACGGAACAAACTGATGCTCACAGTTACATTTATTTAAAAATTATGAAATCAACAATATTTTACAATTCAGCATCACAACAGCATCAAAAATTTAAATTAAAAAGTTCAATGTGCTTTTGAGAAGGAAGATTCTCTAGAACTAGCAGAAACAGCCACTCGAAGTTCCTTTGCTTTGAACGGTAGCTCGACTTCATAGCTACTCAAGCCAATTCCGTTCTCGCACAAGTACGTTGTTGCAGTAGGAATCAGGACCTTCACTGCGTTTTGTCTCAGCGTTGGGAATCTGTTTGCTAATATGTCTCTAACGTTCCAAGAAAAACACGTCATTAAATTTATTCTTCAGTGTCGTATCACAAGTGCTTGTCCTTTTATACACACATCAAAAAAAGTTTTGCATCACCCCGGATCCCAGAACTCCTGAAAATAGACGTTGACTGTGGATATTGTATCACAGACCCAGACCCTTTGACTGTTCAGAGATGTCACTAAACCCGCCCGAAGATGTAAACAACCTTGCATGAGCAGCGCCTATTTGACGTACGGGGGGGGGGGGGGGGGGGGAGGGGGGGGCGGACAGCCGATCAGTTCGTCATTCCACCAGGAAATAGGTACACGGCTTGTGTTGCCTGTAGTTCAACCATGCCTAGACGGTCAATACCGCAGTTCGATAGCGTCCGCATTGTCAGTTTGTGGCAAGAAGGGCTCTCAACAAGGGAAGTGTAGAGGCATCTCAAAAAAAAAAAAAAAAAAAAAAGAAAAGTGAACCAAAGCGATGTTGTTCGGACATGGAGGAGATACAGAGAGACAGGAACTGTCGATGACATTTCTCGCTCAGATCTCCCAAGGCCTGCTACTGCAGTGGATGACCGCTACCTACGGATTATGGCTTGGAGGAACCCTGACAGCAACGCCACCATTTTCAACAATGCTTTTCGTGCAGCCACAGGAAGTCGTGTTACGAGTCAACCTTGTGTGCAATAGGTTGCATGATGCGCAACTTCACTCCCGACGTCCATGGCGAGGTCTATTTTTGCAACCACGACACTATGCAGCGCGATACAGATGGGCCCAACAACAAGTCGAATAGACTGCTCAGGATTGGCATCACGTTCTCTTTGCCGATGAGTGTCGCATATGCCTTCAACCAGACAATTGTCCGAGATGTGTTTGGAGACAACCCGGTCAGGCTGACGCCTTAGACACACTGCTGTTTTGGGGTGGCATTATGTGGGGCAGATGTACGCCGCTGGTGGTCATGGAGGGCGCCATAATGGCTGTACGATACGTGAATTCCATCCTCCGACCGATAGTGCAACCATACCGGCAGCATATTGGCGAGGCATTCGGTTTCATGGACGACAATTCGCGCCCCCATCTTGCACATCTTGTGAATGACTTCCTTCAGGATAATGACATCGATCGACTAGAGTGGCCAGCATGTTCTCCAGACATGAACGCTATCGAACATGCCTGGGATAGATTAAAAGGGTCTGTTTATGGACGACATGACCCACTAACTACTCTGAGGTATCTACACCGAATCGCCTTTGAGGAGTGGGACAATCTGGACCAACAGTGCCTTGATGAACTTGTGGATATTATGCCACAACGAATACAAGCATGCATCAATGCAAGAGGACGTGCTACTGGGTATTAGATGTGCCAGTGTGTACAGTAATCTGGCCACCACCTCTGAAGGTCTCGCTGTGTGGTGGTACAACAAGCAATGTGTGGTTTTCATGAACAATAAAAAGGGCGAAAATGATGTTTATGTTGATCTCTATTCCAATTTTCTATGCAGGTACCGGAACTCTCGGAACCGAGGTGATGCAAAACTTTTCTTTGATATGTGTATCTAGATATGATGGTCATGGAGCAGGTTTGAACGGATTTTTAATCCAATTAAATTTGTCAAAATTCAAAATCGTCGCTGTAATACTTTCCGGAGTGAGCTTTTACTGTTGCAAGATGGTGAAGAAGGCAAGCTTTTATCTCCATTGGAAGTGTTAGATTATCTGTGTCCTCTAACAGCGACATTAGAATAGGGAACATATCTAACATGCCACTTCCCTTTCTGTTTTTCCACAGCTCTAACTTCCTGATGAACGCCTTCACTTTTTCATTCCAGGATAGCACAGTTGCCTGATTACTCTGAGGTGTTAAAAATACTTAGTTTCTCAAAACAATCAGTCAAATACGCCATTCTCAACGGAAAACCTCCGTCGCTGAAACAGTCTGCCAGAGAGCGAATTTCCTCTCTTAAGAAAAACAGTGCTCATTCCTCACTTCAAACATTCTTTTCAGTACTTTGAATTGAAAGCCATCAAACATTAATAAAAAAAAAGAGCAAATGATTGTGTTCAGCACCAATTTCCTCACACAGCACTTTAAAAAGGCTTGAATTTATAGATTTTGTCTCAATTAATTTAACTGTTTCTATAACCGTCTGTAGCACTTCATGAAGGGTTGAGCTAAGTTCTTTAGCAGTTACATCCTCCCGATGGATCATATACAGGATCAGGAGCTACAGTTTGAATGTTTGTTTGCCGTCCCCCTCGAGTTCAAGGCATTGAGCGAGCTCCATCAGAGCATACGCCAATGCACCTATTCCGTGATATCCCGTTATGATTTAAAAAATTCATCATCTCAAAAAGACTTTGATCTGTAGCTGTTTTCAGTATCGGCTCACAGAAAAACAATTTCCCTCGAATATTAAACTCATCGACGAAACGAACATAAGCAAACAAATGAGCGTCTTTATGAATATCAGTAGCTTCGTCCATTTGAAGTGCGGAACAGTTGTTACGCAGTTTATCGAATAACAGCTCGAATAAATCATCAGAAACGTCTAAAACTACACGCACTGTGCCATTATAGTCAGAAATACTCTTCAACTGTTGAGCAAATAAGTCACCAAAAATTGTTAATACTATATCAATCGCTGCTGATAAACCCATAGTTTCTACAACCGTGCGTGGTTTTCTTCATTTAACAATCCTATGTGCAATCAGGTCAATGGCCTTAGAAATCACATTCGTCGTTTCAGCAAAGTTCTTCTGGGTAGACAGTAAAATATTTAGTATCATGACAAAAGTTCTTTTAGTTTCCCCGTTAATTCAGGATGTTTCGTTCCAAGATGTCTCTCTAACCTGTTAGGCTTCGTGCTTTAAGCAACTAAAATGGTTAAACAATTATGTGACTGAATTGAGGATTTATTGGTAGGGAGAACGCAGGATGTTATCCTGGATGAAGAGTCATCGATAGATGTATGAATAATTTTTGATGTGTCCCAGGGAAGTGTGCTGGGTCACTTGCTGTTCCTGATGGATATTAATGATCTTGCGAACAATATCACTAGCAACCTCAGACTTCTCGCAAATGATGCAGTTATCTACAATGTAGTACAATCTGAACAAAGTAGAATTAATATTGTCAGTCCTTTATAAGATCGCATTCGGGAGGACGACGGTTCAATCCCGCGTCCGGCCATCCTGATTTAGGTTTTCCGTGATTTCCCTAAATCGCTCCAGGCAAATGCCTGGATGGTTCCTTTGAAAGGGCACGGCCGACTTCCTTCCCCGTCCGTCCCTAATCCGATGTGACCGATGACCTCACTGTCTGGTCTCCTCCCCCAAACTATCCAATCCTTGATAAGATTTCAAGGGGTGCAATGATTTGCAGCTTGCTTAAATGTTCAAAAAGGTAAAATTGTGCACTTCACCAAACGAAAAAAAAATAGTATCCTACGAATGCAATACTAGTGAGTCACAGCTGGATTCTGTAATCTCATGCCAGTACTTGGGTGTAACACTTAGTAGGGACATAAACCCAGTCGTTAGCTAAGAAGTTAGCAGGCTTCGATTTATTGATAGAATACCATGGAAATGTTATCAGTCTACAAAGGAGATTGCCTGCAAATCACTCGTGCGACCCATTCTAGAATATTGTTCCAGTGTGTAGGACCCGTAACAAATAGCACTAGAAGGGGATATTGAACGTACACAGAGAAGAGCAGCACGAATGGTCACAGGGTAGTTTGATCCGTAGGAGAGTATCGCAGAGAGACTGAAGAAACTGAACTGGCAGGCTCCTGAAGGGAAACAAAACTCCCAGAAAGTCTTCTAACAAAGTTTCAAGAGTCAGCTTTAAACGATGACTGTAGGAATATACTACAACCCCCACATATCGCATGCATACGGATCACGAGCGTAAGATTACATTAATTACAGCACGCACAGAGACATTCAAATAGCTCTGAGCACTATGGGACTTAACATCTGAGGTCATCAGTCCCCTAGACTTAAAACTACTTAAACCTAACTAAGCTAAGGACATCACACACATCCATTCCCAAGGCAGGATTCGAACCTGCGACCACAGCAGCAGCGCGGTTCCGGACTGAAGCGCCTAGAACCGCTCGGCCACAGAGACAAACAATTATTTTTCCCGCTCTCTATACGTAAACGGAAAGGGAAAGAGCGCTAATAAACGGTGTGATGGAACGCCCCTCTGCCATGCACTTCACAGTTGTTCGCAGAGTAAAGATGTAGATGTAGATTTATGTGCTGTAGAAATTTTTCACTATTGATTGTAGTTTTCTTGAAGTCCAGCAATCAATAGTTCTCATCATAGCCTCTCGTTTTCGCCTTTGGAGTATCTCCCTCCTCGGTGCCATTTGATTGGCTTCTAGTGTGTTCATATCTGTCACAAACCAGGAACCGCTTTAGTCTCGAGAAGTCTGAAAGACTGTTAAGGAGACGTCGAGACACTTGAGCCAAATCTTGCACTTCATGCTACAGGTAAGGACACACTCGTCACGGTGCAGTCAGCAAGGGGAGATCCCGTTGACGGCCCGACGTCGCCGGCTAGCCCGCTCATATCAAACTACGCGAAAAATATGACCACGGCTTCAGTGTCGTTGACTGCGTCTGGCGCTAAGACTGAAACAATCCATATCAACGGCCATTCTTTGATCGGAGGAAAAAATAAAGGCTACTAAGATACATAAATATTAAAGACATTAGCTGCCAGAGGGCATTCACTTATATCAGTGAGGCAAGTTGAAGGTTTGTGCTGGACCAGTTCATGTCCGAATAATATATAATGAAGGCGATGACAGTCAGTGATCGTTTCAGTGCAGATGCAAACCAAGCCCGAACTCATGAGAATCGGCGGGATGCCGCGAGTACTGTGGATAATGAGCAGGGGCACTGCGTCATTTATGTGTGGTATAAGTTGATGGAAGTGAAACATGGACGATAAATAGTTTGGACAAGAAGAGAATAGAAGCTTTCGAAATGTGGTGCTACAGAAGAATGCTGAAGATTAGATGGGTAGATCACATAACTAATGAGGAGGTAATGAATAGGATTGGGGAGAAGAGAAGTTTGTGGCACAACTTGACCAGAAGAAGGGATCGGTTGGTAGGACATGTTCTGAGGCATCAACGGATCACCAATTTAGTATTGGAGGGCAGCATGGAGGGTAAAAATCGTAGAGGGAGACCAAGAGATGAATACACTAAGCAGATTCAGAAGGATGTAGGTTGCAGTAGGTACTGGGAGATGAAAAAGCTTGCACAGGATAGAGTAGCATGGAGAGCTGTATCAAACCAGTCTCAGGACTGAAGACCACAACAACAACAAGTTGACGGAAGGCGTGCTCTACATCTACATCTACATCTACATTTATACTCCGCAAGCCACCCAACGGTGTGTGGCGAAGGGCACTTTACGTGCACAATACAGAACCCTCAGCCTAACATCACATGCATCAGAAATTTTGACAACCATCCTCCTCAGAAGAATTGAAGGGAACGTGGAATGCATGCTCACAGAAGACCAGTTTGGCTTTAGAAGAGGGAGAGGTACGCGAGAAGCCATTATGGCCCTAAGGCTCATAATAGAAAAAAGAATGGAAAAAGGAAAGGACACCTACATAGCATTTATTGACCCCGAAAAAGCCTTTGATAAGGTTGAATGGAAAAAACTATTCCAGATATTGAGGGAAACTGGAGCTAAGTACAAGGACAGGAGAACGATATGGAACATATACAAAGAAGAGGTGGCAAAAGTGAGATGTGGGGAACATCAACAACAAGCAAAAATTAAACAGGGTGTGAGACAGGGATGTGCACTCTCCCCTGTCCTCTTTAATATGTACATACAGAAAGTAATGGACGAGGTCAGAGAAAAGTTAGGACAAGCTAATGGAATCAGGATCCAGGGAAAAATAGTTGATATGCTGCGTTTTGCGGATGACATTGCTGTCCTAGCGGAAAATGAGGAAGAATTACAAGTAGTGTTGGAGGAAATGGAAAACACTCTTGCTACACGGTACAACATGAAAATTAATAAGTCAAAAACAAAAATCTTAGTTGCAAGCAAACAAAATAATCAAGCAATTACGAATATAAGGCTGAATGGAGAGAAGCTGAAAGAAATACAAGACTTTGTCTACTTGGGAAGCAGAATAACATCAGATGGTCGTAGTAGGAAAGATGTAATAAGTAGAATAAATCAGGCAAAGATTGCATTCTATAATAGGAAAGGACTCCTCACATCAAATATGATAAGTCTGTCGTTAAGGAAGCGGTTAATAAAGACCTTTGTTGGGAGTGTGCTTCTCTACGGCAGCGAAACCTGGACACTTGTAGAGGACGAAAGAAGAAGGATTGAAGGATTCGAAATGTGGTGTCTGCGAAGGATGTTAAAAATTCCATGGACGGCCAGGATGACAAATGAAGAAGTCCTGCAGAGAGCGGAGGAAGTTCCAGTTCTTTGGAAGACGGTCAAGAAGAGGAGAGATATATGGATGGGACACATTCTGAGACATGAAAGTCTTCTCCACACTATAACGGAAGGCCTTGTGGAGGGCAAAAGGGCAAGAGGCAGACCTAGAAGAAAGTACATAAGATAATGCTGGACCTAGGATGCGGAAGTTTCACGGAATTGAAGAGGCTGGCTGACAATCGCACTGAATGGAGAGCTACTGCAAATCAATCTTAGGATTGGCAACTTAAGAAGAAGAAGAAGAAGTCATTACCTCCCTTTCCTGTTCCACTCACGTATGGTTCGCGGGAAGAACGACTACCGGAAAGCCTCCGTGCACGCTCGAATCTCTCTAATTTTACATTCGTGATCTCCTCGGGAAGTATAAGTAGGGGGAAGCAATATATTCGATACCTCATCCAGAAACGCACCCTCTCGAAACCTGGACAGCAAGCTACACTGCGATGCAGAGCGCCCCTCTTGCAGAGTCTGCCACTTGAGTTTGCTAAACATCTCCGTAACGCTATCACGCTTACCAAATAACCCTGTGACGAAACGCGCCGCTCTTCTTTGGATCTTCTCTATCTCCTCTGTCAACCCGACCTGGTACGGATCCCATACTGATCAGCAATACTCAAGTATACGCCGAACGAGCGTTTTGAAAGCCATCTCCTTTGTTGATGGACTCTCCCAATCAATATCAACCTGGCACCCGCCCTGCCAACAATTAATTTTATATGATCATTCCACTTCGATTCGTTCCGTACGCATACTCCCAGATATTTTACAGAAGTAACTGCTACCAGTGTTTGTTCCGCTATCATATAATCATACAATAAAGGATCCTTCTTTCTATGTATTCGCAATACGTTACATTTGTCTATGTTAAGGGTCAGTTGCCACTCCCTGCACCAAGTGCCTATCCGCTGCACATCTTCCTGCATTTCGCCGCAATTTTCTAATGCTGCAACTTCTCTGTATACTACAGCATCATCCGCGACAAGCCGCATGGAACTTCCGACACTATCTACTCGGTCATTTATATATATTGTGAAAAGCAAAGGTCCCGTAACACTCCCCTGTGGTACGGGAGAATTACTTTAACGTCTGTTGACGTCTCTCCATTGAGAACAACATGCTGTGTTCTGTTTGCTAAAAACTCTTCAATCCAGCCACACAGCTGGTCTGATATTCCGTTGGCTCTTGCTTTGTTTACCAGGCGACAGTGTGGAACTGTATCGAACGCCTTACGGAAGTAAAGGAAAATGGCATCTACCTGGAAGCCTGTATCTAATTTTTTCTGGGTCTCATGAACAAATAAAGCGAGTTGGGTCTCACACGATCGCTGTTCCCGGAATCCATGTTGATTCCTACAGAATAGATTCTGGGTTTCCAGAAATGACATGATACGCGAGCAAAAAACTTGTTCTAAAATCCTACAACAGATCGATGTCAGAGATATACGCCTATAGTTTTGCCCATCTGCTCGACGACCCTTCTTGAAAACTGGGACTACCCGTGCTCTTTTCCAATCATTTGGAACCTTCCGTTCCTCTAGAGACTTGCGGTACACGGCTGTTAGAAGGGGGGCAAGTTCTTTCGCGTACTCTGTGTAGAATCGAATTGGTATCCCGTCAGGTCCAGTGGACTTTCCTCTGTTGAGTGATTTCAGTTGCTTTTCTATTCCTTGGACATTTATTTCGATGTCAGCTATTTTTTCGTTTGTGCGAGAATTTAGAGAAGTAACTGCAGTGCGGTCTTCCTCTGTGAAACAGCTTTGAAAAAGGTGTTTAGTATTTCACCTTTATGCGTGTCATCCTCTGTTTCAATGCCATCATCCCAGAGTGTCTGGGTATGCTGTTTCGATCCACTCACTGATTTAACGTAAGACCAGAACTACCTAGGATTTCTGTCAAGTCGGTACATAGAATTTTACTTACGAATTCACTGAACGCTTCACGCAGGCCTTCCTTACGCTAACTTTGACATCGTTTAGCTTCTGTTTGTCTGAGAGGTTTTGGCTGCACTTAAACTTGCAGTGAAGCTCTCTTTGCTTTCGCAGTAGTTTCCTAACTTTGTTGTTGAACCACGGTGGGTTTTTCCCATCCCTCACAGTTTTACTCGGCACGTACCTGTCTAAAACGTATTTTACGATTGCCTTGAACTTTTTCCATAAACACTCAACATTGTCAGTGTCGGAACAGAAATTTTCGTTTTGATCTGTTAGGTAGTCTGAAATCTGCCTTCTATTACTCTTGCTAAACAGATAAACCTTCCTCCCTTATTTTATATTCCTATTTAAAATAAAATTTTTGAGGCATCGCCGATGACATTGTAATTCTGTCAGAGACAGCAAAGGACTTGGAAGAGCAGTTGAACGGAATGGACAGTGTCTTGAAAGGAGGCTATAAGATGAACGTCAACAAAAGCAAAACGAGGATAACGGAATGTAGTCGAATTAAGTCGGGTGATGTTGAGGGTATT
Source organism: Schistocerca americana (assembly GCF_021461395.2). NCBI lineage: Eukaryota > Metazoa > Arthropoda > Insecta > Orthoptera > Acrididae > Schistocerca > Schistocerca americana. The sequence goes on from NC_060120.1 coordinate 668,946,340, forward strand.
AGATTAGGAAATGAGACACTTAAAGTAGTAAAGGAGTTTTGCTATTTGTGGAGCAAAATAACTGATGATGGTCGAAGTAGAGAGGATATAAAATGTAGACTGGCAATGGCAAGGGAAGCGTTTCTGAAGAAGAGAAATTTGTTAACATCGAGCATTGATTTAAGTGTCAGGAAGTCGTTTCTGAAAGTAGTTGTATGGAGTGTAGCCATGTATGGAAGTGAAACATGGACGATAAATAGTTTAGGCAAGCAGAGAATAGATAAGAAGAGAATAGAAGCTTTCGAAATGTGGTGCTACAGAAGAATGCTGAAGATTAGATGGGTAGATCACATAACTAATGAGGAGGTAATGAATAGAATTGGGGAGAAGAGGAGTTTGTGGCACAACTTGACTAGAAGAAGGGATCGGTTGGTAGGGCATGTTCTGAGGCATCAAGGGATCACCAATATAGTACTGGATGGCAGCGTTGAGGGTAAAAATCCTAGAGGGAGACCAAGAGATGAATACACTAAGCAGATTCAGAAGGATGTAGGCTGCTGTAGGTACTGGGAGATGAAGAGGCTTGCACAGGATAGAGTAGCATGGAGAGCTGCATCAGACCAGTCTCGTGACTGAAGACTACAACAACAACAACATTTACTTCCATATTCAGCGATGCTGCAACGACCTTATGATCATTGATTCCCTGTTCTGCGGTACGGTGTTCCATGCGGTTGTGGTGTGTCTGAACGGCGTAGTGGTTAGCGCATCTGCCGAGTTAGCAGGAGACTCAAGTTCGAATCCTGGCTCGGCCCAAATTTTCAGTTTGCCCCATTGATATAAATCAATGCCCAAGGACAGCTAACGTTAATTCGTTTATGTCTTGATGTGTCCGAAACAACACACATCACATATATAAACGTGACTGTTTGTTATTAAGAATGTTTTGCTTTAATGTTGCCGTATCCCCCTTGCATGCCATTGCCTCCCCCCCCCCCCCCTCCCCCGCTTTTGACCTTGGCCCCGTGCCTTGTGACTGCCATTGGAGTAACAACTCTACGTAACAGACTTCATGTTCCTACACTGATACCGAGTGAGGTGGCGCAGTAGTTGACACATTGGACTCGCATTCGGGAGGACGATGGTTCAAACCCGCGTCCGGTCATCCTCAGTTAGGTTTTCGATTATTTCCATAAATATCTTCAGGCAAAGGACGGGATGGTTCCTCTGAAACGGCACGGCCGACTTCCTTTATCATTCTTCCCCAATCCGATAGGATCGTGACATCACTGTTTGGTCCCTCCCACTAAACCAACTAACAACCTACAGTGATTACAGATGTATTCTTAATGATATTGCAAGAACAGGCCACTGATGAAATTGAGTTACATATCGAACACTTTGGGTTTCTTTGAAGGAGATAGCGCACCAACGTATTATGCGCGCACTGTTCGTACATGTTTTGAACAAACATTTTCCGTTAGAAGTATCAGGACCATTGGGTTGTCCTCCACTACCAACGGACTTGATACGGTGTGATTTTTGGTTGTGGAGAATGGCCAAGGAGCTATTCGTAGCTGACATGAACATGGATATTTGACTGTATCGTTTGAAGTGAGTTATTGAGACGCTTACGTAATCAAGTAAAGGCCTATGGCTAGAGTATGAAAGAGGACATTGCCACCAGAGATTATCGTGTTGTTGAAACAGCGAGATATGGAGTCTTCCTTTGTTTCACAACGTCGCAAACTATCCCACGAGCATGATTCACCATTACACGTCCAAATTGTCCACGAGTCTGCTTCTTGTTAGCGAAAAGGATCTGCTGTAGAAGAATCGTATTTAAATAAAAGAAAATTTTACTTGTATGGATATTATTGAAGCATCGTCTGAGTTCTGGTTATACTACGATTTGCACTTGATCGGCGTGACAACTGTAGGAGAAATAAAAGTCCTTTCCTTTTCATTAATTCGTCGCAGGCAGCCTGCAGTTGACATGAGGAGGGGAAGGACAGCGCTAGTCGTTTAAATACACGTTTCATGACCAGATGCATTTCTATCGTTTGAGTGATAACATAGTTTTAAATGACACCGTATACGTAAACTTCGATAGCTGCAGTTAGTTTCGGTTGCTACGGCGATTCCGAAATGCAGAGCGGAAGCAGGCGGACCGGCTTTGCTTCTTGGGAGCGGAATGGAGCCGTCACCTGCGGCCGCGGTGATTAGTGCGGCCGGAAGGGGCTCGGCCAGTGGGCCGCGTAATGCCCGCTAATTGGCCGTAAGAAATTAGCGCCGCGCCGCGCTGAGCTGAGCTGCGACCGCACCGCACCTGTTGCCGGCGACGCTGTGCTGGCACGCGGAAGCCGTACGTCACAGCAGCCGTGGGCCTTTCAGCAGGCCGGACCTGCACTCTGGGGAGCAGCATTCAGGAGCACGCTGGAACGCAGCCTCCCTCAGCCTAGTGGCTGTGTATCAACGCGGAAGCAACGAGACTACTCAACTGAGTGTTTCAAAACTTTGCCTAAACTTAACATGACTTGTAGAGAGAGCGCGGAAAAATAAAGTAAGGATGCCAAACCACGTATTAGGAGTGCGACAGCGGTCATTTCTGAGCCCACTATTCCTCTTTTTATATCCTAACGATATGTCGTCGATCTTGCCCTCTTGTACGTACCATTCCTATGCTGAAGACCTCCAGCTTTCCTCAATTGCCCGACCTCAAGATACCAGTACTGCTATCGCCCAGGTGGGTGACTAACTGTCTCCTGTGTTCAGATATTCTTTATCACAGGACACTGGGGTACTCAGTCTAGAACGTACGTACCAACACTTGTTTTAAATTCGACAATTTTCTTAATTTCGCTCGTCATATTAGATGTTTCTGAAAGTCTGCAACAGTGTCACTCATGATTTAAATAATGAAAACTGCACCAGTTATTTATTTTTTGATGCTTAGCACAACGCGTCTCGAGAGTTTGTTCTCATTTTCAAGTGCATTTCTTTACATGATTATGTTTGTAGCATGTTTTTTTAAACAAACAGTGTAATTGATGAATTCTCGAAACGCGTTGTGCTAAGCACCAAACAACAAGTAACTTGTGTAGTTTTCATTATTTAAATCATCGACAATTTCCTCTAGTTTAAAGAACTAATAACATAAATCTCGTATAAAAAAGAATAATCCTGGCAAAACGTGCCATCCAAACGTAAGGAACAGGCACCTTTCGTTAACCTAATACTAAATTACACAGCAGTGCTTCGGGAGTAGGAATGAAAACTCGTTCTGGAAACATTTTCTCTCAGGAGTGTTACACGGGTCAGTTCTGGATCCAGTAATGTTCTTGTATTTCAATGACATCTCGGTGGTTCTTTCTTCCTGTACGTATCATTTCTATGCTGAGTACATCCAGAATTACTCAAGTAACACACCCGAAGATATTAACGCAGCCATTGGCCATTGTCCATTAGTATTCACATGGAAGTCAATCCTCTAACTTAAACCAAATGCGAGTAAGTCCCAAATAATATTAGTATCCCATCAGAAATTTTTATTTATGAACTCTATGAACAATTTTTTCTTATCCTTCTCAGTGGTATCTCAATACTATATAAGAAAACGGCGAGTGATGTGCATGCAAGTTTGCATGAGCATCTTTCCAGAAGTTTCGGAACATATATCCCCAGGATGAGAAAAGTAAACTTGATGTAATCCAACACGGAGTGAATACTGAAAATTCTGGTCATTTCGAATTAACCACGGACACTTGTGTATAACTTAATGAATTGGTGTTTCGCATGTTCAGTTAAGATACCCGTACCCAGCCATGCTACTTGTCTACTTTGCGCACATGCAGCCCAATGTCTGGTATCAGATGTATCTGTTGTATTCGCGTTAGCCGCTTTTATGTCGTCTCGTTGTCTCTATAGGGTTGCGCCATGGGAAGCAAGAAGAGGATGTTGCTTGGTGACCGGTGTCCTCGTTCTATAACACAAACTGCACACACTTAATAACTGGGTTCTTTATTCATAAACAAAGAGCTACTTCACAATAAGTTTCCGTGTACCGTGGTACAAGCTCTTTTCTGTATAGTCAACGTAGCCTCAATCCTGGTGAAGTTGAAGTTCATTATGTTCGCTATACGGTTGCTATGTGCTGCCTGTCTCTGCGCTAGACGGTAAGCCTGCAGCTCCGTCTCGGTGACATGCTGGAACTCCATGGCGTACAAACTCGAACTAACTGGCTAAACTGACTGGCTAACTCCAATGAACTGGCCCTCCAGTCAGCGGCGGCTGTCTTAAATACTGGCGGCTGAGAGGGCGTTGGCGGTTTGTTTCCAGTGAGTCTTGTCGTTGGCCTCTATCGATACTCTCGTAAACTCTATGCCGCATGGTGTGCTGGCGCCAGCGTACTCCAGCACAGTAACATTTCATCATAATGTCAACACGTCGTCTCTCTTAGCTTGTGAGTTGAGAACTACACTAGGAATTCTTAAACGATAGCCTTCGATTGTTTCTAGAGAAGTACGTTCACTGGATGCAGACCACGCGGTCGAAGCGGTCAGTTCCCCATATTTTCGATGCTCTGTAGTGGAGTGGGATCAAGGCTATGCACACGAGTTCTTTCCGTTAATTTGTTCCTCTGTGCACACCCTGCAGTACCATGAAAACTTCACCTTACGTTTTCAAAAATTCTGTGTTTCGCTTGTTATACAGGTTATTGCCTCTTTCTGTGTCGAAGCTTATTACCCTTTTTTTGCTTAGTCTGCTGATCAGTTTGATTCTGCCTCTCCTGTGCCGACGTCTTCATCTCAGAGTAGCACTTGCACCCCACGTCCTCAATTATTTGCTGGATACCCCAGTCTCAGTCTTCCTGTATGGTTTTTACCCTCTAAAACCTCCTCTAGTACCATGCAAGTTATTCCTTAATGTCTCAACACACGTCCCATCATCTGACCTCCATCTTCAGTGTTTCTTCCATGTGTTCCTCTCCTCACCGATTCTTCAGAGAACTTCATTTCTTATCACTCTGCCTATCTTGAACATTTTTCCATACCACTTTATCTCAACTCCATCGATTCTCTTCGATACTTGTATTCCCATAGTCCATGTTTCACGTCCTTAGTGCGCTGTCATCCAAACACACATTCTCAGCAATTCCTTACTCAACTTGAGACAGATGTTTGATACTAGTAGAGTTGCTTTGCCTGCTCTAGTTTCCTTTCAATGACTTCCTTGCTTCGCATGTCATATGTTATTTTGCTTCAAAGGTAGAATAATTCCTTCACTTCGTAGTCATCAGCTTTGATGTTAAGTTTATCGCTAATCTCATTTCTGCTACTCCTCATTCCTTTCATCTTTCTTTGGTTCACCCTCAATCCATACTCTGCACTCATTAGACTATACATTCCATTCAACACGTCCTGTCTTTCTTCTTCTCTTTCACTGAGGATAGCGATGTCATCATCAAATATTATCACTGATATACATTCACCCTGAATGTCAATCCCACTATTGAGACTCTCTTTTACTTTCGTCGTTGCTTCTTCGGCGTATGGCTTGAACAGTCCCTATTTTCCTGAGATTTTCGAACATCTTCGAGGACTGTACACTGTCAAACGCTTTTTCCATTTAGACAAATACTACGAACGTGTGACATTCTCTCAACTCTTGCTTCCATTACCAGCCCTAATATCAGAACTGCTTCTCTAGTGTCTTTGTCTTTCCTAAGTCAAATTGATTGTCATCTAACTGATCTTCAAATTTTTTTCAAGCTTCTGAATATTAATCTTATCAGCGACTTGGATGCATGAAATGTTAAGCTGATTGAGCAACGGTTCTCGCGCTTATCTATTCTTGCTATCTTAGGGACTGTGTGGATGATGTTTTTCGGAAAGTCTGACGTTTCTCCAGACTCATACATCACACAAATCAACTTGAATAGCCTTTTCGTTGCCACTTCCCCCAATTATTTTAGAAATTCAGAAGAAATCTTATCTATGCCGTCCACCTTATTTGATCGCAAATGTCCTGAAGCTCTGTTAAACTCTGACTCTAAAACTCTTTATAAATCGATTCTAATGAAGCATATCGTCCCATCAGCAAGGTGAGGATATGAAAGTCATAATTTTCTTACTACACCTATAACAAATGTTTCAATTTGTACTGTTTCTCTCACTGCTATGCGTGTTTTGAACGCCACTGGTTTGAAAACAATGGATTTCTCTTCAGCACGAATTGTAGCAATGATCTAATGCAAAACATTCCTAAAGTAAGAGCGGCAATAATGAGTGTTCCATGTAATATACAGCCGATTATTCCCTTCACAAACTTACTAATTCGTAGAAATGTCCACAGTTCTGTGATAATAGCAGCTAAACATGTTCCCCAGGTCTCTGATGATTGGGCACGTCAGTTCTAGCAATACTTCGGGAACCAGGAGGATATGTAATCTACATCATTGAGTGAACCGAACAGAAATAATCGCATACAATGAGATTCGACACAAGGCAAGGTCATGTGCACAACATAGTCAAGTGCACATCGGCTACTATTCGTAACGCCGCCGCGTTGTATAGTAACAAAGTATACGTTCCAACTATGTGGTATGTAGAACCAGAGAGCGATGTCGAATTTTCATATGTGTTCTTTTAGACGATAGTACCTACAGTTGCTGTTGATGAAAACGTAACCTCACAAAGTAGTCCGATAATCTGTAGTTATTCTACGAGCAAAAAGGGAAAGAAAGGTCGCATATGGAAAAATACCTCTGTTGTTACTCTTTGTAGAACTCGTGCACCAGCATAACCGTTGTTTCGACTATTGCATTGCACATGTCAGAGATGTGTATTTCCATTGCAGGACGAAAATATATTCCATTGCACTCCTTAGAACCCCTTCCTTAAGTATTTCCCAAACTAAACACGATTTACCTGTTCCATGTAACGGCTGCAGTGTTTTAGCCGATTGTAACTCTTTGGCCGTTATTGTAATTTAACATGCCGTAAATGACCTGAAAATTGGCGCAAAGACATATCTGAGTACGTCGATTTATAGTACCCGTTCCTCTTTAAGAAAATTACCAGACTAAACAGTACTCCAAAAACATATACCTAGGCACATGTTAGGAAATTCCAAGTTTTAGATGTTTATTATAGCCGTTCGCAACCAAAATTGAGTTTGTTCCGAGACAGAAATCTAGTGTGAACTTTCCGCTCGTTTTTCCGCTCATTTTCTTCTCGTTTATTTTGTTATTCCCTCAGTGTTTACCCTGTTGTCGATGTCAACAGCGAGGTCTCAGATAGGGAAGGGCACTGAGAGAACTGGGCTCGTACTCGTGAAAGACGCGATGACAGAGTCATTCTAAGTCATTTATGGAACAAAATCCCTTGGTACACTCTTTCCCTTTCCCTTCCACATTTCCATTCTCGACCCATCAGACGACAAGAAGTTCACTGAAGATGGGCGCTTCATTGTTCTCGTATACCTGCGCTGTGAGTAACCGTCGTTTTGAGCCTTTATAACGATAGTGGCAAGCACACGACGTCAGTCTGTAACTTCCCCTCACTTATCGACCTTAATGACAGTGAAAAATGAAACCGCGTGTACCTAATGGGAATTTTGGAAAAGCAATCGTCACCGAAGTTAACCTGTCGGTAAAGAGGGAGGAAAGGGTTACATCTAAATGAAAGGAAAAATGCAAGTGAAACTGGAGGAAATTAATTTTGAAATAGGGATAACGTTAATAAAGAAAGTAAATGTGCGGCCGTTACGTTAACAATCAACTAGCGGTAATTAGATATTTGAGATTTGGGGGAAATTACGGTCGCCAGTCCTATGGACAATTACTATAATAACTGAAAAGGAAAGGTTATTACACATATAATTAGCACTAGAAGCGTGGCAACTGAAGGTTGACACGTGTAGTGTGAAAACTGAAAGTTTGTCAGAAGTAATAAATTTCGCTACACTTAATTTAGCAAAAGAATTAATGAAACCGGAAAATCGAAAGTTAATTTAGTGACTGAAGTTAATAGTGAGCTTTCTTTCTGAAGCACATCGAAATACAGTTAGTCTTGGACTACCTCAACAATCATGTCTAAAGCTACTTGAATCTACGCAATTTAGAAAGAAGAGATTTAACTTTGAACTTGAATTAAACGATTCTGAACAATTAACAATAGTAAAATTTAGTACGTACCAAGCTGAGCTGCAGTCACAGGTAAGCTAAAATACGGTAACAAAACTCGCACTCTTAATTTGTGCTTGTGTAATCTAACTATTGTAGCCAGCTGTGAATACTTAAATTGAACTTTGAAATTAAAGCAGTGAAATGGAATTATGCTGGCGTTTGAATTTCAACGACACTCGGGTTCATTTCGGAAAAGGAAGGGACCCTGCTTGGCAATGCAATTGGGACAATGAGTAACAAAGGTTCATGCTAAGTTGCTGTAATTTTGCGAGGCAAATGGAACAATTTGAAAAGCTGAGGTCTGCCATACAGTTCCGAAACTTTACGTGCTTTTAGTCTTCCTTGTTGGTTGATTGAAGGTATGAAGCCGTCGATCGAGGAGGTGGCGACAGTCACTCATTGTCGGCCGTCGCTGTTGCAGAAGCTGGATGTTGGCGCGCCTTCTTCTCGACACGGTCACCAGGCGAAACGGGCTCTTGCTGTGCGCCAGCTAATGCTTCCCGTCCGCGACACCATGTCAGAAACTATCATCGCGAGTCGAGCGCAATTACATGCTGCCAAACCCCGAAAGCGCGGCAACTCGCGGGAGCGTCACACAACACACCTCCTCCACTCGCTACTCCCGCGAGACCTCGACAGCTCTGCCCGCGCTCCACGCGGCAGAGTTAACACTACCAAAGATCCTACACACTTTGATTCTTCACACGACCTATCGATGTAATCGTTCGATAGCAGTTTTCCCTAGGCAAGACCCAGCGTAAAAATACAAATAATCTTTACACAACAAACCAATTATACATCGACATAAATGCATAAATATATATATATATATACAAATAGTAAAACAAATACAATATGTAAAGACACAGAAATGTCATATCTTGAGGTAACAAAACAAGGAAAAAAAGTGTAGTACAATAGATGGAAATACGAGGATATGCATTTCCGGCGTTACAAGTCGAGCGTCTAAATAACGTTGTAATAACGCGTATCGAATATCTGCTCGTATTCTGGCCTGTTACTACCCCCGTCCTATTGTTGCAGATGCCATATTAAATTCGCTCAGATAAAGGCGCAGCTGTCATGCCTATCAAGCCGAAGTGAATAATTTTCGACGGCTAACGGACCATGAGGAGCCGGTTAGAAGTTTTCGTAGCTAGATCTTGCAGAGAAGTACCTGAATAGAACCTTGTTAGCCGCGACTTCAGTATCATCAAAAATGAATTTAATGCTAGTCTGATGTCGTCAGTCGATTTCTCAGTTCTACATGCATTCTCTTCCAGAGCTGAATTACGTCACATAGGAAAATAAAATTCTATACAAATATTATCATCCGGGTGAGTAGCGAAGCTCGCTAACACCGCTATCTGGGGCGGCGCTCGGCACGGGTAGTAACCTGGGAGCAGAGACAAAGTTCCATCAATAGTTGTTTAGCCTGCGACGGGAGGAGAAGTGGTGGTGTAGTTCCTCATCACGAGACTTCGCGCCAGTGTCCTTCTTCAAACTGTGAATACCTCCACAATGTTTCATTGAGTGAGGATGGGATAGTCCCACGAATGGGGAATTTAGGCGCGCTATTCCCTTTGATACTGTCAGGGAGCAGAAGGCTGCGTTGAAGCGCTGTATTTCATTCTCTAATTCCTCCCTATCTTCGTCATGAATAACACATGGACTTGACGCTAAACTCCACATGCATGCATTAATCATATACACACAACCGATGTACTTAAGCAACATGACTAACAGAACACAAATGGACGGCTAAACTCAGTACTGCGTGCCACGCAGCCATTAATACTATCCAATTTTAAACGTTTTTGTTAAAATTAACCATAATAATCACAATTTCCAATAAATCTTCCCTTGGCGTTTCAAGTTCAAAGATTTTTTCTGGCAATATAACCAACAGAACAAAATTTTCAATTATATTTCTAAAAGACAGTTACGCCTAAAGAAGAAATCAGTCAGTTAAATATGAAATCACACAATAATATCGTTTGACAGCGGTCTGTGTTGAAGGAATAATTTTGTTGATTCAGTTTAATTGTTAACAGCTGGACTCACCTGAATAACACTTATTTGTTATTATAATTAGGTTTTCAATTACAAGATGTTATTATAAATCTTGAATGAAAAATAGTTTACACTGCACCTAAATTAAATTGAACTTCGTGTACAGAGTTTTCAAAGTGATATTTGGTTAACTTTAAGCGAGTGTAGAACTGTTTATTCCTCCTGTTTTACTGTCCCTGTTCATACACTTCGACAGTGAATATCGCACTAGACTAGTAATAGACTAATTTGGGTTCAAATGGGTTCAAATGGCTCTGAGCACCATGGGACTTAACATCTGTGGTCATCAGTCCCCTAGAACTTAGAACTACTTAAACCTAACTAACCTAAGGACAGCACAAACATCCATGCCCGAGGCAGGAGTCGAAACTGCGACCGTAGCAGTCGCGCGGTGACTAATTTGGGAGCCATATATAGAATGGGCACGTAGATCTCCATTTTGAGAAGCATTTTGTTTGCAACGGGGAACAAATTGATGCTTTCCTTCGACAACGGGTGCCGCATGAAAGAAGTGATAAGCAGCATTCGTTTGGGCTGACTCGAACTACACATTGGAAAAACGAAATTGCAGAGATCTGACGAAAGTGCGGCAGACGACCCTTATAGGGCGTCCCTGGAGCAACCGTCAAAAATCAGGGATATGACAGGAACGATTATTCGAAGCAAAAAGTCTAGTAAACATGAGCTCTTAAATGCACATTTTCAGAGGTATGGGCACTTCTTCATCTTCGATGCTGTGAAACAAATCTCTTCTACTGCAAGCTCTTTGATTACCATATTTTGGGAGAAAATAGCATGGACCAACACAAAATAATATACAGGAGAATGGAAAAGAAAACTGAGAATCATTCTGGCTTTAGGAAAATTAAAGGTGCGAGAGAGTCAGTTCTGACGCTGCGGTTGACAATGGGAGCAAGACTGAAGAAAAATCAAGACACGTTCATAGGATATGTCAGCCTGGAAAAAGGATTTGGCAACTTAAAATCGTGCAAGATGTTCGAAATTCTGAGAAAAATAGGGGTAAGCTATAGGCCCTGCCGCTTGGCTGACGGCTGGAATATAATAAGAGTGGAAGACCAAGAACGAAGTGCTCGAATTGAAAAGGGTGTAAGACAGGAATGCAGTCTATCACCTATACTGTTCAATCTATACATAGAAGAAGGAATGACGGAAATAAAAGAAAGGTTCAAGATTTATATTAAAATTCAAGGTCAAAGGATAGCAATGTTAAGATTCTCTGATGACATTGCTATCCTCAGTGAAATCATCATCATCATCATCAGTGTTCTGCCAAAAGGCATGTATTCACATGGTTGTTCTCCAGCCTGTCCGGTCTTCTGCCACCATCTTCAGGTCCACATAATTTCCTCTTCCCTTTATGTCGTCTATCATCTTGTATCTCCTTCTTCCTCTGTCTTCTCCCACAAACCAATCCTTCCAAAGCATCTGATAGGAAGCACTCCCTTCTCAATGAATGGCCCAACTAGTTCTTTTTCCTTTCCCTCACAACCTTCAGCAGACATCTTCTCTTACCAACCCTTTCCAATACTCCTTCATTACTCACTCTTTCCATCCAGCTTATTCTCTCCATTTTCCTCCACATCCACATCTCAAATGCTTCTAACCTTTTTTTCATCCTCTTGTCTCAGTGTCCATATTTCTGCCCCATGTGGTGCCACTCCAGGCAAAACATTTGCCAAGCCTTTTCCTTTGACCTTTATCCAATTTGTCATATAAGAGTCTCCTCTTTCTGTTGAATGCCTCCTTCGCTATGGCAATTCGAGTTTCCACCTCCTGGTGACATCTCAAGTCTTCAGCTATTGTGCTTCCAAGATATTTAAATGCACTTACCTGGCTAATGGTAGATTGTCCTATTTTAATATTGGACAGTCTGCGTCTTGTACTGATGACCATACTCTTTGTTTTTGCTGAGTTTATTTGCATCCCATATTCCAAAAAAGCTTCATTCAGATCTTTCAGCATATTATTCACTGCCCGCTCACTTTCTGCCACTAATACCACGTCATCACCAGATCTTATACATTCTATTCTCTTTCCACCAATACATATTCCTCTTTTCCCGTCTAATACTTTCTCAATAATCTCTTCAAGATAAGTGAAAGAGAAAAAGAATTACAGGATCTACTGAATGGAATGAACAGTCTAATTAGTACAGAATATGGATTGAGTGTAAACCGAAGAAAGGCGAAGGTAATGAGAAGTAGCAAAAATTAGGATAGTGAGAAATTTAACATCAGAACTGGGGATCAGAAGTAAACATAGTTAAGGAATTCTGCTACCTAGGCAGCGAAAAATCCATGATGGACAGAGCAAGGAGGACATAAAAAGCAGACTATCACTAGCAAAAAAGGCATTCCTAGTAATGAGCAATCTACTAGTATCAAAGATAGACCGTAATTCGGAAATTTTGTACCTCTGGAGCACAGCACTATATTGTAGTGAAACATGGACTGTGGGAAAACCGGAACAGAAGAGACGTGTTGTTACTGACGAATGTTGAAATTTGGTAAGGAATGAGCAGGTTGAAACTTCCTGGCAGATTAAAACTGTGTGCCGGACCGAGATTCGAACTCGGGACCTTTGCCTTTCACGGGCAAGTGCTCTACCATCTGAGCTACCCAAGCACAACTTAAGCCCCGTCCTCACAGCTCTACTTTTGCCAGTATCTCGTCTCCTACCTTCCAAACTTCACAAAAGCTCTCCTGCGAACCTTGCAGAACTAGCACTCCTGGAAGAAAGGATATCGCGGAAACATGACTTAGCCACAGCCTGGGGGATGTTTCCAGAATGAGAAGTTTCATATCAGCACACACTCCGCTGCAGAGTGAAAATCTCACTCTGAAAACATCCCCAAGGCTGTGGCTAAGCCACGTCTCCGTTATATCCTTTCTTTCAGGAGTGTCAGTTCTGCAAGGTTCCCAGGAGAGCTTATGTAAAGTTTGGAAAGGCAGGAGACGAGGTACTGGCAGAAGTAAAGCTGTGAGGACGGGCCGTGAGTCGTACTTGGGTAGCTCAGATGGTAGAGCACTTGCCTGTGAAAGGCAAAGGTCCCGAGTTCGAGTCTCGGTCCAGCACACAGTTTTAATTTGCCAGGAAGTTTCATTTCAGCGCACACTCCACTGCAGAGTGAAAATCTCATTCAATGAGATTCGACGAGGAAAGGAATATGTGATAAACACTGACGAGAAGAAGGGACAGAATGGCAGGACATCTGTTGAGACATCAGGGAATAACTTCCACGGTACTAGAGGAGCGCTGTAGAGGGTAAGTGCTGTAGAGGTATATAAAGATTAGAATACATCCAGCAAATAATTGAGGACATAGATTGCAAATGTTACTCTGAGATGAAAATGCTGGCAAAGGAGAGAAATTCGTGGGGAATCGCATCAATCCAGTAAGAACATAGACATCTCAGAAAAAGAAGAAAAAGAATTTTCGTGATCCCACTGAACCCGCTTCAGACGAATTCCGAGGTGGTTGCTCACACACACGACTGCATCTTCCTACGTGTAGCTCTCCCAACCATTCAGTGCTCGCGTTACATAGAACTTGTTTGTCGAGGGCGCCTGTGTTTTGTATGCTGGTGAAAACGTCTGTCATCAATCGCTTGTGTGCCTACGTCAGCATCTAGCTCAAAGTGACTCGCATGTTAGTGTTCATGAATTAGAGACGTACTGAGGCAAAACAGGAATCCAAATGAGCCGAGTCAAAAACTATTTTAGCAGACAGTAAGTTATGGGGAAATAATGTTTAACTAAATTCATCATCAAGCTTTTTAAAAGGTACGTCTACTTTAGGTATGTAAGACGTCTTAAAAAGTTTGCGAAGAGAATTGCAGCTTACTTAACGGTAAATAACAATGAATCTTGAAACAAATATATAAAAATGTCTGCAAAGACTGTCTTCCGAACTGTATGGTAAACTGTTAAAATAAAGAACACTCAGCTGCCAGTCAATGAAACGAATGTTTATTGTATCTGTCATCATGACAGTAATTTCGAACTTATAATAATTTTTTGCGTGATGTGTCACGGAGACCTATATCCACGCTTGGGTGGCAGTACTGAATTTAGATTCGTCGGTATAGATCGCTGAAGGAAGATGTATTTCCTAATTTGGTAATATAAAACAATGTATTGTTCAGTTGTTATCTCTCAAAGGCATAAGTGTTTCAAAGATCTGTTTATAAAATTCGGATGGGTATCTCACAGGGAAAGATGCTGCATATATGAGATAAACTTCGAAGTATCTGTGCAGCTACTGTCTACAAGAAACGGTTCCCTGCTACAGACGCAATGACATAGACATTTCTACAGTGTCTTCTACGACTTTGGACAACACTGTTACATAAATAAATTAATAAAAATACATTTTGAAAGAAAGAGGACAAAATGTTTAAGGAAATGATTGTCTAAAAGTAACAGATTAGAGAAACGTTTGAAATAGCTTTGAATGATGCTCGAAACCATGTACTACAACTGAGATACCCGTAAACTGGTGACGTTTGAAGTTCAATGTGTGAAATTCCACCAGTCAGATATCCTCTAGTACTCATTAAAACTCTAAGACTCTAAGTTAAAATTGAACTTTAAAATATCAACCGTCATCTCAGATGCAGTACTGTCATCCTCAAAAGTATCCGAACGACCTGAATTGCGTTTCGCCTAATTTGTATGCAACCCACGTAACATAACTGTCTTGCACGTCGTTTGCTATACAAAATGGTTGCTACAAGAGGCCAAAAGCGGTAACTGTTTTACCTAGCTTTCAGTCGATATACAAATTAATACCACGATCAGTATCAGAAATGACATCACCATTACGCTTGTAAACTCAGATTTTTTACAGTAAATGACATTTCAAAAAGAAAGTTTCAACATGAAATTTTATGACGAAAATTTTTGTGATGGACTGGGATTCCGTACTCTAATCCACCAACTATTGTTCCTGTTAACTAAAGATCTAAAATACGGTTCCACTCACAAATAACAAAGTATGCGGGCGTTTTAACTTGAAATGACATGGCACAGAGATTTGTGTTGGACGAAGATTCTAACCCGGCACCTAATCGGATTGTTAACTAAGCACAATCAAATATTAGAAATCGTAATCTTTCGCCAGTAGCGATATAACTGAAACAAACAACGATACGAAAAAGCTTTGCCTCACCGGGATATTAAACCAGTACCTATCATCGTTTACTTTTAGTCAAGAACAGACGTTCACTACAGGTTTTCTTCACCAGTAGCGAACTGTGCACAATCTAAACTGGAAATAAAACGACAAAAAGTTCTATGATGACTGGGAGTCGAACCCTAAGCGTATCATCGTTGTTGACTGTACATAATGAAAAACTGACTTCCGAATCCATTATCATAAGAGAGTGACGAAAAGTTCTGTGTCTGAATGGGAGTCGAAAGTAGTAGCCATCGTTATTGTTGACAAAGAGCGGAAAGGCGTTAAAAATAATCAAAATTTGTCATTTTTAGTTTGGAGTCCGCGTACTACAACGTGACATGACAGAACAGAAACTTTTGTACCAGACCAGGATACATCTACATCTACATCTACATTGATACTCCGCAAGCCACCCAACGGTGTGTGGCGGAGGGCACTTTACGTGCCACTGTCATTACCTCCCTTTCCTGTTCCAGTCGCGTATGGTTCGCGGGAAGAACGACTGTCTGAAAGCCTCCGTGCGCGCTCTAATCTCTCTAATTTTACATTCGTGATCTCCTCGGGAGGTATAAGTAGGGGGAAGTAATATATTCGATACCTCATCCAGAAACGCACCCTCTCGAAACCTGGCGAGCAAGCTACACCGCGATGCAGAGCGCCTCTCTTGCAGAGTCTGCCACTTGAGTTTATTAAACATCTCCGTAACGCTATCACGGTTACCAACTAACTCTGTGACGAAACGCGCCGCTCTTCTTTGGATCTTCTCTATCTCCTCCGTCAGACCGATCTGGTACGGATCCCACACTGATGAGCAATACTCAAGTATAGGTCGAACGAGTGTTTTGTAAGCCACCTCCTTTGTTGATGCACTACGTTTTCTAAGCACTCTCCCAATGAATCTCAACCTGGTACCCGCCTTACCAACAATTAATTTTATATGATTATTCCACTTCAAATCGTTCCGCACGCATACTCCCAGATATTTTACAGAAGTAACTGCTACCAGTGTTTGTTCCGCTATCATATAATCATACAATAAAGGATCCTTCTTTCTATGTATTCGCAATACATTACATTTGTCTATGTTAAGGGTCAGTTGACACTCCCTGCACCAAGTGCCTATCCGCTGCAGATCTTCCTGCATTTCGCTACAATTTTCTTATGCTGCAACTTCTCTGTATACTACAGCATCATCCGCGAAAAGCCGCATGGAACTTCCGACACTATCTACTAAGTCATTTATATATATTGTGAAAAGCAATGGTCCCATAACACTCCCCTGTGGCACGCCAGAGGTTACTTTAACGTCTGTAGACGTCTCTCCATTGATAACAACATGCTATGTTCTGTTTGCTAAAAACTCTTCAATCCAGCCACACAGCTGGTCTGATATTCCGTAGGCTCTTACTTTGTTTATTAGGCGACAGTGCGGTACTGTATCGAACGCCTTCCGGAAGTCAAGAAAAATAGCATCTACCTGGGAGCCTGTATCTAATATTTTCTGGGTCTCATGAACAAATAAGGCGAGTTGGGTCTCACACGATCGCTGTTTCCGGAATCCATGTTGATTCCTACATAGTAGATTCTGGGTTTCCAGAAATGACATGATACGCGAGCAAAAAACATGTTCTAAAATTCTACAAGAGATCGACGTAAGAGATATAGGTCTATAGTTTTGCGCATCTGCTCGACGACCCTTCTTGAAGACTGGGACTATCTGTGCTCTTTTCCAATCATTTGGAACCTTCCGTTCCTCTAGAGACTTGCGGTACACGGCTGTTAGAAGGGGGGCAAGTTCTTTCGCGTACTCTGTGTAGAATCGAATTGGTATCCCGTCAGGTCCAGTGGACTTTCCTCTACTGAGTGATTCCAGTTGCTTTTCTATTCCTTGGACACTTATTTCGATGTCAGCCATTTTTTCGTTTGTGCGAGGATTTAGAGAAGGAACTGCAGTGCGGTCTTCCTCTGTGAAATAGCTTTGGAAAAAGGTGTTTAGTATTTCAGCTTTACGCGTGTCATCCTCTGTTTCAATGCCATCATCATCCCGTAGTGTCTGGATATGCTGTTTCGAGCCACTTACTGATTTAACGTAAGACCAGAACTTCCTAGGATTTTCTGTCAAGTCGGTACATAGAATTTTACTTTCGAATTCAATGAACGCTTCACGCATAGCCCTCCTTACGCTAACTTTGACATCGTTTAGCTTCTGTTTGTCTGAGAGGTTTTGGCTGCGTTTAAACTTGGAGTGGAGCTCTCTTTGCTTTCGCAGTAGTTTCCTAACTTTGTTGTTGTACCACGGTGGGTTTTTCCCGTCCCTCACAGTTTTACTCGGCACGTACCTGTCTAAAACGCATTTTACGATTGCCTTGAACTTTTTCCATAAACACTCAACATTGTCAGTGTCGGAACAGAAATTTTCGTTTTGATCTGTTAGGTAGTCTGCAATCTGCCTTCTATTACTCTTGCTAAACAGATAAACCTTCCTCCCTTTTTTTATATTCCTATTAACTTCCATATTCAGGGATGCTGCAACGGCCTTATGATCACTGATTCCCTGTTCTGTACATACAGATTCGAAAAGTTCGGGTCTGTTTGTTATCAGTAGGTCCAAGATGTTATCTCCACGAGTCGGTTCTCTGTTTAATTGCTCGAGGTAATTTTCGGATAGTGCACTCAGTATAATGTCACTCGATGCTCTGTCCCTACCACCCGTCCTAAACATCTGAGTGTCCCAGTCTATATCTGGTAAATTGAAATCTCCACCTAAGACTATAACATGCTGAGAAAATTTATGTGAAATGTATTCCAAATTTTCTCTCAGTTGTTCTGCCACTAATGCTGCTGAGTCGGGAGGTCGGTAAAAGGAGCCAATTATTAACCTAGTTCGGTTGTTTAGTGTAACCTCCACCCATAATAATTCACAGGAACTATCCACTTCTACTTCACTACAGGATAAACTACTACTAACAGCGATGAACACTCCACCACCGGTTGCATGCAATCTATCCTTTCTAAACACCGTGTGTACCTTTGTAAAAATTTCGGCAGAATTTATCTCTGGCTTAAGCCAGCTTTCTGTACCTATAACGATTTCAGCTTCGGTGCTTTCTATCAGCGCTTGAAGTTCCGGTACTTTACCAACGCAGCTTCGACAGTTGACAATTACAATACCGATTGCTGCTTGGTCCCCGCATGTCCTGACTTTGCCCCGCACCCGTTGAGGCTGTTGCCCTTTCTGTACTTGCCCAAGGTCATCTAACCTAAAAAACCGCCCAGCCCACGCCACACAACCCCTGCTACCCGTGTAGCCGCATGTTGCGTGTAGTGGACTCCTGACCTATCCAGCGGAACCCGAAACCCCACCACCCTATGGCGCAAGTCGAGGAATCTGCAGCCCACACGGTCGCAGAACCGTCTCAGCCTCTGATTCAGACCCTCCACTCGGCTCTGTACCAAAGGTTCGCAGTCAGTCCTGTCGACGATGCTGCAGATGGTGAGCTCTGCTTTCATCCCGCTAGCGAGACTGGCAGTCTTCACCAAATCAGATAGCCGCCGGAAGCCAGAGAGGATTTCCTCCGATCCATAGCGACACACATCATTGGTGCCGACATGAGCGACCACCTGCAGATAGGTGCACCCTGTACCCTTCATGGCATCCGGAAGGACCCTTTCCACATCTGGAATGACTCCCCCCGGTATGCACACGGAGTGCACATTGGTTTTCTTCCCCTCTCTTGCTGCCATTTCCCTAAGGGGCCCCATTACGCGCCTGACGTTGGAGCTCCCAACTACCAGTAAGCCCACCCTCTGCAACTGCCCGGATCTTGCAGACTGAGGGGCAACCTCTGGAACAGGACAAGCAGCCATGTCAGGCCGAAGATCAGTATCAGCCTGAGACAGAGCCTGATACCGGTTCGTCAGACAAACTGGAGAGGCTTTCCGTTCAGCCCTCCGGAATGTCTTTCACCCCCTGCCACACCTTGAAACGACCTCCCACTCTACCACAGGTGAGGGATCAGTCTCAATGCGGGCAGTATCCCGGGCAACCACAGTCGTAGTCCGATCAGGGGATGCGTGGGACGAGCTGGCCGTCCCCGACAAACCTCCATCCGGACCCCCACAGTGATGCCCATTGGCAACAGCCTCAAGCTGTGTGACCGAAGCCAACACTGCCTGAAGCTGAGAGCGAAGGGATGTCAACTCAGCCTGCATCCGAACACAGCAGTTGCAGTCCCTATCCATGCTAAAAACTGTTTTGCAAAGAACGTCTGAACTAATCTACAGAGAGCGTAAACAAATCGACAAAATTTAAACGGTTATTAAAATACAAGATTGCCTAGTAAATGCAGTAATGCTGCTACTTGCGCACTGCTGACACTGCTCGGCGGCGGAAGGAGACTAAGCGAAATTACACTATTCAGGTACTAAAACGCGATGCTACACTCTCAAATACTACACTCCTGGAAATGGAAAAAAGAACACATTGACACCGGTGTGTCAGACCCACCATACTTGCTCCGGACACTGCGAGAGGGCTGTACAAGCAATGATCACACGCACGGCACAGCGGACACACCAGGAACCGCGGTGTTGGCCGTCGAATGGCGCTAGCTGCGCAGCATTTGTGCACCGCCGCCGCCAGTATCAGCCAGTTTGCCGTGGTATACGGAGCTCCATCGCAGTCTTTAACACTGGTAGCATGCCGCGACAGCGTGGACGTGAACCGTATGTGCAGTTGACGGACTTTGAGCGAGGGCGTATAGTGGGCATGCGGGAGGCCGGGTGGACGTACCGCCGAATTGCTCAACACGTGGGGCGTGAGGTCTCCACAGTGCATCGATGTTGTCGCCAGTGGTCGGCGGAAGGTGCACGTGCCCGTCGACCTGGGACCGGACCGCAGCGACGCACGGATGCACGCCAAGACCGTAGGATCCTACGCAGTGCCGTAGGGGACCGCACCGCCACTTCCCAGCAAATTAGGGACACTGTTGCTCCTGGGGTATCGGCGAGGACCATTCGCAACCGTCTCCATGAAGCTGGGCTACGGTCCCGCACACCGTTAGGCCGTCTTCCGCTCACGCCGCAACATCGTGCAGCCCGCCTCCAGTGGTGTCGCGACAGGCGTGAATGGAGAGGCGAATGGAGACGTGTCGTCTTCAGCGATGAGAGTCGCTTCTGCCTTGGTGCTAGTGATGGTCGTATGCGTGTTTGGCGCCGTGCAGGTGAGCGCCACAATCAGGACTGCATACGACCGAGGCACACAGGGCCAACACCCGGCATCATGGTGTGGGGAGCGATCTCCTACACTGGCCGTACACCACTGGTGATCGTCGAGGGGACACTGAATAGTGCACGGTACATCCAAACCGTCATCGAACCCATCGTTCTACCATTCCTAGACCGGCAAGGGAACGTGCTGTTCCAACAGGACAATGCACGTCCGCATGTATCCCGTGCCACCCAACGTGCTCTAGAAGGTGTAAGTCAACTACCCTGGCCAGCAAGATCTCCGGATCTGTCCCCCATTGAGCATGTTTGGGACTGGATGAAGCGTCGTCTCACGCGGTCTGCACGTCCAGCACGAACGCTGGTCCAACTGAGGCGCCAGGTGGAAATGGCATGGCAAACCGTTCCACAGGACTACATCCAGCATCTCTACGATCGTCTCCGTGGGAGAATAGCAGCCTGCATTGCTGCGAAAGGTGGATATACACTGTACTAGTGCCGACATTGTGCATGCTCTGTTGCCTGTGTCTATGTGCCTGTGGTTCTGTCAGTGTGATCATGTGATGTATCTGACCCCAGGAATGTGTCAATAAAGTTTCCCCTTCCTGGGACAATGAATTCACGGTGTTCTTATTTCAATTTCCAGGAGTGTATAATACGCCCGAAATTTATGAATTAAACAATGCAAGTACCAAAAACACGCAAAGAAATTAAGAATTAAACTATGTAACAAATGAGTGAGCTAGGAGTATACGACTTGCTGCTCAGCTGCTTATCCAACGGCGGCAGGAACCAAGACACGCCACGATTGGCTCAGTAATACAAAAAAAAATCTCTCATGTAAGAAAGCTTACTCACAGATTTTCAGCCTGTCGTGACTTCCACTTCTATCGTGCCCAACCTACACCGACTCACCTCCAGTAGATAGCGAAGAGATATGATGTTGTGTTTAATGTGTATTGGGAAACACAGTGCAACCTCATGCTGCTCAACTGGCGTTACCAAAGATGAAGAGGAGGGGTTTATTAAAAGTGATTGCTTGATGTGATAATAGTACCCACCCCTTATGCGTACGTTGCTAGAATTTTCCAACAGACCACCAAGCAACAAAGAACTTTGATTCACCTTCGTTTAGTAATAAAGGATGCTCCACACTAAAGGTGAAATTTGAGTCCTCTGAGGCTGCTTACAACCTGTTCGAAACATTCATTTCCTTATTCGTTCTTATCGACATTCATAGCAGACCAGATGGCTACCCAATGCGTGCTTTCGAATTGTTTTAATAACCACTGACATAAAATCACACATCAGTTAGCTGCATGAACTGGCAACAGCGCAGGATGGTGAAAATTTCTGCAGAAAGTGTTGCTTTCCACTTGTAATTCTGTTCTGAATTACGTTATTTATGGTCGGTTAATAAATATGATGCACTGTAAATGCATTGCCTAGATGTCGTGCACGTTCTCATATTTACGTTTCTAAACAGCATTTCGTCTCATGTAATTGCATTGGCACAAAGGGCAAAATTGTCTGAAAAACGTAATTTGGTACCTAACTTCATGGTAATTTTCTTTGGTATGTTCTTAATATACTTACGAGTTGTCATTTTTTTCTAAATTGTTCCTACCATGACTAACTCACTGAATGTTGCCTATTTGAACGTTACGAGGAATGTACGGTATATCAAGAGTTAGAAAACGGAGCGTGAAAAGGGAGAAACTCTAATATTTTTGTATTTTGTTCTCTTATGATTTAATAGACGTTTGCAGGCAACGGAGACAGCTGGAAAGATTTGTGCCATGTACGATATAAGTACATAGAAGAAATCACGTCAAAATATCGTTTACTCATTTCAAGTAGAATCCCTTGGACGTGAATTATTTCCCACATTCTCTAAGACCAACAGGCTTTGATGAATGACACTTTAATGGTTTACCAGTATGTAATATGGGGTTACTGGCAACCGTGATGAAATGTGGCCATTTAATCCGCGAGACACTTCCGCTCAATGGGCGATGTTGGGTGAAAATGAAAAACAGGAAGCTTAAGGTTAAACATCCAGTAAGCTATGAGGTCATTAGAGACAAAGCCAAATCTTCTACTGTAAAGGTTGGAGAATGAAATCGACTTTGCCCATACGCAGGAAAGATCCCACCGTTTGCCTTACTCGATTTAATGAAATGACAGAAACCTAAATCGGGATGGTCAGAGGCGGATTTGAACAATTGTGCATTAGCTTCAGAAATAGAAAGCAGTGGTTGGTCCTAACAGAAAGTGTCTGACGCAGAGGTCAGTGTGAGTCCTCAAAACGTTCCGTTATGCATGTGATATTATGAACAGCACAGGAACGTGTCCACAGCAGTTGCGATCGGTTTTCAACAACTGAGGCCCCTTGTGGTTGCAACATGCGAAAAGCGACCAAGGAAGCTGCAACTAGACAACGCCCGTATAAACTCTGCTGATTTCACAAAAGAAGCTACCCAGGAGTTTGTCTGAAAAACAACCCTTGCGAATTTCTTCTTCAAATTTGGCGCTTAAAGCTGTTATCTTATCGAACATTTCTTTGTGGACGAAAATGCACTTAAAATTCGATTGTCGACATATTTATTTTCAAACCAGTGGCTCTCTACAACCGCGGAATCGAAAAACTGTCTGGCCATCGTCAGACTTTCGTAGTTAATGGGGAGGAAGGGGCGAATATATTGTTGCTGTTTCATTTCTGTCTTGTGTTTTTCTGTTATATTCCATAAAACAAAGATAAATGCTATAAAAATATGCTCTGTGCATACACAAATGAATTACAACTTACCAAGATACCCTTACAATTAAAATCCAATTTAATAAAATGAATAGTATCTGTAACACGAAGCTGCCCAAAACGTCAGGTCTTAGCAATATATCACGCACTTTTGATCCCCATATGATCTGTGTCCACGTGAAGCCCTGTGTCCTCCCCAAGAAGCATTTCCGTGTTACCACAGAGGTATGTAAATTTACCATTGAGAATAGTCCCAGAAAGAACCCAGTTATCAAATTATTCAATGTCGGACGTTATCAACTGAATTGCGTAACAAAAAATTTTGATGTTTGCCGGTATCAGCAGGGAAATACAAGTTTTAACAAGGGTGCAAGGGCACAATGTCTTAAATTTCTGACCGATAGATCTACGGGGGACTAAATCGTAACTGCTACGGTACTTATGCTGTTGAAGTTGA
The DNA here is from genome assembly GCF_021461395.2 of Schistocerca americana. Taxonomy (NCBI): domain Eukaryota; kingdom Metazoa; phylum Arthropoda; class Insecta; order Orthoptera; family Acrididae; genus Schistocerca; species Schistocerca americana. The sequence goes on from NC_060120.1 coordinate 668,970,220, forward strand.
CATTTCTTTAACGATTTTAGATATGGAAGCTTATAGCTTGGTAATAGAAGAAGTAATAAGTCAACAAAACGTTACCACTATAGCGAGAGTAGTTCCTCAAACAAACGCAGCGTTTTCTGCACAAAGCAGTCACGTTACCGCTTACCTAGCGAGACAGTGCTGCCTGCAGTACGCTCTCAGTGGAGTTGCCGCAGCAATAGAGAGAATTAGTAATGTTGACTATGAGATTAGTTATGGATTCTGTGTGGAATGACTTTTATTGAATCAAATAATAATTTTAACACCCCCAATGTTACGCCTTACGTGAGAATCAACAGGTCATTTATCGGGAATAGCAACTAAATTCTAGGTGAATTTAGCAGGAGAGTACGAAACCACACGAGGAAGAAACCTGACGATCACATAGTTGCAAAACGTAGTTTACAACGTTGGAAATGCTCCATTAGACAAGCGACAGGAAGAGTACATCGGCTCAGCTGAAGTGCTGAGCTGGCTAGCACTTGGGGAAACTGTCTGCCACCGCGTCGACTGACTACCGAAATATCTCAAGCATAGCCCAGAGTTCTTTTCTTTTCGTTTTGCATTTCTGTAACTATGATTTTGATCTGAAACATAGTTACGAACGAGGACGTATTTGGATGGCCCTACTGTTGAGTAGCTGTTGTAACTATTTCTATTTTCTATATCTTACATGTACTGCAAACTTACAGTTCAGTAACCAGAAGGGATTCGCTTTTTAGCATCACGTGACACTATCGACATTATGACTAAGTAATTTTCTTTTTAATATTATTCACTTAAAGCAGTTTTCCTTAAGAATGCTTTCGTTGGCATAACCTGTAACATATAAGAACACAAATGAAAAGACAGCATAACACTGATTAAGAAACATGAACAAATACAAACATTTTCATAAACTACAAATAACAATCAGTTTCAAATCAGTAAAGCAAACAGTGCAAGGAAATCTCAGCGACCAAAAAATAGGAAAGCTCTGAAGAAAATGAGATAAGCGCATCAGTATAGTGCAAGTTCGATAACGTTAGGTAATTTGGGAGAATATATTGCTGGTGATTAACATTAACTGCTTGAATACTGCTCAGCAGTGTGGGAGCCGTACCAGATAGGGTTGATAGAAGAGATAGAGAAGATCCAACGGAGAGCAGCGCACTTCGTTACAGGATCATTTAGTAATCGTGAAAGCGTTACGGAGATGATAGATAAACTCCAGTGGAAGACTCAGCAGGAGAGACGCTCAGTAGCTCGGTACGGGCTTTTGTTAAAGTTTCGAGAACATACCTTCACCGAAGAGTCAAGCAGTATATTGCTCCCTCCTACGTATATCTCGCGAAGAGACCATGAGGATAAAATCAGAGAGATTAGAGCCCACACAGATGCATACCGACAATCCTTCTTTCCACGAACAATACGAGACTGGAATAGAAGGGAGAACCGATAGAGGTACTAAGGGTACCCTCCGCCACACACCGTCAGGTGGCTTGCGGAGTATGGATGTAGATGTAGATGTAGATGTAGATTTCTTACGTTTATTCCCTGAGTTCAATTAATTAACGAAGAGAACGCTATGAATTACACACTGCACTAATACAAATGAGTTGCAACTTATGGTGGTAACATTACAACAGAAGTCTTCTATAATAAAACAAGTTACCCGTAACGCAAATTCTATCAAATCGTCATGAATTAGCGGGATATTATGCAGTTTTGGCTTAAAAAAGGCTGTGACTATGTGCAGTCCACGGTAATATTAAGTAACGTTATAGGACTACCACGAAAGTATGAATATACAGCAGTATGGCCAGATAAATGACGAAATCCACTAAACGAATTATTCATTGGTCCAATTAAGTCACTACAGTTGTTTCGTCTTAAAAAAAAACTAAAAATTATCCCTGCAGAAGCCGAAAAACCAGCAATAAAAGTGTGCAAATCTGTAGGTTTTTCACTTTTAAACCTACAGTGTACTGAATCAAAGTAGAAAGAAAATTTATGAGGAAGAAGTTTTCAAAAGATTTCGTTACTGGTTATCGATCTGCCTGAGGGTAACTTTGTCACAGAAGAAGTAAAAATTTTGTATTCGAGGAGATTTCAACCGACAGCTACCACACTCTTCCATTTGAATGATTAACACCCCACAGTTAGCGGACAACTTTCGGACAGAGCGCTCTCTCTGCCCCAGTGGTGACCTAGATGGATAGTTTGCAAAGTAAAAGACGAGAGTGGTAGCAGCTTCAGCTTGAAAGTAGCTCCCTGCACTCAATGTAATTTTCCTAATTCTATGCCATCACTTACGTAAAAACCATTCAGAATATTTTATCAAAATGACAAGAAAATATTCAATGAATATAGCAGGATAATTCTCTGCCAATCCAGGCTCTAATTCGAAAATCGCGATTTTGACAAATATGTTCTAGGACACTGTCAGGTCTCTAGTTAGTGGCAGGAGAAATATTTCCACAGCTTAGTTGTATCATGAGTGTCACCTACTTACTTTTGAAAGACATAGAACAAACATGAATTTTATTTTCATTCCTGTAACTACGTGTCAATGCTGAATCGTAGTTATGATTAGTTTTCAGATTCACCCACGACATCTTAAACATCATAAATCGAGATTAGATGGAATTATTTGGGTGGCCCAACTCTTCGGCAGCTGTTGTATTTTTTTCTGTCTTATGTGAGCTGGTTCAAAATGTCTCTGACCTCTAAGGGACTCAACTGCTGTGGTCATCAGTCCCCTAGAACTTAGAACTACTTAAACCTAACTAACCTAAGGACGTCACACACATCCAAGCCCGAAGCAGGATTCGAACCTGCGACCGTAGCAGCAGCGCGGCTCCGGACTGGAGCGCACGGCCACCGCGGCCGGCTATGTGAGCTGGAAAATGAAAACTTCCTTTACTAGACACAATTCAATAGCACCTGTTTATTGCGTCATTACAACCCATACTTAATTTCTGATAGGGAAAAAGCTGCCCAACTATATGTTAACTATATCAAGACTCCATGTCCTCACCCGCTACACCATTGCCCCGTCATGGTTAGTAAATAAATTATTTACACTGTCTATTGCTTGTTTTCCTAAATATAAATTCTTGTTGGAACTAAATCCGTTTGGTTGCTGCAAGGCTTAACACTAACAGCAGTTTTAGCGATATATAAACAAAGTCGTTGGATAACACATCAGATACAGAATTGAATTGACAGAGCAATGAATGACGTAACTCAAACCAAGGAATTTGGGGTAGACGACATTCCCTCTAAATTACTGAGATCCTTCGTACAAAATACCATTACAGACTACTCTGTCGGGTATGAAAAATATACGACATAGGAAAAATACCTTCAGACTTTAAGAAGAACATAATAATTCCAAGCCAAATGTTGCACTTACTGACAAATGAGACTGTTACCGAGCTACCGTCCTAATAAGCCTTGGCAGTTATTTATAGAAGTATCGACGAAAAAAACTTGTGGAATCCGTCTCGGCGATGATCGGTTTGGCTTCGGAAGAAATGTAGGGACGCGTGAAGCAATAATGACTGTATCTTAGAAAACAGGTTGAAAACTGGCAAACTCAAGTTTCTAAAGTTCATAGATTTTGAGAAAGCTTTTGACAACGTTGACTGGAAGACACACTGAAATTCTGAAGGTAGCAGATATAAAATACAGGGAGCGAAAGATTATTTACGACTTGTATAAAAGACCAGATTGTGGTTGAAGGCCGTGAAGGGTAGCAGTTATTGATAAGGCTGTGAGAGAGTATTGTTGTCTATTTCCGGTGTTAATCATTCTTTGCACCGAGCAACCAATCAGGGGAACCAAGGAGAAATTCTGAAAGGAACTTAAAGTTCAGAAAGACAAAATAAAACTTTGAGTTTCGCCGATAACTTTGTAATTCTGTTGGTAACGGCAAAAGACTTACTGGAGCAGCTGAGCGGAATGGACAGCGTCACGAAAAAAGGTGATATGATAAATGTCAACAAAAGTAAAACAAGGATAAAGAAACGTAGTCGAATTAAATCAGCTGGTACTGAGGAAATTAGTTAAGGCAACGGAACACTAAAAGTAGAAGATGAGTTTTGTTACTTAGGCAGCAAAATAAGTGATGCTGATCGATGTAGAGAGGATAAAAAAAGCGGGATACAACAGCAAGAAAAAAGTTCCTGAGAATGGGAAGCTTGTTTACACCCTGTAAAATATAAATGTTGGAAAGTCTTTTGGGAAGCTATCTGCCTGGAGCATAACCCTAAATGGAATTGAAATATGGGCTATAAAAAGTTTTAATAAGGAGAAAATAAAAGGTTTTGAAATGTGATGAATAAGAAAAATGCTGAAGATTAGAAGGGTAGATCGGATATGAGGACGGTGAGGCGATGAAGGAAAGAAATTTATTTTAGTGATTCAGGTGATTCGGTAGTGGCTGGTGGTGTGTGTGCAGGTGGGTGGGGTGGGGGAGAGGGGTTGGGAGGGGGGGGGGGGGGGTTTGGAACAGTTGAAAAAGATCGAGGTTTCAATGTGGTAGCAATGTCCAAGTGGATGCAGGTTGCAGTAGTTATGTAGAGATAAGGCACATGTAGAATTAGCTTAGAGAACTGGATCAAACCGATGTTTGGACCAAAAACCAAAACAGCAACAACATATTCATAATTTTCTAATGAAGTATTTTTTTCCTCCAGTCGTCTGGCTGATATGATGCAGCGCGCCTTGACTTCTTCTACTATGCCAAGCTCTCCATTTGTATTCAACTTTTTCAGTTATATGATGCATGTGTTTGAATATCTGTCTTCCCCTGCAGCTTTTACCCTCTACGATTCTCTCTAATATCATGAATGTTTCCTCCCACTATCTTAACACCTGTTCTGTCACTATGTTTTAATTAAGATTGTCCACTTATTCTTTTCGTCATCTTTTCTGCAGCAAAGCTTTTCATTTGTTGTCTTTTCAGACACTTACTTTTCTTCATTCTTATGTAAAACCACACCTCAAACGAATCGAATTTCTTTTCCATTTTTCAAATGAGAATAAAATTGTGCCAGATAAATTGCCAAAGGCGAAAGTTTCTGTGTAGAAGCTTTCAGAATGAGTCATTTCAATAGTCAGAATACATTAGGAATCTGTTTAGTACGGTAAAACATTGAAAAGCAGCAAGTGTCTCGGCTTTCGGCAATTGTTTTGCGCTTTTTTAAAGAGGTGTTAACTTGTGTAGTCGAAGTAGTGCTCGAAAGTGAGGTGAAAACAGGAATGAGTCTACGAAAATGTATTATACTCTTTGGAACTTTCCTTCAGGATGTGCAGACTTTCAGTAAAATTCAAAACAGTGGTAGATATGTGTCAGTGAACTGATTATTTATCAAATTGTAACACACAGAACATATGCAGTGGCCGTCAACAACAACGAAGAGTTTTTGCGCATGTCTGCAACCACCTATTATTGTCAGCCGATACAAAGCTGTCCTTGAACTTTAAACAAGGCAGGCAACATTATTTTCATAGCAGTTCGGACTAATACTGCATGTCATCAGCAGACGAAATAAAATTAAAATTAGGTTCACCGAATGAGTCATATTCAGCCAGAAGCAGACTACTATTTAACGTAATAACCTGTTTTAAAAGTTACAGTGTATTAATTCTCATATGAAGTTACTGACAGTCTTGATGCTTCACTAGTGTGACACAATTAGGAAATAAGTGACGAGTAATCATCGCCAATGCGAAGCGCACCATAGAAACTTCACACCACGCTCAACATGATGAACCTCTTACTGATATTTTGGTTTCCCTCCATCGGAAGTGTACTGCATGTTGACGCTGCCATTCATCAGACACATTCCGCTTTCATTGACAAAGCAATATCGCGATTATATTGTATTCACTACGAGTAGATGGTACCTTTCGATATTTTGATTTTTTGCAGACTGAATGGCAAATTCGTTTAATGAAGTAATTCAAACAGAACCGTTAGGATTTTGTGTTCTTGTTTACTTGCGCTGATGAGAGCTGCTTCTCTCTTCGTGTTAGCATAGACACGAATCGAGTTTGTTCTGCACACACTCGCCGGGTCAATTTCTTTGCAAATTTGTGAGCCTACTTCCCCTCCTTGATTTGAAATATAATGTTATTCGTAGATTTCCGTATAAGCAAATAAAATTATTCTTAAGAAACGTTGTTTATACGTTCATAATTATCAAAAGAATAAAACGTGTTTCCTCATAATTTTTACAGTGTACCCACGGATGATGGCAGAAAATAAAAAGAAGTCAAACGAGTCCGAAAAATGAATTTCATAGTTTGAGGGAAAAAGTTTATTACGGCAGCTACTGAAGAGTATGACCATCCAAATATTTCCCGAAACACTTTATTTATGATGTTCGATTTACATTCCGTGAGTCTGGTTATTATTCGTAACTATGTTTTACAACGAAATCATACTTACTGAAATGTAAAAAATAACTCTGGGTTATGCTTCAGATATTTCGGCCTCCAGTCAACGCGGTAGCGTCTCCGAAAGGAGATATTCCCAGGTGCTAACCAGCTCAGCACACCAGCTAAGCCGACGTATTCTTCCTGTAGCTCGTCTAACTGAGAATTTCCAACGTTATAGGATATGTTCGGCAATTCTGTGATCGTCGATTTACTTCCTGGCACAATTCAGCACAGTCTTACTAAATTCACCTGATATTTCTTTGCTATTTCTGATAAATAATCTGATTGATTCCCACGTAAGGTGTAACAATGGGGCGCCAGAATTATTATTTGATTCCATAAAGATCATTCCACACAGAATCTATAACTAATCTGTTAGCTTTACTAATGATCTTTATAACAGAAGAATATTCCACTGACAGTGTACTGCCAGCAGTGCAGGTTCGGTATCTAAGCGGTAACCCACTGCCTTGTGTAACAAACGTTGCCTTTGCTTTAGGGTCTAATCCCGCTATAGCTCTAAATATTTTGTTGGCTTTTTACTTCTTTTATCGAACTGTAAGCTTCCAGATTGAAAACTGTTAAGGAAATCTTAACTTCAGCATCAGAAATTTCAATTTAGCGCCCCGCAGATGTAAAGGTCGAAAATTTAGGAAATTGTGACCTTGCACCCTTGTTAAAACATATTTTCCTGCTGATATTGAGATACATTATGATTTTTTTGTTACACAATTCAACTGATTATGTGTGGGATTGAAAAATTTGATAAATGGGTTCTTTCTGGGTCTATTCTCAGTGTAAAATTTACATATTTCTGTGGTAATCCCGAAAGGCTTCTTGGGTGGGCAGAGGACTTCACGTAGACACAAACCATACGGGGGTCTAAATTGCGTAAATTCTTGCTAATGCGTGATGTTTTGGTCGGCCTTGTGTTACAGGTACTATTCGTTTTATTAAGTTACACTTTAATTGTAAGGGAAGTTGCAATTCATTTGTATCTGAACAGAGCATATTTTTATACCATTTCTCCTTGGTTAATGAAATATAACAGAAAAATATAAGAGAGAGATGAATCATCAACAATATATTCACCTCATTTCATTAACTAAAATAGTCTGACGATATTCAGGCAGTTTCTGGATTTCAAAGTTGTAGAGAGCATCTGATATTGAGTACAGTACGACGAAAATCCAAGTTTAGAGAGGATTTTCATTCACAAAAAAATGTTCCAGATTGTTTTTCGATAAGGAGCACTAAATCTGAAGAATAAGTGCGCAAGAGTTTGCTTTCCATCCAAATTCCTGGATAGGTTTTTTTCTATGCTTTTTTTGTTTTACATCAGCAGAGTGCACATATACGTGTGTCGTACAGTAGCAACGAAATAGTGTAATTAACACTACCTGATAGGTGACACTTCACGTGTTGGAGTTATCTTCCTCCAACCATAGCGCTCATTGCCATGGCCGAACTGCTCGCCGTTGCCAAATTACCACAATAAACGGTCATTTCACCTCCAGTTCCTCGTTTGGCTTTTTTTCTTGTTGTGTTTGTATCCCGAATCCTGGGTCTGGCCCTTTTACTTCGAATTAAATCACACATGATAAACACATCCAAAACAATACACACAAGGATGGCAACGAAATAACATTCGTACACGCCAATAGCCAAAGGCTACAGGATATTTTCGCCCATGACGCGATTCGGCTTCACAAATTCAAATATTATCACCACAGAGATCGGCTTACAGTAGATAAATTTCATACGACACGGTGTGAAATGAACTCCCTGGAGGCGGCCAATGATCGTTGCTACTGGTTTTGGGGATAAATAAATATAACTGCGTAAGGAGAAGTGTTCCACAGGGTAGTAGTAAACCTACATTTTGAAAAGCAGAAGATTGATGGTTCGAGTCCCATCCAGCGACAATAACAGTTTATTTTTAAATCTTTATCACAATGACTCTGGTTGTTATTATTTTCAGTTAACTGGTTTCAGAATCATTTTTTCTTTTTTTTTTCTTTTACTTTTCTTCCTAACATACTTTTTTCCGTTTAAAATCCCCCTGACCGGGCGAGATGGCGCAGTGGTTACCCACTGGACTCGCAATCGGGAGGACGACGGTTCAAACCCCCTGTCCGGCCACTCTGATGTTGGTTTCCAGTGATTTCCCTAAATCGCTTCAGGTCAATGCAGAGATGATTCCTTTGAAAGAGCACGGCTGACTTCCTTCCCCATCCTTCTCTACTCCGATGGGACTGATGACGTCGCTGTTTGGTCCCCTCCCCCAAATCAACCAACCAGTCTGCCTGTGTCGCGTATAACCTGTAAATGAGTTCCAACCAGGACTGCTCATCGGTCGGTATCGCGTCAGCTCGCGTTGCAACAGCGAGCCGTTACACTTCACTTTTGGCGCTGAAACCGAACTTTTTCTGTCTTCAGTTTCGTCGCACAGGTCAGTTTTTATCGCTGGGAGCAGAGCGACCGTGATTAGTAGTTCTGCCGCAGGTTGCGAACGGCCGTGTTCTCGGATACATTGCACATCAAAAGGTTGCCAGGTTAGCAGACGAGTGTAAATTCAGGACTACAAAACCTGTTGTCTGCTGCAGTTCAGTCATTGGTAGTTTAAAATCAGCTGTGGACAGAGCATCTCGCGTTCCCGCCATACCTGATGGCAGCAGCTCCCGACATCGTTCTACGTTACATGAACAGCATTTCAACACTGTGTTTGCACGTCACCTTGAATCGAGCGGTTGCCGATGTGGTAATACTGCAGCGCCAAGTGACAGACATCTCCCATCATTTAATATTAAACAGACTATAGTGGCAGTTTCCTTGCTCGTTCTTCGTATGTTGCGACCACAAGGTGCCTCGCTTGTTGAAAACAGATCACAACTGCAATGGACACATCCCTGGGATGCAGTTCTTAACATAAAACATCTTCTTTGTGCCACTAAAGCTACATTTTGAGGGCACACTCTGTCCCATGCTTCGGCTTCTTTGTTAGGGCCAACCATTATTTTCTGTTTATAAGGTTAATACACAGTGATTTTTCGTTATTTTCTTGAACTGATTTTTTGTTCCTTTGTAGTTCGTCTGCCTGTATGTCTGTTAAGACATTTTTTTTCTCAGGAACAGGTATGGGTATCAAGTAAAATACTAATGTCTACAGTCTTTGGTGGTGTAAAATATTTAAGATTCGAAGTCAATGCAGTCTAAAGATACTACCATATGTATGTCACATATTTTGATACTGATCTTCGATAGATGAGGTTGTGTACATACGCAGTCTTGGTGATTTGGCGATAAAGTGCGTGTGCCAGCGACCCGCCACGTCGCGTGATCGAGCATCGGACGGACCACTGGTGTTCCAATCTTTCTTTTAATCTTATCTTGACTTCTCAACATTTTGAGGAGTCGTCAGAAACAACACGTGTATCGGATTCCACGTTCAAGTGTCCGTTCCATTATCCTTGTTGTTTTTCAGTCGCCAAAGTGGCATCCAATAAAAAGGCTTCTACCACGGCATTGTCGACACGAAATTCTTCTTCTTTTATTATTATCATTATTATCATCACCTAGAAACATAAATTAAGATTTGATGTAATCCTCGAACCGCGGATCCTACTTGCACCTGTCCGATTTTTTTAGTTAAACTTTAGCTTGGTGGATTACATATATCAATACATTTGAGATAATATACTGTATGAGAAAACGTCACTACGCCCTTGCCTACGTAATTATATGAGACGAAATGTGGTTTAAAAACGTAAAGATGAGAGTGCAGTCGATATCTAGCCTATATGTTTACACTGCTCCATACTTATGAATAGCCCGTAATTACATACATCAGCGCAGAATCGCAAGTGAAAGCAATAATTCCTGCAGAAATTCCTCCATGCTAGCGAGTTGCCAGTTCATGCAGCTAGCTGATATGTGATTTTATTTCAGTTATTATGAAATCAAATCGAAAGCACGCACTGGGTAGCCAAATCTGCTAATGAATGTCGATATGAACGAACAACGAAATGAATGTTTCTAACAGGTTGTAATCAACCTCCCCGGAATCAGGACTCACTTTTAGTGTGGAGCCTACTTCATTAGGATATGAATGTGAACCAGAGGTCTTTGTACCTAGGTGCTCTGTTGAAAAGATTCTTGCTACGCGTGCTTAAGCTATGTGTTCTCCTCTCACATCAAGCAACCATTTTTAATAAGCACACAGATCCCCTCTTCGCCTCTAGAAACAGCAGTTGAACAACATGAGGTTGCACCGTGGGTCCCAATCCACATTAAACACAACGTCCCTTCGCTACCTACTGAAGGTGGGTCGGTGTAGGTTGGGCCATGACAGAGGTGGAAGTCACGTCAGGCCGAAACTCTGTCACCAGCAAGCTTTATACATGAGAGATTTTCTTTTTGTATTACTGAGCCAATTGTCGCGTATCTGGCTTCGAATCCCGGTCTGGCACAAAAGTTTCTTATGAATGGTGGGCTCCATGTGGTTCCCAAGTTGTGCAGCGACCGTAAACCATAAAATTACCAAATAATCAACTACCAGTCGCAAAATCATGTTTTATTTATTTACTTTTGCAAATCGATTTCAATTTATTAACATCCATTATCGGTGCTTTCAACGAATATGTGCCCTGATTAGTAACGCTGTCTTAAGCAGAGGTCAAGCATAAAGTGATCAAGCATAAAGTGATCAAGCATAAAGTGATCAAGCTTTATGCTTGACCTCTGCTTGAGACAGCATTACTACTCAGGGCACATATTCGTTGAAAGCACCGATGATGGCTGTTAATCAGTTGAAATCGATTTGCAAAAGTAAATAAATAAAACATGATTTTGTGACTGGTTGCTGATTATTTGGTAATTTTCCAAAACTTTCTGTCCTGTCATTTGAAGTTTTAGCATGCGAACTCCAAACTACGGATGACAAATTATCATTATTTTTAACGCCTTTCCGCGTTTTCTCAACAATAACGATGGCTGATTCAAACCCATGCAACTCCCCGGTGAAAAATAATTCGATAGTCAACTTCTCTTCATGTAAACTCAACAAAGATAATAAGCGTAGGGTTCGACACCCACTCAGAATAGAACTTTTTGTCATGTTATTTCTATTTCAGACGCCTGCATGTACACAGCTCGCTACAGGTGAAATAAACCTGTTTTTAACGTCTTTCAGTGACTAGAAGTCGAAGACGACAGGTGCTGTGTTCGAATCCTAGTGAGGCAAAACTTTGTCTCGTCGTTTGTTTCAGTCCTCTCGCTACTGGTGAAAAATTCCGATTTCTAACATTTTATTGTACTTAGATGTCAATCCGATTAGCTATTGGGTTCGAATCTCTGTCCAAAGAAAACTCTGTGCCATGTCATTTCGAGTTAAAATACCTGAGTACTTTGTTATTTGTGAGTGAAACCGTATTTAAAATCTCCCGTGATTAGTTAATAGGAACAATAGTAGGTGGATTAGAGCTCCGGATCCCAGTCCAACATGAAAATTTTCGCCATACAATTTCAAGTTGAAACTTGCATTTTGAAATGTCATTTATCGGTAGTAAATTTATGTTTGCAAACGTTAGGGCTGTATCATCTGATAAACCTGCTTTCTGATATTTGCATTATCATGGTATTAATTTTTTATCTGGATTGAAGGCCATATAGATCAATTCTCTCTTGAGGCCTCTTGCAGTGACCATTTTGTATAGTCAAAAGACTGTACCGGAAAGAGAGCAGAAGACCCGCAAGACATTTACATTACGTCGTTGCATACAAATCAGGCAAAACGCAATTCAGGTCGTTGAGATACTTTTGAGCATGATGGTACATGATTTAGAGCGTAATTCAAAAGGGCGTCAAACGTTTCTCTAATATGATTTACGTCTTCCTTTTGGGCAAATCATTTCAGAAAACGTTTGGCTTTTTTTTATTTTGCATTTTTATTCAGCAATCATTGAAGATATTTAAATATAGATCAGTATCCTATTACTATCAAGAGAAATGGACAGTGTTGTACTTGAGGATAGTGTAATTAGAAACACACGATGTTTCCTTGTCGCTCTTTCACTCTAGCCACTGATTTTCGAATCACAATAAGGAATGTGCACTAGAAACTGCCATAAGCAGTTTCCTCCGTTTACTACTTCTTTGTGAGACGTTAGGCTTTGTTTTTTGCAGCATTTGTACATATACGAGTTCAACACATTCAACTGCTATATAACCTGTTAAAGCTATTTCTATGGTAGTGTCACTTCTTCAGGTACAGAACTTTACGGTGAGTAAAGTTCTGTATATTTTTAAAACCAGTTTCACAACGCATTGACGGTTAAGTCATTCTTCGCCGGGCTTGCGCTATCTTGTACCTTGAAACTGAAAAAGATGTTCTACCGTGAAACTCGTGATATTGCAAATAAACTGAGTTTCAGTTATGCCTTAACGATTTTCCCTGTATTGAAAAGGAAGTTTGTATTGGTTACCAACAGCTTCCGTTTCAAAATGTTTTTTGGCTTGTAACTGGTTTTTGACAACATTCTTAATTTGATTTCCCTAACTGATTATTGGTGTCTAGTAAATAGCAACGTAAGCCGGCCGGAGTGGCCGTGCGGTTCTAAGCGCTACAGTCTGGAGCCGAGCGACCGCAACGGTCGCAGCTTCGAATCCTGCCTCGGGCATGGATGTGTGTGATGTCCTTAGGATAGTCAGGTTTCATTAGTACTAAGTTCTAGACAGGTGAACGGAATGGACAGTGTCTTGAAAGGAGGATGTAAGATGAACATCAACAAAAGCAAAACGAGGATAATGGAATGTAGTCAAATTAAATCGGGTGACGTTGAGGGGATTAGATTAGGTTCAAAAAATGGTTCAAATGGCTCTGAGCACTATGGGACTCAACTGCTGTGGTCATAAGTCCCCTAGAACTTGGAACTACTTAAACCTAACTAACCTAAGGACAGCACACAACACCCAGCCATCACGAGGCAGAGAAAATCCCTGACCCCGCCGGGAATCGAACCCGGGAACCCGGGCGTGGGAAGCGAGAACGCTACCGCACGACCACGAGATGCGGGCTATTAGATTAGGAAATGAGACACTTAAAGTAGTAAAGGAGTTTTGCTATTTAGGGAGTAAAATAACTGATGATGGTCGAAGTAGAGAGGATATACAATGTAGACTGGCAATGGCAAGGAAATCGTTTCTGAGGAAGAGAAATTTGTTAACATCGAGTATAGATTTAAGTGTCAGGAAGTCGTTTCTGAAAGTATTTTTATGGAGTGTAGCCATGTATGGAAGTGAAACATGGACAATAACCAGTTTGGACAAGAAGAGAATAGAAGCTTTCGAAATGTGGTGCTACAGAAGAATGCTGAAGATAAGGTGGGTAGATCACGTAACTAATGAGGAGGTGTTGAATAGGATTGGGGAGAAGAGAAGTTTGTGGCACAACTTGACTAGAAGAAGGGATCGGATCGTAGGACATGTTTTGAGGCATCAAGGGATCACAAATTTAGCATTGGAGGGCAGCGTGGAGGGTAAAAATCGTTGAGGGAGACCAAGAGATGAATACACTAAGCAGATTCAGAAGGATGTAGGTTGCAGTAGGTACTGGGAGATGAAGAAGCTTGGACAGGATAGAGTAGCATGGAGAGCTGCATCAAACCAGTCTCAGGACTGAAGACCACAACAACAACAACAACAAGTTCCAGGCGACTGATGACCTCAGAAGTTAAGTCGCATAGTGCTCAGAGCCATTTGAACCATTTGAACAACGTAACACACAGAATATTAAGTAGTACTGACGAGATTTTCTCGTTTGCAGCACTTTCATATCTGAATGGAATATTTGTTCCTAGGTACATGACCGTGTTGTACCATGAAACAGGTTTGTACATTTGAAAAAAATCTTATTTTTCCGGAGTAATTTTTCGATTTAGGAAAAAAATAGCAGCACTCATAAAGTGAATGCCATCACTTGAAAGTGGAATAAGAAATTATATTAAACTTCTATTACAGGACTGGCTAGAAGCGGAAGTCTGAAAAATGTTCCACGGTACAGCTCTCTCTCGTATACAGATCAACAGAAAGCGGAGAAGTTTCGTAAGGTGGCAGATAATTGCCGAGACCAGTAACGTGAATATTTTACATAGAGTTAAATGATCGTGGCGCAATAAATTATATTCAAACATTTACAAATGTCGCGGATTTCCAGTTGGCAGTATGGCAGTTAACCTAAAAAAAAAAGAGAGAAGCTTTATTTTATGCTGTGATTTTATAATTTTTTGACACTTCATTTACATAACTAGCAACAACTGTTCTTGAAACATTTCGAATTTTCTTACTTATCCTGATTACCTTCAAGTAATCAAAAATGCCGTAGCGAGAGCTAGTGGAACGTTGGCGCTTCTTCTGTCAGGTACTGCGCACGAGGACATCCCAAAATGTCCGTAAACTATGCTCAGTCCTTATTTGTAATGTGTGACGACAGCCGTTGTCTCTCACAATTTCTAATAACTATATATTTTTTGCAAAAATGTAAGTAATAGAGGGAATAAAATTATCAGTCCGAAGACATCGTCGTTTGTGGTACAAGTGTAACCGTCTGTAAGGGAAACTAAAGAACAGTGGCAAACTAGAGAGAAATTTCCGTTTGTCGGATTGGTAGTACCAACCATATTCAAATTTCTCTAATCATTATTTCGTAATTAACAAACTGTTTTGAACGCCGCTCAATGTTTGTATCATTATGGCTCAGGGTAAAATTTATTTTCATCTGTATATTATAGGAATTTTTTTCATTGTAATGACCAAAAGAAGACACAAAAGTCTGTCTGTCATTAAACACGAGAAATAGACTGAATACCAGTGTACTTTCCATTCATTTTCAAACATGTTGCTGATTCGACTAATTCTTAACAGTTCGGATTATGTAGCATCTATGATTTTATATTCCTTGCTCAAAAATAACACGCAGTTTATTTAAAATGTGTTGCCAGCGACAAAGTTCGTTTGTATGAAATTTATATAACCGTGATAATGAATCTACATCTTTAGAATACATTCATGCAATCGCATCTTTAGTTATATATTGTCAAAACACCGTTGCTCCATTACGAAGCCTGGGTAAGTACGGCAGTGCTATTGTTCTTAGTTAAGTCAGATCTATGGACAACGACGGCCCCTACTTAGCGTTACCAACTCTCCTTTCTTGCGAACAAATACAGAAGTTTAGCCTGAATGATGGCTGATCGCGGTGATGGGTAAACACGCCGGTAATTTAATCACTCGTAACATTTTCTGCTAAATTATTCTGTGAAATGTATTGATAACTAGAAAACACAGCTGCAGCTTTACCTGTGGCTTGAACTTATCTAAGGTACAGGAATAAAGTTGAAACAGCGATACTAGCCGAAGTCTGACCACCATGGCCACTGGCATGGTGAACATGCGACAGGGAGTAACTCACGTTTCATAAAAATTCCCGATGACGTCACACACAATATCGACGACCGCATGATCGGCTATCGACTTTCATTAACCTTCGATACGGGTCTCACGTACGATACATTTATAAAAACACGTCGTTCTTAGAATGATTTACTATAATTATTGCTGTAACAAAATGTGACTTAATGATTTATTGACAGCTAATGCCTCCATATAAGAGTGCTCTCTTATGAGTGAGTTGTTGTCGTCAATAATTTACAAATTAAGAATGACACACACTTGTTTTATAATTTGCGATATGCCGTTTCAGTGTAAAGGATCACTGAAAATTTATCACACACGTATCACCATTATCATTAAATGTCACTTAATAACGCATCAACGAAACAAGCCTTCATGATAGAATATGATAACTAAGATTGGAGTTAAACGTTGCATGACTTTGTGCTAGCGTAATGAATAACGTCGTGGTTTCTTGAGTCGAAACTAGTTGATTCGCATCCCGTTACATGCATTTTTTCTCATGTTAGTGTTGGTAACACATTCTGTTACTTTTTTACGAATGTAATACAAGTACGTTCTGCAATATTGGATGTTATGTACCTTCAGTCTGATCTGAGAACGAAGTATGAAATAAACATTTAGCAATTTCCGAGTATGTGGTTGGACAGGAACCTAAGAGGATAGCTTAAACTGCTGCTACTAAAACGAGCAACAGTAAAATTATATTCTTCCTTCTCACAAACATTTTGCTCTTTATATCCGAATATGCGTCTTCTTCCAAGTGTGTCGTTAGGTAGGAACCTCAGAGGAGAGCTTACGAATAAACTGCTGCGAGTAAATCAAGAAGCAGTAATATTCATATTCTCCCTTGTCGCAAAGTCGATAGCCGATCAGGGTCAACAGAAGCGTCCGATCTTACCCGTCGGCTTTGACCCGTGACGTAAGCGTGTTGTGGTGTGTGACGTCATTACGGCGCGGAGTTTGATTTGCGATTGTGGCGTGTTTGTAGATGTCTTGTTTTTGTTTGTCGTGCTCTCTGGTGGTGTGTTCATGGTTTTCGTTTGTTTCGTTTGTTTCGTGTGGTGGGGTCAGTTTTCTGTTGCTCAGGTGTTGGATTTGAAGCGGAATTTCTATTAGTGAGGAGTTGTGGGGGAGGGGGTTGACGTTTGGGTGGGTTGGGTTTTTATTTTAGTTCAGTATTTTTTCGTTGGTGTGTGTGTGTGTGTGTGTGTTTTTGTATGTGTGTGTGTGTGTGTGTGTGTGTGCGTGCGTGCGTGTGTGCATTTGTGTGTGATTGTGGTGGCCAATCTAGTTTGTGGAGCTGGAACTTTTTTGAGGTAAGTTCCGTTTTTTTTTTTTGGTTATTTATGTATGTTTTGTGTATTGGGTATAGGTTGGAAACATCCGATCTCACGCGTCGGCTTTGACCCGTGACGTAAGGGACCTACACATTGATCTGTAGCGTAGCCCTGAATACGAGGTTAGGTTGGGAGTTTTTTTTTGGAATGCGGCCGCGGCCGCGGCAGCGGCCGCCTATGATTCGAAAATATTGATTTGACACTAATGAACATGTATACGTAATATGAAGCAATTTGATGAACATATTGATCTGTAGCGTAGCCCACTTGAGGTTAGGTTGGGAGTTTTTTTTTTGGAATGCGGCCGCGGCAGCGGCCGCCTATGATTCGAAAATATTGATTTGACACTAATGAACATGTATACGTAATATGAAGCAATTTGATGAACATATTGATCTGTAGCGTAGCCCACTTGAGGTTAGGTTGGGAGTTTTTTTTTGGGAATGCGGCCGCGGCAGCGGCCGCCTATGATTCGAAAATATTGATTTGACACTAATGAAGCCTGTGGGGGGATGGGGGGGCACTGCAGACTCCCCCCACCGCATAACGACACATAATGATCAAATTTTGAAACAAAATGAAAAATTTTTTCCGTACCTGCTAAACTGCATAAGTGCCGATGTATGTAGGTGTAAGGGAAGCTTTCGTTTCTTAGTTTTCTATTGGGGGATGTGATCGGTAGGTTCTGTTGAGCTATATAGGTTAAGGGAAGTGTCCCATTATGGATAGGAATGTGTTTTTTGGTATTTGGTCAGTTTTGTGATGTTGATTTATTTCGTTGTTTTGCGTGGTTTTGAATGGCGGTCGGTGGCTACATTTCTGTATATTTAGTTTCTCCGCACCCAAAAACCCCTAATTTCCCACGCTTGTCCCGTTACAGTCATTAGGCTTTTTGTGAAACTTGTGTATTTCAGTGTTTACAATACGTATGCGATGTTTTTATATCCGCCATATTGGAATTGTTTATAGTCGTTTCCGCGGTATTTGTGACGTCATGGGTCAAAGCCGACGGGTAAGATCGGACGCTTCTGTATTTCCGCCGATCATGTGATCTTCGATATTGAGTGTGACGTCAAAATGACGTCAAGTTTGCAGAAATTATTGTGCATAAACCATAGATAACATAGACTGCGCATGACATCATTGTACTGAAACCAACATTTAAGTCACGTAACCCGTGGTATGAAGCCGAACATGTCATTATGCATTTATAGTGCACAATTTATGACATTTTTGTTAGAGATCCAATGCTGCGCTTTTTACTGAATGCATAAATAA
Organism: Schistocerca americana; assembly: GCF_021461395.2. NCBI lineage: Eukaryota > Metazoa > Arthropoda > Insecta > Orthoptera > Acrididae > Schistocerca > Schistocerca americana. Next base: position 668,988,753 of record NC_060120.1, read on the forward strand.
AGCCCTTCACATACGCTCAGATTGGATAGCTGTTTTGTATCCTACACATTAGGTAAAGTGACTAAAATCTCAGTTGTGTAAGTGAATTGCTTTAATAAGTTGAAAGGTAGTATGGATGTTGGCCCTTGGAAGTAAAACTTCGTGAGTGACTAAGATTTTGAGACGACATATCGTACATATCTAGCTCACAACACCAGTATTATCAATGTTTTCTAATACATTATGCTTCCTATCTTGATATCGTTTCGTTATCTGTACTGGACTAAACAAAAGTAAAAAAACATACGTGCTTATTTTGTGTAAATACCTGACATTATGCATATAACTGAAATTCCTTTCTTACAAAAGCTTACTAAAGCATTTCGCACATATTTTTGTGGAATCGTTAGAATCGTTAGAAATTGTTATTTTGTCTTCCATTTCTGTGGGAGCGGCGAACTACAAGAGTTCAAAGTGCAAAAAAAATAAAATAAAATAGAATTATTTTGTCGCTTGTTAGAAGAACTGTCAATACGTTTCAACTTGACCACATGTAAAAACGACAACCACTGCTTTATTATCAGAAATTTTAGAGAAACTAGGTTAACTACACTACTACATGTGTAAGAGTAGTACTACAGTTCTTTGAATTGACAAAATCAATGCTTGATTTCAGCTATAAATGAGAGAAACTGTAACTATCAGCTTCATTCAATCAGCGCGTAATGACAGGAACTCGGCTTTCTGCCCGGAGTCATGTGACTTAGATGTTGGTTTCAAGAGTTAACACGGCAGAGATAGGAACATGCGCGGTCTATGTTATACACAGTCTTTTTTATTGAGACGAGCGTACTATTATCAGAGACATTTTCGGAAAGAATATGAATCGCGTATCGATATCGTAAAATAAAAAGCGTTACAAGTGTAACAGATAACGCGACACAGCTTGTAACATTCCTTTTTGAACTGCTACATTCCTAACAATAATTCCACAATGAAGTACAGTCGCTCCAAAATAATTAATTTCAAGTGTTGTAAGTAAGATACCAAGTTTATTTGCGAGTTTAATTTAGTTTCAACTAGAGCTGTAACGTCATAATCAAAAGTACTCACCTTCATATCTCCTGTCGTGAAATAATTCTGATGTTCTTATCTGCTCGATGTGTTTTTCTAATTTTGACTACAACGTTATGTAATTTGCATTATTTAATTGGAAAATTCTTCAATAAAATATGAAAAACGTAACTTCCCACACTATAGTCAAAGTCAATAAATTTTCATTCCTTTTAATCTAAACTTACCTAGTAAGTATTTTTTAACAATTAATTTTACAAAATATTATTTTTAATCATGTGCTGTTGCAGTGGTCTTCAGTCTGAAGACTAGTGTGATGCAGGTCTCATTGATAAGCTATCGTATGCAAGCCTTCCATCTCCGAATAATTGCTGTATCCTACATCCTTTTGCGCCTGCTTACTGGGTTCATCTCTTGGTATCCCTCTACAATTTTGAGCTCCTACGCTTCCGTTATATACTAATCGGTTATCCCTTGATGCCTCATAATATTCTATCAACAGTCAAGTTGAGTCATAAACTATTTTTTCCCAAATCAATACTGTACCTCAACATTAGTTATTCAATGCGTTTATTTAATTTTTAGCATTCTTCTGTAGTACCACATTTTAAAAGTTTCTGTTCTCTTCTTGTGTGAACTGCTTATCGCTCACGTTTCACTTCCATACAAGGCTAGACTCCAGACAAATACATTCAAAAAAGAATATATTTATTGAGTAGCTCCAAAACAGAATTAATCAGAATGGTGAAAAATATTACATAACAGATGAGAAACCTGGTTTACGTGTTCATGGAGAAAAGACAGAATGCCTGGTTATAAGTAAGAAAATCAGAAGTAATGTGCCTTTGGCTGTGGGTGGAGTCACTTACAAGTTTGTTGACCGCTTCAAGTACTGGAAATCTTTTCTACTAACAACAGATCGGATATAGAAATAGACGCCCATCTAACAACAGAGAACTTTAATTAAAATTCAAAGGAAATGATTACTTCGTGCTGACTGCAAAATCCGCATGTATCAGTCGACTGTTATCCCGGTAACATTATACGGATGGTTCAAAAAAATGGTTCAAATGGCTCTGAGCACTATGGGACTTAACATCTGAGGTCAGCAGTCCTCTAGGACTTAGAACTACTTAAACCTAACTAACCTAAGGACATCACACACATCCATGCCCGAGGCAGGATTCGAACCTGCGACCGTGGTGGTCGCACGGTTCCAGACTGAAGCACCTAGAACCGCTCGGCCACACAAGCCGGCATATGGATGTGAAGCAATATTGTTTAGCAGGAAAGATGCAGAAAAACTGTTAGTATTCGAAATAAAAATACGAAAGAAAATTTCTGGACCTTTATATCATGAAAGTAACATGGACTGGGGGATAAATAAAAATGAAAAAATAAGAGAACTGTACAGACTCAATATGATGGCCAATGTGTTAAAGAAGAAAAAGTTGAACTGGATAGGCTATATAGCAGGATGGTGGAGAATGGACTACCTAGAATAACATTCTAGAAAACAATAGATGAGACAAGAGGAAGACGCAGACTCAGAGTTAGGTGGCGGGATAGCATCTGGGAGAACACAGTTTAGTATGAACATCAGTACCAAGTGGGCAAACAGAGCACTCCACACAAAGAAATGTTAGTGGCTCGTAGAGTAGGCGTATGGTCGATAAAGTCCTTGCCACATGTAAAGTACAAAGTAAATTAATACAAGATTTTAACAACTTTCTCATTTTCAGAAACTTTTTATTTATTTATTTATTTATTTTTTACCGATTCGCTACTTCGGTCATCATCATTTTAGAACCCAAACAACAAAATTCTTCTACTCCTTTTTGTAACTCGTTTTGTAATCTAATACCCTCAGCGTCGCCAGATTTATTTCGCCTACATACCATTACCTCTTTTTTTGCTTTTATTGATGTTCATCTTATATTTTCCTTGCAACACACTGTCCATTCCGTTCATCGAGAAATCTCAACGTCTTCATTTCTTCTCCCGGAACTTTACTTCCTGCTCAAAATTTTTCTTTGGATTCCTTTACTGCTTTCTCAATGTACAGACTGATTAACGGCGGGCATGTGCTATAGCCCTGTCTCACTCCTTTCTCAATCACTGCTAGTCTTTCAAGCCCCTCGACTCTCTATAACTGCCGTCTAGTTTCCGTATGAGGTGTAAATAGCCTTTCGCTTCCTGTATTTTACTCGTGCTACCTTCAGAATGTCGGAGAGTGTACGCCAGTCAACATTGTCAACAGCTTTCTCCAAGACTATAGTGCTATAAACGTGGGCTTGCCTTTTGTTAACCTATCTTCTAAGAGAAGTCGTTGGGTCAGTATTGCCCTGCGTGTTCCTACATTTCTCCAGGATACAAATTAATCTTCCACAAGTTCAGCCTCATCCAGTTTATCTATTGTTCTGTAAATAAATTGTGGTAATATTTTGCAACCATGACGTACTATGCTGACATTTCGGCAATATTCACTTGTGTCAGTACCTGCATTCCTTGAAAATGGGATTATAAACATCTTATTGAAGTCTGAGAGCAGTTCGCCCGTGTTGTACATCTTGCAGACCAGGTGGAATTGCTCTGTCATGTCTGGTAATTCTGACGGAATGCCGTCTGCTGCAAGGGCCTTCTGTTTTGTTAACTCTTTCATTGCTCTCTCAAATTCTCTTCACAATATCATATCTCCCATCTCATCTTCATTCACTTCCTCTGTCCTTTCTATAATATTGACTTGAAGTTCATTTCCCTTGTATAGCCCCTGTATATATTCCTTCCTCTTTTTAGCTTACTCTTTTTTGCTTAGTACTGGTTGCCCATCTGAGGACTTTTCTCCAAAGGGTTCTTTAATTTTAAACATAATTTAAAAATAATTTTAAACGTAGTGAAATTATAATTTTCCTTCCCTTTAGTTGTAATGTTTTCTGATGACAATTCATACATTTTTACATAAATCACCTTGTTTTAGTTTATAAAGAAAATAATAAATATGAAATTTATTCACACTACAAGCAACAATTTTATAAAGACTTGTCGTACATTCAATCATTAAGAATAATTACTTTAAATTGAAATGCAAAATAGAACGACATATATTCTGCACGCAGCGTAATTAAAGTGGATCAGGTGGTACACTAAACCGATGTATCATATAGCACTAGTTGTTTGTGTCGATTTGTTACGTTACAAGCTGTAGTGAATACCATCATACAGTAAGAGCTGAAAAAAGAATAATTATCGTAAAGAAAAAAGCCAGATAAGTCGACTAAATATTATAATTCCTACTGAAACAGAGGATAGAACATTTTGTTTCACATAAATAGCAGAGTTTAAAAAAATATGTGACTCCAGGAAACAAGAAAATATGACAACGAATAGCTTTATAAAGAAACGCAATTCAAAATATTTACAGAGAAGAGACGCCACAGGACCCATTACCATTAGATCAATGACCAAAACAGGCGGCTAGTATCGAAAATACCTATTGACTTGAGACGGCATTGTTTCCTATACATGGCTGTCACTCTTTCACGTAACTTCTCTCATTGAGTGGATCAAAATATCATGAATATTATAACAAAGAAATCAATATATCTTTATAAGGGGTAGTATAGTTTCATGGAATTCAATGCTTTCTGTTTGCGCTGTTTGCAGGCTGAAGGATTCCGTAGGAAAACAAAGAGCAACATAATTCGTTCACTTTAAGGCACTGTTACGTAGTGTCACAGTAATGTTTGAACAGAGACCACTGTTCTGGCTGGGACACATCCATAAAGTGCCCGCTGACTACTGCATTATGTCGTCTCATTCAAACACACAGAGCTCGCAAAGAGACCCGTGCTCTGGCTCGTGCTTCTCTTCAAGGACTCCCATAACCGTGACGAGAAGAGCCCTCGCATAAAACTAGATGTTTACGGAGAACCGCTAGAATGAGACTAGTATGGGGCCACTGCTTGACTTCTTGGGTCAAGAGGACTTTGGGGTACAAGCTGATGTCTTTGGCCAGTGACGTAATGGTGTTGGATGCTGTCACGTCATTTCCTGGTGTGTATCTAAATATAATTTCTATTTCACATTACTGGATGTCATATTTTCTTCAAGTTTCAAGGAAACTATTTTTATAATGTCGTGAATGAGAACCAAAGCAGTGTCTCATTTGTTTCTGCGGGAATTCTAACAGTCCGTCGATTTATCTGTCCTTTTCCTATTTCTTTCTTAAAATACTTTATCCGCTACCTTTCCGATAAATGCTTCTCTTAATAATTTGTTGATAAATTTTGAAAGCTGTGGGCATTCCTCAGGCACACGAATTATCAGTTTACTTATAATAATAGCGATTTATTTTATAAACTGCATATAACTTTTATTTACTACTCAGTAAGCTCAAGAAACTGTAACACACAGCAATCACACATAAACAACAGAATAAAAGATAATAGCACAGAGTTGCCATCAAAAAGGAAAAAGAAACATGTTACAAAATATAGTTCCGTTGAGAGATTTGAACTGCAACACTCAACACTCCTCTTCAATTCAAACAATTCGCAGCCCAACTCGACAACATTTAAACGATCTCGCAACCTTTTAAAATGCACACTGGGTAATGGCTTAGCCAATAAGTCAGCCAGTTGTTCCTTCGTATTTATATAACATACATCAATAACTCCTTTGCTCACATGGCATCTGACAAAATTGTATTTAATATCTATGTGTTTCATTCTTCGATGCTTTTATCTTTCAAGCAAATGAATATAAGACTGGTTGTCTTCAAGAATCCTTACTAGGTAGTTATCTTGAGACCCACGTCAGTCAACAGTTGATTTAGTCACAGAAGTTCAGCTGGTGTCGTGTCGAAGGCTGCATATTCTGCTTCAGTCGAAGATATAGAGACTCACCTTTGACGGTTTTTATTTTCTGTCCCACAGACAGTATTCTTATGCACTTACATAAAGAATCCTGACATAGACTTCCTTTCCTCTACACTGCCAAAATCTGCATCTGCATAACAGAGAACCAACTCAGTTCCTCCTCTTCCATAGCGCAAACCGAAATCCAGCTTTTCTTTAACGTATCTTAGTGTCCTTTTAAGTCCCTTCCCATGGCTCTTCCTTGGATTGTTTTGGTACCTGTTGAAATAATTTGCTGCTACTCTCAGTTCCGGTACTGTAAGCGTAGCACAATTCAAACAACATATCAACTGACGAAATAATCTGGACTCATCTATGCAATCTTGATCGTTAGTCAGCATTACCCTGCTTTCCATTTTAGGTTTGGTGTCGGTTAATGACTTAATAGGTTTACAATCGTTCATGCCAAAAGTTTCCAGTAGTTTTGCAAGTATATAGGTTGCCTGATAATCATTCCGTCATCTGATCTCTTGAAATCATTGCCAAGAAACGATTTAAGTTCGTCTATATCTTGCACGAAAAATCGATTTCCCAAAGCCATTTTAATGTTGTCAATCTCATCACATTTACTTGCAGCAGTTATATCGTCATCTACATATAACGGAAGGTAGACTCTACTATCTCCTAAATTGCCATTATACAAACATCTTGTCAGACTCTGACTGTCCAAGTCCAATACTTTTGACGGAAGTATCAGATGTTGCATCCCATGTACGAGGAACCTGTTTCAATATATACAAGGCCTTTTTCAATTTGAATAATTGATTCTTTTGGAGTGTGACACATTGAGGTATCTTCATGTAGAAATCTTCGTACAGTTCCTCATGCAGAAAGGCATTTTTGACATCTGTTTGGTACGTAAACATTTTCAGTGATGATGGGCACCAGTGTTCTCAATGTAGCCAAACGCGCAACAGGAGCGTATGTTTCATCATAATCATAACCCCTCCTCTGAGTGCACCCTTTGACTACAAGCCTCGCCTTATATATTTCAACATCTCCATCTTTATTTCGTTTAATTTTGAACACCCATTTGATATAAATTAGCTTCTTCTCTGGATAGCACTCAGTCAACACCCACGACACATTAAGTTCCAATGACCCTATTTCTTCTTTAATTGCTTCCCTCCATTCAGGTTCATCATGTCTGCCTTGTATACCTTCATAGCATTCAGGAACATCATCAAGTGATTCAGCATGCAAGGCCAGTACTGCAAAATCGTCAGTCGTGCAGGCATTCTTTGCTCCCTGTTGCTTCGTCGAAGTGTTCGTATCTTTTCAGTCGTCTTGACCAGTTCTCTCGAATATTCCGTCCTCTTTCCTTCTATCTTCTTTTCGTCTGTATTTATTCTTCTGTCCTATTTTCTTCAGTCTTGCATTCTTCTGTCCTGCTTTAGTCTTCTCCTGAGGCCAATGTTCACAAGTTGTTCCGTCGAAAGTGGATTCCCTTTCATCAAAAATTGCGTCCTTTCCTCAGCTCTGGACACGAAAATTTGTATCCATTTGGACAATAGCCAATAAAAATTCATCTACGTGAACGATAATCAAACTTTCTAACTACAAGTTCCTTTGGAATTTTTAAAAAGGCTATACAATCGGTAACCTCCATCTTCTCCAAGCTGGATCTTCTCACATACCACAGAACTGCTGGTAATTTTCCCTCCAAGCCTTTAGTTGAACTACTGTTTCTAATATGAACTGTCAAGGAACTTCTTCTGTCCAGGAACTCTTGTCAAGTTTTGACTTTATAAGCGTACAACACGCTTTATCCAAAATAGTCCTATGTAGACGTTCAGAAACTCCATTCTGCTGCAGTGTACATCGTACTGTGAAATGAAACTGAATAACCAAGTTTTTACAGAAAACCTTCAGCTTATTATCAGAACGAAGACGATGCTTTTTTTCATATTAAAATGACCTGTAGAAATTACTTCAAAAAATTTAAAAAAGTTTGGAACTTTTGATTTTGCTTCCAGAAAATAAAATACAGGCAAAATGAGAAAAATGGTTAATAAATATGAAAACATACCTTTTATTACCGTATGAGTTTGGAGTAACTGGTCCAGTTCGATCACTATGAAAAAGTTCTAATGGTCTGGTTGTTTTTACTCTTCGGCATTCATGGGGATGTGACGTATGTTTCCCGTCAATGCATGTTATGACAAAAATCAGATAGCTTACGAATATTATCGTAACTCAGATGATCCAACCTCTTGTGCCCTAATTCAATCATCTCTGTTGCTGAAGCTACATGACACTGATGTTCCTACTGTATAAAATTTAGTATTTGACTCACTCTTTCGTGTAGTGACAAGAGTCACTTTGTTCTTTTGGATAACACCTCTACAGTTCTCAAAAACTGTTCATAAACCTGTTGACTCTTGTTTACGTACTGATAGCCGCTTATAGGTGAGATCTGAAGCTGACAAGATGTCTGTAATCAAAATCGGTATTTTCTTGCCATGTACACAACTTATAAATTCAGTTTCACCAACACACTTAGCATATAAAAATGTTCCAGACTTGGCAACATTGATTACAATTGACTCTAGCAACGTTTTCACATTTTTCAGTGGTATATTATTACCTCTTAAGAGCTCTGTAGCTCCGGAATCCAAATACTATTTTATTTCCGGTAACTGTAGGGAACGTAATTGCTCTCTTTCTCATCAGAGGCTGCCCCTGCGGAATTTTGTTTTGGTTTATGTGCTTCATTTTTGTTTGGTTTTCGACAATCTGACAGCTTGTGTCCTTTAAATCCACAGTTGTAACACCGAAAAATAAAACAATTAATACCTCTGCTATCTGATGTAATACTGTTACCAGACTTACCAGACTTCGATTTCTGCCCTGACTGCGACAAAGAAACCGTCGATGTGGTCTTTCTTGACAACATATTTCTTGAATGAGATTTTCCTTCTGCAGCGGAGTGTGCGCTGATATGAAACTTCCTGGCAGATTAAAAAGCTTGGAAGGTAGGAGACGAGATACTGGCAGAAGTAAAGCTGTGAGTACCTGGCCTGAGTCGTGCTTCGGTAGCTCAGATGGTGTCATTCGCTGCTCGGCCGCCGAGCCGGACGGACGTGTGGCGGCAGCGCTAGGAGGGCTGGCGTAAACAGCGCCTGTGTGGCTGTTACGAAGGTCAGTAGAGCGCTTTGTTTACTTTGCATCTTTCAGTGATTTAAAATTACAAAATGAACGAAATTAACTGTGAAAGAAGAGATACGGTTAGATTCACTTTTGATTGGACCTGTAAAAGACCAAAGGCTTTTGAGATCAAAAGGTGGCTTTCAGAAACAGTTAAGATCACAGGAGACGAAATTATTGGCGTTCATCTTTCTTTTGATTCCAATTCTGTCTTTTTGAAATTGATTTCCTCTGATTTGTGCTCCTCGATAGTTGACAAGTGTGGTGGCAAAATGAAATCTAATCATGCAAACGGAACCGTTAGTGAAGTTCTTGTTTCCCATGCTGGGCTAGGCATTCGAACAGTGAGAGTTTTCGAACTGCCGTTCGAGGTCCCTGCCCGGAGCAATCAATGCTGTCTTCAGCCCTATGGTAGGGTTATAGCTAATATTGCAGAAAAATGGTCGGAGCAATTTATGTTTCCGGTTTTGAATGGAGTTAGACAGATTAAGATTGAGCTCTTACGACATATCCCATCTTACTTGAATATCTGTGGCCATCGCGCTCTCATAATTTATGATGGGCAGCCACGGACTTGTGCACTATGTAACGCCACAGGGCACGTCAGAAGTGAGTGCAGTAGAAAGGGTGTTCCTCAGTTACCGACTAACGAGGCGGCTGTCCCAGAACAAGTTGTTAGCATGCAAGTGACGTACGCTGTCGCGGCAGCTAGCCGGGCCCCCTATCAACAGAATATGGACGAGCAGACGGGACCTTCCGACGCGCGCACGGAAACAGGAAGCACCGCGGAGTTGACTAACGATGACAATCAGAATCTGGCCAGTAATGACGTCACTGAGGACGCACCGCGCTTGCCCTCTGAGTCTGACAACTCTTCCAACGAGCGACAAGCTTCATCGATAATACCTGATGTAGACATGGCAGAGTACGAAGCGGTAGTTACACACGAAAGGGCCAACATCCCAGAGGGAACTACAGTGGATGGACATAAAGAGGAAGTGATACAACAGCAAACTGACAACCATACAGATGACAGGACACCACAGACAGGTTCAGGAAACGTCAGAGGAAAAGGAGTGGCACAAAAAGACGAATCAATGACACCACCCGTCTCACGTGTCGTAGAAACAGCAGCAACGGCTCAAAAATCATCCGCCACGAGGGCGGGACAGGTGACTTCTCCTCGGCCTTCCATGGAGTCGCCAGGAAGTTCACCAAAGGTTTCACCGACGATTTCACAGAAATCATCAAAAAATAAAAAGAGACGAAGATCACATCAAGCTGCAGAGAATTTGGCCCCTCCTTTAAGAGAGCGGCTGAGGAAGATACAGGAGACCGAAAAGAAGGACGAAGATACACAAAAGGAAGCGGTCGGCGAGTCTTCGGATCGGAACAAGGGAGAAGAACGGGCTGACACGCCACACGGAACATATGAACCCTTGCATGACAATACATCATATATGGACAATGAAGCCCGACTTGGACAAGGACAAGGACACGACATCACCGAGCCTCGATTTAACTGGGCGGACGAAAAGGAGGATCAGAACGATGCAATGGGGGCGGAAGAGGTGTTTGAGGAAGAATTTTTTTATTGAAAATTGTTACACCGAACTCTAAGAAGAAAGAAAAGAAAGAAAAACGAAAGAAAACCGTGAATGGAATACAAGTAAAATAAAATAACACTATATATATCTAACCCGAAGTTATTGTCCGCGGCTCCAATACCGTGTCCTCTGTGTACTGCCTTGTAGCGTCTCACAGTGGAACATACATATAACGTGACCACCTTAAACATAAACAAAATTCAGAGTCAAGCATAGGTAGCTGCACTGAAGGACTTTCTGTATCAGTCAGATACAGATATCGCCTTCCTGCAGGAAGTTAATGCCAAAGAATTGTATGTTTCATGGAACAAAGAGGTGTTGAATGTGGCTCCAGAAAACGCGTGTGGAACAGCCATCCTTGCTAAAGAAGGGATCGAGATGACAAACGTGTGCCTTTTAGAGTCGGGGAGGGGAATTAGCTGCAAAATTTTTAACACCACTTTTATAAACCTATACGCACCTTCAGGCAACAATGCGAGACGAGAGAGGGCAGCCTTTTTTAAAAGTGACATTTTATTTCTACTCCAAGAAAACCCTGCCGAAATTGTCATTGGTGGAGATTTTAATAGCGTTTTAAATAAAAAGATCAGCGACCAAATTTTAACTTCTCGCAAGAACTGCAGGTGTTGGTCACCAACATGAAGTGGTTTGACGCGTGGGAAATAAAATATCCGACGCTGGTTCGCTTCACATATATCACTGGTGCTACACAGAGCAGAATCGACAGAATATATGTCACCCCCACTTTAGACACTAAAGTCAGTAGTATCGAGGTGATACCAGCTGCCTTCTCTGACCACCTCGGCGTGAGGTGCAGCATCAAATTAACCAGGCAAAAGACATATTGGGGTCGCCCACTACGGAAATTAAATATCAATACCCTCTCTGAAAACGCTCTAGCTTTAAAGATGCAAGAAACTTGGCAGTCTGCTTTTAAGGATGCGTACTAAATATAGAACAACTATTGAATGGTGGACTATGGCCGCTAAGAAAAAGATAAGAGCAGCGCTGATATCTTACGCCAAAGAAAGGGCAATATGGTCAAGACACACAATGACGTTTTACTACTCTTGCTTAAGAGACCTTTACGACTAACCAATGTCTCAAGACGTCTTTCTCAATATTAAAAACGTTAAAGCCAAACTGATAAGTATCAAGAGGGTACATTTGGAGGGATTACAAATCAAATCACACACTAGAACGACGGTGGAGGCAGAAAACATCTCCATCTACCACTTGATACAACACACAAAAAACAGAGGAAGAAATTTTATTGCCTGCCTCAGAACGGAAGATAACAGAGTCCTGACAGAACAAAGGGATATCTTAACTGAAGCACATAGATTTTTTCAGCAATTATATTCTGGAAATACTACTGACGACAACTCAGTACAAGAGTTTTTACAGAACTCCGGAATAGAGGCAGTTGTTACAGAGGAGGAGAACAGAGGTTTAACGTTAGAAATTACGAATGACGAAGTTTTTGATATACTCAAATCTTCACCTTCACGTAAGTCTCCAGGCCCAGACGGCCTGCCTGTGGAGTTTTATAGGACCTTTTGGCACCTAATAGGTTCCCAATTCATGGAAGTAGATAATGACGTCTTGAGGGGAGAGGAAATTCCTGCTGCTTTCAAGGAAAGTGTAACTGTACTACTTCCAAAGGGAAGTAGTACGGACACGAAAGATATTACTAAAATGAGGCTGATCAGTCTAATGAACTCAGATTACAAGGTAGTTGCACGTGCAATTAAAGAACGAATGGGACCGATTTTAGAAAAAGTCATTGGATGCTACCAGACGTGTCTCCCTCGACGTACCATTTTTAAGACTGTATGTGAATATCGAGACATCATTTCTATTTTCTCATCATCGTCAGCGAATGGAGGCATTGCCTTCATTGATTTTGCTAAAGCGTTTGACAGAGTCAACTACGGATATCTGTTCAGAACCTTGAAACACATAGGTTTCAATGATGGCAACTTAGCGGTTTTAATGAACATCGTCAGAGGCATACGAACCAAAATCTCGATCAATGGACAATATATTAATGAAGTACTGATATCTAGTGGAGTTCCTCAGGGAAGTCCCCTGTCCATGTTGTTTTATGTGGTTTCTCTGGAACCCCTTTTACGGCTTTTGAACACAACTTTAGAAGGTATAACAATAGCTGGGCTGGAGACGGTTACAAATGCATACGCTGACGATGTGGGAGTTCTAGTAAGGAGCGATGATGACTGTGCCCAGCTAACAGACAAGTTATTGCTTTATAGCAGGGCAAGTGGTGCGAGGATAAATGAAACGAAAAGTTCCTTTTTAAATTTACAGGGTCTTGACAATGTGCAGCTACCGTGGGCAAGCAGGGTGGAGCGTCACACTGCTTTGGGCATAACTTTTTACAGTTGCCCATTAAGAACAACGGCTGCTAATTGGAAACAGGTGTTAGGAAAAATCAGAGGCAGCTTAATACTGCATGAAACGAGAGACTTAAATATCAAAGAATTAAACTAATAAACTGTGCAGTTCTTTCGAAAGCTGCATATGTCGCTCAGATTTTACCAACACCTCCAGACATAGTGAAATCTATAATGAGCACAATCTGTCGATACGTATGGAAAGGCCATATTTTTAGAGTAGCAGTAGGAACGACTACATCGAGACCCGAAAACGGAGGCCTAGGGCTGACAGACCTTCGGAGGAAAAACACTGCCCTCTTCATTAAAAGAACGCTAAAACTTATAGAGACACAGCCGAACAGCATAACTGCCGCTCTATTTGACCTTCTCAAACCCGGAAGCATGTAGCCGCCAGTAGATGTTTACAACATAAATTACAACCTAAAGTATATTAAGGATTTTTATGTAGAATTAAGCTACTTGACATGCATTTTAACAGACAAAAAGAAGAGGACAACTAAATATATAGTAGAGAAGTTACAATCACGCGAAAACCAAAATAAAATGGAGCTGAAGTATCCCAACAAAAACTGGGAAAAAATATGGACCAATATAAGTAACAAAACACTGACTACAGAAGTGCAAGCGTCATGGTACAGTGTTGTCAACAACATTATTAGTACCAATGAAAAACTGTATTCAATAGGACTACAAGCAACCAATGTGTGCCAAAAATGTCAGAATTTGGACTCCTTAAAGCATCGCTTCATCTGTAATGGATACAAGAATATTTGGAACGACATTGTATTGCAAGTCGCTTTTCTCAAGCGGACCGATGGAAGAGAAATCACACTAAACGATATACACTTCCCAGAAGAAATTTCCTTTCCACCACAAAAAAACAATGTCATCTTGTGGCTATTCAGAAATTTTGTCAATTATGTTGTTAACAACAAAGGCAATGACAATCAACAAGAATATCGAGAATATATGAAAGACGAATATTTCAAAATATACCGGAACAAAGACCATAAAAAGAAGTTCGGAAATATGATGCAAATTTTATTTCAGAAAAAGGCATCGGTTAATACCTAAATAATATGAAATCGACCGAACAAGATAGACTGCCAAAGTAGGGGATTGCTGCTGAGGGTGAAGTACGGTGGGGACTTCGTGTGCCCCGGGACCGATACGGTAGCCGTGAAGGCCTCGGCAGAACCCCGAAAAAGCAGGTTTTCCCAAGAAGTAACAGGAGTCATGCCACAGCACAAGAATAGTAGGGAAAAACTATTCTCATGCAAAAGACGTGCATCACTGAAGAAGTTTAATTTCCTCTCTTACTTTTTACTTTGCTTCTCTCTCACTTTTGTTTAAATTCTAATGGAAGAATATTTTGCGTTCCGTTAATGCAGTCAATAGTATTATAGAGAGAGTTATTTTCACCGTAATCAATTCGGATTACAATTTACAATTTTCTAACATTGTCTTCAAGACGCAATTCAGTTTCATAACCCATTAAAAACAAAAAACAAAAACAAAAAGGTGGAAAAAAAACAAAAAACAAAAAAAAGATGGTAGAGCACTTGCCCTCGAAAGGCAAAGGTCCCGAGTTCGAGCCTCGGTCGGGCACACAGTTTTAATCTGCCAGGAAGTTTCAACATATTTCTTCTTTTTACCTTCATCCAAAAGACTGTTCTTCACGAAGTGTAGACTTAACGTACCTGGTGGCTGTTTATAGCGCTGTTGGTAGATTATCGTAATCCGGCGACATTGTCAACAAAAAAGACAATGTAAACAACATCGGTTTCTTCTAATCTTGCTCCCGATGATAGTAGCTTTCGAATTAATTTGTCGAATTACTGAAAATGATCAGCAAGCAAGTTATTTGTTGAAACAAATGTTATCATTAGCGAATTTTTCAGAATTAACAACTGACTTGGCATTCCTCTTCACTCGAAAACATTGCACAGCTATAATCACAGATCAAAAGAAGTAGTTTTGTCTTTGGCATACTCCAGATTATTATTTGAAATTTGCTGTATGATTATTAGAATTTGTTTCGTCTAACCGTCGTATTTTATATTTCTCTGCCTCATCAACCATGATCAATAATGTATAGTGAATTGAGATTTGTCTGTGATACCTAGCAGCATGCAAATTTCCAATGAGATCGCCCCTGTTGAGCATCAAAACTGCTGTGAGTTGAGAATTCTTTATGATATCTCATAGCATGCAAAATACCAATGAGATCGCCTACTTTGGGAAATCAAAAAGTAAAAGGTTATGAGACTTAGGGATTGATAAGTGAATGTAAAGACTGTGTAGACGAATAAAACATGAAATGACTGCATTTATTACAGTAACTTTTACACACACAAAAAAAACAAGAGAAAATTACAAATCTCAGGACCGATTTGACAGGACGTGGACACGATTCATTTATTAAGTGGAAGGATGGGGGAGGGGGGGGGGGGGAACAAATCATCTCACCATTCTTGATGGTCGTTCGTCATGTAGCGCTCACGGTAGCAGGCGCTGTGTCAGGACGACATGTCTTTCGTAGCAGCTGCGACGAGCTGGCAGCTCTCATCAGCGACCCGTGGCTTTATGGTCTGCCCAGGTCCAGTCTCCATGCTGACTCTCCGCCGTGTGTTGCATGGCCGAAGCTGCTGTATCACGGTGTCGGGAGGCAGATGTAGGTAATGGATGGAAGAGCCCCCAAGTACTCTTGCTCCGTGATTTCTCTCATTCCTTATCTACTTCTGAGCTCAACGACTGCTAGAAATTTTTCTCCTTCCGACGTTGTCATTGGCAGATTAAATTTGCAATTCTGCCCATTGACTAATCGCCATTTCATGATCACGCCTCCCAGTGCAGGACAGAAATTCTCTGTCTCGCTTGGGATGGTGTGTGACTCAGAAAATGGTGCCTTTCTCTTTCTCGGATCTCTAGACAACAATTCAAGCAATTCGTGTTACTGGAGTTTATTACAAAAGGAAATGATAACAATACTTAACTTTGTGAGATACAAAGGTGTCGCAAGCAAGGGGCCATAAGCAAGCTCTTCAGTATATACAATTCGTAATACAAGTGAACTAATACAGTTCTAAGTCACTGCTGTAGCGTTCGTTGGTCGGCTCGACTTCAACTCGGGCGCGGCCAGGCGGAGCGGCGCTTCTATTCTGTTGGCCTAGATGCCGCTCCTGTCTCGGTGTCGTCCTAGAGAGGGGCCTGTCAGCGTACTATTGGCTGACGTCCTCTCACAGCCCTCTCCTCTTCCGTTCTTGATCGTCTTGCTGGCGCTCGACGTTACACCGGAACACCAAGTTTCTGTGAAAGCAGGCATACAACGCTTCTTTGTAACGGCTATCTCTGAGTGAGGCCTGGACAGTCTCATGTTTGTGCTTCGTCTCAGAATCTGCTGGCGTTCGTGACTTATACTGAACGTCGTTACTGTCCAGAAAAGACTTTTTTAAAGCAGGCTGACCTCTTTCGCAGTTCTTTAGTTCCACACGCCTCTTGGTGCTGGGTGTACGCTCCTTCCAAATGCCTACGGGTTGCCGGAATTGTCGACACGTTCTTGTTTCCTAAGGCAGATAAAACTGGCTGCTGCAAGCCAGAAGCATTCACACGCCTTCACGTATGCATTCTTGACGCTCCGTCCTAATGGCTGTAGGGTTTCATCAATTTTCGACATGCTTCTTATTGTCTGTCAGCCTCTTGACAAGGTGTCCATTCTTAAGCGAGGTGAGGGCATCCTGCCGCCTATCCCTTGCGTGTTTGTAGAATTGCTCCAATGTGAGTGCTTGGGGCGCTCGCCGCATGGGGCCTGTTTTCTCCTGGGCTGTTGGCACTGTGAGTTTGCGAAGGTGGGCCCCGGCGGAGGTATCACAAGTGAGATCATACCCTTTGTACTATACGAAAAAATTATTTGTCCTGTAAATTAACACAGTTCTGGTCGCATGACACGATAAATTTAGAGAGCTGACGCCATTCCTCATGGACACATTATCAGTTTACTTGTAATAATAGAGATTTATTTGATGAACTGCAGATAACTTTTGTTTACTTCTCAATAAGTGCACCAAACTGTAACACTTAGTAACCACATATCAATAATAGAATAAAAGATCATACCACAGGGTTGCCATCAAAAAAGAAAAAGGAACATACTACAAAAAATAAGAATTCCATGAGAGATTTGAACTGCTACCCAAAAAATTTGTAAGTGAGGATCGTAGCTGCACTCTAGATCTTTCGTTTCCCCGTGCAGTACATTCTCGTGATCAAAACTTTATGTTTTATTTACGTTCGAAATTGAGGCAAAGGCTATGATGTTGCAACTATTACATTACGTCGTCTGAGGCAGCATTCACTGCGTCGCTGATGAAAGCAGGTACCTATTATCGCAGTTCCCACCTCATTCGACTTGTTGACTATTGCAAGCAACAGGGCCGAATGTACAAATCGTATTATACACTATGAGCTTAGTGATCGTATCTGATATCGTTTATCAAAGCCTGTTGGTGCGAACTGACTAAACAAAAGGATATTGCGAAGTTTAAAATTTGAGATAAATTAATGGGTTTAGCTTCTACTGGTTATTATTCCACACCAAGAGATTGAAACAAACATCTTGGACTCCCAGGGGGCAGCGAACACACAATGCCGGGAACACATGGATCTAATAGTATTCACAGAAGCAACTCACCGAAAATAACTAAATTATTAAGGAAGACATGGGTGATAGCCATCAAAATCATAATATCGTACTGTAGGAAATGAAGCAACTTTCGAATCATTCTCAAATTTATATACCATGTGACCTATTACTACTACACACATGACCAAACCTCACTTACAAACAAACAAGTTAAAATCGAACGAAAATTCTCACAAAAAGGAGTTTCATACTTACCAAATTGCTTTTGGAAAACAGTAATACACTTAAGCATAATCTGATACCTCAAGTGAACTCAGAATAGATTCCACCCACCCATTGTAGTTGCAGAACAAGCAGCAAAGGAACGGCCCAGAATTTGTGAAATAATATCTGAAAGTACTGCGACCATGTTCTGTTCTGCTTAGCCAGTATTCAAGATGATTAACCAGACACAAAACTTTAGATTTCTAATTGTGAATCTGCGCTCACAGAATTGCCGCGAACATATGCCCATGACCACGTTACAAGGAAACTCATATAAAATTTAGCTTTATCCCACAAAACTTTACTAATAAGCAACAGCTCAGCACATTCTCTCAAATGAATAGATTTTCTTCACAGTTATTCCTGAAACGGAGTGCATAGCTAATGGTCAAAACTCATACTCAATGGTCCCAACCACAAATTACCAATTACCTTCTACGAACAAAATTATAGTAATAAAACCGTCTTCTAACTGACTCTGAATGACACATTAAGAACGTTATCCATTGCACGATGGTGTAACTCGTTTTAATATCTAAAATCCACCATATCAGTAAGAGGTCCACAGCAGCGTCCGCTCCTCACGCCAGCTCGTCTAACTGTGTCCTTTATTCAGACTGGCCGGAGGCGAATGTGTCCTATTGGCTGTAGCCACCTGACATCTTCTACTCTCGATTCTATCGATCTTTTCCGAAGTCTACAGGAAATCTCTTTGCTTAGCTTTCCCACACGTCATGTTTGGACAAAGCCCACTACATTCCATCTATCTTTGAGTAGTCCTTCACCTTTCTATATTCCATCACATTCAAACTTCATGCAATCAGCCACTCATGGCAGGGTGTAGACGGGAATTGGAAAGTGTGACACATTAAAATAAAACACAGGTGGGTCCATTCTCATGTCCAAAGGCTATATTTTATGAGTATAAAAATTTTTATTATGTCAAAGAGTACAGTGACACTCAATCTAGTGACACGCTAACTTCACTTATACGAATAACTTATAAATTGAGCGTACTAACAGTACCACGTCATATTGTCACCTTTTTGCCTCAGTTATGGCAACCTCCGAAATCTTAACACATTCATAGGAAGTGGACAAATATTGTAGCAACCAATATTATTAATTTCATTTAAGCTGTGCTATTATGTCCCAATCCAACCACAACATTTTAATTCGTGACATATTCAGAAGAAACAAAGCTTATTAATTTAAATTTTTGCGAGTAAAACTAGTATTCCAAGGTAACCTAAACCTTGGGCTGAGCTGCAGGTCAGTCGGTCACCACAGCTGGTTTTCTTTTCTTTTTCTTTTTTTTTTCAGCCTTCACATTTGTTAGCTTCGCCAACTCAGCCAAACTGTCACATACCAACCTAACGACAACTTTGTACTTTGTAATCCGCTCGGAAGGAAACAATTATTTGTGACAACGAACATTAAATTTATAACCTGTGCTCCTAGCTCCCAGCCTAGATACATCCATAGAAATTACAGCATATTCGGAAAAAGGTAACCAAATATTTCTGATATGCAGGTTTACAAATATTGGCTACGTGAAACTGTACGCATTGCCATCCTTGAGCAACAGAGAAACACTAACCTGACTGTCACTGACTCTGTTACTTTTAGTTTGTAGTGCGGTTAAAAAATTTTATAAAATTTATTTCGGTTTTCTCTGGAGGAATTTTTCGATTATGTCGTTGTTTTATAGAGGTGCGCATGGTATCCCTGTCTTCGTTTTAGTTATATAGATTATGTGAAATGCTTGATTCCAGTTTTGGCTTTCTGTTTTTGATTATTTTATTTTAAAGGATTTCGTGTGTGCCATTTCTCGATTTCTTTTTTTTTTTTGGGGGGGGGGGGGGGAGAGGAGGGGTGACTGATATCGCTGCTTCGTTAGGGCTGTGTAGATCCCGCCTATTCTGCGATTCCACATCTGTTTTTTTATACATATATTTTCGGTTGTTTGTTCAAATTCAAATGTGTGTGAAATCTTATGGGACTTAACTGCTAAGGTCATCAGTCCCTAAGCTTACACACTACTTAACCTAAATTATCCTAAGGGCAAATACACACACCCATGCCCGAGGGAGGACTCGAACCTCCGCCGGGACCAGCCGCACAGCCCATGACTGGAGCGCCTTAGATTTTCGGTTGTTTAATTGTCTAAGAATTAGTGTGGTTTTTTTCGATCATGTGATTCTTTTGTTGGAGGGGTTTGGTACCACTATCTTCGTTTGAGCTATACAAGCCAGGTGAATTATTTGATTCGAATAATATGTTTTCTCTGTATTTTCTTTCTGTTTCTTCTACAGGAAGTTGCAGTCGTGATGTTTCGATTTTTTGGTATCTTTGGAATTATCTTAACTTTGTTAACCCTTTGTTTAGTTTGTCCCCGCCCAAAACCCTCCCATTCCCGTGGCTCTCCCGTCAATTTCTCTTTAGCAACTGATTGAAATATTTCGCGTGTTGTTTACGTCTGTTTTCGACCGTAGTGGTCTACCTCGTGGCCCCCATATTGAAGAATGTAAACGATCAGTTATTAAATGTTGTCTGTGGTTGTCTTAATAACTCGTGTAAACCATCTACTTTACTCGAAATATGACGTCACAGGTCACAGCAGACGGGTGGAGTCGGACCTTGCTCTATTCCCCTTTTTCCACGGCTGAAGGGCACATATGGTCTCAGGTTAGCTGGTTAGGGACACCAGATAGCTTGAGTGTTTTCCTATACCATTTTCGGAAGCCGTCTAGGCAGATGAGTTAGTTCCCCATCTGAAACACATAAAAAAGTATTTAAACAATAAAAATTTTAACCAAATAAAATTCTGAGGCGAAGAACTCTTCGAGCCATTTTCGAAGGACATTTTCATCCGGTAAGGAAATTCCTCTAAGGCTGTTCAATGGAGAACGAAAGAGGTGAAAATCTGAAGGAACAAGATCAGGTGAATAGGGTGTGTGCGTAATGACTCCGCAACAAAATTCCTGTATACCGTTTTTTTTGTCAGTCTAGCAGAATGTGGGCCGACATTATCGTGGAGTAACAGCACTTCACTCAGTCTTCCTGGTCGTTATTCTCAGACTTCGTCTGCACGACCAGTCAGTCGCTGACAATAAGTGTCAGTAGTTATGGTTACACTTGGAAACAATTCGTAGTCCACATCGTCGCTGTTCCAACAGATGCATAACATTATCTTGTGTGGGTGCGCGCTAGTCTTTGTATGGCGAGTTGCTGCTTTGTTTGGGCTCAGCCATTCCTTTCTTTTCCTTACGTTAGCATAAAGACACCATTTCTCGTCACCAGTAGCGGCATAGGATAGGAATGGTCATTGTTGTTCACGAGCCCGTTGCCGGCGAGAAGTGATGCACATATAGTACCCACTGATGTCTGTGATGTTAGCTTAGAGCATGCCCGATTTTTGAACCTTCCCCATTGCATGCAAATGTTGCACGAGGGTGGAATGATCGCATTCCATCACATTTGCCAGTTCTCCTGTACACTGACGTGGATCGTTGTGGATTGTGGCGTTTAAACCATCACCGTCAAACTCCGAAGGTCTTCCTAAACTTGGAGAGTCACTAATGTCAGAACGATCCACCTTAAAACGAGAAAACCGTTTCTTGCCGAGCTCTGTTCGAAGGTATTATCCCCATACAAGGCGCAAATGTTTCTGATTGTCTACGCTGCTGTCACCCCTTTACTGAACTCAAACAGAAGAATGTGTCGGAAATGTTCCGATTCCTCCACTTGGCGCTCCAATTCTCTATCGTCCGCAGCTCCACTGAGTACGTAAACGACAGTATGTAAACTCAAATTGCAACAATGAACGAGAATAACAAATGACAGTCCATGAATAAATCCATAACAACCGGAATGCCCACATACAAAACAAAAACGCTACGAAATATGCACTAGGCTAGTAGAATGATATCTCTAAGTCTCTTTCCTTTATAGGTAGCAATGATTCTCAATTACAGACGAGGAAATGGAAGAAATGCGTTTCTTACTAACTGCACGTTAAATGCGTTTTGTGTATATTCCAAATGTGCTATAAGTGGCTGACTCACAATATTTTCTTTTAATCTAATCAAGGTGGTACGGTGCATGTAGTCTGAGAAAACAGCACTTTGTCGTTTCTGTTTATCTCGGTCACAGGTTCTTCCATTACTTTAACTCTCAGTTTATGTAAGAGGGGACTCCTAAAAGTAAGTTGCACGTGTTGTTTAAGACCGTTACGCAACAGGAGCGGGGCGTTGTCAGAAGGGAGCACGTTTCGGGTTAGCTGAAGACGCTGTTCTGATGCGGTGTGGATAACAGGCGCATATCAGCTTGGGGTGAAATGGTAAAGTAACTGGAAACGCATTCCAAAGTTGCAGTACGCACAGCAATACGGTTCTTGTTGGCAAAACGTGTAAATTGCACACAGACTGTTCGGCTGGCGGAATGTGGACCAAATGCAAAGTCGCGTCCCGCAGTAGTGCAATGACGCCAACAACTTGACCAAGGCCGCACAGACGTGAGTGATGCTGATACTCAGCTTCGGTCGCAGGTTCGAATCCTGCCTCGGGCATGGATGTGTGTGATGTCCTTAGGTTAGTCAGGTTTAAGTAGTTCTAAGTTCTAGGGGACTGATGACCTTAGAAGTTAAGTCCCATAGTGTCAGACCATTTGAACCATTTGATGCTGATCCAGCGTTCAGTCCACATCCCGCGCCATACGATTTCCGTCTTTTCGGCGAGCTGAACGAAAATCTGATGGGGTACGTGATTTTCCAACGACGAGGACGTTCACACAATGGTTCTCGAATGGCTCAGTGACAAAGGAGTGGCTTTCTGTCGTGCAGGAACTGAACGGTTAGTAGAACGCTCGACCGTTATTGACAGAGACTTGGTGACTATGCTGAAAACTAGTGTAACGTATCTGTGTCCATTTAAAGTGTACTGCAGTATTCAATAAAAGTTACTTGACCTCGCTTAATAAAGTGGAACTTTCTTCTTCAACTCCCCTCGTAAATCTGTATGCTTTCATTTAATTTTACTCACTTTAGAAACTTCCCGTTTCCAGATAATTTTGAGAGGCAGACCTCTTTTCTTTTTTTGTCAGCCTCTTACGTTTAATTGCGAATTAGCTGAATTTTCATGGCGTTAAATTGTGGCTTGTGTATCTATTAAGTGTATATGAAACAAATTCGTCACTCTCTCTGTCCACTGCTTTTATCCTCTGTAAACGTAATTTTTGCGTTTCTCTTCCATTATTTTCCGTGGGTGCTTGTTTAAACAGCGCTACGTCTTTGAGTAGTCTAATCCAAAATGGGCAGTTCGTGTCGTTCCATTCACAGACAGTCGCTACACATGAAAGACGATCTGGAGAGGTAATTGTCCTCTGTGGTAGCTGTGGAAACACCTGACGTCGCAGGGCGATGGTATTGTTGCAGTTGCCGGGCGATGTGACTGAAGTCAAAAGCAGCGTACTGAGAACTAGGTGTGTGGCCGCTCCCGTCAGCGATGTTGGCCACTCTCTGGTGCATTCTGTTCCCAGAGGCCTTCAGGAGGGTAAGTCGCAACAGCAGCCCACATTCTTCTCAGCCTAAACTGTTTTTGTTTCTCTTTTTTTTTCGTTGTCCTTAACTACGAAGGCCGCTGACAGGCACACAGTTACTGTGGATGTGTCTCTCAGACCGTCTGTTCATTTATTACACACAAAATCGGTGCTTTGCTGAATATATATTTCCATGACTATCTGCCGTTCATTGCACTTCTTGAATGTTTTTAAACAATGTAGGATTTAAAACATCTAGACAAATAAGACACAGCAAAATTTAGGTACATTTTTTATTTGTGTGTTATTAAAATAACGATAAACAGTTAGCTCTCTACTCACTCTCAGATTATCATCAGGGAGATAATATTACAGATTTCCAAAATAACTACTTGGAAAAACTCACTTTATTTATGAGAAATTGTATGCAAAGCCAATTTTGAGTTTACTGCTTATCGTTTCAATGTAAAGCGGATATTGCTCTCAATAATTCAATAATGGAAGCAAAACTAGTGAAAAATTAGACGCTTTTATAGGATTCGTAGACGTGCAAAAAGCGTCCGACAATGTAAAATTGTGCAAGGTGTTCGATATTCTGACAAAAATAGGAGTAACCTATAAGGAGAGACGGATAATATACAATATATATATGTGTGTGTGTGTGTTTTGAACTGGGGACCTAGAAACAACAGAGAGGCTTCGTCCCGCCGTAGCCCTCAGTGGTTCACAACCCCATAACAGGCCACAGCAGTCCACCCACCTCACCGCCGCCCCACACCAGACCCAGACAGTCTGGACCCGCGCGACCGCTACGGTCGCAGGTTCGAATCCTGCCTCGGGCATGGATGTGTGTGATGTCCTTAGGTTTATGTAGTTCTAAGTTCTAGGGGACTGATGACCTTAGAAGTTAAGTCCCATAGTGCTCAGAGCCATTTGAACCAAACCCATGCTTATTGTGCGGTTCGGACCCCTGTGGACAACCCCCCCCCCCCCCCTCCCCTCCATCCCCCAGGAACGTCTCACACCAGACAAGGGTAACCTCAGAAGTTTGCGTGGTAGAGTAATTGTGCTGTACGCGTACGTGGAGACAGTGTTTGCGCAGCACTCGCCGACATAGTGTAACTGAGGCGGAATAAGGGGAACCAGCCCGCATTCCCCGAGGCAGATGGAAAACCGCCTGAAAAACTATCCACAGGCTGGCCGGCACATCGAACCTCGATGCTAATCCGCCCCTACTGTTCAATCTGTACATTGAAGGAACAATGATGGAAATAAAATAAAAGTTCAGGAGTGGAATTAAAATTTAAGATGAAAGGATAGTAATGATACGATTTGCTGATGATATTGATATCCTGAGTGAAAATGAAGAAGAATTACATGATCTCGTGAATGGAATGAACAGTCTAATGAGTACAGAATACGAACTGAGAGTAAATCGAAGAAAGGCGAAAGTAATGAGGAGCAGCAAAAATGAGTACAGTGACAAACTCAACATCCGGATTTGGTGGTCACGAAGTAGATGAAGTTAAGGAATTCCACTACTTAGGCAGCAAAGTAACCAATAACGGACGGAGCAAGGAGGACATCAAAAGCAGACCAGCACTGGTAAAAAGGGAATACCTGTCCAAGAGAAATCTATTAGAATAAAACATAGGCCTTAATCTGAGGAAGAAATTTCTGAGATTGTACGTTGGAGCACACCTTGCATGGTAGTGAGACATCGACTGTGGGAAAACCGGAACAGAAGAGAGTCGAAGTATTTGAGATGTGGTGCTACAGACGAATGTTGAAAATTAGATGGACTGGTAAGGTAAGGAATAAGGAGGTTCTGCGCAGAATCGAAGAAGAATGGAATATGTGGAAAATACTGACAAGGAGAACGGGCAGGATGATAGAACATCTGTTAAGACGTCAGGGAATGACTTCCATCTTACAAGAGGGAGCTGTAGAGGGCAAAAAGGAAAACAGAGATTGGAATACATGCAGCACATGGGCGTAGCTTGTAAGTGCTACTCTGAGATGAAGAGGTTAGCACAGAAGAAGAATTCGTGGCGGGCCGCATCAAACCCCTCAGAAGACTGATGACTCAAAAAAATCAATAAAGGGCAATAAAAACTAATTATGTGGTTTTATGAGGCCCTGAATCATATTTCAGTCACTTTCAACCTGCATGCATTTCACTCAGACCTTCCTAGAACACTTCAAAAAAGTCGGAACGCCACACTGTCAACACGGAAATCTTTTTTTCCTCTTCAACTGAAACGGGTAAAAGGCACGTGTTTTTCGCACTGTTCTTTCAGTGTCGAGGCTCATCTTGTGTGTGAAGTATTCTTCTGATGGTGCCACTCAACTCTCGTGGGAAGCGTCCAATACAAAGTCTACACTTCATATGAGTCTCAGCAAGGTCTTTTGCTAGAGTCTTCAAGAAGGTCAAACTTGTCATTACTTCTGCCTTTGGATAACCTTGATGCACCACATAAGAATTCGCAGCACAAGCCATATTCTCGTCCGGCGACTGTGCCAATAAGCTGCAAACCTTTAGTCTAGACAGTCCACACCACCTTTTGTCGTGTTATAAAACATGATCATCTAATGTTTTCCTGATTCAGGTTCATTGTTTACTGCGTGGTGCATAGAAGAGATCAGTATTGCAGCTTTGGACCTCATGGGCACAAAGGAAACCAGTGTCACATCTTCCGTAAAATCATGAACAGATGCCTTCACACCTCGCTCCTTGTTAGGTAGAAGCTGCTGTTATATTTCCTTTTTATTTCTTTTCAGCGTACCGACGTATGTGAGTACTTTTGTCGAAAGTTCTTTGCTTGGTTCTACTAATTAGTAATGGTTGTCACCTGTAATATTTCTCCGTATGTTTTCAGTAGGTTTCACCAACCGAAGAACATCCTGTTTGGAAACACTGTGATCTTTCTTATAGTTTGAAAGGGTGTGAACATCGCTGCTTTTCCAGAATAAATGTACGCATTGCACAAGTAGTCTGTGCAAACATCAGTGAAGCACTGAATTTTCAAGCCGTATTATGCATTTCAAAACACGCTCTTTCCACAGAAAGGTACAAGACTTTCATCGACGTGTACCGTTGCACCTACAGTGTAGCAAGCTGGCTGCTTTAGATGAAATGCACAAAGATATGGGAAACTGCTGCTGATTTGTCTACTTTCTTCCTCTCCCCCCAATAACGTGGGTTGTCAAATAGTAATGAAGATAATAAACGCAGATGTCTTTCCTTACTAACAGTGCATCTGAAAACATCTCTGTCTGTTCCATCGGTTGCAAAAACAAGCTGAAAACTGATACGTTCCCCGGTCTGAAAATGACTGAATACGCTAGCATACCAGTTAGTGCCTTCAGTCCAATGGCATCAATATATTGTAGATAGGATAAGCTGTGCTCTAAGCTTAGATATTTTCAGATTTATCCAGAGAATGATTTCCTCTAGAATGTCTTGGATAAAGAAGAGTTTCCATACCTTCAAAACAGCAGGGTTTTCTCCGAGGCTTTTCGCCGTCTTTCGCAGTCCAGGAAGCTGCAGGACGATGTTGCATTGTCCTTTTTTTACGCTGGCTGGTGGCTGCATTTTTCTCCAGCGAAAACAGCTGTTCTTACCGAAGAAGTAAGCTTCTCCATCGTCATTAGCGGTCACATCTTCGTCACTTTCAGTTTCATGATCACTAA
The DNA here is from genome assembly GCF_021461395.2 of Schistocerca americana. NCBI lineage: Eukaryota > Metazoa > Arthropoda > Insecta > Orthoptera > Acrididae > Schistocerca > Schistocerca americana. The sequence goes on from NC_060120.1 coordinate 669,016,030, forward strand.
ATATCTCGAAATCAGGGTCATTGTCGCAGTCATCAAAGTTTACATCTGAGGATTCACTGAGGCGTTCTTGAACATCACATCTGTCTTATGTAAAATACGTTGCATAGAACTTCCAGCTTTCCCAGTCAAGGATAAATGGTGGCATCCAACAGAACAACGACACCCAAACACTATATTTCGACTGAGGAACCTCTCAAGGCGCGTAAATAAGAAACAAATGGCAGCAACAATGCAGGAGTTCTGGCACTTGTAGCTTGCCTTCCAATAGGAAGGTACACTGAAGAGTTCATTTCGCTTTGCAGGGGTGCGAGAAATATCACGAGAGGAAAAATAGTAGCGGTATGAGAGGCGGTACATCATTGTTAATTATAAGTAATGTCTAGGGCGACCAGATGCAATTGTTTAAAAAGGAGGACAAACAGCTTCAAAAAGGAGGACAAATGAAGAAAAAAGAGGACACATCAAATGGGTCAACTGCAGATGAGGATACCACCCGTCAGCTTTGGACAAGTCACGTGACTGCTGGGAGTTACCGGTAAAACTAGTAGCTAATTGTTACTGATGGTCAGGTGATGGCTAACAGAGCAATATAAAAAAAATTAAAAACATTGATTGTGGTGACAGTGTGGCGTCAATTGTTTTGTTATGTCAACAACACGGAATTGTTTACAAAGCGAAAAACGTAAGACCATTCCCCTCCCTTCATTCGACGCACCGCTACCAACATCTACAATTCAAGCAGCAGCTGACGACATGTAAACTGCACTTTAATTGCTTGACTATGAAACAACGAAATACAATCATGACAGTTAATCTGTCAAGTTTTTTGTTACCTTTATTGGCCACTGAAACGTACGTTCCAGCTCCACATATCTTACATTACGCTTCAAATTCATTTCTCCCTTTCTTAAGCCGGATATTTGCAGGAAAGGACATCAAAAAATGTTCACTTTCGTGTAGGCATAGCCAAATATTGTACGTAACTCAGTCGGTTAAAACTTACACTCACAAATCACACGTGCACTACAAGAAGCCAAGCCAATACAAAGCGAAGATACGAAACGAAATTTTTAATAATCGATATTTGCATTCGCTTATAGGTAGATCAGCGATGACATCGACGATCCTGGTGCCACCTACTAACACCGCCTTCGTGCGTGTTTATCACGTAGGCTGTGCCAATAGTTAAAGTATTTAAGAAAAGAGCAATAGAACCGGACGAATTGTAAATTTAACTGTGTTACGCTCAACTTTGCAAAAAAGCCGGGCACTGTAAAAATCCGCCCGGACCCCGGACAAAGAGCTAAAAAGGAGGACATGTCCCGATTAATCCGGACGTCTGGTCACCCTAGTAATGTCGACAAATCACAAGCGATCACAGGTAGATTTAGTACGAATGAATCCGATAAAACAATGGATATAGCTGCCTTGACGCCACACCTCTCGCATTGTATCACAGATGTGCTAAAATTTTAGGTATTACTTGATAAGGTGAGGTGTAGAGCTGCCCACACCAGTACCCACTACGGTCACGCCACGAGACATCCGCTATAAGAGGGGTGAAGGCAAGTGTAAGAGGAAAGTGCTCTTTGTGCATGCGCAACACGAGTAGCAAAGTCCCTACAACAAACATCAGCCGCCTCATTGTTAATACTAGAAACGTGGTAAGCAGGTTGATATTGGTTGTTCAGGCTCTAGCGTCCACGCCAGGTGACATTCCTACAAACTGCTGTGACTTCCTCTGATAGTGTCTAGTTGCCGTGATTAACACTCAACGGTCACGTCATTAGGAGGAACACTGGTGGTTGCATTTTATCTGTGAGATACAGGATCAACGTCGCACCATTAGCTTCAATTAACCTCAGATCTTGCCGTAAGTGAACAAAACGCAGAACAAAACGTGTATGAATTAATATACCACCAACTGAACATTAACATTATGAAAATGAGCACTAGAACTTTTCTGTATTAACATTTAGTAACTTTACACAGAATACAGTATTTGTGTGTAGAATCTAATAATGAAACAGGTACGAAATAAGTACAAAATAACGTACCTTTCTGAGGAAGTAAAATGAAAAAGGGAGACGTATCATCTTCGATGTCGTTATCAGCGTCACAGCCGTCGGGATAAAATATTGCACCGTATTGTAGACATAACTATTGACCACATCCTTTGCATTTATGCTGGGTGAGTCTTGTAGTCTTATTTGCCCAATATATTTGGCAGTTCTTTCGCGTATTGGTGTCCTCGGATGTTGTGCTACTGGGAGTGTTTCAATTTGATGAAGTTCCCGAAGGCGAAATGAAATGGTTAGAGGCAAGCGGGGCAGTAGCGAATGCCTTAGCATTTGGTTTCTTATTAGTTCTTTTCCAAGAGTACGGAGTAGGATATTCGGCCAGCCGGCACTTGATTCCATTTACTAGATATATGATCTGGCTGTTTATAGGCAGCAACGAAAAATAACCATTGGCCACCATTTTGTGCCACAGTGTACTCAAAACACATTTTGTCGACCACGTCCACACCTATTTTATGTCGATTATAATAGGAAATCATATCCGTTTTCTTTTTGTCCACGATTTCATCGTTGATCGCTCCATCCATACGCATGCTGGAAATAACAATGACGTTTTTCTTCTTATTTTTATTTTGGGGCACGTACGACACCAAGTGCCCTCTTTGCGGAATGCAAACATACTGGAAAACGGCTCCCTCCTTTTTATCTCTTTCAGTTCGTTGGGGATTTGCCATGAGGCCAAGTCGTGACGGAGAGTGCTGTCGCGAAACCAGTTGTCAGCAGTGATATTTCGGGCGGAGTCAGCAAGAGGAGTAACCAGACGTTCAACCACGTCTACGTGTTTGTTGCTTACCTGGAAAGGATCGTCGGCTTAAATTCCTTCATAAATTTCCATGTTCAGTGTATGGTATACACCTGAATCTACTGCAGCTAGTTTCTTTATCCGGTATTCTGCCGGCTCGGACGGTACATACTGGATGAAATTACGCCTACTTCTGAAGGCGTGTAACTTTTCGTCTATTGTAAAATCGTCTCCTACACAAGAACATCGTTGGCAGTTCAGTACAAATTTCTGAAAATTTCCCGAACAGGAGCAAGACGAGCAATAGCTCTTCGCTCTTGTCTTGGTTCTCTGATCTCAAACCTTAAGAGCCCGAAGTAAGAAACGAAACCGCAGCAGAGTCATGGTGAGTCGGAAAATCTCAATCCCGAATCCGTCGTTAGCCCATAAATCATCGAGGTTTAGTTTTCTAGCTTTATAGCGTCATCTGATATATAGAAGTCCAATGAATGCTTTCAACTCTGTTTGATCAGCTGGTTTCACGTCTCTTTCCCATGAATAATTATTTTTTACTGAATCGGTATATTAGTTTACAACGATATCCAACAACCTTGCGACAAATAAACAAGTCAACATGTCTAAAATTGTGTGAATCCCCTTAGCTCTAATGATCAGGCCCGGGATTTTCCTGGTAAGATTGTTTCCCCCTTAGCGATGAACGAAAAGGGGTCTTCCTTTTTTTCAGGAAATGAAGTCAATTACTTTCTTACCTTTCTTTTTTTGGTGAACATAGAATTCATCGTCCTCTTCGCCATCAGATGAAACATCAGTGTCGCTTTTCTCAGTTTCCGAACTGTCCTGACGTCCTTTGATTATTTCCTCTGCGTGCGTGTCACGGTCTTCGTCTGCGGAAACTGTTTGCGGTATGCTTGACACCAGGTTTGGTGCGGAATATCATTAGGACCCATGTCACAGCCACCAAATAGGGTTCGTATATTTTTGCGATGTCAGCAGGATTACTGAAACCATATTTGTTTCTTGTGTCCTTACTGACCTGTGGCAAGACGGTGGTAGTATATTATTATCCACAAACATGTATAGATAGCTGTAAAGACAGTACACATACCAGATGTAACATATACAATCGTGTTGTATCTATAGGATACGCGTACGTGTTTACCAACGGTATTTCATCGGTGAGTTAATAACTACAAGTAATAGATATCACTATGTTAACGACCTACATGAAGCATCAAAATCGGAAAGCAGATACAATGGATTTACAAGATAATACGGTCGCGTGGTATCTCTGAGAAACAAAACGGCTTCACACCGATGAACCTTGAGCGGGAAAGGTCGCAACACGAATGGCACTAGTCTGGCAACTAGGCAGAGGAAGAGAAGAATGGGGAGTTAGAACAGCTCACGCGAGGGCCGCCCACCACGAGAATACGTAGCTTTGTATCTGAGAGATCCCACGCGACTAGTAGAGTGTTTAAGGATCAGCCACATCCCTGTTGAGAGTATTAAGTGTCTTTAGCTCTCAGCACAAAGACAGAAACGACCACGGAAGATGATTTCGCCGACAGGCACGATGGCTTGCTATTTACAGATGCCATCAAATTTATGAACAGTGAGAAGTCGCAGTATTGAAGGAGAAGGCGATATGTTTATTTATTTACAACATGCTCTATTACAATGCTACATGTATATATATTGTGTGTGTGTGTGTGTGTGTGTGTGTGTGTGTGTGTGTGTGTGTGTAATGTTGTGTACCATTTGTGTTGTATGACGTCAATGGTGGGAGAAGGGAGAAGGTAAAACTCGGTGCCGGCGCATAGCCTACTACTTGCGAGTAGCACAAGGGGGCCGCCGACCTTACCGTCCCCATCCGACAGAAGGATCACCACCCACAGTATCACACTACCTCATTTCATAAGACACTGCGGAGAAGTTCAGTATTTAAACCAGGATATTAGTACAAAGGTTGTCGTCAGGCACTTTACGCCACCACTTCTCCTCTCTTTGCGGCCAAATACTGGTAGCGAAAATTTTTTCCACCACTAGGATTCGAATCGGCTTTTTCCCGGGTCGAGCGCCATTGCAGAAGCGTGTATTAGAGGCCGCGGCCACGGGGGCGGGTTATGTCTGAAAAGTGAGACACGGACACAGTGACAGAGATACTGAAGTGCATGCAAAATAGCATATCGAAATACATATTATTTTCTACCAATTTCCACAGTACATTACAGACAAGATATGGAAACAGCAACATGGCGAAAATTTCACAGCCTCCTGGAAGTGAAATGTAAGACAAGCGAAGAAACTCTGATAAAAGTTGATGTACCTATGAGCTTTTACTTTCAAATATGACAGATTAAATTAGTGGTACGTGCGATGAGCATCGTAAAAAGAAAAAAATTGTCAGTGATTGCTGTGCATGGAGTCGTTGGGTGTTGTTGTTGACAATTCGTTATCATTGGTCACAGCCAATCAGGAGTATACGGTAACTACTATTTTTCTTTCTTATTTCATTCTCCTCGCCCCATATGGGCGGGGGATGGACTGTCAGCGGATACAAGTCGCCGCTCTTTAGCCAAACGAGAGCAAAAAGTTGAAAACAAATATAAAATTGGACGTGGCAGTTGACAAATTGAAAGTCATGACATAATAAAAAGACATAGATTCAGTTACACAATTTAAAATACAAAAAGTGAATTAGTTGATTAACTGAAAGACTGACATAGATGAAAACGCAACAGAATGTTTCGCGAAAGATAACAGACAGAGGGACAGGAGTATAAGTTAAAAGAAGTAAAACTCCAATGTGAAGTAATGAGTGGGCCTAGGCTACTAGGAGGATGCAGCAGTTGGGGTAGTGCTTACGATGGTGTCTGTGCGGGAGCTTGCATAGAGCAAGAATTCGGGAAAGTGAAGAGGGATGCCATTCCGGACCAAGGCTTAGGATGTGAATCGAGTGGAGTTGAGAGGAAGGGAGTCTGACTGGGGAAGGTGGGATGGAAAGTTTCGTTGGGAGAGGATGTGGAGAGTGTGGAGGAGTACCGTTGGGGGAATGCGGTGGTAGAAGGTAACCAATAAGAATCGATCAGTCTTATAATTCTGGGTACCACAAATATTCGGCTGTTTTTTCCGAATATGTGACGATTTCCGAAGTTGCGGTTAGGTTGGGACCTAACTGGACAGACTACATTGGTGCGAGTAAAACAAAATATCAACTGATTAAACTGCTGCGAGTGAAACAAAGTGTCAGCTAATTTCATTTATCAAACAAAGGGAATTGCGAACGAGAATCTCACAGACTTTCTACATCTGAGGCACGTCTCGTCTTGTTGACGTCCCAACAGTCATAGCGCGAACCGTTACTAACACCAACATACAATGGAAAATCGCCCACATCGTAAGTACATTTTTACCGTCAGAGGCATAACTTAACCCAGAATTAACTCCTAGAAATAAAACTACTTTTGATAACTCTCCATACCACAAAAAGGAGAAAAATGCCTATTGTTGTAAATCGTTGGAAAGTGGTATACTTTTGTGTGACCAGTGATCATCTATATTATAAACCAGGTAAGGAAATTCAAACTTGTACTGTTAGTTACAGAGCACAAGCTTGCAACTGTCTATTCCACTTATACAATTTGAATCTTACTATCGGACTAACCCCGCTCCCCTACTCCCCTCGACACCACTGCCAACCTGGATGGGTCTCCAGTTCGCTTTGACAAACAATAAAATAAAAAGAAACGACGTGAAGAGTTGGAGTTTCGGGCGTAGGAGATTCCTTTCCAGACAGGAATTTGCAATACTAAGCAGTAACGTAATGACTGCTATGACGTCACATCTTAGAGAGCATTTTGAACTGCGTATCATATTTTCTTTGGTTTGCACAGAAAGTATATTTTAACCGTGCTCTGTGTTTGCCAAACAAACTACTGTCTCTTCTATTTTTAAGGGAATTTTAATATTTAGTCTATTCATTAATCCTTTTTTCTTTACGATATATTTTTTTTTAATTTGTACTGCTTATCATGGTACTACTGCAGTTAACTCTGTTCACTTCCTTTCCGACAAATACGCACAACATTCGAAAGTGCATACTGGAGACATGCCTCCTCTTGAGTTAGTGTAGTGTGCACGACAACATTGGACTTGCGGTATGTTTCTGAAGGCGACAGGGGACTCTTTTAAGTTACAGCAATCGCTTTAAACTTTTCTCTTGATTATCTTTCCCATGAATCCGCTAAATTGATTTTGCCCATTAATTGTATTAGTTGTTGATAGCCTGCACTTGAGGTTATCATAATTATCAGAATCTAAATGAACCTGAATGCTGAAAGAGTGTTAATGAAATGGTGGTCCTATCATTGACAAAATATGTGAATTGCTGATGGTTGGTTAATATATCAACAAGGGATTGATATTTTATAAAACTTATGGCACAAGTTTATTGATTAAAATTAGACAAAAATACATGTTAAGCGTGATGATAAAAATGAAACATGATCTGATAGCAGCACAAGTATGCAACAAAGCCCGCCCGGTTGGCCGTGCGGTTTAACGCACGGGCCGGCCGGAGTGGCCGTGCGGTTCTAGGCGCTGCAGTCTGGAGCCGAGCGACCGCTACGGTCGCAGGTTCGAATCCTGCCTCGGGCATGGATGTGTGTGATGTCCTTAGGTTAGTTAGGTTTAATTAGTTCTAGGCGACTGATGACCTCAGATGTTAAGTCCCATAGTGCTCAGAGCCATTTGAACCATTTAACGCACGGCTTTCCGAGCGGGAAGGAGCGCCTGGTCCCCGGCACGAATCGGCCCGGCGGATTTGTGTCGAGGTCCGGTGAACCGGCCAGTCTGTGATGGTTTTTAGGCGGTTTTCCATCTGCCTCGGCGAATGCGGGCTGGTTCCCCTTATTCCGCCTCAGTTACACTATGTCGGCGATTGTTGCGCAAACAAGTTCTCCACGTCCACGTACACCACCATTACTCTACAACGCAAACATAGGGGCTAGACTCGTCTGGTGTGAGACGTTCCCTGGGGGATCCACCGGGGGCCGAACCGCACAATAACCCTGGGTTCGGTGTGGGGCGGCGGAGGGGTGAAGTGGACTGCGGTAGTCGTCGTGGGGTTGTGGACCACTGCGGCTGCGGCGGGGACGTTTCTAGGTCCCCGGTTACAATATTATACAATACAATACAATGCAACAAATAGTTAACAACCCTGTGTGGCAGATGATTGGCTAAGACTAAGGTTTGACTAAACTATTTTTTCTCTCTCAAAAGAAATGGATAACGCAATCTGAAATTATCTAACAATGAATAGACTTTCATGGCTTTATTCTACATAGAAGTTTACGATGTTGGTGCAGATGAGAACAAGTGGCGAGATTGTGGTTTTGTTTGCCCTTACAAGCTGGAGCAGCAATACAGTACCCTCGTTCTCGAAGTGCGGGGCTACATCAGGTGTCAGTCGAGGTTCAAGTGCCTGCAGAACAGAGTTGTGCGGCGCCTGTAATTCCCTACCACGGGCACAAAATGTGCAGAGTCGTGGCTAGCGAGCCGTTAGACAGATCGCAGTTGCTCTCTAACGGATCCCTGAAATCTGTGCAGATTCCAGCGTATGACACTCCCGTTCACTGGTCATACCAATGACCAGTTCGACTCATTCATACGGCAGTGTGCACAAGGAAATCAAATGTCAAAGAGGCAGACTTGTCACCAATAAGACTGCCCTCTGCACAGCCAGTTATCCTAGATGACTAAAGTCTCATCTCTCGGTACAGATAAGCCCTCACCACAGGTCCCCAGTCAAGCGCCGTGCTAGTGCACAGTCACGTTCATGACAAGTGTCCCAAGTGCACCCCACTCAGCACCAGTTTCCTCTCCAGACAGGATTCTGAATCCGAAGATCTACTACAGACAGCTGTCTGAATCAGAAGACCAAGTATCACGCCTCCTCGCTTTCTACCAAACCTCGGTAAACTCCTAAAAGCACTCCAGCAACCGCCCCCACAAGACACCACGAGCTCCACATCTCCCCTCTAACTCGTCTACCCCGCCCATCAGTCACTCCTAATCAATGTTAACAACACTTTTCTCTTTTAAGGAGAATCTGTCAATCCCTGACTAGTACATTCCCGCGCAGAGAGGTGGAGATGTTGTGCTCCTGACTTTTTTTCCCAACGGCCACTTTAGACAGCGTGTTACTTTGAGTTTATGTAAAACCTCAACATTACAGCACATCCGACCAGACTTCCTGGATAAAGAAGTGCTTTTGTGCCCCAACATAAATCGTTTCAGAGCCGCCAAAAATGTTGCGCTCTTGCTAAAATTGTTTCGAATGCCTGAGGCTTCCCAAAAAACTCTGCAGGCCGTGGGATGACACCACCTGACTGCTTCTTCGATAGCGTCTTATCCACGGCAAACATGGAAATTCATGAATCTTTATGGCCGCCATCCCTGTTCACAAAGACCATTTACGATGCTGTCATAACGTGTTGGCTGCGCGACCTAGATTTCTCTCTCACCACTGGCCTATGCTGCAGCAAGGGGCGCCTAACAGGTAGGGCGAGGTAGCCTGCTTTTCCGCCCAATAGACTGAACACATTGTCTACACACTGTGGGGGAACTTCTTGGTATCTTCTTGTATCGAGATGTTTCCATCCCTGCATGTGGTTTTCAAGCCCAAAACACCCACCGCAAGATTTACTTTTAAATGACCATGTAACAACGAAAATGCAGGATGCATGGCACCCGCTACCGATATATAATATTTTTCTGAATTGTATGTAAATATTTGTAATTTAAATGATTTCTTTTAATAACTAACGACATTGCTTCACTGCATGTGTGAATTTAGGTAGAAGTCTGTTGACATTTCATTGTATTTATCTGGGAAAAAGCCAAAGGAATTGTTATTTGCATCGACTAACAACGATGATAGCAGTGTTTGTGCGTTGTAAAATCTTTGAGTAGGGAGTTGTTGCGCGGAGCGGACGGAGAGAAAGAGAGAGAGCGAAAGAGAGAGAGAGAGAGAGACGGGTTCCAGCGCTTATAGTGTGCGGAAGTATGGTATTAACACTCTCGCAGTAGAGAGTGCCATTTTCGGCGACATCATGTACGTGCGCCGGCCAGATGTCTAGTAGCAGCAGTACGGACAGTGGATGGGCGGAAGAGGCTGTATTAGTTACTATTGCCCGTTCCTATAATTAGCCGTGGCTCCACAATATGCTACCGTCTTCAACAACAGCAGCAGGTCCAGCAACACAGTTTCGTCGTCGGCTCCGAGTTTCGTCGTATGCACAGCACTGAAGTAAGATTGTTCATTGGTAGAAAGAATTAACGGCTAGCCCAGCAGCACAACTGAATGTGATTTGATTGATAAAATTTATTTAAATAATAAACAGTTAAACTCAGGGCGATTGTGTCCACATTGCCCTCAGACATTGTTACCAAGCAGGATCCTTATTCCTTTTTTTTTTTTTCCTTATATGCTAACCGGTTGTCATAAGGAACAAACAGAATAGTTACAGCCAGTTTATTAATGAATAATTTCACTTTTAAGAATTTTAACCTCAGTCTACTTTCAATTAACTGTTGTACAACAGAGGTTTCAGTATATGACTAAAGTAAAGCAATTTCTTTTTTCGAGATTGAAAATCATCATTGGAAAAAATCCAAATCTAAAGAAATGCACAAATTAAGAGTGCGGAAGTTTTATTTATTTTACATATAGGTTGGAGCAAATGGCTGTTTGGTTTGGTACATATTCTAGTGTTTAATTCTGTTCAAGCCAGTAAAAAAGGCTCAGATGTTCAGACAATAATATGAAATCCAATTTGCAAAATAAGTACTTGCTTTTTTCCAAGTTTCTTTGATGACGTTATGTTGGGATCACTGAAAATCATTTTTCATGCAGCGAAGTTCAATTCCAACATACAGTTTAATTACATATTTTTAAGTCATTACTCGATTGGCTTTTTCAAAAATTAATGCCAAACATAACGGAAGAGTGACTTCTCAGTTTTCTTTATCATTACATACTCACTGCAAATTAGTGTCAACAAAACGTGACAAACTTCAGTAGCCACGTCAGTGTTTAATAATACATGTTTTTCTTTCCCATCATCTTGTACAGGATTTTGGATGTAAATTGCCCTAGTGGGCTGGCGACCGTTAATTATTTCCTTTTTGTTCATTAGTGTAACTTTTGGATTCATGATCAGTGCTACCCCTTTTCTTTCCAGTGTTGTTGGTGAGTGAATGCACAAAATAACTTTCATTTTTCAAATTATAGCTCTGTTCGGTTTAATTAATTTTTATTTTTAGTAGACTTTCTATCAGAAGGGTCCGTTGTACACTTTCCTCTTACTTATCGGTATCACATCTTCGGGAAAGATAGCCTTATCCAATTAGAAAAATCTATTAGGCCTACACGCGATCCATGGTCATATTTTATATCGCAAGCAGGATAGGCCTATTAGTAAGAGTTCCTGATAGCTGCCAAGATTTATTTAGTACAACAAATTTTTGATGGGTGCTGTGTAGTAATATACTACATTAGAGCTTTATACCTTGTTTTCACGATACCTGATGCGTTTTCATTCCAAGAAATATTTCTCTTATTTGTATGTGATTCATCATAATATTCATAGTTCGAACCACTTTTTGTCGGCGTAGTAATGTTATCGGCAATAAAACGATGCTATAGTCTGCATATTGTTTGTCTTTTACCGAACGTTCATTACGTTACTGGTGAATATTTATGGCTAGAAGCACAACTTCCTCTTTATCTGGGAAGCATTCCTCAGTAATTGCGAAGAGAAGTCACCATGATAAATGCTCACAATGACAAAGCACATTCCACATCTGAGTCAGATTTACAGATCACAAGTACAGTACTGTACAGTAAAATTTTATTCATTTATGAAAAATGCTTATGGAAATTCATATTTTGCCAACTAGAGGCTTTATCACTGTATCAAGTAGAAAAGTGAAAGTATGTCTACTGCTAGGACTGGAATAACATTTTCGCGCAGACGACGTCTCTGCACCTTTTCGCTCCGTCGAAAAAATGCGAAACGTACAAGTCATTAATTTTCCATGAAGTAGCAAACAAATATTTCCTATATTTTTATTTGCTAGAGCTAATGAGTCGCTTTCACTTTAAAAGTTTACACAGTAATGGCTAACTCATAACTTTTAAAAGTCAGTCTCGTTGCGAATACTGTCATGTCCGCCCTCCGACAGTGCGGTTTCCAGTTTACATGGTGAGAGAAAAGAGCACGCAAAATCGTCTTATTAATTGCGTCATCGGTCGAAACCTGGGGGTTGCATTTTTTTCTGAACAGTAGACTGAAATCAACTGCAAAAACCACAGTCATAATGTCTTATGTTTCATTGGTTTTTTTAATTAGTTCTTCGTGAACAGCTCATATTCGGATTTACATGAACGTAAAGTCAAACTGCACAAGTAGTATTGAAAATTTCATGATATAGTTACAACATGCAGTGTAGTAAAATTCGCTTGGGTTCCACTGTTAACTACCCGCGCGGTCCAGCCACATTAACGTGACCATCGCCTGTGTTGGAAGTCAATGTGCAATAACCACTCACAGACGGAAGATGGCAGCATTAGCAGTAAAGGGTATATAAAACGTGTCGGTGGAGGAGTGTAGAGTGGTGAGGGGGGGGGGGGGCGACACGGAAAAACAGTGCAGTCATTGTTGTAATGTGGAAACAGAGCGATTTATCCGACGTCCAAAAGGGCAAACTGTTCGCGTGGCGCCATGTTTGAAGTATACCTTGCACGGCTAAATTGCACTATCCAAAGCCGGCCACGAGGCAACTATGGTACCACGGTCCGTAGTCGACAACAGTGAATGACGGCTGTTGAGATCTGTATGAGCGAGTTGTCTTTACCTATGGACCTCCGCAGCTGAAGCGTGGTTTACGCATCCATGCTAACTGCTGTTCATCGGCGATCAAGGCTAGAATTTGCATTCCAATACCGTAACTGGACGTCCACCTAGTGGTGACAGGTGACCTCTTCCGATGAATCGCTTTTTATGAGTGTACGGCGTGAAACATCTGAAAGCAAACACCCTGCAACAATCGTCAGAAAGGTCCAGGCCGGAGGAGCGAGAGTTACGGTCTAGGAAATGTTTTCATGGAATTCCCTGCGGGATCTTGAAATTCTGGAAGGCATAAGTATGCATACCTCAGCCCGCCCGGTTGACCGTGCAGTCTAACGCACGGCTTTCCGGTCGGGAAGGAGCGCCTGGTCCCCGGCACGAATCCGCCCGGCCCGGCGGATTTGTGTTGAGGTCCGGTGGACCGGCCAGTCTATGGATGGTTTTTAGGCGGTTTTCCATCTGCCTCGGCGAATGCGGGCTGGTTCCCCTTATTCCGCCTCAGTTACACTCTGTCAGCGATTGCTGCGCAAACAAGTTCTCCACGTACGCGTACACCACCATTACTCTACCACGCAAACATATGGTTTACACTCGTCTGGTGTGAGACGTTCCCTTTGGGGACCGCCGGGGGCCGAACCGCACAATAACCCTGGGTTCGGTGTGGGGCGGCGGAGGGGTGAAGTGGACTGCGGTAGTCGTCGTGGGGTTGTGGACCACTGCGGCTGCGGCGGGGACGGAGTCTCCCCGTCGTTTCCAGGTCCCCGGTTAACATACAATGCAATACAATACATACCTCAAGTATGCATTTATCTTTGGTTAGCATATTCATCCCTACATGCTGTTTGTTTTTCGTCAGCACGATGGCACATACCAGCATGGAAATGCTCGCAGTGTATGTGCGTGGTTCGAAGAGCACCAGGACGAGTTCGCCTGCCCTGGCCACTAAACTCCTTGGATTTAACCCCAATCGAGAATCAGTGGGATCACTTCGATCGGGTTGTTCACGCCATGTTTCCTCAACCGAGAAACCTAGCGCAGCTGGCCACGAAGCTGGAGTCGGCGTGGCTCCACATCCGTGTTGAAACTTTCCAGAACCTCATTGACTCTCCCCCTGCACGTCTCGCAGCGGTGTGCGTTGAAAAAGTGTCTCTCCAGGCTTTTGAAAGTTTGTCACATTGATGTAATTGGCCTGTGTATTAGATACATTGTTTCAACAGTTTTACTGTTTTTAGTGTAGAAAGATTGATGTTAAGTTTTAACTGCAAAATTTTTGTTCCTGTTACTCTTTTATTTGCTTTGTTAATTTGCAGTTCCTGGTGCAGTAAAAACAGGAATGAACGTTAGAGTTTCATATTCCGTCGACATAGAAGTCATTACATGGAGAGCAACAGCTCGTTTGTAGGACGATGGTAAAAGAAGTCGGCTGTTTAAACCGACAAACATTACCCTCAATCTATATACGGAATCTCCGGATTGGAATGGACCGGACGACGACTTGAATACCCATGTGGCCATCCAGATGTAGGTTTTCATTGGTTTCCGTAAATCGCTCCAGGAAAATGCCGGAATGGTTGCACTGAAAGCACACGACTGATTTCGTTCCCCATCTTTGATCAGACTTGTGCTCCGCTAAACCCTAATCTTCCTTCCTTCTTTCCTTTTTCGTGTAGAGAAATGAAGTATGAACTAAATCTTGGTGCTTGTGTGGTGTTTTGAATCATTCCTCTCGCATGTAAATCCATTATCATAACTTACTCACCCCGAAGCCTACATATCACTGTACTGGAGGGTTAGAGAACTGGAGTGGGAGTCAGCTGTCAGATCATCTAGAGAAAGGACGTAGGCGACACTCGAGGGCCAAGTCAACAGTACGTGAAAATGCCTATTGTTCTGGGACAAGGTCCACATTCAGAAAAGGAAGCACGATTAGGGTCAACGGCCCGTCGACGACGAGTTCGTTAGAGACGGAATGTGAGATCCTATGTTGTAAGTGTGGGTAGGAAATACGCCGTCTCCCTTCTAAAAGAACCGTGCGGAAATCTGCCATAAGCGATTTACGAAAACCACGGTAAACCTAAATCTGGAAGGCGGACCGGGAATTTCAAGCGCCGTCCTCCCGAATACGAGCCCATTGCCTTAACACTTACAACTACACCGATTTCGCACAAATTTATGGCATCTAAAGGGCTTGGCCAAAAAATGAAGTGACAGACGCCGGAGTTCCAGCTATTCGAAAAAAAAAGCAGTTTTGGCACGGGCCTTGCGAGACAGTGAACCATTTACGTTAGCGTAGTGTCTACGAGGCAGTTAGAGCAGTGGAACGAGTACAGAACGGTAAGCCAAAGCCAATGGAGTCGAGTCTGTATGCGGGTGACTTTTTTCATTTTCAGTTTTTACCTTACTTACACTGCAAATGAATTGAAATGCTCAGTATAATGCATTTCTTAATATTTTCATAAAAGGCACCAAAATAAAAGGTAAAGGAAAATTTGTTTTAGGACATAAATTTCAAAGAAGGGATTGTACTCGAAACGTCCAAGAGGACTGTGCAAATAACTTTCCAACAACGGATTTTAATTAACCCGTACGGAACTTCATATTCCATTACTTTAATTTTTACCTTCGAACAGCATTATGCGTGGTTTGCTGCACACTGTTCGATAAAATTACTGTTCCCCCGTTTTACGATGAGTATAACCTTTGGACGTGTAAATCATCAACTATAGAATAGCCAGCCGGTGTGGCCGAGCGGCTCTAGGCGCTTCAGTCTGGAACCGCGCGACCGCTACGGTTCGAATCCTGTCTCGGGCATGGATGTGTGTGATATGCTTAGGTTAGTTAGGTTTAAGTAGTTCAAAGTTCTCGGGGAACTGATGACCTCAGATGTTAAGTCCCATAGTGCTCAGAGCCTTTTGAAAAATGTTTCAAATGGCTCCGAGCACTATGGGACTTAACATCTGAGGCCATCAGTCCCCTACAACTTAGAACTAATTAAACCTAACTAACCTAAGGGCATCACACACATCCATGCCCGAGGCAGGATTCGAACCTGCGACCGTAGCGCTCGCGCGGTTCTAGGCGCCTAGAACCGCTTGGTTACAACGGCTGGCAAGCCATTTGAACCAACTATAGAATAATAAAAGGATCCAATTTTGTGTACGAACCTGTAGTGTTCGTCTTACAATCCTTTGCTGGAAATATATTAGCAGAATCCTCGTGGACGCTGTTAAATACAATCCTTTCTTAGAAATTTATTAGCTGCTAGTTGGTGTACCCGGCTTCGCTCAGGGAGTTAATATGAGATTGTGTAGTAGTTGGAATAAAAGGCCAAACTTTAAAGTATAAGACGTAAAAAAAATTATTGAAAACATACTCCGGCTATTTACAATACTTGTTAAAATATATGAGGTAAATTTTTTTATTGAAAACATGTTCTATCTATTTACAATTCTTATTTGTAAACAACAATTTTTATTTTGTTATGCAGGTTATATATGAACAAATTTTTCGAATCTCCTACTCACACCTCACTGGACAACGCACTGGACAACGTTTTTGGTTCCTCCCTTCGTCACTGATAAGAAACTGACTTTTGAACACACGACGGCTCTTGCTTTATATACCCCACCAGTGGGTAGTCCCATCAGTGGCAAATTCCAGTATATACCAAAAAGGCTTCGAATGGTCCACGATGTTCCAGAACATTCCACAACGTTCGAAAGTGTTCTGGTATGTTCCACAATGGGCTGGGATCTTCCGGGATATTCCCGGACATTCTGGAATATTCCCGAGTGTTCCAGAATATTCCTGAACATTCCGGAACATCCCGGATCATTGTGGAACATTGCGGAACGTTGAAGAATGCCCAATATTCTGCAATGTTCTCGAATACACTCGAATGTTCTGGGATTCTGGAATATTCTAGAAATTTCTAGAGGGTGAAACTTCCCAGCCCTTATGTCGTCAGAAGCATGCCCTTCAGGTAAAAACAGGAACCTTCTACATGGGTGGGGGATAGAGGGCTGCCACATCATATAACACCCTTGACCCTACCTGGACTCGTTTCTGTGTTTTAGCGGCACGTTCATTGTACACTTATTATATACAGGGTGATTCACGAAGATATGCATATATTTTAATACGTTACTCTACAAGTAAAACTAAAGAAAGAAGGTCACATAAATGTAGGTCCGCAAATGTTTAGTTATGGAGTTAGGTCTAATAAAAGACTTTGCCTGAAATTTAGTGACTTCGGTAATATGAAGCCATCGCAAAACTGTACGAGGTTAAAGTGAAGCACGATTTCCATTTATATTGTTGTTATTGGCCTGGTGAATCTAATAAAATATGTCTCAGACGTGTATCTGCAGTAGTTTTCCAGAACATCCAGAGAAGCTAAGATTATTATACAAGTAAATTTGTTTATTTTCCATTAAGAATGTATAAACGTTTATGTCATTGTTGGCAACCGTTAGTGAGTTGTTTCAGTCATTTCCTAACCTTGAAAATAGTTAGTTTCCTGTATTGTTCAGTGAAATAACACAATAACAACAGTGTATTTAAGTGAAACCACATAGTAACTGTTGCAGTTTGTAGATTATTTATGAAATAGGGATGTCTTTCAAATTTACGACAGAGGAATAAGCCGATAGTGTTTATTTATGGCAAATGTGATGATAATGCTACAGCTGCAGTTAATGAATATCGCATACGTTATACAACTCGGAGGATTCTAAATGCACGAACCATTAGTGGAATATTTCGAATGTTACGGGAGACAGGTTCTCTACCTAGCGTTTATAATCAGTACCAGCGCTCGATAGGCCTACGTGAAGACGATGATGATGATATGGATGCTGTTCATCGTAGTCCGGCTACCAGTACACGACGTATTTATCAACGGTTAGGCATTTCACAATCTGAGGTATAGCGTACACTGAAGTACAGTAATCTGTATCCTTACCGTAAACAAAAAGTGCATCATTTACATCCAGGAGATCCTGCCCTTCGCTTGGAGTTGTGCAACTAGTTAAATACTAATCGGCAGTTACACAAATACATTTTATTTACTGATGAGGCACAGTTTACTAGATATTGTATAAACAATTTACATAACGAGCACGTATGGTATGAAGCAAAGCTCATAAGTTAGTCTAACGCCATTTCCAGCAGCGATTTAGCATAAATGTGTGGTGTGGTATAATCAACATACACTTTGTTGGACCATTCATTTTCCCGGGACGGCTAACTGGTGAGAAGTACTTACAATTCCTCCAAGAAGAAATGCCCCGCTTGCTCAAAGATATGTCACTTGCTACGCGATTGCAAATGTATTTTGAATATGACGGCGCGCCTCCACATTTCACCAACGCCGTTACTACACATTTAAACGAACATTTTCCCCAGAAATGGATTGGTCGTGGTGCTACACGTCTCTGGCCACCAGATCGCCGGATTTAACATCAATGGATTTTTGTGTACTGGGATGGATGAAAGACATAATTTATGAGGACAAAGTCAATACACATCAGGCATTACTTGCTCGCATTATGAAGGCAATAGACTAAATTAAAAACAACGCTGTGAAACTGAAATGAGCAAGAAAAATCTGTTCATACACGTGCAGCTAAATGCATTGAACTCGGTGGAGATATTTTTGAACATCTATTGTGAATGTATTCTGAAATTTTATGTACACCGTGCAACTTCCTTAACACTGAGCTCTGTTTTTTCCGGTTTAACATGAATTCACATATGCTATGGTATTAATAAAAGCAGATTATCTGACACACTCATACAGTTTCAGTTAACGTTGTTACTATCATTTTACAAAAGTTAAATTCTGTACAACATCTGTTGAAAACTTTGTGCAATTTTCTGGAATGTAAAAAACAAATTGGGCCAAGTAGTTAATAAATTAGAAATTTTACGAAATTACTTCTTTGCTTCTCAGGATGTTCTGGAAAACTACTCCAGATACACGTCTGGGACATGTTTTATTAGGTTCAACACGCTAATAACAAAAGAATAAATGGGAATCTTGCTTCACTTTAACCTTTAGTTTTGTGGTGGCTTCATATTAGCGAAGTTGTTAAATTTCAGGCAAAATCTTCTATTAGCCCTAACTCCGTAACTAAACGTATCCGGACCTATGTTTATGCGAACTTTTTTCTTTAGTTGTACTTGTAGAATAACATATTAAAATACTCGTATTTGCATATCTTCATGAATCACCCTGTATATTGATTAAAATTTTCCTTTTTCTTTCCTTTTCATGGCTTTTATGAAAATATTAATAAATACAATGTGCTGAGTATTATTTCTTAATTTTGCAATGTAAGTAGTGTAAAAACTGAATATAAAAGTAAAGTTTCTTCAGAGGAACTCGACCTCTTGAGCTTCAGATTTCCGTTCTGTACACACACACACACACACCCCTCTTCCCCCCCCCCCCCCCCCCCCCGCCCCCTTCGTACCAAACGCTAGAATTTTTTTTTAAAATGCTTGGCCATTTGAGGCTACCTCTTCTGTTGCTTTCATTCCTGGCCGTGCTGCACTGCACACATGCCATACATTTGGACGAATTCGGTGATGATAAATAAGCGATAAATAAGCGCGGTTCCCTTGCGAGTCACCTTGTAGCACATTCAGATGAATGGTAGAGCGGGCAGCAAGGGTTATTTGGAATATGGACTGGAAGCAATGGAAACATCGATATGTGTAGTATAGCGTATAACGTTTCCAGCTGTTCGTTGGAGGATGGCATTATTTGTGGGGTTGGAGTGAGGTAGGACTGGTTAGTATGGGTACAGCGATTTCAGGGTTAGTTAAGGGTAAATGTGATTCGTAGTAGTGGGAGAAGGTGAGATGTTGTTGATGCACTTATCGTCGGAGTAGGGTTTATACGTAGGCATTAGTCGAGGAAGAAGAGGGACAAGGTGGGTCACTGCTGTGAATACGCTGGAATTGTACCACTTACGCACGTGTTGTTGTCACTGACAGCCGAGCCCTACGTTTGTTCCTTCATTTATCGTGGAACTTCGTACATCAAGTGGGAAGTCCAGCGAGTAAAACGAGATTGGTATTCTGTGCACTAGCGCATCTTCGGTGTCCGACATCTATCTTTCGATCTCGTTCGGAGGATTAAGTTAGGTCGTGGGTAAGGGACTTAAACATCTGCATCTTGACTCAGTGGTAAGTTTCTCTTGTTTTATACCCGCCAGCAGCAAGCAGTACTAAACCCCAGGATCCCACTCTAAAAACAAGATAAGGAAGCAAAGCTGACGCAGATATTATTTTTGGATCCTTCTACTTTGTTGTGGAAAGCGGAGGTCATCTGCAATAACTTTTATAACTGCCCAGTAAAACTGTTAAGGTAAAAAGGCTGCTATGAAATGAGCCTAAGAATTTCAAGATCTGAATACGTGCAGTGACCTAATTAACAGAACATTCTTACTGCTCATTTCTTAGTTGAGTCAAGACTTTTACTTTTGTTGCACTGCCTCAGGTGATAAATTCTTAACGCAAAATTGAATTAAAATATATTAAACAATCCAAGATTCTTGCCATCAATTCAAAAATTATGAGAGAAAGAGGCCGATCTGAGCTGCTTGGTTAGAGTTGCCGTTCTAGATCGTAATTCTGCTCGCCCCACGAAATTTTATACATGCCGCTTTCTTTAGTAGATACAGGGTTGAGTAAAAATATGGGAAGATCGCGAGAAATGGATCTTTGAGCGCAAAAGCAATGCTAGCCACCCTGCATCTTGCGCTGTTGTATTTGACTGCGAACGGTATCTGTGCAACGGTCTCAATACTTTGCAATTGTCAGTCGTGGTCAGGACAGTGTTCCGTGTAGTTGTGAGTGCATTATAGTGGAGCCAAATGTATTCGAGCGTGGAAAAATTGTTGATGGTCTATGACGGGTGCTTCCGTAACCAAAGGAGCCGAAGTGTTTGGTGTTTCAAGAGGCTTCGTATACTGGGGAAGCGGAGAAACACCATCTGCTGTGTCACAACGCGAACGGAAGTATGTGTTAAGCGACCGTGACAGAAGGTCATTGAAGAGACTTGTGACGAAAAATAAAAGGACAACAGCTGCGAAGGTAACTGCAGAACTTAATGTCGCACTCGCGAACCTTACCAACATCAAAACAACACGAACGGAGTTCCATACTGCAGACCGAGCTGGAATTCCAAATCCACTCATCAATGTTGCCAGTACCTGTAATAGGAACACGTGGTACCGAAGCCTTAAAACCTGAAAAATGGAGAAAGGGAAAAATTCATTTGGTCGGATGGGCTGTGTTTCACAGTGTTTCCAAACTCTGACCGAGTTTACATCCCAGGAATAAAATATGACTGGGTTCGGCGACGATTTGTGCAGCCATGTCGTGGTATTCCAATGGGCCTCATGATTACCCTGTACGGTCGGATTAGTGTCAATGATTATGTGACCATTTTGGCTGATCAGACGCACCCCATGGTACAAAGTTTGTTCCTTAATGCTTATGCTGTGTTCCAAGACGGCAGTGTCCCTGAGCGCACAGCTGGTTTAGTGGGCACGAGGACGAGTCATCGCCGCTGGCCACCAGACTCACCAGATCTCAATATTATTGAGCCTTTGTGATCTGCTTTTAACAGAAGACTGCGTGATCGTTACCCACCTCCATCATCGTTAACTGACGTGTCACTATTCTGCTGAAAGAACGATGTAAAATTCCCTTGAAAACCACACAGGAACTGTACTTCTCCATTACGAAAAAACTGGAAGCTGTTTTGAATGCCAACAGTCCTTCGCCGTATTAGACATGGTAATGCGTTTTTAGTATTTCCGTATTTTTCTCCACTCCTTGTAGATGTTAATGTACTGTTTGAGAGTTGGCACATACACTGAGCGCGCTTGGTGTGTGTGCATGAGCTGACGATCCCTGTAGGCAGCCGGTGACGCAGCTGTCAACTGGGCTGAGCAGGTTCCAGCCGTGTGTTCGCCACGGGGGAGCGAGCGGGCCCCAAAGGCAGACGCTGGAATTCCCACCTAACTGTCATAGTGGGCATCCGTATAAGGGACAGTCAAATGAAAACGAGACGGATGGGAAAAAATGAGTAAACTGTTTATTAATTCAAAAGTAACAGCCATTCTGTAATAGATTTATCCCACCGTGAGACAAGACGGTCAGTGCCTACATGGAAAAATGTTTGCAGTTGCCTACGGAACCGCGATTGTGCTCAGGCGTGTAGGTCTTCGTCCGAAGGAAATCGACGGCCACGAATTCCTTTCTGCAAAGCTCCAAAAATATGGAAATCACATGGAGAGAGATCGGGACTGTATGAAGGACGTGTAAGGATTTCTTAGACAAACTTCAGCAATGTACTCGAAACAACCATGGTAATATGTAGGCGGACATTTTGTTTCCAGATCGTTTCGACTACGCTGCAGAGGTTTCGTTGGGAGGCCCTTACATATCTTCTACACAGTCCCGATCCCTACCCACCCAATTTCCATATTTTTGGAGCCCTGAATATGGACATTCGTGGTCGTCGATTAGCCTCGGACGAAGGGGTGCACGCCTATGCACAGTCAAGCTCGCGTAGGCAGTCGCAATCATTTTTCCATTAGGCATTGACCATCTTGTTTCACACTTGGATAAATGTATTATCAGACATGCCGACTATTTTTGAAAAAATAAATAGCTCATTTACTTCATTTCCATCAGTCTCGCCTTCGTTTGAGTGTCCCTTATATATACGAAAACTGTATGAAAATACTGAATTGCCATACAAAATCAGATAAAAGACAGCGAATAATGTCGTTGGATAGCTCATTGTATTAGCAATATATCGCTATGGCACACATATTTCTTTAGCCAGCAGGAACGCGTGACTGCTGATAAATTAAAATTTTAGCAATTCACTGAAAAAATGAAACAATCCACTGTAAACAATCAGACACACACTGCAGTACGCCATAGAATAATACAGAAATACTTAATAGATTTACACGTAAATATAAACATTTAATTACATACAGTAATTTTTTGTGTTTACGTAGGTCGCAAAGGGCAATTTAGTCTTTAACATATATCTCCTACACACTACTGGCCTTTAAATTGCTACACCAAGAAGAAATGCAGATGATAAATGGGTATTCATTGGACAAATATATTATACTAGAACTGACATGTGATTACATTTTCACGCGATTTGGGTGCATAGATCCTGAGAAATCAGTACCCAGAACAACCACCTCTGGCCGTAAGAACGGCCTTGATACACCTGGGCATTGAGTCAAACAGAGCTTGGATGGAGTGTACAGATACAGCTGCCCATGCAGCTTCAACACGATACCACAGTTCATCAAGAGTAGTGACTGGCGTATTGTGACGAACCAGTTGCTCGGCCACCATTGACCAGCCGTTTTCAATTGGTGAGAGATCTGGAGAATGTGCTGGCCGGGGCAGCAGTTGAACATTTTCTGTATCGAGAAAGGCCCGTACAGGACCTGCAACAAGCGGCCGTGCATTATCCTGCTGAAATGTAGGGTTTCGCATGGATCGAACGAAGGGTAGAGCCACGGGTCGTAACACATCTGAAATGTAACGTCCACTGTTCGAAATTCCGTCAATGAGAACAAGAGTTGACCGAGACGTGTAACCAATGGCACCCCATACCATAACACAGGGTGATACGCCAGTATGGAGATGATGAATACACGCTTCCAATGTGCGTTCACCGCGATGTCGCCAAACACGGATGCGACCATCATGATGGTGTAAACAGAACCTGGATTCATCCGAAAAAATGACGTTTTGCGATTTGTGCACTCAGGTTCGTCGTTGAGTAAACCACCGCAAGCGCTCCTGTCTCGGATGCAGCGTCAAGGGTAAACACAGCCATGGTCTCCGAGCTGATAGTCCACGCTGCTGCAAACGTCGTCGAACTGTTCGTGCAGATGGTTGTTGTCTTGCAAACATCCCCATTTGTTGACTCAGGGAACCAGGCGTAGCTGCACGATCCGTTACAGCCATGCGGATAAGATGCCTGTCATCTCGACTGCTAGTGATACGAGGCCGTTGGGATCCTGCACGGCGTTCCGTATTGCCCTCCTGAACCCACCGATTCCATATTCTGCTAACAGTCATTGGATCTCGACCAAGGCGAGCAGCAATGTCGATAAACTGCAATCGCGATAGGCTACAATCCGATCTTTAGCAAAGTCGGAAAAGTGATTTCTCCTCCTTACACGAGGCATCACAACAACATTTTACCAGGCAACGCCGGTCACCTACTGTTTGTGTACGAGAAATCGGTTGGAAACTTTCCTCATGTCAGCTCGTTGTAGGTGTCGCCACCGGCGCCAGGCTTGTGTGAATGCTCTGAAAAGCTAATCATTTGCATATCACAGCATCTTCTTCCTGTCGGTTAAATTTCGCGTCTTTAGCACGTCATCTTCGCGGTGTAGCAATTTTAATGGTCAGTAGTGTAATATTAGTCGCAGAAACAAGATCAAAGCTTGACGTTAAAGATTGTACGACGTACGTTTTGATATAACAATGAGTACTGTAGCTCAGTAACTTTAGTTTAGAGATATTATATAGTACATTTAGGTTGACTGTTTCTCCATGTTCGGAGACTGTTCACGAACTGTGCCCCGGAAGTGTAGAGGAAGTGGTTTTCTATAAGGCCGAGTGTGAGGGAGGGTTTAAAAAACCGTCAGTTCGGACGTTGTGCAGCGCTGAAACTGTGGTGGGCTGCGTGGTGTCTATGCGCGATGGTTTTCGGACTTTGTTACTAGGCGGCAATGTGGCTGTTCCAGTACTGAATTTTCGAGTGGGTGTCAGTTTAGGGCTCTGTCTTTACGTTGTACAGTGTCACAAGACCTTAGAAATATTTCGCTTGTATTTGAAACATTGAAAAGGGTATCATAGCTGTTTAATGCAGCACTTTATTATTATCACGTAGGCTCTAAATAAGTTTCAATGACTTGTGCAGGAAAGACTATGGAATTTCAATGAATTTGTGGGAATTCGGGATACTGTGTGATTAGAACTGACTTGAGTAAGTATTTTGTTTCATGGCCCTCGTCTGTACAGTTGGTCATCTGAATTTATATCACATATTAATAAACTTTGGCTTTAAAGTCAGCATGTGTCAAAAATCGTCGTTTAAATTGCCGTCGCCGCGGGAAAAGTTCTGAGTTGTTGTGCCGCTCATTTTATGAACCCATATCGGCCCGTAGTGTGATCTACATATGTTGCACAATTATGTGGTTAAATGAAACCGATTCGTTCCGTGTTGGAATGGAAGATAGCGGTCGTGTGACGTATGCCACAAAACCCTATAGGAAGAGATCGGTGACAATCGTGTCATCAATAATCGGCCAGTTCCATGGACTCTGAATACAATTAAACAGCTGCTCTGAGAATGCTTCATGAACAACAATCGCGCATATGTCATCTACAAAAGGTGCAGTCATTGCAGCCAAGCCGGCCGGGGTGGCCGAGTGGTTGTAGGCGCTACAGTCTGGAACCGCGCGACCGCTACGGTCGCAGGTTCGAATCCTGCCTCGGGCATGGATGTGCGTGATGTCCTTAGGTTACTTAGGTTTAAGTAGTTCTAAGTTCTAGGGGACTGATGATCTTAGAAGTTAAGTCCCATAGTGCTCAGAGCCATTTGAACCATTGCAGCCAAAGGACTTGCCACATCGTGTCCAGTTTGGAAACTGATTCTACAGAAACGTGCAGAAAACCACAATTTTCATGTTTGGAGGAGGCGGTATGTTCAACAGTAGGAACAGCCGTGTATATACTAACGGAACCCCATACGCACTGGGTCTGTCCATACAAGATCCCTGAGAATATATGCATTAGTAATCGCAATGAGTATGTACGTTTCCAATAACG
Source organism: Schistocerca americana (assembly GCF_021461395.2). Classification (NCBI taxonomy): domain Eukaryota; kingdom Metazoa; phylum Arthropoda; class Insecta; order Orthoptera; family Acrididae; genus Schistocerca; species Schistocerca americana. The sequence continues at coordinate 669,041,664 of NC_060120.1, forward strand.
TTTTTTCAACATGCCTTCTCACCGTTTCTAGAAGCTGTGGCGCTGATAATTCGTCAAATTATGTTGTTTCAACACGACAGGGCGCCAGTAAGTTTTGAACTCTATGTTAGGAACTAATCAATCTACGATTTGATCAAACAAAGATTGGTTACGGTGGTCCTTTTCCATGGCCAACGCCATGAGTAAGCATGACACCAATGAACTTCTTCTGATGGAATGTGGAGAACTCAGAGCACGAGAATGCTCGATACTCAGATGCACCGTGTTGCTAGGATTGTTGCTGCCGTGGAAATAGTACGCCAAACTACTGGGATTCTTGAGCCTGTAAGAAAGTCGATGGTCAGTTGTCGTACACAATGTCGTGATCATGGTGGTCGAAATTTGGATTTATTACTTACTGTACTGCACACTGACAAGGTAGGTTGGGTGTTCAGTGGCAAAAGTTTACATGTTTCATACGAGGGTCAAGTGTCATTATTCTGTTTTGTGCTTAACGTTTTCGTGACTGGACTGCGTAACGATAGAGATATCATTACAACACTAAACATTATCTTCATTAACACAAGTAATTAAATTTCGATCAGGTAAGTTGTTCATCTTTATACATCATAACTTTGAAAAGGAACGCTGGAGCCGTGGTCCATGGAAATGAAAGAGGTGCTGTATGAGACACCTAATGTAGACGCTCATCCCATCTTGTGGCTGCTGTGACGGAATCTGGTTGTAAAAACGGGTGGATTACAAATAGCCAAGGCTAAGCGCAAACTGTGTCGTGTATGGTAAGTGTGACGTGACATGAGTTTACCTGCACGTATTGAGACGCGTATGATGAGTATGCCCTTCAGTCGAGGTGACGCGCGCCTGCCAGACGCCGGTTACTGTCCTGCTGCTTGCCAAACCGACATGTGTGATTTGCGAATAAAAGAGTTATTATAGTTAGACTAGAGTTCCGATTCAGATTCGGATGCTAATGCTGAAGACGAAGTAATGCTTCATTCATTAATGAATAAAAAATTCAAATCATCATATTTTTTTGTTTGAAAAGAATAGATGTGGACAGTTTTAAACTACGACTAAGATGAGTGATGCTGATTTTACAAATTACTTCAGAATGACTCAAGTACAAGGAATCATACAGCACGCCATTGACTCAAATTTATGTAATGCACAGGAGCCGATTTCAACTGAACGAAAACTGGCAGTATTTTTGAGGCAGTTGACGAGCACTGACATTCATATTGTTATTTAAGAAATTATGAAACGTTGTACCCATGTGTGTAGGAATTTTATTTTCAACCCACCGACGCAAAATGTATCATAAAGCTTCGTGCATTCTCTCAGTGCCTTTATTAACTTTTCTTCTGCCATTGTGAAAAGCAAACTATTCATCCACTGCACTACACGATACTATCAGTAGCTAAGAGTAACGCACGTGACAGACATGAGGACGCTAGCCATATGTGCCTTTTGAGGGGAAGAGTTCACGTTGTTCGAAAAAGATTGTCATGAATGTAAGCCTGCCTTTGTCAGCAATGCATTTCAACAAATTAAATATACCAAATCACCTCTGTTTCAGGATACTCATGCTTCCGGGATAACACCGACCACTTCTTCGTTTGTATAGCCCGTTGTATATTTAGTTTACTAACGCTGATACTGTATGTGCAACCACTGAAATGCTTTTTGTCGTCACGGCGAGCTAGTTTGAATGTTGTCAGTCGTGAGGGTTTCTCGACTGTTTCTAGCTTGCAGTGGAAAAGGGATGTCCACATGCATGCAGTATAATGTCTTTTATTACATCCATATCCAGGTAATCACAGTGAAACTTGTATACTTCAGACCTTGTACGCTTTTTGCCAGGAACAGAAAGGGGGCACACCTGTGGAAATTACCCTTTTTGAAATTTTGCAACAGATCGTACAACACGTAAATAACCTTGTTTTATATTTCTGCCTTGCTTCTTGATCACACGATGATGTAAATTGTCATGTAGAAGAAGGTGTAATGAGATGAATGACGAACACTAGCTTCACTTAACGAAGGTTTATTCAGCACTTGCACATACAAGAGCGCGGAGCGAACTGCGTCCCGCCAGAACACGTACGGTATATATACAGTTACATTACATTCCAGTACAATGATTCTTGACATTTGTAGATACTTCTAGAATGTACTCGAACCGAATATAGAATTTAAAATTTTACAGTTCAGGTGAGCTATGAACTCATGACCCTCTTTGCGACCTGGCGCAGGCGCATGTCACGTCACCATCGCGTCGCGTACCATTTTGCGTGGTCCCACTTGAACTTGTGAACCTAATGGCAAACAACCTACGTTACACATTTACTAAACTACATTAAAAATAATTAAATATATTACGTTCCGTTTATTTTGTTAAAAAGCTCAGGACGTTAAAATTGTGCATTGTCTATTATAAACAGACGTGGCTTTCGATACAAGTAATGATTTTTAAGGGAATTCCTGCATATTAATCTGAGTGGCGGCAACCCATCCTTTGTGAGAAGAGATAGCTCTCGAACGAAGATTGTCTAAGTAGTCAAGTAGTAGTGTCAGCACAGTGCGCGTGTATTATGGTGTTTGCGTGGTGAAAACCTAGCACCGGTATAATTATCCACGGATGACTGCTGAAGGATGCTGCTATTTTATAAAAAGTGCTGTTAAACTGTGTGTTGCGGAAGAAGAGGTTTGCTCTTACTTATTTTGGAGTAAAAATCCAGTTGTAATGTGGATCATGGGGCTCTGCCAACTACAAGAGACATATTGCTGCCAGCCGTTGTGGACGAGCGGTTCTAGGCGCTACAGTCTGGAGCCGCGCGACCGCTACTGTCGCAGGTTCGAATCCTGCCTCGGGCATGGATGTGTGTGATGTCCTTAGGTTAGTTAGGTTTAACTAGTTCTACGTTCTAGGGGACTGATGACTTCAGAAGTTAAGTCCCATAGTGCTCAGAGCCATTTGTACAAATTGCTGGCTACACGTACAAATAAAGATCCTTTAGCATTCAGAGCCACAGACAGTAAGCTGTCACTTCACCTTTCAGTAGCATTTGTTACGGAGGCTTGGACATAACTCGTCATCACGTGAAATGCAACACTTTTATTTGATCTGTGCTACAGCATATAACAGTCTCATTTTGTTTGCGCTGCAACGTAAAGTGAACTTTGAGCTGGGAAGCCATATTAGCAGAGCGTGTAAAAGACCTGATGTAATTAGAACTGCAAGTTGAGTAATAAAACAGTGGTCATTTATAAAGCAAATGTTTATCTCGTGTGTTCATTTATGCATTTAAAAATCAGCATTCTTACAATTTCAGTGTTTTAAACCAAAGATTTTTTCAGTGATAAAAGCTAGTATTTACTTGAATACAAAATCGTTCGCCGACTTACACTGAGATTTCATATGTAAATTACAAACCAGCCAAATTTCATAATGGATGCTGTGTCCCGCTGTTACTGTTAAAAATTGTGGTGGCTTGGGTACTTTGCATGTCGAAACCTGTGGCATGTAAGGAAATTTGAGCTTGTGTTTATTAAATTCAGGTATAGGTGGCAATTGAGACCCATTACGTAATTTCTGATTACATATCGCTAAGTGACTTAAACTTTTTCATACCTTGCCTGACATATTTTTGTAGCATTAATGTTAAATATTTTACCACTACAGTAGATAACTACCTTCAGTGCCTATCAGGTTACTCATTAAAAGTTTCTTATGTTAATTTTGATGAAAAGTGCTGTACTATTTTATTATGTATGTGTGAATATAGGAACCTTAATATTAGGCATTCCTGCGAATTGGTGCTCCATGTTGAGCTAACATCGTGTACGATTGTTACCTCAAAGGCAGTTAATAGTAAAAGTACTTGGTTTCCTCTACGATTATTTGTTGTTAACATCTGTTTACTATCGTTTTAAGTAATTCGTGTGGTAGATTGCAAACTCTCAAAGACAAAAGACAGTAATCAGCCATCACGTAACTGGGGACCTACTGCACACTACTGTCTTCTGTAATTTACGAGTCCGACTGCCACACACGCTTAATCAAGTAATTATTACATCCTAATCAGGAAAACATAAATTGAACCGCACTGGAACATCGCAACTGTATAGTACGGTTGGACTTGGAAGGGTGAGTGGTGCTGACAATGAGCCGGGAGGCCCGATGGATAAACTGCTACCGAAAGAAACGCTTTCATCACGTCGTTGGTTCAGCGAGACAAACCTGGCACAGTCCGTTGACCCTGGCAGGCGCTGGCTCGCGGATGGCTGCTTCAATACCTTTCTGTACACTGATGGCTCTCGGACTGACCGTGGAGCCGGGTGTGCCTTCGTCATTGGCGCCGACGTTTTTCGGAATCGGCTTCCGGAACACTGCTCAGTATTTACAGCACAGCTCTTCGCCCAGTATCAGGCCATGCAGTACATCTGGTAACACAGGCTTTTCAATTTCGTCATCTGCTCCGACTCTCTCAGTGCTCTTCAAAGTCTCTGTGTGCTGTACACCATCCATCCCTTAGTGCAACGGGTCCAGGAAAGCTGTCACGTGCTCACTCTTGATAGAACCACTGTGATGTTTACATGGGTTCCTGGTCACGTCGGTCCGATATGAAACAAGGCCGCTGACGCTGATGCCAAGTCTGCAGTCCTCGTACCTCAGCCCGCTAGTTCTTACGTTCCCTCCGACGACCTCTGTATTGCCGTCTATCAGCAGGACGTGTTACTTTGGCATCACGACTAGCCGTCCATTCATGGGAACAAGCTTCGGTTCAAAATGGTTCAAATGGCTCTGAGCACTATGGGACTTAGCTTCTGAGGTCATCAGTCCCCTAGAACTTAGAACTACTTAAACCTAACTAACCTGGACATCACACACATCCATGCCCGAGGCAGGATTCGAACCTGCCACCGCAGCGATCGCGCGGTTCCTGACTGTAGCGCCTAGAACCGCTCAGCCACTCCGGCCGGCTACAAGCTTCGGGCTATTAAGCTTCTCCCAGCGGCTTGGATGACCACCTCTCGTTCCTCTCGCCGCGAAGAGATCAGGTTGCGTTTCGGACCCTGTCATTTTAGCCATTGCCATTTGTTAAGTGGTGCTCCCCCACCACTTTTTGCTCATTGCGCTCAACCTATGACGGCCCGCAATTTTATTACGAAATTCCCGTTTTTTAACCATTTACTTTGTCGTTTGTTATATTGTAACAGATAAGCCTTCGGTCACAAATATTAAGTCAAAATTGACCTTGTTTCGACACTACTATGAGCGTCGTCTTCAGAATTGGACTAACTGCACTAAAACATTAAGTATATAGTACATTAACAAAATTAAAGTTTGTACTGACCCGAAAAGATGCAGTACTTACAAGTCACATATTAAAAAAGAACTAAGCCGGAAAGGCGACGTCATGAACACTTGTGAGAATGCGAGCCGCTAAGGGCTGCTAGTACTGTGAACAAGGGTTGCAACAAGACTGAGGTGCCCACTTTAGAAAGTGTGGGCAAGTAAACATGGTGTTGCTGCGAGCGCCATCTAGTAGCCGCAGAAACAACTAGGCTACTGTACATTTAAAATTAGACACATGAAATTGTATTGCAGCTGATTCAGGCATAACGTAAGCATTTATAATAACGGGATAAAGTTACATATTTATCTGCTTTAAATAGACATACATTTTGTAACGTAAATACGTTAGTTATGACATAAAAGAAAAATAGCAAAGATGTGACAGGAAAACAACATTTCGGTAAACTGCATGAGGAAATCTGAATCAAAGATCAAGCAATGGCTTTATACAGTCAAAAAAGTTTTTATTTCGCAGCTGCAGCTGTTCGTTGAGAATGGGGCCATCATGACGAGTGAGATGTTTGAAAATCTCCAATTCCTCTAAGACATCTAACCTACGCCCCTTCTTTTCGGTATACAGAATATTGTTATCGCCTGTGGCTTTAGGGACGTGTCCAGTAATTAAGAGATGATCGGCAAAGGATGAATTTAGGGACTGGTGTCGTTCTTTCTCAAAAGATGTTCTTTATATCTGATGGTGAAAGCACGTCCGGTTTGCCCTATATAATAGGAGGAGCAGGTATCGCAGATGATCTTATAAACGCCAGAACTTTCTGTAGGGGAGCGAATGGATTTCAAATTATGAATGAAGTTTCTCTTTAGATTATTATTAGTAGAGAAGGCAACATTGCAGCTGTATTTGTTGCGAAGCATGCGCTGAATCTGATAGGAAATGGGTCCTATGAAAGGAAAATCAAAACGTTTTTTGGGTTAATTTCAGTGCATGAGGTGTTGAGCGTGGTAGTTCTTGCAGTTTTATTTTTTAGGATATCGTCCACTATGTTGGGCGTACATTCATTATTGACTGCTTTGGTTTTAAGTAAATTAATATCCTCATTAAACTTTTCTGTTGAAAGTGGTATGGAGGTAGCTCGGTGGACGGCAGAGTGAAAAAAGGCCATTTTTTGAGACTGTGAATGAAAAGAGGAAGCGGGCACGATTTGGTCAGTATACGTTTCTTTTCGAAAATTATTGAAAGTGATGTTATTGTCTTCTATTGTAAGCGTCAAGTCTAAATAATTTAATTGGCGGTTATCGTTTTCGAGTTCAATAGTGAAAGAAATTTTTTCATGGAGTTCGTTAAAAAGTTTAAATATATGATCAATTCTATCGGCGGGTCCGTTATAGATGACTAGAATATCATCAACGTATCTTGTGTAAGAAAGGATACCTAGTGGAGCGGCTGAGACACGGTTAAACAGCTTTTTTTCCAAGGAATTGATAAAGATGTCGGCGAGGATGCCGGCTAAAGGGTTGCCCATAGCGAGCCCATCAGACTGCTGGTACAGTTGTCCGTTGAATTCAAAGTAGTTGTACTTGACAACGACGTTAATGAGATTCATAAAATCAGTAATCTGTTCATCTGATAGATCTTTTTTTAAATTGACGTAAGTTTTCTTCCACAATGATGAGCGTCTCATGTTCCGGGACATTGGTATAAAGATTTTTAATATCTAAGGAAAAAAGCTTGGTGTCTGAACTGCATACTAAGTTTTTAATATTTGGACCAAAACGTGGCTGTTAGGAACTGAAAAATTATTTTCGAAAACAAAGGATTTTTTCAGAGTTTCGTATAGAAATCGGGCCAAATCGTGATATGCGCTATTCATGCTATTGGAGATTGGACGTATTGGATGATTCGGTTTATGAATTTTGAACTGGGACCGAAGTTTAGGGGGCTGAGGGTTCATATTGATGAGTAGTTTCTTTTGGAAAGGTTTTATAAGAACTTTTGCATTGTTAATGGCTGACCTTACTTCTTTCTGTAATTTTGGAGTCGGATCATCATGCAGCTCCGATATGTTGTTTTCACTGAAGAAATTTTCAGTTTTAGAAACATACTCAGAAATATAAGCAATGACTAGACAACAACCTTTATCGGATTTAGTTATTAAAGCATTTGCTGTTTTAAGTTTATTATTAATGAAAGTTACTAAAATTCTGCCTTTTTTGTGTAGCATTAGACAAAGTAGCTGCATTTTTCTCTAGCATGCGGGTTACATCATACGCAATTCTGGCTTGAGAAGCATTATCTATCTTATTATAATCGAGACCGATTTTTAAATCAACGAGCATATTTTCTCTTACATTTCTGTCTGACAGGTTAGGCCTGACATTGTATTTTAGTCCTTTTCCTAACAGGACTTTTTCATTCTCAGTAAAGACGATGTTGGTTTTATTTAAAATTCTTTCATGAAAGACGTGACTGCTTTTTTGAAATGTATTCTGAGGGCATTTTTCATTAGAAAGCAGACAGAAAAGATTGCTGAGCTTCTTCTCGTGTTTCTGCATTACACCTATTTTACAAATCTCTAGATGGTCGTTAATTTGCGTCCACGTGTCGTCAATATTAAAATTATAGTTAACACGATAAGTGTTTGTGATATTTAAGTACAAATGGTATGCATCTTCGTTAAGACGGTCTTTTTTTAGCGTACAGCTTTTTTATCCTATTACAAATAATATTCTTAATGATAGGTCTAAAGGACTTTGGATTTTTCTTACATACATAAAAATTGATGTAGGCTTCTGTTTAAGTCGGGACAAGTCCCTTTTTCTCACACTGCTTGTTAAAATAGATAGCCATACTTGTATTTAAAATTTTCTTTTTTAATTCTTTATATTTAGAAGCAGTCTTAGATACCTGGGCAGCTAAGAAACATAAAACTTTGAACATAGCTGCTAAGTTTCAGTGACCGTGTCACAATTATATTGTAACAGATAAGCCCTCGGTCACAAATATTAAGTCAAAATTGACCTGGTCTCGACGCTACTGTGGGCGTCGTCTTCAGAATTGGACTAACTGCACTAAAACATTAAGTATATAGTACATTAACAAAATTAAAGTTTGTACTGACCCGAAAAGATGCAGTACTTACAAGTCACATATTAAAAAAGATCTAAGCCGGAAAGGCGACGTCATGAACACTTGTGAGATGGCGAGCCGCTAAGGGCTGCTCGTACTGTGAACAAGGGTTGCAACAAGACTGAGGTGCCCACTTTAGCAAGTGTGGGCAAGTAAACGTGGTGTTGCTACGAGTGCCACCTAGTAGCCGCAGAGACAACTAGGCTATTGTACATTCAAAATTAGACACATGGGACTTAACTGCTGAGGTCATCAGTCCCCTAGAACTTGGAACTACTTAAAACTAACTAACCTAAGTACGTCACACACATCCATGCCCGAGATAGGATTCGAACCTGCGACCGTAGCGGTCGCGCGGCTCCAGACTGTAGCGCCTAGAACCGCTCGGCCACTCTGGCCGACTGGTTCGGCGAGGAGATGCTCATGTAGCACCCTGCGGTTATGACGACAGGCCGGAGGGCGCCCGGTAGCATCAGTAGGCCGTGACCGTAACACTAACATCCCTCTCTGCCTCAAAATTCAGACCTATAAGGCTCTGGCGCGCACTTTTTACACTAAAACCTGGCACCCAGTCACGTAGCCCGTAACAAGTGTCCTGCCCTAGTGCGGTGACACCGACCCGCCCTCTATGCCTGTTACCGCTTCACGCTGTGATTTTCGCAAGGTGCGGCTACCCAGGCTCACAGTCCTTCTGCGTACATATTATTCTGGCCCACACGTCGCCACACTGCGGCTGCCAGCCCACTGCTGCTATTGCGATACTCCACGGCGGTTGGTTGGTTGGTTTGTTTTGGGGAAGGAGACCAGACAGCGTGGTCATCGGTCTCATCGGATTAGGGAAGGATGGGCAAGGAAGTCGGCCGTGCCCTTTCAGAGGAACCATCCCGGCATTTGCCTGGAGTGATTTAGGGAAATCACGGAAAACCTAAATCAGGATGGCCGGAGGCGGGATTGAACCGTCGTCCTTCCGAATGCGAGTCCAGTGTCTAATCACTGCGCCACCTCGCTCGGTCTCCACGGCGGCTTTCTTGCCACTTCCTATTACTTTCACTAAAAACTGGGCAGCGACACAACGGCGTAGTACAGGCTTTTGCACTGTTGGAAACAGTTTTCACAGAAACAAAGGTAAGTGCAGTTACAAACCGAGTAAACCATTCTCTTCTTTATCTTTCGTCCCTTCTCGCGCTGCTCTATGGACTCAGCTTTGTCGTTTGGATTGCGGCAATGTTAGTGTCAGTGAGTGGCGGGACGTCCTTTCTGAAGACCCCCCCCCCCCGCTTCCTCCCCCTCCCCCAGGATGGAATCTCTAGTGTCCCATCTGTCTGCATCTAGTGTAAAACTTTTGGTCGACGGTGAGAACGTTTTTCTATCTGAGGTGGGACATGGGACTAACACCTGAAAAGAAGTCTAGGCTGACCAGCTTAGCAGCCCTCGAAGTTAATTCACGAGGTTACATTCAATTCGGGGCAAGTTTTACTTCCAGAATCCCAGAAGCGGCGCGTTAACGCACTAAGCTATGGTAGAGTCAAATTGAATAAACGAAAACTACGTTATTTCTCGTTAAGAAGCCACAGGTGATTCTAGGTTAGAAAATATCTCTGAACAACATCCGAAATATTGTCTGTTGAATTCAAGTTCGCCTTCAATTTTTCTGTTGGCTCATTCACGGCTTTTTATATGCGTGTGTAAATGTATACCTTGTAACTACTTATTTAATTCATTTCTTTATTACTATTCAAAATTTAACGAATTATTCACACTCTCTGTAATTTAATTCCACTTAGTTACTGAATTCATTTGAAAATTACCTCTTAATGGGTATCAATCTTCTGAATATTTGGTTAGAATAGAAAGAGTTGTCAAGGAGAAACTTTTTTAGATTGTTTTCAAATTTTGCTTTGCTATCTGTCAGACATTTTATATCACTGGGTAACTTATCAAAAATTTTTGATGTGGCATTGTGCACCTTTTCGTGCTAAAAATAACCTTAATGTGCCGTAATGGGTGTCATTTTTTTCTGATGATATTGTGATTGTGTATATCAGTGTTCCTCCTGAACTGCAGTGGATTATTTACAACAGACTTCACGAGGGAATAAATATTCGGTGAAGAAATTGTCAGAATGCCCAACTCCTTAAACAGATATCTATTAGACGATTGTGGGTGTTCTCCACATATTACCCTTACAGCACGTTTTTCAGCAATGACGACTATCTTTTTGAAAAATGAGTTAGTCCAGAACATTATGCCATAGGATATTATTGAATGAAGATACGCAAAATATGTCTACTTACTGATTTGTCTCTCCCCAAGATTTGCAATGATTCTAAGTGCAAATGTGGCTGAAACACATTTATTTAGAAGTTTCAAAATGAGCTTTTTCCGACTTAAATTCCCATCAACATGATCACCTAAGAATTTTGAAGTTTCCACCCTGTTTATTATAAACCACACCATATGTTCCCCTTATCACTGGTGTAGTATCCCTAGACGTGCAGAACTGGATATGTTGTGTCTTTCTAAAACTGACGGTGAGACCATTCTCAGAAAAGCAGCCAAAGATACTTTTAAGAACACTGTTTATCATTCCTTCTGTTTCTGTATGAAGGCATGGATTGGTTACAATACTAGGGTCATCTGCAAAAAGAGCTTACTATGATTTTTGTATCTTAGAGAGAAGATCGTTGATTTACATATATGGGGAACAATAGTGACCCTAAGATTGAGCCTTGGGGAACCCCATACGTGATTTCTCCCCAGTCAGAATAATGTGGCCGGACTACATTCGGTGAATTACAAAGTCCAGTTTTCTGCATTCTTTTGGTTAGATATGACATTATTCATCAATCTCATTAAACTTGAAATTATCTAGCAGAATATTGTGATTCACACATTCAAATGCCTTAGATAAGTCGCAGAAAATACAAACCGACGCTATTTAATTATTTAATGCTCGTAAAATTTGATGAGTGAACATGTAAACGGTATTCTCAGTCGAACAACTTTTCTGAAATCCAAACTGTGGGTAACTGAGGATATTGTTGTTGATCAGGCGAGATACTATTCTGGAATACATCACCTTCTCAAAACTTTTGTAAAATGATACCAGCAGTGAAACAGGTCGGTAGTTATTGACATCTCTCCTATTACCTTTCTGACACCACGTTGTTGTGTCCATTCCATACGCGATTTTCTTGCAGCACTAACACCAGCACATCACACTGAAATATATAACAACTAACTTGGAAAGAACGTATATCTCGGTGACGGGGGCCATATCTGTAGTGATTTGTGATCAACATTGTGAATAAATCACTGAATTTGTGGCGTTGTTTTACAGGATGATGGTCCGATGTTCTGGAAGCTGTGTTTCATCAATCCCATGGGCTCGACTCTCGTGGTGGTGGGACTTGCACTCGTCGGCTTGGTGAGTTTACACCATCATATTTGTGAACACTGATTCCACAAACCCAGCCTTCATACTCTCACCATTGTTATTACTTTTGCTCCTGACTTCATACGTCTTAATTGAGCCTAGGTTAGACACAGAGTTCGTTCCGTAGACTCATAGTGAGAATGTCCGCGATGAAGTGGTACATGTCACTAAAATAGAAGTACATAATATCTATTTACAAATGGGCTGATATACCAATGTGCCTTCTACAGATTCTAAATAAAATGGTCCTCATGGATGCGTGAAAACTCAACATTTTTCCTTTTACATATTAAATGAAAATGTTTATCACTGTCATTAAAACTGAATAAAGTAATTACTAGACTAATATATCCTGGCATCATTAAAAAAGAAGCAGTTCACAGGGTGCTTTCACTAATCGCATTACGCCACTGAAGCTATGCCGAAGTCATATTTTATGAAACGTTAATTTTATGTCATATAATTAATAACGTGTATATTTATTACGTCTGATAAGAAATTTCTCAGTAAGGTAAGAAGCTGGCCACAGGTACGTCCTTAAGACTCCTCTTAAATTATAGCTTACTAATAGTAAACCTTTTTATGGCTAGCAGAAATCTGTTGAAAATGTCTGTTCCCGAATAACAGGAAGCTAAACGTAAGTGCGTGATATTAACTATTTATTTATGCCTGTTCAGTGGTTTAGAATCGCAAATTCCATAAGTGTCTTATTGGGTGACTTATTCCTAAATTATATTCAACAATAATTGGAAGATAACATAATGAGCGTTTACACATAACCATATTAGTGAAGGCTGTTTGCATACTTTTTGGTTGGATTAATGCCACAACAACATACTGTGTAACCAGTCATCGAAACTTACATTTACAATTCATCACAAGTTGCAGAGACTTATCTGCAACTTCACGTAACAATCTCGGACTCTAATTAGTTTTGGAGTGACGAGCTTATATCTGTTTGAAAATGAGGAGGCGTACCTAAATAAAATAGCTCTTGTCTCTACAAATATCTGAAAATGTCGTCACTTCGGCGTTTTCTGTCAAGTGTGACATATTTCAAGGATCGTGCCCGTTTTCAAGCACATTAACTGAAACAGGACCATGTGCGTAATGTCATGGTGAGAGCTGGTTCGTGTGCTTCATGTATCTTGAAATTAAACATAATAATACGAGATACGTAACAAATAATTACCTCATTTTAATAATTTTTGTTTGTTGACGAGCACATGCTACAAAACGGGAACAAATCACAAAATATTTGCCAAAATTTACAGTTACATTTTATTGCTTTATTTTTCTATGTTATTACAACTGCTCTATGATGTGATTATAAAGCTTAAGTTACGATTGAACGAGCAAACTGAAAGTAAAAGTGTTGATAGAATGAGTGTGGTTTAGATTTTCAGAGAGACGCAGCTATATGCAAGTCCATGAACCGATCGTATTTATAAGATCAGTCTGAGGTCCAGTGGGGTTCTCTCAACAAAAGAATTTTTGCGAGGACGTTTCCGCAAGTTTGGAGTTGAGAGCATTCGGCAGAATTTGATATACTCACCGTCCAATCAGAGGACTTAAGAATTTCACATGCTACTGTATGGTGAGTGTTTAGTCAACTTCTGTACTTGGCACACAGGCTGTCATTAATCTTAAGGGTTGTGATAAAAGGAAACAAGTTGATATAAGCAGTGCTTTCTTGGAGAACGTGGATGACGACAGAACTTTGCCGTGCTTAATTTTCAGCGCTGAAGCAACATTTCATGTTATACACTCCTGGAAATAGAAAAAAGAACACATTGACACCGGTGTGTCAGACCCACCATACTTGCTCCGGACACTGCGAGAGGGCTGTACAAGCAATGATCACACGCACGGCACAGCGGACACACCAGGAACCGCGGTGTTGGCCGTCGAATGGCGCTAGCTGCGCAGCATTTGTGCACCGCCGCCGTCAGTGTCAGCCAGTTTGCCGTGGCATACGGAGCTCCATCGCAGTCTTTAACACTGGTAGCATGCCGCGACAGCGTGGACGTGAACCGTATGTGCACTTGACGGACTTTGAGCGAGGGCGTATAGTGGGCATGCGGGAGGCCGGGTGGACGTACCGCCGAATTGCTCAACACGTGGGGCGTGAGGTCTCCACAGTACATCGATGTTGTCGCCAGTGGTCGGCGGAAGGTGCACGTGCCCGTCGACCTGGGACCGGCCCGCAGCGACGCACGGATGCACGCCAAGACCGTAGGATCCTACGCAGTGCCGTAGGGGACCGCACCGCCACTTCCCAGCAAATTAGGGACACTGTTGCTCCTGGGGTATCGGCGAGGACCATTCGCAACCGTCTCCATGAAGCTGGGCTACGGTCCCGCACACCGTTAGGCCGTCTTCCGCTCACGCCCCAACATCGTGCAGCCCGCCTCCAGTGGTGTCGTGACAGGCGTGAATGGAGGGACGAATGGAGACGTGTCGTCTTCAGCGATGAGAGTCGCTTCTGCCTTGGTGCCAATGATGGTCGTATGCGTGTTTGGCGCCGTGCAGGTGAGCGCCACAATCAGGACTGCATACGACCGAGGCACACAGGGCCAACACCCGGCATCATGGTGTGGGGAGCGATCTCCTACACTGGCCTTACACCACTGGTGATCGTCGAGGGGACACTGAATAGTGCACGGTACACCCAAACCGTCATCGAACCCATCGTTCTACCATTCCTAGACCGGCAAGGGAACTTGCTGTTCCAACAGAACAATGCACGTCCGCATGTATCCCGTGCCACCCAACGTGCTCTAGAAGGTGTAAGTCTACAACCCTGGCCAGCAAGATCTCCGGATCTGTCCCCCATTGAGCATGTTTGGGACTGGATGAAGCTTCGTCTCACGCGGTCTCCACGTCCAGCACGAACGCTGGTCCAACTGAGGCGCCAGGTGGAAATGGCATGGCAAGCCGTTCCACAGGACTACATCCAGCATCTCTACGATCGTCTCCATGGGAGAATAGCAGCCTGCATTGCTGCGAAAGGTGGATATACACTGTACTAGTGCCGACATTGTGCATGCTCTGTTGCCTGTGTCTATGTGCCTGTGGTTCTGTCAGTGTGATCATGTGATGTATCTAACCCCAGGAATGTGTCAATAAAGTTTCCCCTTCCTGGGACAATGAATTCACGGTGTTCTTATTTCAATTTCCAGGAGTGTAGATAAGTCAAAGGGCACAACGTCCGCACTGGAGACTCTAGATCATTCAGAAAGTAACTGATCATGAAAGAGCTTCGCTTAAAACGAATATTCTTATGAAAAGGTTTCTGGTGCGTTCTCATTTGAGAATGAAATAGAGAGTGTAATGAGCTATGTTCATAAGCTGCAGAGGCGGCGCTGTCCACAGCTTCAGGAGGAATGAAATGGTTTCGCATTCCAGCTGGACGGATCCCCACCCACGCTGACATAATAAAGCATGCCACTTATATATTAAGACACGGGTTCTAGATAGGGGTGGCAAGGACTCTTCTTGACCTCTAAGATCTCCACGAAAGGTCCTGCGGGAGTATTCCTTGTTGAGTTTTCATTTCCCTTATTTTAGTGATATAAGGGACCTCAAAAAGAAAGTAATAGCAGCAGTGACTGTTATTGTTGAATAATCCTTACACAAAATTGTGCCGTATGGCACTTGCCGCGAGGGTATCTCTTGCTTTTCGGCTCGGGTCGCCGAAAGGTTTAAATACCCGCTGGTTCGATCTGTCTAGCGCAAGATAAGCAGTCATTACCTTCTTGCGTAGGGCAGGGCCTTGTGGAGCTCTGGTGGCGGCACAGAGGCTGAAGGTTGTTGTTGGCGAGCGATTCGATGGGCTCTGTTATGAGCCTTCTCGAGGTGGTCGTGTTGGCTTTTCCATTCCTCGAAGGGAATTCTTTGACCGTTGACGTGAGTGGCCTTTTACTTGTGTCAAAATATTAATAGAATTTTACAAGTTGCAAGGATCAGCTAGGCAGTTATTGAATTCGCTTGGGTTGTTGCAGTTGTGATTGAATTTTCGTGTGTTTTAAGTTGCACAGATCATCAGGACAGCCATCGTGTTCTTCAGTTTGGTAGCAGTTTGTCGTTTAAATTTGCCAGTGGCTTCTAGGTGCTACTCACATCAGCTGGGCAGCTGTTGAGTTCATTTGAGTTGCGTGTTTTAAGTGCTGCACAAATCAGCTGGGCAGCTGTTGACATGGCTGAAATCGCTGTAGATTTTACTTGTTGTACATTAATGTGGATTTAATTGCTGCCGAGCTCCGGCTAGCAACTTTGAGTTAATTGGCGAGGCTGCAGGATGGCATAGGTGGTCCTCATGGCGGTTGTGAGTTGAGGGGAGCTACTGTCGATATTTATCATTTCTGTTAAGGCCGCAGTAGTAGGCGTTGAACTCCACAGAGATTATACTTCAGCGATTATGTACTTTTCCGATATTAACGGGCTGAAGTCCGTTTGCGTCAGAAGGCATGGATGACAATTCTTTCAAAAGGCTATGAAGTATATCCTTCAGCCTTGTAATTCTGCAATTAGTGTGTGCCCTAGTAGCCCAAGTTGTCGCTACTGTCCGTTCGTTAGGTTGTTGAAATAAATGGTTGTTAAGTTGCCGTAACTGGCGTAATTCGCCAACCATACGCTTAAGAATTGGTCGTGGGATCTGCTCGGGTCCCAAAATACATAACGAATACATCTGTTGCCTTACATATATTCCGTACAACTGACTGATGGTGGAAATATAAAACATTCGTAATAGCATAGCAAAATGAACTTTATAATTTTGTGGGTTTTTTGGCAACATGTCCCCGATTTTGGAATGTTTCCATCAGTCAAAAAATTGTTAAAATATGTTATTATTTTTTAAACAGCCTATATTATACACAAACTGATGTCTCATGTCAGTACATGAAGTACAAGGACCACCTTACTTTCGTGTTGCTGTTCCAGTGAATGTGTTTTGAAACAGGCACGGTGACTTAATATGTCAGATTGGACGAAATTTTAACACTCAGTATTGGACCTATCCTACAAGGCGTAATAGTAAAGTTTTAACTGTTACCTCTACAAAACAAAGTTAAGTAATAAATTGTTGTTTGTTTGCAGGAACATTCCTGCATTCCTGGTGCACCCTGAAATTACACTACTGGCCATTAAAATTGCTACACAAAGAAGAAATGCAGATGATAAACGGGTATTCATTGGACAAATATATTATAGTAGAACTCACAAGTGATTACATTTTAAAGCAATTTGGGTGCATAGATCCTGAGAAATCAGTTCCCAGAACAACCACCTCTGGCCGTAATAACGGCCTTGATACGCCTGAGCATTGTGTCAAACAGGGTTTGGATGGCATGTACAGGTACAGCTGCCTATGCAGCTTCAACACGACACCACAGTTCATCAAGAGTAGTGACTGACGTATTGTGACGAGCCAGTTGTTCAGCCACCATTGACCAGACGTTTTCAGTTGTTGAGAGAGCTGGAGAATGTGCTGGACAGGGCAGCAATCGAACATTTTCTGTATCCAGAAAAGCCCGCACAGGACCTGCATCATGCGGTCGTGCATTATCCTACTGAAATGTAGGGTTTCACAGGGATCAAATGAGGGTAGAGCCACGGGTCGTAACACATCTGAAATGTAACGCCCACTGTTCAAAGTGCCGTCAATGCGAACAAGAGGTGACCGAGACGTGTAACCAATACCATCACGCGGGGCGATAACGAAAACACGCTTCCAATGTGCGTTCACCGCGATATCGCCAAACAGGGATGCGTCCATCATGATGCTGTAAACAGAACCTGGATTCAACCGAAAAAATGACGTTTTACCTTTCGTGCACCCAGGTTCGTCGTTGAGTATACCATCGCAGGCGCTCCTGTCTCTGATGCAGCGTCAAGGATAACTGCAACCATGGTCTCCGAGCTAATAGTCCATGCTGCTGCAAACGTCGTCGTACTGTTCTTGCAGATGGTTGTTGTCTTGCAAACGTCCCCATCTGTTGACTCAGGGATCGAGACGTGGCTGCACGATCCCTTATAGCCATGCGGATAAGATGCCTGTCATCTCGACTGCTAGTGACACGAGGCCGTTGGGATCCAGCACGGCGTTCCGTATTACCCTCCTGAACCCACCGGTTCCATATTCTGCTAGCAGTCATTGGATCTCGACCAACGCGAGCAGGAATGTCGCGATACGATAAACCACAATCGCGATAGGCTACAATCCGAACTTTATCAAAGTCAGAAACGTGATGGTACGCATTTCTCCTCCTTACATGAGGCATCACAACAACGTTTCACCAGGCAACGCCGGTCAGCTGCTGTTTGTGTATGAGAAATCGGTTGGATACTTTCCTCGTGTCAGCACGTTGTAGGTGTCGCCACCGGCGCCAACCTTGTGTGAATGCTCTGAAAAACTAATCATTTGCATATCACAGCATCTTCTTCCTGGCGGTTAAATTTCGCGTCTGCAGCTCGTCATCTTCGTGATGTAGCAATTTTAATGACCAGTAGTGTAACAACTTGGCTGTGTAACCACCAAGTGAATGCACACTGTTGTGTAGAGCTTTTACAGAGGACGCCCTCCACTGCCTACCGTGCCCGCCTGTTGCAGGTGGTGAACGCGGCGGATGTGGTGCACCGGCTGCAGCACATCGCGACGCCCAGCGAGGCGTCTCGGGACAGACCCACCTGCTCCGTCAACATCAAGTGGCGGCCCAGCCCAGGTTAACGGCTCTTGTCGGTCATTTTTAGCTCAATATTGAAGCCGAATGTCACCAGCTATGTAGGCCATTAGTGTCAATATACTTTGGTAGAAAATGAAGAAGGAACATATCTAATTCAGAGACGCACATACACCACACACTGAGCTGAAAAAAGTCACCAGATACCTCCTAATATCGTGTCGGACCTCTTTTTCCCCGCG
Organism: Schistocerca americana; assembly: GCF_021461395.2. Lineage (NCBI taxonomy): Eukaryota > Metazoa > Arthropoda > Insecta > Orthoptera > Acrididae > Schistocerca > Schistocerca americana. The sequence continues at coordinate 669,060,469 of NC_060120.1, forward strand.
TAGTGCAGCAAGTCGACGTGGCATGGAGTCAACAAGTCATCGGACGTCCGCTCCAGAAATAATGAGCCATGCTGTCTCCACAGCAGCCCATAAATGTAAAAGTGTTACCGGATGCAAGACTTTGTGCTCGAATTGACCTCTCGATTGGGAGACCAAATCATTCGCTCCAAACGTCCACAAAGTCCTTCAAACCAACTGCGAACATTTGTGGCCCAGTGACGTGGCGCATTGTTCTTTGGGAACATGAAGTCCACGAATGGCTAAAAATGACCTCCAAATAGCCAAACATAAGAATTTCCAGTCAACGATCGCTTCAGGCCCCATTCCACGTAAACATAGCCGACACCACTATGGAGCTACCACCAACTTGCACAGTGCCTTCTTGATAACTTGGGCCAATGGCATTGTGGGGTCTGTGCCACACGCCGACCCTTCCATTAGCTCTTGTTGTTGTTGTTGTGGTCTTCCGTCCTGATGGCTCTGAGCACTATGCGACTCAACTTCTGAGGTCATCAGTCGCCTAGAACTTAGAACTAATTAAACCTAACTAACCTAAGGACATCACACACATCCATGTCCGAGGCAGGATTCGAACCTGCGACCGTAGCGGTCACGCGGTTCCAGACTGAAGCGCCTTTAACCACACGGCCACACCGGCCGGCCTTCAGTCCTGAGACTGGTTTGATGCTGCTCTCCATGCTACTCTATCCTGTGCAAGCTTCTTCATCTCCCAGTACCTACTACAGCCTACATCCTTCTGAATCTGCTTAGTGTATTCATCTCTTGGTCTCCCTCTACGATTTTTACCCTCCACGCTGCCCTCCAATACTAAATTGGTGATCCCTAGATGTCTCAGAACATGTCCTACGAACCGATCCCTTCTTCTAGTCAAGTTTTGCCACAAGCTCCTCTTCTCCCCAATTCTATTCAATACCTCCTCATTAGTTATGTGATCTACCCATCTAATCTTCAGCATTCTTCTGTAGCACCACATTTCGAAAGCTTCTACTTACTCTTACTCACTGAAATAGAGATTCATCTGACTAGTCCATGGTTTTCCAGTCTTCTAGGTTCCAACCGATATGGTTAAGAGCGCAGGCGAGGCCCTGCAGGCAATGACGTGCAATTATCAAAGGCACTCGCGTCTGTTGTCCTCTGCCGCAACCCGTTATCGCCAGATTTCGCCTCTCTGTTCTAACGGATACGTTCGTCGTACATCCCAGGTTGATTTCTACGGTTATTTCACGCAGAGTTTTTTGTCTGTTAGCACTGACAACTCTACGGAACGCCTCTGGCCTCGGTCGTTAAGCGAAGGCACACGGCCAATGCGTTGTCCGTGGTGAGAAGTAATAACTGAAATTTGGTATTCGCGTCACACTCTTGACACTGTGGCTCTTAGAATACCAAATTCCCTAACTATTTCCGAAATGAAATATCTCATGCGTCTAGCTCCACCTATCATTCCGCGTTCGAAGTCTGTTTACTTCCTTCGTCCACCCATAATGTCTTCGGAAACCTTTTCACATGAATCACCTGAGTGGAAATGACAGCTTCGCCAATGCACTGCCCATTTATACCTTGTGTACGCCATACTACAGCCATCTGTGTATGTGCATATCTCCATCCCATGACTTTTGTCATCTCAGTGTAAATATGCCACGACTGTAGTGGCTAGAAAAATTTGCGCAGTTACCTGAATTTCCGTGATTTTGTATTGTGGTCATTCCACACAATTAGCCTACACTTTGAATATGAGGCTTCAAATGTCTATAAATGATGGTGCCACTAATACTCGTCTTTGGCGTCTTGGTTCCAGATGGCAGCAGAACACACGTTTTGACACGAACTCGTCCATCAGACGTATAGTTGTTAAAGATTGCGTCGTAACGACAGTGTAGATTGGGGCAGCCGATCGTTCCAGAGTACTTGGGAGAACGCTGGGCTATATGAAGTTGGTCATTGTCCAATTGCATTTTCTCACGTCGACACTGTGCAGTATAGTCTCTGCTGTGAAGGGCAAGCCACATATAGAGTTACGAACAGCATTCACCACGCTAGCCCAACAGCTCCTTATATTCTATCTGCACCACAGATGATATAGTCCGTTTTATCATAGCTGTCCTTGCAAATTCTCAATCTTTTTTACCCTTTCTCAAGTCAAGGGGCTGCACATTCCATATTTCAGCTCAATGTCACCATCACATATTCTCAGAAGCACTCTCATTTCTCTCTCTCTCTCTCTCTCTCTCTCTGTCTGTCTCTCTCACACACACACCTTCTCGCCAAGCTTAGATACTCGGTCTTGTGCATCCCCACTCTTCTATGTACAGCACCTGCAACCCTGCTACACTAAATTCCCGTCACAAGCACAACTACACCCAGGCCCATTACCCAATCCTCGGAATACATCCTGAGAAATACCCTCTCAAATCCCTTACATCAACTTCCCATCGACATCCCATTTCCATGTTCCTACATTTGCTCCCATTTCACTGACACGTTTACCTGGAACTGGTCATCAAGTTGCAGGTATCATTCTCTAGCTGGAAGCTCTATCTACAGCCACCGTAAAACATTGTGAGGATCATGGCAGATGCTACTTAGCGTTGTACCACGTTAGGGTCTCTTCCCATTTTAATCGCGTGTGAGGCTTCGGAATAATGACTTGCATCTTTGTGCCCTGTAATCTTGTCCTTAACGGCCACTATTGAGCTCGATATGTCGTGTGACTAGGGCCTCCCGTCGGGTAGACCAGTAGCCGGATGCAAGCCTTTCGATTTGACGCCACTTCGGCGACTTTCGCGTCGATGGAGATGTGATGATGATTAGGACAACACAACACCCAGTCCGTGAGCGGAGAAAATCTCCGACCCAGCCGGGAATCGAAACCGGGCCCTTAGGATTGACATTCTGTCGATCTGACCATTCAGCTACCGGGGGTGGACATCACTGAGCTAAATTCAGGGAGATGTAGCATATTTCTACATTCCTCGCTGGATCCCGAAAATTTGTGGATAGTCTTTGGCAGGATAATGGGCATTTATTTTTAAGCATCTGCCAATTTAGGATTTTCAACATTTCCATGGTACTCTCCTGTGAGTCTGCAAATCATGATCATTGATGTTTCCCTTCTTTGCATACATTTAAATCCTTTGCCACCCCTATCTGGTATGGCTGTCGTACATTTGAGCTGTATTCTAAGACGAGCCACAAGTGTCGTGCGAGCAGTCTTCTTTGCAGACTGACTGCGTTTTCCCAGTATTCTTCCAATGACGAGATGTGTCTGCTACCTGCTTTACCTACGACTAAGCTTACGTTATTATTCCACTTTATATACATACAAATTGATCCACTCTATATTTGTTATGAGTTCACTTATTCTGCTGAGGAACTCATCAGTATTGTAGATGTACAATATTATTTTTCTGCGTTTTGTGGAGTTCACAGTTTTACATTTCTGGTTATTTAAAGAAAGTTACCAATGTTTACACCGTTTCATATCTTATCAAGATCTGACTAGATGTTAGAGAAGTTTCATCAAATAGTGCTTCATTACAAATAGCTACATAATCCCCCAAATTCAGATGCTATTATAAGTATTGTCTGATAGGTCATTAATATACGAAGGTACGCTGAAAAGTAACGCCTCCGAATTTTATATTCTGCTTTCAATATCGGTTGAGGTATTACATGAGACGCATGGTACTCGGTCGACTTTCCCGCTTGACTGGCGCCAGTTGCAGCCCTCTGCCGCTAGAGGGCTCCGAATTGTAGCGTGTAACATGGCGGTGCGTAACGTAACTACGTCGGTGCCTGAGAAAAATCTCAGGAAAGTGAAAACACAAATTCGAAGAGCTTTTTCCACACATGAAACACCCTCTCCTTCAGCATGACAATGGCCGACCACGCACGAGCGGTGCAACATCTGCAACAATCCGACAGCTTGGGTTCACAGTCATCAATTAGCCTCCCTTAAGTCCCGACTTAGCCCCAACCGATTTTCATCCGTTTCCAAAACTTAAAGATAACCTTCGAGGAATTCACTTTTATAGCAATGAAGCGATGCAAGCGGAAGTGAGACTGTGGCTGCGTCAACAAAGTCGAACATTGATCATAGAATGAAGCACGGCAGGTGTTGTCATCACTTAACAATCGCGGGCTGAGACGCCGTGATCCATACATAAGACTCTCCCCTGACGTTTCGCCTTCGACTGCGGAAGGCATCCTCCGAGGACAATAGGCGAACTACAGCGAGAGTGCGAGAGAGCGGCGTATATATAAGCCATCCAGAGGGCGACGTTGTCAGTCAGAGATCTTAGCACAGCCGACGTCACATAATTGCCAGCGGCGCCCTCTGGATGGCTTATATATACGACGCTCACTCGCGCTCTCGTTGCAGTTCGCCGATTGTCCTCGGAGGATGCCTCCCGCAGTCGAAGGCGAAACGTAAGGGGAGAGTCTTATGTATGGACCACGGCATCTCAGCCCGGAAGGGTTAAGTGAAAGTCGAACATTCTATAGTGACGGTGTCAACAAACTGGCCTCTCCTTGGGAGAAATGAGTTCGTCACCAGGGTGACTGTGTTGAGACATGAAGACATGAAGACATGAAGACATGAAGAATATAGATGTAGAATGTTAATAACATTTGTTTCATGTAAACAAATTCAGAGGCATTACTTTTCAGCATGCCCTCATACAACAAAAAACAGCAATGGTCCCGGCCACACTTGAAACTACTTACGCTTCTGCCGATGACTCTCCATCCAAGAAAACAGGCTGCATCCTCCTTAACAAAAATTCCTTACTCCAGTCGCATATTTTATTTGATACACTATATGACACTACTGCTTTTAACAAATGTTAATGTCGCACCAGTCTAACTTCGAGCCCACAACGAACGTCTAAGACGTAATCATTGCCTCATATTGATCATCTGTTTGTAGTAACATCATATGTATGTTCTCATCCTATGATGTTTATTTTAACCAAGTCCTGTTGTTACTAACTGTATGGCTGAGATTTATCTCGTCAGCAGGGTTGGCCCATGGCGAGAGTAGAGACGAACAGCAGTGCGGTAGGTGCCTGAAGGAATCAGACATTGACGTACAAGGGACTTCAGGCATCGTGATGATGGGATGACTGTACAGTTCTGGTGTTCTTTGAGCGGCTAATGAACATCAAGGATACATCATGAATCTCGTCCATCCCGTCGTATTGCCGTCCCCACAATGCTCTTTTCGCAGGTTACTGGTCGTCCTTCGCTTGACTGTTACTGTGCGTGATGCTGTCTCGTCCATTGAAATTGACAGGAAAACATCCCTTGCCCAAAGAAATAACAGACGGAAGTAGCATATAATTCTCTTTCCCAGGATAACATACGACTATTCTGTCACCGTCTCTACGAATGATGAATTGAAGTTATAAGAAGTTATGCACGATACATAAATTTCTATCCCTATATGCTCCTGTGTTGAAGATCTTATATGATGTCTAAAATACAAAATCAATTCAGAAACATAACTAAATATTTGTACGTGACAGTCAACCGTCCTAGTGACATGACATTTTGCGGCATTTTTTTTTTTATATCTGGTTTACTTTCTTAGCTACTGCTGACTTTTTCCCATATCTGATTTACGGGACCAACTTAAGAACTTATGCGTGAAGGTGGGGAAAACATTTACAGAACGTTTGAATGTCTTGAAGAAAGCTTACACAGAACATGCTCTACGGTCGAACGTAGTGTTACCAATATATTTCTGCAGTTCCAAAATGGTCGACAAGCAATTGAAGATGACAGTCGACCAACAAGGGCTTCAACCTTAAAAAGAGGTGCTGACATTCAGAAAATCAAGGAAATGGTGCGCACCAGCTACCGCATATCAAAATTCTTCCAGAACATACTGTAATCTCAATTGATTTGCAAGATGCCATTTCAGCAAGTTACCTTTGTGTTGGCGTAACGTCTTTGACTAGTAATCAACACATCATAGATTTCCGGTTCGAGCCCAACAAGTCCGTTATCATCTTAGTTCTTACAACAGCCTTTTCAACGAAAGCGGAGAAGCGGACATGAATTTGAGGCACCCTCTTGCCCTTGGTGTGGGAAATTGCTCTTGAAAGGTCGAATAAACAGCAATGATCAACGGCATGAAGAAGCAGAAGGAAATGAAATTACCGCATTAAATACAATATTTTTCCAGAGGACAAATGGTTCAAATGGCTCTGAGCACTATGGGACTCAACATTTGAGGTCATCAGTCCCCTAGAACTTAGAACTACTTAAACCTAACTAACCTAAGGACATCACACACATCCATGCCCGATGCAGGATTCGAACCCGCGACCGTAGCGGTCACGCAGTTCCTGACTGAAGCGCCTAGAGCCACTCGGCCACACCGGACGGCCTTCAGAGGACATCTGGCCTGTAATTGAAAAAGAGTTATGATGCTCTCTCCATTGGCAAAAGATTCCGGGCCGGCCGCGGTGGCCAAGAGGTTCTAGGCGCTTCAGTCTGGAACCGCGCTACTACTACGGTCGCAGGTTCGAATCCTGCCTCGGGCATGGATGTGTGTGATGTCCTTAGGTTAGTTAGGTTTAAGTAGTTCTAGGGGACTGATGATCTCAGATGTTAAGTCCCATAGTGCTCAAAGCCATTTGAACCATTTGAATAGATTCCGGATTAGTCCCACATTGATCCTTTGGTAGAGGACTGCCAAGTGGGAGGTAAGCATGATGAAAAAACTGAATGATCAGCGAAAGAGTAACATTCTATGGCTCGGAACGTGGAGTATTGGAAGCACGAATTTGGAAAGGGAAGCTGTAAAATGTGGAAGGGAAATGCAAAGGCCCTATCTAGGTATAGTGGCAGAGAGTGAATCGAAATGGAGAGAAGATCAGCATTTCTGATAAGACGAATGTAGGGTGATATCAACAGGAGCTGAAAATGGTTTCACGGGAGTACAATTGGCTATTATCAGGGAGATAGGTGAGAGAGATTGTTAATGTGAACAATTCATTGATAGGATTTTTCATATCAGTATCGACAGCAAATAAACCCGCCAGTAATAATTCAGGTATACATTGCAATGTCACAAGCAGAATGCGAAGAGATTGAGAATATACGAGGTCTGTTACAAAAGTATCTAACCTTTTTTTGTAAACGCCTAATGGATTTGAATTTAGCGCGCTTGCATGAACCTACCTTGAATCATTGTGCGCATGAGTGAATTTTTCCCCGCCTGTCGATAGCGTCAGTTGCTGACAAGCAGCAGTTGAATGAGGCAGTGTATAGTGCTAGCGTCGGTTTTTCATTGCAAGGGAAATGGCGGAACGACCCGAGCAGCGCTACTACATCAAAATTTGCCAGAAAGTGGCCGACAGCAATGTGGAACCCATTCGGAGGATTCAGATGGCTTTCGGTGACGATGTTATGGGCATCCCACAGATTGAGGAGTAGGACAACCTGTTTACAGACGGCAGCACATCAGTGTAGAGCGAGCTGTGGTCCGGTGGCCATCAACATCCCGAAATAACCGGGTCATTGCCAAAGTGAACGCTGTGGTGATGCGGGGCCGTCGTGTGACTATCAAAGAACCTGCGGAAGAGATAGGCATCAGCACTTTTTCGACACTTTCCATTCTGACCGGAAATTTGGTCACGAAGCAAGTGTCGACGAAATTCGTGCTCAAACTGTTGACGGCGGAGCAAAAGGAACTTCATGCTGAAGTGTCACAGGACCTGCTGGACTCTACAAACAGCGACCCCAACTTCGTGAACACCATAGCCACTGGTGACGAATACTGGGTGTAAGGGCACAACCTGGAAACCAAATCCGAGTCGTTGTAATGGAAACATTCCTAGTCACAAAGACCAAAGAAGACCCACCAAGTGCGCAGCAAAATCAAAGTGATGCAGACTGTTTTCTTTGACTCCTGCGGTGTGGTACGCCATGAGTACACACCACGGGGCCAAATACTCACCAAAGAGTAGTACAGGGATATCCGCCGTCACTTACGTAATGTTGTGCAGCGCAAGAGACCGGACTTGGAATCAACAGGAAATTGGCGCCTCCATCACGACAATTCTCCAGCACATTGCTCGCACTTGATTCAGACGGTTTTGGCTAAAAACGAGGTTCCTGTGCTTCAATGGGCTCCTTACTTTTCTGTATGGCCCCCTGCGACTTCTGGCTGTTCCCCAAACTCAAGATATCATTAAAAGGAACGCGATTTCAGACTTAGAGAGGACTTCTCGGTATCAACGACAGCTGAGCTAAACTCCATTCCGGAGGAGGCCTTTTCGGAATGCTTCCAATAATGACGGTACCGCGGAAAAGTGTGTGGAGTGCCAACGCAGCTACTTAGAAGGTGATTAGGTGTCCAACGCTCCAGGTAAGCCATTTCTTTTCCCTGACAAAGTCGGATACTTTTCTAACAGACCTCGTGAGATGCCATTGAACGGGTAACTCAGTATATAAAACGAGATGATAATCTAATATTCGTGAGAGATTGCAATGCAGTGGGGGAGGAAACAATTGAATACGGGAGAATATGGGTTCGGTAGTAGGAATGAGAAAGGAGAAAGACTAGAAGAGTTCTGAAGTAAACTTCATCTGGCAACAGCAGATACACTGTTGATAACTCATAAGACGAGGATAAGGTATACTTGGAAAAGGCCTAGAGACACGAAAAGGTCAGTTGGATTACATCGCGGCCAGACACAGATTGCGAAATCACATACTGAATTTTAAGCTGCACCTATAAGCAGATACAGATTCAAATCACAACTTAGAAAAGATGAAGAGTAGGCTTAAGTTTAAGAGAATCGTCAAAAAGAAGAGAATAAAAGTTTAAAGAAGTGGGCAACAGAAGTACTGAGGAATGATGTGCGTTTGTAGTTTCCTGAGGCCTTACGTGCAATAATGAGTACCACAGTAGGCGATTCAGTTGAAGAGGAATGGACATCTGTATAAGTGGCAACCACGGAAGAAGGAACTAAGAAGCAGTCTTGTGTGTCAGTAGAAATACTTCAACTGATCGACAAACGACAGAAGTGCAAAAATGCTTGGTAAAAGGCAGGGATACAGCTGTACAATATACTCTTGAATGAAACAAATAGGAAACGCAGAGAAAGTAAGGCGAGAAGGCCGCAGGAAAAATGCAAAGCAACGGAAAAAGAAATGGTAATCTGAAATACAGATTCATCATACAGAAAAACCAAAAGAATATTCAGTGAGATTAAAAGCAAAGGTGTGAACATAAGAGTGCAGGAGTAATTCAGAAGAAAAACGTAAAGGAAAAAGCAGATAAGTGAAATACTGTACTATAGGTCTCTTCGAAGGGGAAGATCTGTCTTATTATATGATACAAGAAGAAATGGAATCAGTTTTGAAGACACAGGGGATCCATTATAACAGTCAGAGTTTAACAGAGCTTTGGAAACGTTGAGATTAAATACGGCAGAAAGCACAGATAACAATCTTTGGGCATTTCTAAATCACTGGTGGAACTGACAACCAAACGACTATTCAAGCTGGTGTGCAGAATCTAAGAGACTAGAGACGTACCATCAGACTTTCAAAAAAATATCGTCCACACGAATCCGAAGGTACCAAGGCAGTTAGGTGCGAGAAATATCGCATAATTGCCCTGATAGCTCATGTTTTCAAATTACTGACAAGAATAATACGCAAAAGAATGGAAAAAGGCAATTTAGTGTATCTTAGGTAAGGATCAGTTTGCCTTCACGAAGGGCAGAGGCACCAAAGAGGCAGCCCGCATCTCGTGGTCGTGCGGTAGCGTTCTCGCTTCCCACGCCCGGGTTCCCGGGTTCGATTCCCAGCGGGGTCAGGGATTTTCTCTGCCTCGTGATGGCTGGGTGTTGTGTGATGTCCTTAGGTTAGTTAGGTTTAAGTAGTTCTAAGCTCTAGGGGACTGATGACCATAGATGTTAAGTCCCATAGTGCTCAGAGCCATTTGAACCATTTTGAACCAAAGAGGCAGTTCTGACATTGCACTTGATAAAGGTAGCAAGCCTTAAAAAAAAAGACACATTCATAGGACTTTTCAGTCAAGAAAAAGTGTTCGACAACGTAAAATGGTGCTACATGTTCGAAATTCTCAGAAACATAGCTGGGATCTATAAGAAAAAACAGATAATATACAATTTGTACAAGAAAGTAGAAGTAACAACAAGACTGGAAGACCAGAACAAAGTGCTCGGAATAAAAAGGGTTTAAGACAGTGATGTAGTCTTTCTCCCTTACTGTTCAATCTACACATCGAAGAAGGAATGACGTAAATAAAAGAAAGGGTCAAGAGTGGGATTAAAATTCAAGGTGAAAGGATATCAGTTTTAAGATTCATGATGACATTGCTATCCTCAGGGAAAGTAAAGAAGAATTATAGGATTTGTTGAATGGAGTGAACGGTCTGATAATTACAGAATATGGTCTCAGAATAAATCGAAGAAAGAAGAAAGTAATGAGAAGTAGCAGAAATGAGAACAGCGAGAAACTTAACATCGTAAGTGGTGATCACGAAGTAGACGAAGTTAAGGACAACTGACTGACTTACTGTCAAGACGAATGGCAAGAAAAAAGAAAAATGTAAAGATTTTAACAACGTTACAGAAAATTTTGTTCTTTGCTTTTAACCAAAGAGTTTAAGGTACATCAAGCAAATGTTTGCAAAGAACACCTTAAACAAATGAGAATGACAAAACGTTCATTACAAAGTATTTATTATGTTTCCTTGTTTTCTATTTTAAAGTCAGAGTTGGACGGACGTGGTTTTGAAAACATTTATGACGTTAATCAGAACATCTGAAGGACAATGAAGGACATTAGAAGTTTTCTAGGACAGCATGGCATGAGGGTGCACTGGTGGGACAAGTGTGTGAACTGGAGAAATTAGTCATTTTAACGAGTCAAGAACTAAGCATCTACGAGTCGAATAAAAATATTACTAAGAAATATTCTGTTTATTATTTGAACATGTATAATAAATGAAAAAGTAATTCATATATGTTGGACGATTACTTAAATATTTTCATTTTCGTTGGGCACTAGTACATTATTTTCTGAGATACCTAGAGACCGGCAAATAGGGACGATGCGTGGAACGAAATGAGTGAGACACTGCAGTACCCGGTCTCAGCTTTGATATAAAAAAATCAAAATACATCAGGTCACATAGAGCTCAACATACAGGACAGAAGTAATGAATATAGAAAAAATGGTTGAGCGTTGCACCGCAAGTATCCCGTAGCTCTCAGCACATTGTTACAGAATAACTTGTTGCAGATATATTGGACGTGTTCACTGGATTTAATCTTCTTTTCTAAAAAAAAAAAAAAAAAAAAAATCATAAAACTGTGCTGAATTACTGAGAGATAAGAGCTAACTAATCTTTGAGACTCACACTGCATTTATTGATTTTGAAAATGTATCATGGAATAAAGAGAAAGAATTCGATTATTATACTGATCTCCACGTTTTTTCACGTGGAAATGTGATTGCTCAGGTTCGTAAGGATGCACCCTCGATACTGTGAGTAATTTTATGTGAGAGGAACAGATGATTGACTCAATTTTATAAGCCGAAGTTGTTCGACCACAGAGAGCTCTTCTCGTGAAGCGATGTCTTCGAACACAAGTAATTCATTGGTTGGTTGGTTTTGGGGAAGGAGATCAGACAGCGTGGTCATCGGTCTCATCGGATTAGGGAAGGATGGGGAAGGAAGTCGGCCGTGCCCTTCCAGAGGAACCATCCCGGCATTTGCCTGGAGTGATTTAGGGAAATCACGGAAAACCTAAATCAGGATGGTCGGACGCGGGATTGAACCGTCGTCCTCCCGAATGCGAGTCCAGTGTCTAACCACTGCGCCACCTCGCTCGGTCACAAGTAATTCATTGCCAGCTCTATTGTACTATATGTAAACCGCAAGCAAACCTCCGTATGATCGTGGGAAGTATAGCACTCTTCAGACTCTGACACGCTAAAGACGTGTTTGCACTACGCAAGAATTGTCACGTGAAACAGTTGCACGAGGCTATTTCCTGAAGCAGCGTTCCAGTACATTACGCAGAGAAAACTTGTCGCGAAGCAAGTGCGGAAAGGAGAGCCGTCAGATCAAGTGAAGTACTATGTGACATACTATAACATACAAGTATACACACATACATAACACAAAATATACATACTGGTACTACTTTTGTACGATCCTCAAGAGAGAATTCATTTTTTACTAGCTGACGAAACCGACTTTATCTGGGTATTCCTTCTGCCAATCTTCTATTAAAAACGAAAACACCTTGATATTACGAAACAGTCGTACAAAGAAATATGTATAACGCACAAATATATATAAGTACAGCATACTGGACAGTTTCTGTACGCTGGACGCAGCTGGTTCTCGTGTCTTTACGGCAACGACTCTTCATAACTATATAGACAGCTACTGTTTTCGCCTACAGCCGTTTCCGCTTCACAGCTGAGAGCTGTCAAAAGCTGAGGCAGCTGTCAGGGAGTTTGTTAAGGTGGCTCGACTGTAGGAGTGTCTTAGTAGCAACCGATAGATGTATTAAAACTTCATCAATGATGCGGCATTTTTTCGCGCATCTCAGTTTGTATGGCATTGTATCTCTTCAACTGTATGTCCTATACTGATACATTCGTGCAGGTACATTCAGCGGCATATGTAGATGCCGTATGCTAAAGATGCTACGAATAGAGTTAGTAGTAAAGAATTAATAAATTTAAGCGTCATATATGACGCGGCAGTTTTTCGCGCATCTGTGTTTATGACATACTTTCTGATTTATGTGTGATACTTGATATAACTTCGTAGGTGCATTTAGCGGCATCTATGGGTACTGTCTGCGTGATTTATTGGGAATAGAATTAGTAGCAATGAAATAATAAATTTAAATTCCATGCACGATGCGGAAATTTCTCATACATCTCGCTGTTTATGACGTAATACCTTCTGAACTATGGTAGGTAGATGGTTCTTACCCCCGAAGCGATTGTTGCCTCCCGGCGGGGTCAGGGATTTTCCCTGCCTCGTGATGACTGGGTGTTGTGTGACGTCCTTAGGTTAGTTAGGTTTAAGTAGTTCTAAGTTCTAGGGGACTGATGACCATAGATGTTAAGTCCCATAGTGCTCAGAGCCATTTGAACCATTTGATTGTTGCCTGATAGTAAGTGATATATGTACCAAGTTTGGTTGAAATCGGTCCTAAGGTGTAGGAGGAGATCTCTAACATACACACAGACACGCATAGATACATACACTTTTATAACTTGTATGGATGTAAAGCTGAAACCTTCCTATTGCAGCAGCGCAGTCATCTCTTTCCACTCATTGTCGCATTTTGTATGTTTGCGGTGGTCTTCTTCATTGGGATCCTACAAAAGCAAATATTATTTGTGCAGTCTCATAAGGCGGATGCTTCCCTTCTGGTTCACTGTCCTGCTCACAAGTAACATGGTTACCACAACGCGACACGAAAGAAGTGAGGTTCTGTCTCATCGTAATACATCATCGCTGTACTTTTGCGTAGTGTAAGCTCATCATGATATAATGTTTAACATTCCTTCCTGTGTCAGTCAGATAAGTAATCATAAACAGCAATACACGAAGATGTATGTATTTTTTCAATGACCAGGGTCATCAAATTCCAAAATGACATTGCCTTTCTTATACCAAAGCAATACATTAATATTTCAAATTACAAAAACATGTCCCGTTCCAGAGAATAAGGTTTTTTTCGAAAGAAAAACAGTCTTGTTGCAAATGAAAGAATGCTTTTATTGACATGTTTCGCCCTTCTGGGTCATCATCAGAAAATATTAAGAGACGGCAAAATTTTGCATTTGTCACCTCTGTGGGGATGCGCCAGCACTGCTCTTTCAGCTGTCTCCGGTGTGTTCAGGATACACACAACAGTCCCTAAAACTGTGACAATGCAACCTTCGCAGTATATTAAAATTTTCTGATGACTCCTCGTAAGTACTAAACACACCAGTAAAAGTGTTGTTTCCCCTGCAATCAAGACTGTTTTCTTTAGGGATTCTACCCACGGTTGCTTTAAAGAGGGAAGAATTGTATATACACTACTGGCCATTAAAATTGCTACACCACGAAGATGACGTGCTACAGACGCGAAATTTAACCGACAGGAAGAAAATGCTGTAATATGCAAATGATTAGCTTTTCAGAGCATTCACACAAGGCAGGCGTCGGTGCTGACCTACAACGTGCTGACATGAGGAAGGTTTCCAACCGATTTCTCATACACAAACAGTAGTTGACCGGCGTTGCCTGGTGAAACGTTGTTGTGATGTCTCGTGAAAGGAGTAGAAATGCGGACCATCACGTTTCCGGCTTTGATAAAGGTCGGATTGTAGCCTATTGCGATTGTGTTTTATCGTATCGCGACATTGCTTCTCGCGTTGGTCGAGATCCAATGACTGTTAGCAGAATATGGAATCGGTCGGTTCAGGAAGGTAATACGGAACGCCGTACTGGATCCCAACGGCCTCGTATCACTAGCAGTCGAGATGACAGGCATCTTATCTGCATGGCTGTAACGGATCGTGCAGCCACGTCTCGATCACTGAGTCAACAGATAGGGACGTTTGCAAGACAACAACCATCTGCACGAACAGTTCGACAACGTTTGCAGCAGCATGGACTATCAACTCGGAGACCATGGCTCCGGTCACCCTTGACGCTGCATCACAGACAGAAGCGCCTGCGATGGTGTACTCAGCGACGAACCTGGGTGCACGAATGACAAAACGTCATTTTTTCGGTTGAATCCAGGTTCTGTTTACAGTATAATGTGGGTGCATCCGTGTTTGGCGACATCACGGTGAACGCACATTCGTCATCGCCATACTAGCGTATCACCCAGTGTGATGGTATGGGGTGCCATTGGTTACACGCCTCGGTCACCTCTTGTTAGCATTGGCGGCACCTTGTACAGTGGACGTTACATTTCAGATGTTTTACGACCCGTGGCTCTACCCCTCATTCGATCCCTGCGAAACCCTACATTTCAGCAGGATAATAAACGACCGCATGTTGCAGATCCTGTACTGACCTTTCTGGATACAGAAAATGTTCGGACTGCTGCCCTGGCCAGCACATTCTCCAGATCTCTCACCAATTGAAAACGTCTGGTCAATGGTGATGAACTGTGGTATCGTGTTGAAGCTGCATGGGCAGCTGTACCTGTACACGCCATCCAAGCTCTGTATTACTCAATGCCCAGGCGTGTCAAGGCCGTTATTACGACCAGAGGTGGTTGTTCTGGGTACTAATTTCTCAGGATCTATGCAGCCAAATTGCGTAAAAATGTAATCACATGTCAGTTCTAGTATAATATATTTGTCCAGTGAACACCCGTTTATCATCTGCATTTCTTCTTGGTGTAGCAATTTTAATGGCCAGCAGTGTAAATTATTTGTGTGAAAATGCATTTTAGTATTATGTTTGTTATTCTATGTATTCTACACTTCCTCAAATTTTAATCACACTATACATATACTAGTAGACTTAACTTCATTTTTGTGATGTTTTCTTGACTCACGAAAACTAGTGTATTATGTAACTCAAACTGTGACAAATGTTATTCAAGGGTTTGGAGAAAATTCAATTACATTTCTGTCGTTTACATATGCTCTGCAATAGTATCAGGAAATAACAGAATACGGGAACACATAAAAATAAGACAAGAAAAGGAAGTATGATAGTTGAAATAATTTTCCAGAGCACTCATCTTGATTTATAACCTACTCTGCGAAAGTGAGTAAAATACTTTTAAGTTTCGTTTCAGCTCCAAGCGCTTTAAAATAATCAGTCTTGTTAGGGATGAGTAGTGGAACAAGACTAGTTGAATGACACTCTCTGAGGAAGTTTTACCAGAGCAGAAGGGGGAGGGAGAAGGTAGGGGGCTGTACTACTCTCTAATTGATTGAGGTTGACTCGTCCTTATTCTTGCAGTGACATATAGACATGGGATAGTCAAACTTGGAAATTTACCCATCTACCAGTAATGAGGGGATCTGCAGTATTACATAAAATTCAGAATGCAAATGAACTTGGAATCTGGACATTATCATAAACTATTACGAGGGAAAGATACTTTCAAAGTGACTGAAAATTTTACTTGGGATCAAACCATGAACCTTGCAATTTTTAGTATGACACTGATTCAGGCGAACTTCACATTCAGTCAATGCTATCATGGCTGTGCAGGTGGAGGTTTATCACAGATGGTTGTCAACAGGTCTTCTAGCAGAACTAGTAGTTTTACTTGTATGTAGCATTGACTATAGGCACCAATTCAATTTAGTTGGAAATAAGAAGTCGATCCCACGTAAACATACAGGAATACTTGCATTGAAGGAAAGTAAATTAATGTAGCTGGGTGAGTCACTGTAAAGTGTGTGATTCTCAGACAAAAATTCTCAAGCATTTCTTAAAAACCATCATTATATAACTAACGTACACATAAGACAATATTGTTTCTATGTTTGAAAGTCAACAAATCCACTGTGATTCTCCAGTTCCTACCGGCGTATTTGCTGATCGAACAGTCCACGGGTGTTCGCACAATATTTCGGCGAACTTTGCCCGCCCAATAAAACACTAACATTATTGAGAAGTGTCAAAGATGATCTCAGCTTGCGGAAGGCCGGTGGATACCAGATTCCATGTCAATGTGGGAAGACATACACTCCTGGAAATGGAAAAAAGAACACATTGACACCGGTGTGTCAGACCCACCATACTTGCTCCGGACACTGCGAGAGGGCTGTACAAGCAATGATCACACGGACGGCACAGCGGACACACCAGGAAACGCGGTGTTGGCCATCGAATGGTGCTAGCTGCGCAGCATTTGTGCACCGCCGCCGTCAGTGTCAGCCAGTTTGCCGTGGCATACGGAGCTCCATCGCAGTCTTTAACACTGGTAGCATGCCGCGACAGCGTGGACGTGAACCGTATGTGCAGTTGACGGACTTTGAGCGAGGGCGTATAGTGGGCATGCGGGAGGCCGGGTGGACGTACCGCCGAATTGCTCAACACGTGGGGCGTGAGGTCTCCACAGTACATCGATGTTGTCGCCAGTGGTCGGCGGAAGGTGCACGTGCCCGTCGACCTGGGACCGGACCGCAGCGACGCACGGATGCACGCCAAGACCGTAGGATCCTACGCAGTGCCGTAGGGGACCGCACCACCACTTCCCAGCAAATTAGGGACACTGTTGCTCCTGGGGTATCGGCGAGGACCATTCGCAACCGTCTCCATGAAGCTGGGCTACGGTCCCGCACACCGTTAGGCCGTCTTCCGCTCACGCCCCAACATCGTGCAGCCCGCCTCCAGCGGTGTCGCGACAGGCGTGAATGGAGGGACGAATGGAGACGTGTCGTCTTCAGCGATGAGAGTCGCTTCTGCCTTGGTGCCAATGATGGTCGTATGCGTGTTTGGCGCCGTGCAGGTGAGCGCCACAATCAGAACTGCATACGACCGAGGCATACAGGGCCAACACCCGGCATCATGGTGTGGGGAGCGATCTGCTACACTGGCCGTACACCACTGGTGATCGTCGAGGGGACACTGAATAGTGCACGGTACATCCAAACCGTCATCGAACCCATCGTTCTACCATTCCTAGACCGGCAAGGGAACTTGCTGTTCCAACAGGACAATGCACGTCCGCATGTATCCCGTGCCACCCAACGTGCTCTAGAAGGTGTAAGTCAACTACCCTGGCCAGCAAGATCTCCGGATCTGTCCCCCATTGAGCATGTTTGGGACTGGATGAAGCGTCGTCTCACGCGGTCTGCACGTCCAGCACGAACGCTGGTCCAACTGAGGCGCCAGGTGGAAATGGCATGGCAAGCCGTTCCACAGGACTACATCCAGCATCTCTACGATCGTCTCCATGGGAGAATAGCAGCCTGCATTGCTGCGAAAGGTGGATATACACTGTACTAGTGCCGACATTGTGCATGCTCTGTTGCCTGTGTCTATGTGCCTGTGGTTCTGTCAGTGTGATCATGTGATGTATCTGACCCCAGGAATGTGTCAATAAAGTTTCCCCTTCCTGGGACAATGAATTCACGGTGTTCTTATTTCAATTTCCAGGAGTGTATATTGGACAGACAGTGCGCACCGTCGAAGATCGTTGCCGAGAGGCACACTCGAGGCCCACGTGTTTTTTCTCGCAGGCCTCGGGCACACTGGACTGATGTATCCCAGCGATCGCAGAGCAGCAGAGCACTGTTTGTCCGAGAATCACGCGATGTAGTGCGAACGTGCCAGGGTCATGGCATAGTCTCCCAAATACTGGGACAGCGTCGTTAGAGAGGCCAAAAAAATTCGTACCAGGGACGATCTTCTCAACCAAAAAACGATGTTAGAAAGGCTTGGGAAACAGCAATGCGTGGAGGGAGCGGCTCGTGGTGTCAGGGGATATTAGTCGGCCGGGCGCCCACAGGTGCGCAGTTCGTCAGCGCACCTGACGATGATGACACGTTTGATAGCCAAAATGTAGTGCCCGTTGGACACTATGAATTGTCAGCACACCCGTGGACTGTTCAGTCTCAACAAATTCACTGATATACAATCGTTACGAAACACACAGTGGACATTGGCCAATATTAACGACTTTCATAACACATAATGTGATTATGCATAGCCCACATTGATTAAAGTATGACAGTTGCAAATGCTAGTCACATGACATACGACATGTGACCAAAACTCTTATTTAAAGCTGTCCGAATACATGAAGTGAGTAGTTGGACATGGGATTCCCTTGTGTATGGATCACGGAAAGTGCCTGCAGTGGCAAGAAGACGCTAACAATCGCATCTCAAAAACAGACTGAATAGTGAATGAATGATGCGGTTATTGGAGACCAGTTGGCAGTTCCACAAAGTTGCAACTCGAGTCAGACAAGATGAGTCGACGATGAATCGTTGAATAAATGTTGAAAATTGTTTGGAGAGTGAACAAACGGTGAAGTTGTGGACGACCAGCTTGTAGCTCCGCTAAGATGCTACTCACGTGAGTCACGACGAGTCGATGATGTATCAGTTGTCAAGATCATAGGAGTCAGCGAATTTCCATTAAAAACGTGCTCTGTCAGTGCAACTTCAACACAAGCGCCTGGAAAGAAGGATATCTAGCCAGACTGTGAGTAAGAAGACGATAACCGCTAGTGAAATCAGAGTCATCTTAGCTCTCTGAAGGTACTCGTGTATAAAGATAATAAATAATTACTTAGTGGAAATTAGTATATACAGTGTAGAAAAACGACACACAAAAACTTCGAGATGCTGTAAACGTTGTCCTGAGCAAGAAATTGAGAATCGGAATCTACAAACATAAACGTTACAAAATGACGCTACAGCTTGTTGAAGCCACAGCCTACAACCTCGTGTGCATGGTGATAGTTACTGGCCCCTATAACTTCGATGCTCTGTACTGTCGAATACGTGTTCCTCTCCACAATTTGTTCCTCTAAACTCCCTTTAAGCTCTCGACCTTTTCCTATCGTTGATACCGGTTCATTGGTGATTACGTTTCTGTCTTGAACAAGTGACTGTCCTATTCGATCCGAAAATATACCGTTGAGAGGGGAAACACATTCAGGGTTCAGGATCTGTGCTGAGAATTCTAGTAGGGGAGCAATCCGATAAACATTGGTTCGTAGGATCTCCCATGGGGCAATGGCGATTTCTTCGTACATCTACAACGAAAGGGCAATTCAGTGTCCTTTCTAGCATGGTTCTCTACGGCTCCTAATCTTAGCATTCATGTGTTACACGGTTGGTCGGCGCCTGGCTATGTATGTCAGAATGATTAACGAACTTACTATAAGCTAAACAAACATTCAACTCTTACAATCTGCATTACATGACACGTTAACTGTTCGTGTGACCTGGAAGAGTGATTAAACTGAATGAGTGCGTTGGACGTGAATCTACCACACAGCATTAAACAACCTGTACGTCCGATGAGCATATACTACTAAAGTTTTGTCTATCAACATTTGGAAAGATATACGTAAATTTCAGCCCTGTTTTCTTCAGTATATTTTCATCAGGGTGTGATACTCAACTTCAATTACAAGAAATTCTGCGCATGCAGGAACACTTTGAAAGACATTGGGTGGATGCACACGAACGCAATCTTTGTACGTCCTATATTGTATTTTTCAGTGACCTGCATGCTTTATGGCATTTTGGCCAACAAAGTCCCCTTCGTCATAAAGTAATCATTTTTAACAACTGTTCAGTAATGCTTCCTCTCACAATATGTTTCATGGCGTTTTGGCCAACAAAGTCCCCTTCGTCATAAAGTAATCACTTTTGCCAACTGCTCAATAACGCTTCCTCTCTCAATACGAACGTCTGTCTCTGGCGTTGTTGCAGTGAGTGTGGAAACAGAGCGGCAGATACAACTGATGTCGTCCCTTCTGAACTTCGAGAACAACTTCATGCTGCTCGCCGGTATTCTCTTGGTAAGTCCCTCTACAACACATCTTGTTCTCTCTCACCATACCTCTTTCATCGGATAACCACGCTTTTGCTTATAGGGTGCACTGTGTTCTGATCGCGACTAAAACATACAGTGGTTTCTTTATGTTATAATTCTAGTTTTTCATTTTCCTTTATCTTCTAATATTTTACACTCTTTTCTAGTTTCATAGAACCATCATGACTGAAACTAGTTGCTACATAAGCGAGTATTTCTAAATTTACGTCGCAAGCTCCTACAGCTTGTAGAGGGTGCAAGATATAATTAGTTTTTCAATACGAACTCATGCCCAAAGAGGAACTGCTATTGCACCACAGGAACAGTCGTTAAAATAAGTCTTAGACACCTCTATATCTGCTACGTGAAACAGCAATATTAATTTATTTTTATTCAGCCAATTACTGCTAAGTGACTAAGTTTGGTAGCAATGCCAAGTCCTAAGGAGAACAAAGTATTCGAGTAGTGTGTTACTCCACTCCTCTTCGCCACTTACGGCTCACATCCTATTCCGCTATAAGCCAGCTTTTAGTATTACTAACTGTTAGCACAATTACTATTTGCTTACAAATGTAGTAATTATCACACTCACAGTAAATTACAAGGGCGTGCTGAAAAGCAAAGCCTCCGAATATTTGATTCTGAATGTTGGCTCAGGTATTATGCGTCACGCATACAGATTTACCCGGTCAACTTCCCTGCTTCGCTAAGAAAAGTTACAACCCTCTGCCGCTAGAGGGCTACGAATTGTACCGTGTAACACGACTGTGTGCAACGTAACTATGTCGGTGCGTGAGAAACAGAGTTTTGTAATCGATTTTCTAGCCGCAGAGTTGGTCCACACTTCGAGCATCCTCTCCTTCAGCATGACAGTGCCAGCCCACACACCAACGCAGCGTCGTCTGCAACACCAGACGCCTTGGGTTCACTGTCATTGATCATTCTCCATACAGTTCCGACTTGGCCACGTCCGATTTCCATCTGTTTCCAAAAGTTAAAGAACACCTTCGAGCACTTCACTTTCATAGTGATGATGCGGCGCAAGCAGAGGTGAAGTTGTGACTCCGTCAACAAAATCGAATATTCTACAGTGACGATATCAACAAACAGGTCTCCCGTTAGAAGAAATTTTACGTCACCAGGGTGACTATGTTGAGAAATATATATATGTAGATATGAAGAATAAATATGTGAAATGTTAGTAAAGTTTGTTTTAAAGTTCGGGAGCTTTACTTTTCAGCACGCCTTCATATCTTTATTTCACTCGGACAACGCGGGAGGGGCGATGTATTCCTTTATAAATTTCTGCTTGTTGTACGGAAACGAAGAATCTCTGAACTACCGAGCGAGGTGGCGCAGTGGTAGCACACTGGACTCGCATTCGGGAGGACAACGGTTCAATCCCACGTCCGGCCATCCTGATTTAGGTTTTACGTAATTTCCCTAAATCGCTCCGTGCAAATGCTGGGATGGTTCCTTTGAAAGGGCACGGCCGACTACCTTCCCCATCCTTCCCTAATCCGATGAGACTGATGACCTCGCTGTTTGGTCTCTTTCCCCAAACAACTCAACAAGGTACAGAAAGCTGGCTAAAGCCTGAAATAAGTTCTGCGGAAATTTTTACGAAGTCTCAGACGGTGTTAAGGAAAGATAGATTAGGCAGAATTGGTGGTGGAGTGTTTGTGTCTGTCAGTAGTGGTTTATCTTGTAGTGAAGTCGAAGTAGATACTCCGTGCGAATTGGTATGGGTGGAGGTTATACTTAACAGCCGAACTAAGTTAATAATTGGCTCCTTCTACCGACCCCCAGACTCCGATGATATAGTTGCTGAACAGTTCAGAGAAAATTTGAGTCTCGTAACAAATAAATACCCCACTCAGACGGTTATAGTTGGTGGGGACTTCAACCTTCCCTCGATATGTTGGCAAAAATACTTCTTCAAAAACGGTGGTAGGCAGAAAACATCTTCCAAGATTGTCCTAAATGCTTTCTTCGAAAATTATTTCGAGCAGTTAGTCCACGAACCCACGCGAATTGTAAATGGTTGCGAAAACACACTTGACCTCTTAGCCACAAAAAATCCAGAGCTAATAGAGAGCATCATGACTGATACAGGGATTAGTGATCACAAGGTCGTTGTAGCTAGGCTCAATACCGTTTCTTCCAAATCCACCAGAAACAAACGCAAAATAATTTTATTTAAAAAAGCAGATAAAGTGACACTAGAAGCCTTCCTAAGAGACAATCTCCATTCCTTCCGAACTGACTGTGCAAATGTAGATAAGATGTGGCTCAAATTCAAAGATATAGTAGCAACAGCAATTGAGAGATTCATACCTCATAAATTGGTAAGAGATGGAACTGATCCCCCATGGTACACAAAAAAGGTCCGAACGCTGTTGCAGAGGCAGCGGAAAAAGCATGCGAAGTTCAGAAGAACACGAAATCCCGAAGATTGGCTAAAATTTACAGACGCGCGAAATTTGGCACGGACTACAATGCGAGATGCCTTTCGTAGGTTCCACAACGAAACACTGTCTCGAAATTTGGTAGAAAATCCGAAGAAATTCTGGATGTATGTAAAGTACACAAGCGGCAAGACGCAGTCAATACCTTCGCTGCGCAGTGCCGATGGTACTGTTACCGACGACTGTGCCGCTAAAGCGGAGTTATTGAACGCAGTTTTCCGAAATTCCTTCACCAGGGAAGACGAATGGAATATTCCAGAATTTGATACACGAACAGCTGCTAGCATGAGTTTCTTAGAAGTAGATACCTTAGGACTTGCGAAGCAACTCAAATCGCTTGATACGGGCATGTCTTCAGGTCCAGATTGTATACCGATTAGGTTCCTTTCAGATTACGCTGATACAATAGCTCCCTACTTAGTAATCATATACAACCGCTCGCTCACCGATAGATCTGTACCTACAGATTGGAAAATTGCGCAGGTCGCACCAGTGTTTACGAAGGGTAGTAGGAGTAATCCATCGAACTACAGACCTGTATCATTGACGTCGGTTTGCAGTAGGGTTTTTGGAGCATATACTGTATTCAAACATTATGAATCACCTCGAAGGGAACGATCTACTGATACGTAATCAGCACGGTTTCAGAAAACATCGTTCTTATGCAACGCAGCTAGCTCTTTATTCGCACGAAGTAATGGCCGCTATCGACAGGGGATCTCAAGTTGATTCCGTATTTCTAGATTTCCGGAAAGCTTTTGACACCGTTCCTCACAAGTGACTTCTAATCAAACTGCGGGCGTATGGGGTATCGTCTCAGTTGTGCGACTGGATTCGTGATTTCCTGTCAGGGAGGTCGCAGATCGTAGTAATAGACAGCAAATCATCGAGTACAACTGAAGTGATATCAGGTGTTCCCCAGGGAAGCGTCCTGGGACCTCTGCTGTTCCTGATCTATATAAATGACCTGGGTGACAATCTGAGCAGTTCTCTTAGGTTGTTCGCAGATGATGCTGTAATTTACCGTCTAGTAAGGTCATCCGAAGACCAGTATCAGTTGCAAAGCGATTTAGAAACGATTGTTGTATGGTGTGACAGGTGGCAGTTGACACTAAATAACGAAAAGTGTGAGGTGATCCACATGAGTTCCAAAAGAAATACGTTGGAATACGATTACTCGATAAATAGTACTATTCTCAAGGCTGTCAATTCAGCTAAGTACCTGGGCGTTAAAATTACGAACAACTTCAGTTGGAAAGACCACATATATAATATTGTGGGGAAGGCGAGCCAAAGTTTGCGTTTCATTGGCAGGACACCTAGAAGATGCAACAAGTCCACTAAAGAGGCAGCTTACACTACACCCGTTCGTCCTCTGTTAGAATATTGCTGCGCGGTGTGGGATCCTTACCAGGTGGGATTGACGGAGGACATCGAAAGGGTGCAAAAAAGGGCAGCTCGTTTTGTATTATCACGTAATAGGGGGGAGAGAGTGTGGCAGAGATGATACGCGAGTTGGGATGGAAGTCATTAAAGCAAAGACGTTTTTCGTCACAGCGAGATCTATTCACGAAATTTCAGTCACCAACTTTCTCTTCCGAATGCGAAAATATTTTGTTGAGCCCAACCTACATAGGTAGGAATGATCATCAAAATAAGATAAGAGAGATCAGAGCTCGAACAGAAGGGTTTAGGTGTTCGTTTTTGGAGTTGGGAGTGGAATGGTAGAGAGATAGTATGATTGTGGTTCGATGAACCCTCTGCCAAGCACTTACATGTGAATGGCAGAGCAGTCATGTAGATGTAGATGTAGATCTGTGAACTTAGATCCCCATTCAAATAATCCACAGGATTGGGTAGTTCTAGACGGTGAGGAAGCTGCTTAAGGTGCTCAATCCGCAGCGTCGGCGTTCGCGTGTGGCTTCAGCTGGACGTGGCTGTGGAACTTAGTATGCCTCAGAGGCAGGGGTCTTTTGTGAAACATACGCTTTGCGACAGTTGCACAAACCTATGAAACAAACAGCAAAACGGCAAGGTGTCAGCTAAACGACGAAGAGGTGACTGGCCGTCGAGGTGCACATTTTCTTAACAAACTGCCATTTGATCTTGCTCAAGCATCCTGCGCTCTGCGTGGGTCGATTGTCTTCTTCTCCACCTTCTAGGATGAAACTTAATATGAGGGGCGTTCAACAACTAATGCCATACATTTTTTTCTGAAATAAGGTTGGTTTTACTCAGGATTTCGATACACGATACTATTCTCCACTCTTTTGGCTACAAAACTCTATTTTTCAACGTATCTCCATTCAATACGATGGCCTTACGCCACCTTACTGGGAGGTCCTGGATGACCGCAGATTGCCATTCTGTTCGTCGACGTCGGAGCCAATGTTTTGCCGAACAAGTAACCTCCCCATCATCCACGTACTGCTTCTGGCAGAGTGCATCCCTCATTGGGCCAAATACATGACAGTCGGAAGGTGCAAGATCCGTGCTGCAGGGTGGATGAGGAAGAAAAGTCTACTGAAGTTTTGTGAACTCCTCTCGAGAGCGCAGACTTGTGTGAGGGCTTGCGTTTTCATGGAGAAGTCGAAGTTCGTTTGCATTTTTTACGTCTAAGTCATTTCTTCAGTTTCCTGTGGGTAGCACAATACGCTTCCGAGTTTATTGTTACACCATGAGGGATGACATCAAACAGAGCAATTCGCTTCAGAGTCCCAGAAGACCGTCGCGATTACTTTGCCGGCTGAGGGTGCAGCATTGAACTTTTTCTTCGGAGGAGAGGTAGTGTTGCACCACTACATGAATTGCCATTCTGTTTCTGGTTCGATGTGATGAATCCAAGCTTCATTGCCTGTGACGATGTTCGACGAAAATTTGTCACGGTCAGCCTCATACTGCGCAGGCAGTTCCGCACAGATCGTCCTTCGTTGCTTTTTATGGTCTTCTGTTAGCCGGCGAGGAAATCAGCAGGCTTATACCTTTGAGTACCCCAACTGGTGGACAAATGTGTCAGCACCACCAGTAGTGACGTCCAGCTGTGCAACGAGGTGTTTGATTGAGATCCGTCGATCACGTCGAATGGGAGTGTCGGCACGTTCCAACATTGCAGGACTCACAGCTGTGTGCGGCCGGACGCGGGAGGTCGGACAATTTTGCGCGACCTTGTAGCGACGATGACAGAAGCCCCTCTCAACGATTCACCGTGCATTTCTTCATTGCCAGATCTCCCTAAACATTCTGCAAGTGCCTGAATATGTGCAATGCTCTGATTATCCGCCAAAAGGAACTCAATGCCAGACCTCTTTTTGCAACGCATCTCCGTTACAGACGCCATTTTGAAGGCTTCGTATAGCGTCGTCATCTATCGGAACTTCATGAGATTATAAGGGCTCATGCGGAAATGTTTCACGATGTCCCACAACAAACTTTGCATTTTTCAACCGAAACTGGCCTAGAAAAAAATGTATTGCATTACCTATTGAACGACTATCGTACGCCCCTCCTTTACATGGAAAAGCCCTCAGGGTATAGCAGCTACCTTGACAATGGTGCAGGGATTATTCCTGTCGAGGTGAAACAAATCTCTTTACGCACGGTCTCTCCTTAACTGACAATGACAGAGCCGGTACCCACCCAGAATTTAGTTGGGTGACACCCTCAGCGCAAGTAAGGGCGTTATCGCTATCCAAGAGCTCTTGGAGATGGAATATGAAGAAATAGAATTGAGGAACATCCGAAAAATTGTAAATGGAGTAATAGAGTCAACTTTAACATTTATTCTCACTTTTAGTACACCAGCGGTATCAAAACGTATGAAAACAAGATTCGTTCGTCGAAAGATTCGGCCATGCAATAAGCTGATGCGCTGTTTTCCATGTTATTAGTCTGCACTAGCTTGGTGCTCGCTGCTTCGCTCGCGGAGACTGTATGGTCTGCATGGATTTTTCTGTTTTTCTTTAATCGCATTTTTATGCTGCTCACAAATTGCAATACCTTTTTAACTTTTCACGCATTCCGAATGTGTTTCTGATCATGAAAGTTTCTGGTAGCTGGAGTCAAAGGTTTTTGTTAACATCGCCTTTCGCATTCTTGTGTGATATATCCATGCAAACTTTCATCCCTTAACGAATATTTTTTATATCTAATCGAAAAGTGAAATATCAATTCTCGTCGATTTAGCTTTAAAAATTGTGATGTAACGATATATTTTCTTTAAAACTTTCATCCCCTATCCCAACCCCTTACCAGTTGTATTTCCCAACACAATGAAACACGAATTCTTTTTATTTCAAGATTTTAAACATGGCTGAAACAGCAACTGTTGAAATTCTTCACGGTAAATGATGACAGCCAAAACAGTTGCAGGATAAAGATTTATTAAAATTCTTGACCACGGGTTCGGTATATATAAATATACCTTCATCAGTAGTAAAGTATCTAAAATTACATCCTGCAATGGAGATTAATAAAACAATTGTGCCAAAGGAGTTGTCAGTAGTTAAAACATCATCTCCATTTATACAACATGATTATGGACAGAGGGTCGATGCGAACAGAGCTTAGCATCAGTACTTCGCCTATGAACTGATGCTAAGCTCTGTTCGCATCGACCCTCTGTCCATAATCATGTTGTATAAATGGAGATGATGTTTTAACTACTGACGACTCCTTTGGCACAATTGTTTTATTAATCTCCATTGCAGGATGTAATTTTAGATACTTTACTTCTGATGAAGGTATATTTATATATACCGAACCCGTGGTCAAGAATTTTAATAAATCTTTATCCTGCAACTGTTTTGGCTGTCATCATTTACCGTGAATTCTTTTTATTTCCAACCGAAAAGTCGACAATTAATTTTCATAGATACAGTTTTATAAATTCTTCAGTAGTTCTTTAATAATGATTTATTTTCAAAAAAACTTTGACCCACTATTTTGCCCCTTAATGGTTGATTTTCCCCGTTAGTGGCTGAATTTCCAAAAACGTTGAAAAACATATTTTTTGGCACAACTTTGAAATACAGAAAAGTCTTGATAGCACAATTCTTTATTAAGCGTTACGAGTTTCAAAATGTCATCGTCAGACCGAAGATGCAGATGCAGATAATGCAGTGCTAGCTTTGTTTATCGTTGCCATCGCTCTGTTTTGCATCAACAACAATAGCACTGTAGCACCGTTGTGTGCTACCCGTCGACTAAGCAGTTCAACTACACTCCGTAGCCTCATGTTGTGCTCACCTTTGGATACCTTCAGTCCCGCCCCCTGTTGCCGACACAGCCAATATTGTGGGGTTGGGTGGTAGACAGTATGTGGGCGTCGAATGCCCTAAACATCATTGGCCTTTTGGGACTTCGCACTCGAGGGGTTTCTTGTTAGACGGAAACAAATTTAAAAAGAATACAGAAAGTCGAATGAAAACAGCCTGTAGCAAATGTATCGAAGTCTTCATAGACGGACTATTTAAGTAAGTTAGATAATTCCACAGATGGTTTGCATTATTTCTATCGAAGTGAAGCGCAGCGAGTCATTTTAGGGGTGCGTACACATCATTTATGAGTGTGTTTGGTTACATTCTACCCATCCGTGATAAATTGACACTTTTTGTGACCTGCAGTGAAGGACACGTTTCTTTCATTTAACATTTATTTTAGATGTTATTGTTCTTCTAAAATTGCAGCGGACTGTTGTGTGTGTGTGTGTGTGTGTGTGTGTGTGATAAAGACGGGATGTAACTGGCATACGTCCAGATATTTTTACATGTGTTACTTCAATATGTACATACATCAGTGTGTCGGTTGCTTGTTTCTGTGCGTCGAACAGTCTTCCCACAAACACTTCACAAAATTTACGACGTGATGTTTTCTGCACGGTCATAACGACACCACTAACTGAACTAGGCCTTTCGGTATATACTAACCGTTTTGCGTCGATATATCCACACTGAAACACCTGACCTGCTGTCCAGGGGAAAATAAGCATAACGGCTTTCTCCTGGAGGAAAACATAAAAACATGCTACTCCTAATAGCTATAATTATTATTCTGCAAGTAAATACTGATGTAATGTTGCTCAGTATACGATCCTCAGTCACCATTAGAAATATCTGCACTTATTTCTTTACACCCTATATATGCACATTATTATGGCAGGCTAAGTAACTTTTACTAAAAGCTACACTACACTTCAAACTGACATAGATGCATGACACATCTTTCAACACTGTCTCCAGGTATCTGTAAACGATGTTTAGAACGTTCAACCGATCGTTCCATTCTTAGACGAGTGAAAGTCCTCACCGTTGGAAAATCTGCGATTGCTGCCAATCAGTTACTCGATTTCTTGGTCATTGTCGTCCGTGGCCGATGTCGATGGCATTCCATCCCCATCAGTATCAGTATCACCAAGGCCTGTGCGGCCTTAGTCAAATTACTGCCACCATTTCACTACTGCTACACGCGACATTGCTATTGGTCTATATACAGCTGGAATTTCATTGTGAATCTGTGCCCAAATTATACGTTTTGCTCACAAGAATCATACTTTCCCGCGTACTTCAATAAATACATCTTCTTTCTTTTATTATGTACCTCTCACATTCGTATAGTTTTATAATTTGATTCTCTGATTGTGTGTACTGAATATTGTAACAGGACCTTCACTCTGTTATTCTCAGCAGGTTCATCAGATTGCGTGGTTGCAAACACTTGGTCTCCCGTCGACTGTGTTTTGTTGCTGTAAATGAGACAGAACCTGTAGCAGGTTGCGCCCTTTGACTCCCACACTGTGATGCACCTATTACCCGAACCTCAGCACAACTGTGTGTATAGGAAACCAAGAACATGTTCTTTCTTCTGACAACGTGCCAATTTTGTTGCACAACGGTATTAACGTGGAACGAAATTCCCTCACAGACATACTGTTGTGCAACACTTAAGGACGAAACTAACATTCGCGTGATGTGGTACAATCAAGTAACACAGCTCGATGAAAGTTAGATCATACATAGAAAGAACTGCTACAGTATAGTACAGAAGGTAAATGAAAGAAATACGCAATGAGACGAACAAAAATGACACTTTTATTCAAAGACGATAATCACACTGAAATCACAGCGATTCATGATAGCCTGGACATTAGAAAACGTGGAACTTCGTTTCCAAAAGATAAGACTGTGTGATCACTACTGACGACATGGCGTGCCCTGCAGCTTGCTCCTGCTGGCTACAATGTTGGGAAGGAGTTCTTGTTGTGAGCGTGCGTTCCTCCACAATCGTCATTGAGAACTGATGGAAGGCCATTGATGGATGTGGATGTGCTGGAGTACGTCTTCCTGGCGCATCTCGAATGCGCTAGATGGGATTTCAGTCAGAGACAATGGGCCGTCCAGTCCATTCGCCGAATATAATTTCGTTCCTAAAGCTCTTCAAAAATGTGTGAAATCTTATGGGACCTAACTGCTTAGGTCATCAGTCCCTAAGCTTTCAAACTACTTAACCTAAATTATCCTAAGGACAAGCACACACACCCATGCCCGGGGGAGGACTCGAACCTCCGCCGGGACCAGCCGCACAGTCCATGAATGGAGCGGCGCCCTAGACCGCTCGGCTAATCCCGCGCGGCCTAAAGCTCTTCCATCTGCAATGTTCGATGTGGTCACACATTGTCATCCATAGCAATGAAGTCAGGGCCGAATGCGCTCCTGAACAGACGCACGTAGGGAAGGAAAACAGTGTCACAGAGACTATGACTGGTGGGAGTATCGTGTTTAAGATTTGGATGTGAGTACGCCTCCCCACATCATAACACTCGGATCACCAAAACGATCGTATTCGATAATACTGGACGGACCTTCATGGGGCAATAGCTGGGAACACGTAATCCACCTTGGAAGGTTCTCGACATGATCTTTTGGTTGTCCACGTGTTACGGTGTGGGAAGGCGTAAGGTTGCATAGGCATGCCGACCTCAAAATCTTTGAAGACGGTAACTGACTGTCGTTACAGTGGCACTGTACTCCTTTCCCATGTGCGTCTTTTGAGGGGTGCATTCGGCTCTACTTTATGGATGAGAATGGACGACAGCATCGAACTGTTCAGGTAGTGGATCTCTTGAAACGAGAAGGTGTTGGGCGAATGGTTTGGCCTGCCCATTTCCTGAATCCCACCGAGCACACGGGAACGCGTCGGGGATGCGTACTGCAGTTCGTGCAAATGCATCGATGACCGCCCACATTGTCAACGGTTCTGGTGGAGGAATGGAACGCCCTACCCACAAGAACTCCTTTATCAGCAGCATTACGGGCAGCATAGGAGCATACTGCAGGACATACACTGTCGTCCAGCGTCGCCGCACACCCTACTAAGAACCACGTCCCGCCTTTTGTAATGTCCAGGCTATCATGAATCGCGGTGACTCCAGTGTAATTATTGTATTAATAAAAATATCATTTCTGCTCGTCTCATTGCGTATTTCTATGAGCTCCGTCCTATTCTGTAGCAGTTCTTCCTGTGTATGGTCCAAGTTTCATTGAGCTATGTTACTTGGCAGGCCGGCCGGTGTGGTCGAGCTGTTCTAGGCGCTTCAGTCCGGAACCGCGCGACCGCTACGATCGCAGGTTCGAATCCCGCCTCGGGCATGGATGTGTGTGATTTCCTTAGGGTTAGTTAGGTTGAAGTACTTCTAAGTTCTAGGGGACGGATGAACTCAGATGTTAAGTCTCATAGTGCTCAGAGCCATTTGAAACATTTACTTGGCAATGACACATTAAGAGGAAGTTCTTTCTGTCATAACGTTTTGCACATCAGATGGGTACACATGTCGTCTCATGCTTATATATATATATGGTGTGCCGGCCGAAGTGGCCGTGCGGTTAAAGGCGCTGCAGTCTGGAACCGCAAGACCGCTACGGTCGCAGGTTCGAATCCTGCCTCGGGCATGGATGTTTGTGATGTCCTTAGGTTAGTTAGGTTTAACTAGTTCTAAGTTCTAGGGGACTAATGACCTCAGCAGTTGAGTCCCATAGTGCTCAGAGCCATTTGAACCATATATATGGTGTCCCAGCTATCTTGTCCACCGAAAATATCTCTGGAACAATAACAGCTATTGGAAAACGACTTTCACCGGTATCAACGTAGGGCTGGAGACCATGAACGTACATATTTGGAAACATTCTAAAACGAAAGCATATGTGTTTTTTAACACAAACTTATGTTTTTTTTAAATAAACCTCCTATATTTTTTCTTCAGCAATCCATAGCATGACAAAGCACATACACAATGGCGTTGATTGCATCGCAATATTTCCAATACATCCCGAGATATTAAGACGCGAAGTTGACGCTTGAAACACCCCACATTCTCTGCTAGCGCACGTCCTGAGACTCAGGCGTGAACCTCATGCTGCCCGTAATCGCGATGTGATTGACATGCGTAATTACACTTCCATACCTATCAAGAGGTCAGAAACGAATGGGCATCACTTTGAGCATGAGATGTGAACGCTATGTTTAGTATGTAGTGCTGGTATCACTGTGGAAGTTTCTACAAAGGGCCATTTTACCCAGTGATGTTAAGAAACATTTGTTTGCAACAATTTGTCATTTGACGCATTAGATAAACATAACATTGATAATTATGTGATGATAAAACTAATTGGCTAAACATGTTTACATTCATCTTCTATGTCCTACCTGAACTTCCCAAATCAAAACATTTTTACCTAAACAACGGTAAAACTTTTAGTCCACTTGCTCGTTTTAACTAAAACCATCAACATGAATTTTACTATTACGAGTGAATGATTAACTGTCACTTGCGCTAGATCCACAGTAAAGTAAAGTTTTAAAGTTGAACAGCATTACCTTTTTAGTAACGGATTAACGATAAGCGAAGTTAACTTTGTGACTAACGTTGCGGTACACAGATACGTTACAGAACCGCATCACCCCTAGCCTATGGGATAAATACCTGCTGGAATGTACGACGTTAATCCAGGATGGCAGCAGACCGAATTATTCGATTCGGACCTCGTGATAAGTATGGAAGTGTGATTACGCATGTCAATCACATCGCGATTACGGGCAGCATGAGGTTCACGCCTGAGCCTCAGGACGTGCGCTAACAGCGCATGTCGGGTGTTTCAAGCGTCAACTTCGCGTCTTAATATCTCGGGATGTAATGGGAATATTGCGATGCATTCAACGCCATTGTGTGTTTGCTTTGTCATGCTATGGATTGCTGAAGAAAAAATATAGGAGGTCCATTTAAAAAAACATAAGTTTGTGTTAAAAAACACATATGCTTTCGTTTTAGAATGTTTCCAAATATGTACATTCATGGGCCCCAGTCCTACATTGATACCAGTAAAAGTCGTTTTCCAATAGCTGTTATTGTCCCAGAGATATTTTCGGTGGACAAGATAGCTGGGACACCCTGTATATATACTGGCCAATAAAATTGCTACACCAAGAAGAAATGCAGATGATAAACGGGTATTCATTGGACAAAAATATTATACTAGAACTGACATGTGATTAAATTTTCACGCAATTTGGGTGCATAGATCCTGAGAAATCATACCCAGATGAACCACCTCTGGTCGTAATAACGGCCTTGACACGCCTGGACATTAGTCAAACAGAGCTTGGGTTGAGTGTACAGGTACAGCTGCCCATGCAGCTTCAACACCATACCACATTTCATCAAGAGTAGTGACTGGCGTATTGTCACGAACCAGTTGCTCGGCCACCATTGACCAGCCGATTTCAATTGGTGAGAGATCTGAAGAATGTGCTGGCCGGGGCAGCAGTTGAACATTTTCTGTATCCAGAAAGGCCCGTACAGGACATGCAACATGCGGTCGTGCATTATCCTGCTGAAATTTAGGGTTTCGCAGGGATCGAATGAAGGGTAGAGCCACGGGTTGTAACACATCTGAAATGTAACGTCCACTGCTCAAAGTGTCGTCAATGCGAACAAGAGGTGACCGAGACGTGTAACCTATGGCACTCCACACCATCACGCCGGGTGATAGGCCAGTACGGCGGTAACGAAAACACGCTTCCAATGTGCGTTCACCGTGATGTCGCCAAACACGGATGCGACCTTCATCATGCTGTAAACAGAACCTGGATTCATTCGAAAAAATGAAATTTTGCCATCCGCGCACCCAGGTTCGTCGTTGAGTACACCATCGCAGGCGCTCCTGTCTCGGATGCAGCATCAAGGGTAACCGCAGCCATGGTCTCCGAGTTGATAGTCCATGCTGCTGCAAACGTCGTCGAACGGTTCGTGCAGATGGTTGTTGTCTTGCAAACGTCCCCATCTGCTGACTCAGGAATCGAGACGTGGCTGCACGATCCGTTACAGCCATGCAGATAAGATGCCTGTGATCTCGACTGCTAGTGATACGAGGCCGTTAGGATCCAGCACGGCGTTCTGTACTACCCGCCTGAACCCACCGATTCCATATTCTGCCAACAGTCACTGGATCTCGACCAACGCGAGCAGCAATGTCGCGATACGATAATCCGCAATCGCGATAGGCTACAATCCGACCTTTATAGAAGTCGGAAACGTGATGGTAGGCATTTCTCCTCCTTACACGAGGCATCACAACAACGTTTCACCAGGCAACGCCCGTCAACTGTTGTTTGTGTATGAGATGGCTCTGAGCACTACGGGACTTAACTTCTGAGGTCATCAGTCCCCTAGAACTTAGAACTACTTAAACCTAACTAACCTAAGGACATCACACACATCCATGCCTGAGGCAGGATTCGAACCTGCGACCGCAGCGATCGCGCAGTTCCGGACTGTAGCGCCTAGAACCGCTCGGCCACCCTGGCCGGCTTTGTGTTTGAGAAATCGGTTGGAAACTTTCCTCATGTCAGCACATTGTACATGTCGCCGACGCCGCCAACCTTGTGTGAATGCTCTGAAAAGCTAATCATTTGCGTATCACAGCATCTTCTTCCTGTCGGTTAAATTTCGTGTCTGTAGCACGCCATCTTCGTGGTGTAGCATTTTTAATGGCCAGTAGTGTATATATATAGAGAGAGAGAGTGTCTGTGTGTATAGTTGTGTGAGAAAAGGATTTGCTGGGCTGCCTGCAGGACAGCACGGCTCTGATAGTTCCGTGGCTGGCCGTGCAGACACTGACGGTACTGCTGGAGCTGCTCATCTTCTGCAGCCAGATTGCCACGGTAGGCCTCCACATGGGCCGCTTTGATGTACTCACCACAGGTAGGTGTGCTCGTGCCCTCAGTTGATCCACACTTCACTTTCTGGCTATCGAGTAGTTCTTCCACAGCTTCCCAATAAGATAACTTCCCTTCCATCTTAATACTTTGCTACGAAAACTTAGCACTATATCGTTTATAAATTAAAAGTCACGACTGCAGATCGTAGCCCTGACCTTTCGATGTATTCCAGAAAAAAAATCCAAAGGTACGGTCTTCGATACTATGATTTTTTTCTCGGTCCGGTATCGTGACCTTTATCTTCTTCGGCGATTTGCTAATGCGATTTGCAGTCCTCATTAAACTCTAGGTCCCTCTAAAACTGGCTGAGTAATTCAGTTCAAAGATTGGAGGAATACGAGTGCATACCACATGCAATTCGACCGTGCCTAATGAAGTTCTGTGGCGTTAAAAATCTGTCTCTGGGTTTTGGACAGCTTTACGTTTCATTTAACCTACCTAATCGAAAGTCGAAGCTTATAACAAGTTATAAGAAACCCTCACTTGTTGTCGTGGTCTTCAGTTCGAAGACTGGTTTGATGCAGCTCTATAATGCTTGCTATGCAAGTTTCTTCGTCTGTTCATAACTGCTGCAACTTACACCTATCTGAACCTACTTACTATAGTCAGGCTTTCTCCTACAATTTTTGCTCCACACACTTGCCTCTATTACCAAATAGACAGCTGCTCAACCGGCCGCGGTGGTCTAGCGGTTCCAGGCGCGCAGTCCTGAACCGCGCGACTGCTACGGTCGCAGGTTCGAATCCTGCCTCGGGCATGGATGTGTGTGATGTCCTTAGGTTGGTTAGGTTTAAGAAGTTCTAAGTTCTAGGGGACTGATGACCACAGTAGTTAAGTCCCATAGTGCTCAGAGCCATTTGAACCATTTGTACAGCTGTTCAGGATGTGTCCTATCAAGCGATCCTTTCTTTAAGTCTAGTTGTACCATACCTTTTTTTCTCTTCAATTCCACTCAGTACAACTCCATTACTTATCCGATGTACTCACCTCATTTTCAGCATTCTTCCGTCGCACCAAATTTCAAAAGCTTCTCTTCTCTTCTTGTCTGAACTGTCCGTACAAGGCTATACTCTAGGCAAATACCTTTAGAAAATATTTCTTAAGACTTAAATTAATATTACATGTTGAAATATTTCTCTTTTATTAAGCGTTTTTCTGAGCTAGTCTCCATTTCATATCCTCTCTACTTCAATCATCATCAATTATTTTGTTGCACAAATGGAAAAGTAATCTGTTACTTTTACTATCTCTTTTTCCAATGAAATTCCCTCAACATGGTGCGATTTAATTTGACAACACTCCGTTACACTTGTTTTACCTTTCTATATTCGTCTTATAACATCTTTTTAAAACACTATCAATTCCGTTTAACTGATATTTCAAGTCCTTTGCCGTCCCTGACAGTATTATTATGTCACTGAGACAACGCAAAGTTTCTGTTTATTCTCCCTCATCTTTAATTCCGTTTCCAACATTTCTTGAGTGCTTGCTCAATGTACAGATTGAATAACAACGGGATAGTGTGGGGCTGCGGTTTGATTTGAAAATTAATCGTTTGCTGTATAAATGCTTGCAATACAAATGTTTGAATGTTGAATCAGTTTCAGGCTTTTAGAATGTTGTTAATGCTGTCTTTCGCCGTTCTCAACACTGGCTCTCTATTTACTTTTTAGAACCCAGAAAGTGATTTAACAAAACGTGGAGCCAGTAATTAGAGATCCTAGTGCCCACTTCATCTGAGAATACCATTATAGCTGCAGCTTATAGCTCTGAGGAATTAGGAGATTGTCCGGGATTTCTAATCAAAAACGGTTTTCCAAAATAGTTGAGTATATTCTGAAATTCACTGATAAAAAACACAAGTATCCCTACAACCTAACTAACAGAGCAGTTCAGAGTCTAATGCGCTGATGCAACTATAAATGTCCGAATTAAATGTTAAAAAGAATGCTCGCCATAATTTGATGAAAATATTTCATCAAACGCCACGCTAAATATTTGGTAGAAGGTCTGTACCGCGACGGCACGTGAAAATACGACAATACGCAAACTGAAGCTAGTTAATGAGAATCATCCCAGAATTAACACTTCACTTGAAATGATTTCATGGTTCCGCGTATCTCTAGTAACTTAATACGGCACCCGAGGCTGTTTGTAGCAGTGATACCGATGCGACGCGACTCCCGACACAGATGGCGTGTCATTCAGCGTCTGGAGAGAACTGGGGCCTTGCTTCCTCGCGCACCATTCTTATACATAAAGCCGCGGTGCGGACGGCTAAGGGAACGCCTGATCAAATCAGCTCACCCGACTAGCCGCTGGGCTAGTAACGCACCACTTCAAGTTACATAATAATTTATAGCTTCTTTTGCTGATGGCCGATGAAGCTCTTAATTTAAACGTGCATTCAGCACGCAGGTAAGTATTGATAATAAAATTTTGACGTGGCTAAGTTAAATATTTTGGGCGAGAGAATTAATTAAATTACACTGCACGCAGTAGATGAGCTCTGAACTGGCCCTTTTGAGATCCGCTATCGCTATAATTTTATAGGTATTCAAAAGAAACTTTTCATATCTTCATAGTCATAGCGTATCTCCAACCTATTTAAATCTAAACATCCTAGCCTTATTTATTAGCCTGCTTAATCTATCTTGCTTCCTTCAGTTTTGAGATGAAAACCAGAAAATCATGAATTTCCACTAAAATCTTAATTTGTGAAATCCGAAGTACTGTTCTTATTAAATCATTATGAAAGATGAATCTAAATATAAATTTTGAAGTCTCTAGCTCTTTTCTGTTGCGCCAATGATTTTTTCAGAAAAACGTCCAAATTTCGAAAATGGCTGAAGTTATCGAACTGATATTTAACACACATTAATTTAGTATTATTCCTGACATGCTAGAAAAGTTTTAGGTCATTTGCTTGATTTTTAAGGTATTGCGCAACATTTATGACGTCAGAGCTAGTTACAGCAGACTGGCTGGCACACAATGGAAACTGATGTGAATTTACTATAGCGTGAGTAGGCTGCTTCCCTACAATAGACTAGAGGGCTTCCTCATTCTTTCCTCAACTACATCCCTCTTCATGTCCTTGGACTCTGTACAAGTTTTAAATAACCTTTCACTTTCTATTTCATCCATGCTATTCTCAGACTTTCAACTCACACAATTAAAATGAATAATTTAATCGCATGGAATTAAGACGCAAGGGGATATTACCCAAATATGTTTTAATTAAAAAGTAACCAACCAAACTGATAATAATATGATCGCCAAAAGGATAACACTTTTCCAAAAACGTGTTATTCAAAACAGTGATTTTGCTCGACGTCAGCCAGGAGCATGCAGTGTGAAGTTAGGTTACGAAACGTGTAGTCAGAATAACTACCTTTTCTATAGTAAAAATATGCTAACTATGTTGCACAAAATAATCAGACACAATGTGCAATAACTTGGAAAGTAGTGTATGCTGGTAGTAAAAAACTTAAGACTCCTATTTTTTGCATTTATAAAACTGTTCCTTATAAGCAGTGATTAACATATTCGCACTTGATAGAAAGTATCACGTTTCTGAAATACGAGAAACCGACATGAAGACGTGACATACATGATATAAAAATTATCAAAGTTATTTATACTGGCAAAATTAATCTTTATATTAATAACAGCAAAATTGTGGGATGTAAATGTAAGGTGATCCGTTCTTTTTAGTAATTGCGTCAACTGCTCGTAACTTTTGATTGCCATAGGAAATTTCCATTATGAATAGATTTTCACTTGAATTTTCTGTTAAGGACTATTGAAATTATTTGCTCTTATCCTTTCTTGGCTTTCATTAATGCGATCGATACGTATACGACGTTCAGGCCTCAATAGAGGGAGCTTTTATTAAAACAATCTACTCGGACTTCATTTCGCCAATATCTAACCTTACTAAGGCTCAGTTGTTTCAGCTGGTTTCATGCGGTCATCTGTCTTCTCCTAGCTTGTGCAGGTCGTTTCATTTATATGTAACAGTAACAACCAAATTCCCCTAGTATCTCTTTTGGATATTCCAGTCTTCTTCTGCATCTACTATTTTTCCCTTAGATCAGGGCTTCCCAACGTGTGGTCCGCAGACCCCTTAGGGGTCCGCCGGCTCTTTCTAGGGGGTCTGCGGCCACCTTTCACCAAATCGTGTAAAATAATGAGCAAAATTATTGAACAGAAATGTGAAAATCAGATTCATCACCATTTTCTTTTTTCGTGTGAAAAACATGTGTACTTCAGGTCTTATTCCCAAGCAACCTTTGTGGTTCCTAAGTAAGGAGGCATACACAGATTAGTGCTGGAGAATGCGGCTTCTCTGATCGACTGTTTCGCAACAATATGGGGGTCGTTTGTGCGCCGGCTCAAGGCGCTAGATGCACTGAAACCTTTTACGCATGCGCGGAGCGAGCTTTGTCGGCCAATCACAGCGCTCGCTGGCACGTATGCGGCCCCAGGCATCATTAAATGTTAAACTTGCTTTGTCAGTGCACTGCCTATTTCATAAGTCGATTTTTGACCAGTTTATTACTTCTAACATGGATCGATGGCTGAAGTCAGGATCATTGAAGGAGGGTGCAGTTTCTCCATCGCCTTCACAACAAGGGAAGTTTCCAGTTGCAATTAATGAGGAGGGAAAACGACGAAACGAACAATCACAAGAAGCTCCACAGCCGGATTTATTATGTGAAAACGCTGCAAGTACTCCATTGGTTGCAATATCCTGTGGAAGTGGAATGACCAAGAAGCGTAAGTACAACGAAAGCT
The DNA here is from genome assembly GCF_021461395.2 of Schistocerca americana. Classification (NCBI taxonomy): domain Eukaryota; kingdom Metazoa; phylum Arthropoda; class Insecta; order Orthoptera; family Acrididae; genus Schistocerca; species Schistocerca americana. The sequence continues at coordinate 669,100,567 of NC_060120.1, forward strand.
TTTTAGAAATGGGCTTTATGGAGACAAAGGAGGGTAAAGCTCAGTGCGTAATTTGTGCGCGAGTCCTTCCGAACAGTTCAATGGTTCCAGTTAAATTACGCCGTCATTTTGAAGGTACTCACTCGGATTTCCAGGCTAAAGACATCGATTTTTTCAAACGGAAGAGTGCTGAACTAGCGTCTCCTGAGCATTGCATGAAAACTCATGCAAAAACAATTAATGAAAATTCATTAAAAGCTTCTTTTTTGGTTGGTTATCAAGTGGCAAAAACAGGCAAAGCTCATACCATTGTAGAAAATCTCATAAAACTGTGTGCTAATGATATTATTTCTTGCATGCTAGACGAAAAGGCAGTAAAGCTTGTACCTTCGGTGCCATTATCAAACAATACTGTCGAGAGACGCATTGTTGACATGTCAAATGATGTGAAAGACACTCTTGTTTCTCGCATACAACACAATTCATTTTCTCTGCAGATAGATGAATCCACTGATGTTGCAGGATTAGCGATTTTATTGGCTTTTGTTCGTTATGAATATTCTGGATGGTTTGAGTAGAACTTCTTATTGTGCACACCACTAACTGCCAACGCAACAGGTGCTGAAATATTCCTGCTGTTGGATGATATTTTAAGGACTAACGAATTTTCATGGCCTAATTGCATAGATGTGTGCATAGATGGTGCAAAAGCTATGACGGGTCCTACAGTCGGAGCAATAACGAAAATAAAAGAAGACGCCAAGAATTGTTGCAGTAGTCATTGTACTTTCCACGAATACGCTTTAGCTACGGAACAAATGCTATGTCTCGTTCAAGAACGTTTTAGACGAATCCATTCAAATCATTAACTACATAAAATCAAGGCCGTTGAAGTCAAGACTTTTCACAATTCTGTGTGAAGATATGGGAAGCCTTCATCGTTCCCTGATTCTCCACACAGAAGTGAGGTGGCTCTCATTTGGGAATGCACTCTCTCGGTTGTACGAATTAAGATTGGAAGTCTTAGCGTTCCTTTTGGAGCGTAACACCAAATTAGCAATTATTAATGACGAAAATTGGCAGTGTATACTTGCCTATTTGTCAGATATTTTCTCCAAAATGAACGAAATGAATATTTCACTCCAAGGGCAAAGTGAAACAAAGGTCACTGTTATCGACAAAGTTCGAGCATTCAAGAGGAAGATCAATTTTTGGGCAGAGAGTGTCGAGGAGGGGGAGGTCGAGTGTTTTCCTCTTCTCAAGGAGTTTTTGAAAAACAAAACATTGGCGCTTGGGAAGAATTTGTTTCATCAAATCCTGGGACATCTCCGAAGCTTGATGTCATTGTTGGAGCATTATTTCCCAACAGCTGAAGATGAGAAGCTGCAGAAATACGAATGGGTGGTGAACCCATTCGCTGTATCCGAAAAGCCGAACATTCTATCATCAAATGAATATGATAGCCATTGCCACAGACCCTACCTTCAAATCGCCGGCCAGAGTGGTCGAACGGTTCTAGGCGCTACAGTCTGTAACCACGCGACCGCTACGGTCGCAGGTTCTAATCCTGCCTCGGGCATGGTTGTGTGCAATGTCCTTAGGTTAGTTAGGTTTAAGTAGTTCTAAGTTCTAGGGGACTGATGACCTCAGAATTTAAGTCCCATAGTGCTCAGAGCCAGAGCCTACCTTCAAATCAAGTTTTGACATTGACGGTTACTCACACTTTTGGATCCGTTTGGATAACAAGAAGTACTACCCCCTTGTTGAAAGGGCACAACGTGTACTTCTTCCGTTTGCCACAACATACATGTGAGAATCTGGATTCTCGATCTATGCTGTCCACAAAACTAAGTACCGAAGCTGTCTACATGCGGAACCAGACATCCATCTCCAGTTGTCAAGAACTGAACCCAACTTTTCAAAATTGTGTCAGCAGAAGCACCCTCAACCATCACATTAGGATTCCATTATTATTCCTACAGACTCATCTATAGTAAAGAAGAAAGCATTTTTCTTCGTAGACCCTCAGTGAACGTACCTGAACTATAACTCTGTAGGAATTTTGTTTCTGTCATCTATAATTTACAAAATAATTATTAATTGAATTCTGTTGGCATTGATGTTTTTGTTACGAAATTTCTTTTCTTTATAATATATTCCGTCCTCTCAGTTAAAAATATGGCCTGCCTATACTTCAGTTACAATTACTTGCTATTACTCTGACACTATATTGTGGCAACTGGCTGCGAGCGTAAGCAACTGAGTACTTCTCACGATCCACCTTGTAAAAGGTAAACCTCCTCTGCCAGAATTGTTTCCTTTGAGAAAAAAAGTCTTACATTCTGTGAAATACTTTGTCTTCTTATATAGAAATAAGAGTGTCTGTTTGTTTGTTTTCCTACTTTGTTTACAGTCGAGGCTGACTGCCACGATATAGTGTCCAAGTAGTACTTGAAGTTGTCAGCTGTGGCTAAACTGTTGCCACGCCGCCTGCCACGTGCCAGCTACCAACTGACAATACACTGTTGCAACGCCGCCTGCTTGCTGCCGGCTATGGACTGACAGCTGTCGTTCAGTAGATACGCAAAGACGTAAAAATAACAAGACTTTCCGAGCTGTTTACATGGTCACGATTGTGGAACTGGAAAACGGCTTTATGAAAGCAGACTTCCAGAATGGATTTTGAAGTGTTTACCTGACCAACCAACAGCGGAACTGGGACATCAGCTTATGAAATCCGGTTTTGGAAACGCGTGTAAACTGGGTGAATGTATTCCCACCCGTTGCACAACATATGTCACAATAGTCCTTTAAAGGCAATTCATTTGCCTCTTTTCTTTAGTGATGTGTTTGTATCCCGAATCATGGGCCTGCCTCTTTTCTTCACAGCCGCGAGGAATGGCCGCGCAGTGTAGGGCGCTATGTCGTCGTGGATTGCGCGACCGCTCGAGCCAGAGGTTCGAGTCCTCCCTCGGGCATGTGTGCGTGTGTGTGTGTGTGTGAGAGAGTGTGTGTGTGTGTGTGTGTTTGTGTGTGTGTGTGTGTGTGTGTGTGTGTGTGTGTGTGTGTGTGTTGTCCTTAGCGGAAGTTAAACTTAGGTTAATAGTGTGTAACACTAGGGACTGATGACCTCAGCAGTTAAGTCCCAAAGACTTTACATACATTTGAACATTTTTCTTCGGATTTCACGAAAAAACCACACACACACACACGACTGTTACTAAATATGCATGCTCTTTACACAACAGTAGCCAAACAGTGGAAGTGAGGAGACCACAAGCAGCAGCTTGTCAACAGCGAACAGTTTGGACATGACGTTGATTGCTCTTGGAGGAAGGCAGCTCCAACGTATGAAATGTCAATTACCAAGTAATTTTAATCAGGCTATAGTGTGTTGAACAAAGGGAGTAAATCCACTAGTAAGTGTCTGGATACAGTGGGAATTCAAACTCGATCGTTAATTTCAAGTTGTTTTCATTCATCTCTAAACCAAAGACTATTGATACTTCGGGGGAGGGGGGGAGGGGCATTGGGAACATGGCACGTGCATTAAGACGCTTTCAGTTCGCATGGGTTTCGCTCTGAAATTTTAGGTTACTGTGCTCTTGACTGACTAGGGGTCCACCATGGATTTTCGACTGAAGAAGGGGTCCGCCAGCTGAAAAGGTTGGGAAGCCCTGCCTTAGATTGTTCCTTCCAGCCTCAGATCAACTATTCCTGGATGCGACAGTAGATGTCCAATGAATCTGTTCCTTCTTCTGATAACATACTCTCCTAGACTTATTTGTTTTTCTAGAACTCATCATCACCTTTTCCTGCTCTGTTTGTCCTAAAGCCACATCCGTGCTAAATACACAGCCTGACAACAAAAATGAAACGCCCAGAACATTTGCTCTTCCCCAACGAAACGAAATTTTATGGACTGGGAAAGTATGTGATGTTACTTCAATGATTACAAAATAGTCATGTTTACAAATAAATTGGCAGGATGAGCCGCATTATCAGTATGTCGTCACACCCTATTTCTTCGCCCCCCTCTCTCCCTCCTCACACTTGGACTGGATGCTTGTACTGACATAAAGCCTTTGTTTCGCCTTCAGAGGCAACTTGACCCATAGCTTTGATGTTCGTCCTTGATATCCTGAAAACTGCCACTGGGTTAGAACTGACGTTCGAGCTCGTGTCAGGGATGTTCTGTCAAGGACTGATCTGTGGATTTTCCTCTCCACTGGATCACCTGAGTATCATGCAGAGAGTTCACAGAAACGCGTACAATGTGTGGACGAGCAATGTTCTGTTGAAGCATGGCATCACAATGCTGTCACATGATGACGACGGATGTACGTGAAATACCGTTGTGCCGTCAGAGTTCCTTCAGTCACTAACAGACGTGACCTGAACTCGTCCGATGGCTCCCCACGCCAGGAGTAACACCTCTCCAATATACTGGAGCAACGGTATCTCCATACACGCAGGCGATGGTTGTTCGGGGCACTGCAGACCCCCATTCATCGCTGTACACCGTGCAATGCCATTTATCAACAGCCCATGCTCCCTGGTCGTAGTAACACTCAAAACTCTGAACGTATGTGATATACTGTTAACGACAGCCTACGCTTGGGACGGCAGTTCTCTAGTCCCATCCTGCTAGTTTACGACCAGTGGTGAAGGACAGCACAGAATATTGCAGGGAGACCAGTATTGGTATCGGATGGCAGGAGCAAATGTGAAGGGGTTACGATGTACAAGGCGCACTATACGGTGGTCGTCCCTTGTGGTGGTCAGCCGTGTTCGACCGGAACCTTGACAACGGTGACACGTGCCTTCAAGTCGAACTCGGGAGACTCACATCGGAATGCCCCACAAATCTGGAGACTGCACGATTCGACCAGCTGGTACAGTGGAGATCCACAATGAGGCCCCTTTGAAATACTATCAGGTGCTGATCATACTATCTCACACAAGTACGTGGCATCTCCGTGTCTTGCACAGTGACCATACAACGTCGGACGCTGTTCACGAGCCTTATGTAGCCTACAAGGTCTAGTAACTACACTAAACGAGAATAACACAAATGTACTCGGGTGACCTTTCTACCTGCCACATGTCATTGCAGCTATAATCATTTGCGATTTTTTGTACACGCACAAAGTCAGATTCTGGGTGCTTCACTATTTTTTGTCACGCAGTGTACGTTGTTCACTTATTTCAACATGTCCACTAAGTCTTTTTTAAATCCGGTCATCCGCACGGAGTGGCAGCGCGATTTGAGGAGCCAAGTCACGGATTGCGCGTCCCCTCTCGCCGGAGGTTCGAGTCCTCCTTCGGGCGTGGTTCTGTGTTGTCCTTATCGTAAGTTAGTTTCCGTAGTGTGTAAGTCCAGGGACCGATGACCTCAGCAGTTTGGTCCCTCAATTCCTCACACATCTGAACATTGGAAATCCGGCCAGTTTTATGAATGATACATTAATCATAAAAATAAATCTCCGTGAAATTCCTCTGGGTATCACACCGCATTACATCGCAAAAATGTGAATTAACGAATCCGCGATGCTCGTAACGTTTAGCTATGTATCATTTATTTGCCGTATTGTCATCATGTACTGCCCAATAATTTTTTTCTCGTTCTGTTGATGGTTCTTATGTTCAAACTTCACAGGAATGTCTCGTTGTAGAAGTAGAATCTTTTTGCAACGCTTTCCATGTTTCTACATATTCATCACATATATATCCTTGCTTGTTTAACACCCCAAGTACGAAACGCTGTCTTTCTGCTTCCATATCTCTCCCCCATGTTTTATGTTTGTCTGTTTCTCTTCCCTTAAGATCGCCGCTGCATTAATCTTTATAAAAATTGTCTTAATATCATAAACTGCATATCTTTTCATCAGTTCCCTCAACATTATTAGCCTATGTTTACCTGATAATGGTATATTCTAAACCAGTCGAACAATCTGATATTTCTAAAGCCATCAAATAATCATCGAGAGTGTAAGGAACAAAGTTGGCTCTAGATAAATCACTAAGCGAGTGCTTTGATTAAGCACTACAGACATATTAGAAATGGATCCCATACTGCCATACCAACTTGGATACTATTTTAGGCGAATTCAGAATACTAAGCAAACATTAGATTATTTGAATTTCATAAGGTGACAACTGAGGAAACGAACACGAGGCTCATGTCGTTTACAGCAACGTAGAATTTTTCAAATTCACGGCTCAGTAGGTGTCCAGTGAATATAGCGGTAGGGGGGAGGGGTGGGGGACGTCACGATGCACTGAGTTCTTAGTACGATACTGCAGTGCCTGTGTTATTCAGAAGTATGATGCAAATGTTCCTTCCAACGTGCATGCATGTCCTAAAATGAACAGGCACTGCGGCCAGTGCAGCCGTTATAAAATACATTACGCGTATTCGCAGTTGCGAATCTTGACAATCATCAGCTGCATAATGGAATGATCACGATGAAAATTTGTGCCGGACCGGTACTCGGACCAGGATTTTCCAATTATTGCGAGCTGTCGCTTTATCATGTTTCTTTCTTTTTTTCCTCCCCTTTATCCAGCCCCGCCTTGCGGTTGCCAATGAGTGCCTTCTCGGCTCTGCTTCATCGCCTTTAAACAAAGCATTTTTAAAACGTTAAATTAAAAATTATGTCTCCTGCATCAAATTAAAAATATGCTTTGTCTTCCACCATTTTTTTTAATTAGAAAAGACTGAAACTGAGTAATGTACTTGTTGCATCAAATCGAGGGCTGAATGTATGGAGGGCACTGAGAGAACCTAACGTACAGCTATTGTCGCAGCAAACTAAAAAGGAGTGAAGCACGTGGGTAAGGAAGCCATGAAATACAATCGAATGGTGGAATCCATACCACCAGTAACTGATATTGCATTGTACACTGGACTGGAAACAAATCATCCGAGGATCTTTTCGCAGTTAAGACGAAAAATAAAAAGCGGACACATACCGGAGCACAATGAAAAGGGTAACGACAAATCTCGCCCGTACCTTAATCATCCAGATATGACATCTCGTCTGGACTGAGGTATACCCCACGTTCAATCCCGCGTTGTTCTGTTGTCGTTTTTTAATTCTAGTTTCTCCTCCCTATGACGATCCGACTGCGTGGAAGGTCCCGAAGCGCACTCAATAAATAACTGGAGAAATATTGTCTATATTTTGGGTTGCAGATAATCTTGCTATGTCGTTCCTGCCATTAGTTTCAGAAATTTAAAGTCTCCTTAGGCCTGTCTTGAAATAAATAATGCGCTGCGTGTCCACTAAGCCACGTTTAAGCATTAGTTTTGGTACGTGCAAACGCCACACGGTGGCCGACTCGCCGCAGCTAAGACGGTGTTCATCGTTGTCGTGGACTCCACAGCCCGTGTATAGTGGTGAATGCGCCATATGGATCGCTCCCTCGCCGTTAAGTGACAGCGGTGTCCAGAGTAACATGGTGAGTCGTCCGCCACACTACGTCCCAAAAGACGTCCGGGTGCTTCCAGTCTACCATGGTCTTTGATCCTACACGCTACGTAACACGATACACTGCCTGTGAGGTCGCCATTCGGACCGCTGGTAGGATGTGAGGTCTACTTGTAAGACACCGATGTAGAAGAGTGACGGGGGGACGTGTTGTATCGTCAAAGGCGGCGTGAGGGAGGACGGAACCAGTTCCTTTAATAACAAAACCGTCAAATTCTCTGGAAGACGGTGCCATAAATTGACTAACGTACTTGCAAACAGAGAAACCGCCCTGTCAGAAACAGGGACATGGCCAATACGTCCCCGATCCGGCGGTAGCGTGTTTCATATTTGAAAAACCTGAACTCCCAAAGGATCCAAAGGCCTCCACTATTTGGCGAGCTAACATCTACGATAAAGGCAGTATCTGGGCGATGTGTCGGATGCATGACGCGAAATCTATGTTGACATATAGCGCTAACCTTTGGACGATATCCAGTGGCCGTAGATGATTGCAGGCGATCCCTGTCCGGACATTCTGTAAAAATCGTTGGTAGTTTTGAGCAGCGGTGCGTCGTATATCACCAAGGAAATAAATGCCTAGGCGTTTCATGATATGTCTGAGCTATACGGGGGGTAACACAGTCAACAGGCAGCCCGACCCCGATATTCATCAAAAATGGCTCTGAGCACTATGGGACTTAACATCTATGGTCATCAGTCCCCTAGAACTTAGAACTACTTAAACCTAACTAACCTAAGGACATCACACAACACCCAGTCATCACGATATTCATCGCCACTGATTTGATGATACTGTTACGATTACTCGAGGCCATGCCACAAGTAGCAAACCAATCCAGTGCGTTACCGGTGTCGTCGCCGTTGCGGATCTCAATCACCAGGCCGTCAGCATACGATTCAATCGAAGTGTGTGGCCTCATAACGTCATACTCTTTAGTTTTAGGTGCAGGCCCCATAGTAGTGGTTCGAGGGTCACAGCATAGAGCAATGCAGACAGGGGGCAGCCTTGGCGTACATATCGAGAAATCTTGAGTGGCGGCGTAGGCCGTTCGTTGACGATCACCTTGGAGTTCGCACCACGGAGGACTCGCATCACGAGAGAGAGAAATGGCAACGGGTAACACATATCTCGGAGGATTGCTTCCAAATAGTCATGGTCCACGTGGTCTAAGGCTTGACTGAAATCAGCTGGCGGCAGTGAGCCCTTCAGACGGCATGCCTTCGTCATTGGGATCAAGTCACGGCATTCACTGAACTAACAGGCTGGAAAACATTTTGATGTCACAATTTAGGATCGCCAGCGGGCGGTAATCTTGTACCCATTGTAAGTAGGCTGTTTAGGTTTTTTTATTGGTAACGCCACCTCTGTATGAAAACCACTGGCTGTGCTGTGGGCAGTCTGTGTCTGCTTTGCATTGTTGTAATACTCGCCATTGTAGTGTTAGGCAGCTGGCTGTGAACAGCGCGTAGCGTTGCGCAGTTGGAGGTGAGCCGCCAGCAGTGGTGGATGTGGGGAGAGAGATGGCGGAGTTTTGAAATTTGTCATGAACTGCTATATTTATATATGATGATATCAAGGTAAATACATTGTTTGTTCTCTATTAATATCTTTCATTTGCTAACTATCCCTATCAGTAGTTAGTGCCTTCCATAGTTTGAATCTTTTATTTAGCTGGCAGTAGTGGCGCTCGCTGTATTGCAGTAGCTTGAGCAGCGAAGATTTTTGTGAGGTAAGTGATTTGTGAAAGGTATAGTTTAATGTTAGTCAGGGCCATTCTTTTGTAGGGAATTTTGAAAGTCAGATTGCGTTGCGCTAACAAAATATTGTGTGTCAGTTTAAGCACAGTCATTTGTAATTGTTCAAAAGGGGACGTTTCATATGTCGACCCTTAGTCGAGTATACCTCACTGGAATCTTCTGATTTTTTGTTGTAGTTTGTGTAATTAGTGTAGATTTTGTTTATTGCTAGCGCGTAATTGTAGAGAAAATCTCCTTTGTAGTTGCAGTCTTTCATTGTTGTACAGTAAAACAGTTGTGGCATGCATGTAGATTTGCACCAAGTATTTCGCAGCTGCAATTAACTAGATATTATTTTCAGTGCTATGTTAATGTGTTCTCTTATTTTTGATCTTCAAATTGTGTTTTTCTGTGTTGTCGTGTGAAATACTGTGACAATAATGGCGTGTGAAAAACGTAATACTAGGCTCCAAAGTAAACTGAGAAATGACAGTGAAAATGAAAGCAGTGTGTTAGCGCCGCCGAGTAATGAATTAACTGATGTTCAAAGTAGTAATTTGGTAATTGTGCATAGGGAAATGGAGCGGGCTGCAAACAATGGTGTAGACAGTGAAACAGGTAGTGAACAGGGAAGCATTATCGATCGATCGGTCGGCAACAGCTCGCCTCAGGAATCCGAAATGACAGGACACAATTTCGCAAATACAGTGATTATGCTAAAGAACTTGCCCCCTTTCTATCAGCAATTTATCGTAGATCGCTGGAAGAACGTAAAGTACCTAGCGACTGGAAGAAAGCGCAGGTCGTTCCCATTTTCAAGAAGGGTCATAAATCAGATGCGAATAATTATAGGCCTATTTCGCTTACGTCAATCTGTTGTAGAATAATGGAACATGTTTTGTGTTCTCGTATTATGACGTTCTTAGATAATACAAATCTCCTTCATCATAACCAACATGGATTCCGCAAACAGAGATCATGTGAAACTCAGCTCGCCCTATTTGCCCAAGAAATTCACAGTGCCGTAGACACTGGCGAGCAGATTGATGCCGTATTCCTGGACTTCAGGAAGGCATTTGATACGGTTCCGCACTTACGTTTAGTGAAAAAAATACGAGCTTACGGAATATCGGACCAGGTTTGTGATTGGATTCAGGATTTCCTAGAAGAAAGAACACAACATGTCATTCTTAACGGTTCAAAATCTGCAGATGTAGAGGTAATTTCGGGAGTACCGCAGGGAAGCGTGATGGGACCTTTATTGTTTACAATATACATAAATGACTTAGTTGACAACATCGGTAGCTCCGTGAGGCTATTTGCAGATGACACGGTTGTCTACAAGAAAGTAGCAACATCAGAAGACTCGTACGTACTCCAGGAGGACCTGCAGAGGATTAATGCATGGTGCGACAGCTGGCAGCTTTCCCTAAACGTAGATAAATGTAATATAATGCGCATACATAGGGGCAGAAATCCATTCCAGTACGATTATGCCATAGGTGGTAAATCATTGGAAGCGGTAACGACCGTAAAATACTTAGGAGTTACTATCCGGAGCGATCTGAAGTGGAATGATCACATAAAACAAATAGTGGGAAAAGCAGGCGCCAGGTTGAGATTCATAGGAAGAATTCTAAGAAAATGTGACTCATCGACGAAAGAAGTAGCTTACAAAACGCTTGTTCGTCCGATTCTTGAGTATTGCTCATCAGTATGGGACCCTTACCAGGTTGAATTAATAGAAGAGATAGACATGATCCAGCGAAAAGCAGCGCGATTCGTCATGGGGACATTTAGTCAGCGCGAGAGCGTTACGGAGATGCTGAACAAGCTCCAGTGGCGGACACTTCAACAAAGGCGTTACGCAATACGGAGAGGTTTATTATCGAAATTACGAGAGAGCACATTCCGGGAAGAGATGGGCAACATATTACTACCGCCCACATATATCTCGCGTAATGATCACAACGAAAAGATCCGAGAAATTAGAGCAAATACGGAGACTTACAAGCAGTCGTTCTTCCCACGCACAATTCGTGAATGGAACAGGGAAGGGGGGATCAGATAGTGGTACAATAAGTACCCTCCGCCACACACCATAAGGTGGCTCGCGGAGTATAGATGTAGATGTAGATGTACTGTAGATTCAGGTTTTGCGTCATCACCGTTTTCTCAAATAAGTCAAGACACATTTTCTGCTTGTCAAAATGTGAATGTTGCCGGTGCAAATGCACTGCCGAAAAGCGTAGAGAAACAGATTCCAGACACTAATACATTATTATTGCAATTAATGCAACAAATGGAACAAAATCAGAGACAAATGGCACAAAATCTTAAAAAGTTAGACACAGTGGAACAAAATCTTAAAAAGTTAGACACAGTGGAACAACATCAGAGACAAACACAGCAACAGTTAGACACAATGGAACAAAATCAGAGACAAACACAGCAAAAGCTTCAAAAGTTAGACACAGTGGAACAAAATCTTAAAAAGTTAGACTCATTGGAACAAACACGTGAAGATTTAACTACTGAGTTCCATAACATTGAATCGAAATGTCAAAAAGTCTGTAATGACGTAAAAACACAAATTTGTGAGCATTTTCAACCTATTTTTTCGCGGCATGAAAATGCATTACAGAATCACGAAGCAGCCATAAAAGAACTGCAAACCATTGTTTATGAAAATCATGAGACCTTGTGGGCTAAAATTGACTCAGTTGCATCTACCGATTCGGTTACGCAACTTGCAAAAACTCAGGAAAACTTAAAGGACACAGTAGATTCGATTTCAACACAAATGGACACTCTGAAACTTGGTTCAGAAAAACACACTGAGGAAATGTGTTCACTATCGGAGAAAGTAGCCGAACTTTCGGATCAGGACTGTCTTTATGGACTGTGAGAAAATTTTAGCTTTTGACCAACATTGTATCAATAAGTGTGTGCATTTGATTTCTTTGTTATTCTAATTACGAAATTTTTTTTTCAAATCTGTATTGGCCACTGCCCAATCCAATTTGTAAATTTTTTTGTGGGGAGCATGGGGGCTATGTAAGTAGGCTGTTTAGGTCTTTTTGTTGGTAACGCCACCTCTGTATGAAAACCACTGGCTGTGCTGTGGGCAGTCTGTGTCTGCTTTGCATTGTTGTAATACTCGCCATTGTAGTGTTAGGCAGCTGGCTGTGAACAGCGCGTAGCGTTGCGCAGTTGGAGGTGAGCCGCCAGCAGTGGTGGATGTGGGGAGAGAGATGGCGGAGTTTTGAAATTTGTCATGAACTGCTATATTTATATATGATGATATCAAGGTAAATACATTGTTTGTTCTCTATTAATATCTTTCATTTGCTAACTATCCCTATCAGTAGTTAGTGCCTTCCATAGTTTGAATCTTTTATTTAGCTGGCAGTAGTGGCGCTCGCTGTATTGCAGTAGCTGAGCAGCGAAGATTTTTGTGAGGCAAGTGATTTGTGAAAGATATAGTTTAATGTTAGTCAGGGCCATTCTTTTGTAGGGAATTTTGAAAGTCAGATTGCGTTGCGCTAACAAAATATTGTGTGTCAGTTTAAGCACAGTCATGTAGAATTGTTTAAAGGGAACGTTTCACCATGAACCACTGAACGGTTTTTTGAACTGCTATAATCAACCCTTCTACAAAGGTCGCGACAGATGTCCGTCCATCGGGAGGTTAATAAATGTTGAAAAGTCCCGTAAAATTCTAAGGGGAGGCCGTCAGGGCCCAGAGACCTGTTTGCCGCGCCTCTGTTGTTTCCTCTTCCGAAATTTCTTCTGGCAAAGTCACACCCATTGCATGGTGTCGTAAATCATATGAGAAACGCCTGCCAATTCCGTTGGATCAGAAGCCTGAGATGAAAAAAGCTGAGAATAGCAATTGTGGAATGCGTTGCCTAATTCGTGTTGTGAGGAGCGGCGACGACCGTCCTCCAATTCGTTTGAATGTATCAGCGCTCTTCTGTGTCGTTTACGTTCACGAAGTACGTAGAACATAGACGGGAGTTCACTAGCTATCCAATTCTGCGTCCGCTATCGGACTATGGCAGCAGTCCCTCGACATAATCCATACCCGGAACTCGGGGAACTAACGGAAGACATGTAGATGATGGACACCTGGGAAAATTTTCGTGGCCATCGACCTGAGTTCACACACTGCACGAATCACTCTTCCAGTCGCACTGACCAGATTTATGTTTCGCGCACTCTTGCCACTGAGACACAGGATGCGGAACTGTGGCCTGCCACCCTCTTGGACCACTCGACTCACATCTGTGCCGTCTCGTTTTGTCAGCAATGAGTATGGAGAAGCCGCAGTCCGTGGAAGTTAAACGTCATTTACCTGGCTTACCTGAACTGCTGCCAAGCCATTGAGGATACCTGGCATTCGTGTGTTCAAATGTTCAATGTGTGTGAATTTCTAAGGAGCCAAACTGCTTAGGTCATCGGTCCGTAGACTTACATACTACTCAAAGTAACTTATGCTAAGAACAACACGTACACCCATGCCGAGGAAGGACTCGAACCCCCGGCGGGAGGGGCCGCGCAGTCCGTGACATGACGCCTCAAACCGCGAGGCCACTCCACGCGGCATTCGTGTGAAATCCGCCTCTGTGCATATCCTGCGCCGATCCGTTGGTGGCTGGACTGCGCCATACCGGCCCTACGACGAACTTTGATGAACTATAGTCGAGGTCATGGGGTTTGGTGCTGACATACACTTGATTTCTAATACAAGGTAATGCGGGACTGTGATACTATGAAACCATCTCCGGAACAACGAACGGCGACTCACTGTGCTAAGGCTCAGATCATCGCCCACACGGAACGTCACTTCGATGGGCCGTGGTCCGATAGAGGACGCAGGATACGACAGAAAGTCTTCGGATGCTAGGACGCAATTGAAGACACTCCTAAACATTAAATGCTCGTGGCAGCCTTGGAAGACCGACGCAACTTCTTCCGCAAATAAACGTGAACGTTCGGGACGTCTGTCCATGCCAAAAGATGCGTAGATATTGATAAGCCTCATACCCAGCATTGTGAGTGCCGACTCTCGAGCACCGGGGAAATAGTGATGTCGTCCGTCACTATTCCTTCCCTTAGAAGTATAGCGATACCGCAGCCTGTGAGAGAAGCGGTGGACATGCATGTGCCATAGCCGCACATGCCTGGAAAGTCGTCGACGTATACTTCTGGAGAAAGGCTGCATCGATGACAGCAGCGTGCAGCATGTCCTGAAGCCAGGATAACTCAGTGCGCAACCGTACAGTGTTGATGTTAATAGCCGCAACACGATAAGTTTGGAGTCTGTCCATCGCACCATTGGCCATCGGCAACACAGTAAGTGGTTACTTACGTCAGGGTGTCTCATCACAGTCACCGACAGTGGCATGCGATCAACACTGATGGCTGATGGAGTGAAATCCCTCGCTTGGTGTCCGGCATGACGTGCGATGAGCTTTCTTCACTATCGTTAGCCTAGTAGCCATATACTACCGTCGATCGCTGATAGGATACCTCAGTTACGGCTCTTGGTGCAGACAGCGTCAGACTGTCCATAGTCTGGTTCAGATTTTCGCAGCAGGCAGTTGTCTGCTGGAGCACACCGCCGTTTCATGCGTTTCCGCGGGGAACACTGTTTGCGGACATGTATTTCAGAATCTGAATAGCGGTGGAGTTCTTCGGCTGCCCTGTTGTCGGGAAGAAAGATTGCATTCAGTACCACCCATGTGCCGATGTCTAGCTTCTCATCCGTACCCTGTTGCGAGGTCAGCCTTTGACTGTCTTTTAAAGGCGGTGCAATAGTAGTGTACTGGTCCAGTCCTGGGGCAGCCGTCCAGGCAACCTCTGCATAATTGAGGAGGATGGTCGTGATCATAGGAGGAGTGACAATGTCACCTGTTGGCATTTGAGCAAGTCGCTGTTGCAGACGCGTCGACCTGACGTGTCCTTCTTAGCCACAACCGGAGTAAGTACGTGGCTGTCCATCGTACACAGCAATCGCCCTACAGTCGCCGATGGCGAAGTAGGACGGCACGTGTTTCGTCAACTCAATTTTAATCTTTCGTAACCCGCTGAGACATGAGTCTGTTGTAAAAGTGGTCCATTTTTCGGCCACATGACTGACCACTTTGCCATAACGTAGAAAGCTGCTGTGACAATGTCCACTGGTACTTAGGGGGAGGGGGCGGTATGAATGTCCGAAGGAACACTGTGTCGTACTTCTGAACAACACAGGCATTGGAATATCTTATTTATCCACTGACACCGGGCAAACGGCTATCAATTAAAATTTCTCACCTGCACGGGAATATACGCAATGAACGCAAGAGTTCAGGTTGTAGACACGTCGCTGACGACATATCGAAGGTTGGGTCTGGCTGTGACTCATGCTCGGATAGCGTAATGGGGTAAGGCAACCGCCCTCGATAAGCTGTAAAGCCAGATTCGACTCCCGGTCCGGACCAAATTTTCATTGTCGTCATTCCACTATAAATTTTAAGACGAGGCAGTTCCTTCCCCTTCTCAGGGAAGAGCAGCAAAATTCAGGAGGTCACTCTTCGTGCAACCTACATAGTATGTTTATACAGCATACAAACTGACAATTTCTTTGATGTACGTCGATATGTTAAAGATACTGATGGATATTATTCTTGTATTCGCTTACTAAATGGCTTTTTATCTACACGGCCAGGTACATACCTCAATCTTCATTATCGGCTCTTATCTATTATAAAAAAATTTACACGATTAACTACCCTAACCAGTGAATCAAATTGAAATTATCAATGTGCTGTTTGCGATTAAGTCATTAGATACGGAGCATAACCTTGGACAGGACAAGGGAACCACGCCAGAATTCGCCTTAATAGACTTCGAAGAATTACATGAGATGTGACTGTGGTTGGCCGGGGCGGTATTTGAACTCCGCTCCCCACGAATACGAGTAGCGTGGTTCCACCATTCATGCACTCAGTGAATGAAGATCCAGTGACGACAGGTATTATAACGAATACTCGCGGCAGTAAGTTAAATGTTCGCAGTGGTAAGCAAATGACATGTGATTAATGGTCTAAATTCAGGGCAGAATAGCTTGACAAATGACTAACAAGTGACCTTTAAAAATTGCTGCTGCAACGCTTTGTAGTGATTTTTTCGTACGCCTGGGTGTGTGTATGTGTGTATTTGTATACTTGCACTTTTAATAATAAATCGTATGATCACATGAGGCTACATACAAGATACTCACTTCAACTTCCTTTTCTATATTCCAGTGCCCGATAAACAAATCACTTTGAAATGTCTCTCCAGACGTAAAATAAGTTAGGAACAGCTCGGCGTGAAGCACCTAAATGTTTTACTTTTAGAAATATCTCAGGGTTGTAATGGAATATCTTTTCACATGAAAAATGATTTACACTTTCGTAGGTTCGCGTAGGGAAACACCTTCTGTGTGGTACCCTTATTATTGCTTAAAAACTTTCTTAACTGTGAAAATCTCGTTACTTGAACAAAAAATAGTCGTGAAGCGGCAATTACAAGAATCTGTTTTGCTACCGATATTACTCTCTGCAAAATTAATGGAATTAACTTGAGTTTAGTATGTTAACTAAAGAAATTAATTATAAAACCTCTTCCTTTTGTTTTACCATTTAATATTGGAGTTAATTTGAACAATAATCTGCCTTCTTGCAAATGGCGGCCAAAAATACTAATTACAACTCAGCTGTGCCGCACGTTATTAATCTCTGAAAAAATGTACAATTAAATTTTGACATATGTAGAGATGCTACCGCAACGGAAATAAGTGGTTTGATTATAAATGACAGCATATATTTACCAGAAATACGTCACAAGATACATACGCCTCCTTCCATGTCATCTAGTAAGAAGGTTCGAACAAGAGTAAAATTATTATGAAAATCTGTTTCTATTGTTTTCATTGTTCTCAGTATCTTTACTACAAAACTTAGATTATCATGAAGCATCGATATTGCTTTTCATATATATTACAGTGAGATAATTAATATTTTTACGTCCTCCTTTGGATGCAGAATAACTATTCGATTAAACATTACATGTCAAACATAAATAAACGTTTTTCGTTTCCAGGGGACCAGTACAACTTTAAATATAACAGGTGAATGGCATTTATCCTTTCAGATAACGGCATATTGCCATCAAGCGTCTGTTTTTGTTCGTATTTATTACTGAAAATTCATTTCTAATTTTTTAAGCAAATATAAAAGTGACTAAACAGAAAATATCTTTCTTTTTCAGCGACGACAGTACACAACTTCCTACAAGTATTGTGCTTCCTGTGCAAGAAACGTGTGATTTGCTAGATGTGAAGAAATGTGTTACGAAACAAAATCAGCTGTATGTAAAAAGGCTTTGCCGTCTTTGTCATTCAATAAATGATCAATCTCAAGTCCCACCCAACATTAGGGTTGAAATCATTGTAATGTACGACGTCCACCTGTGATCTTGGAACTTGCAAACCCCTGTCTAATCATTAGTTCTATCCTAAGCGGGGTAACGCACTGATGAGCCAAACTATTATGACCACCTGCTTAATAGCTTGTTTGTCCATCCTTGGAACGAAATAAATCACTAATTCTGCGTATCGTTACTGGTAGATTTGTGGATGATGTAGCGTTGGGTGTCTACACACAGTTCATGCGTACGCGGTGATGGCGCCAGATAGCGACCCAGATGGGTTCCGTAGGATTTACATTAGGCGAATTTGGTAGCCGAGATATCAACGTGGATTCACAATAATGCTCCCTAAACCACAGTAGCAAGGTTCTGGCTCCAAGAACGGATAATTATATTGCTGAAAGATGAGATCGCCGTCGGGGAAGAGATCAAGCATGAAAGGATGCAAATGGTTCGCAGCTTCTACCCTAGGTCCCATGCAATCTCAGAAGAATGTCTACCGTAGGATAATACTGCACCCACCACCCTGCGCTGGCGGATCGCTGCATGTTCGCTGTTCGCCTTGATGACTGCCTAGTGTAGAAAAATGTATGTCGCCCGAAGAGCCGACGCGTTCCCATTGATCGGCGGCCGAATCTCGATGGTCCCGTGCCCACTGCAATCGTGACTTGACGATGTTGCTCGTTGGGCCAACATGTGAACACGGAGGGTTCGTCCGCTAAGGGGGCCCATGTTCAACAGTGTACGATGAACGTAGTGCTCCGCAACACTTGCGCGTGTACCAGTATTGCGCTCTCTCGGCAAAGAGTCATACATCACCATCTATCCTACTTTACAGAGCAGACAAGTCTCCGAACCCCACGTTCTGTGAACAGTCGTGAATGTCCAACCATTTAGCGTCTAGTGGTAGTTTCGCTGTCCTTCTACCTCCTTCGGTAGATGCTCACGACAGTTGCACGTAAACATTCGACCAGCTTCGTCGTTTTCGAGATACTCGTTGACAAGCTCTGTGCAATAATAATCCCCCCTTTTTCAAAGTCGCTTATCTCAATGGGTTTCCCCAATAGCTGCCCATATCTTCGCTAGGCTTTTCATAGTACGCCACGTGACAGTAACGTCAACAGGCGGCATCCAACTTTGCGGTTGCTTATCAGTGTATGGATCAGGTTAGTTCATGGTGTTTATCCATACACTTGTTAGATGACTTGGGAAACTACTTACATGTTTATGGCCAGCACGGTTCTTTCTTTGATGTAAACCCAACACGTGTTGGGTTGTTGGAACGGCTAGTATACACGTGCTAGCAGCAGCACTCCGTCTGTAGGCCACAAGTGGCCCATCGGGACCACCTGACTGCTGTGCCCTCAGCTGAGGATGCGGATAGGAGGGGCGTGTGGTCAGCCCACCGCTCTCCCGCTCGTTATGATGGTTTTCTTTTGGCCGGAACCGCCACTATTCGGTCGAGTAGCTCCTCAATTGGCATCACGAGACTGAGAGCACCCCGAAAAATGGCAACAGCACGTGGCGGCCCGGTTGGCCACCCATCCAAGTGCCAGTCACGCCCGACAGCTCCTAACTTCGGTGTCTGACGGGGACCGGTGTATCCACTGCGGCAAGGCCATTTCCTATACACGTGCTAGGGTCAATCATAATAGTAGAAACCACAATCTGCATCTTAATTTGAGGTTGATTGCCTCACACCAAGATAAGCAAACAATAAAAAACATGTCGGCCTTGCTCAGTTTCCGAGTTGTTATTGTAATTCGAGCTCCTCATCGAGGCCGTGAAGGCCCAAGGTATGGACGTCTCCCGACCGCCGTGTCATCTCTGCCTCGCGGCATCATGCGGTCGCCGAATGAAGGGGCATGTGGTCAGCACACCGCTCTCCCGTCCCATTTTTCAGACTGTGGAACCGCTACTTCTCATTCAGCTAACTCCTCAGTTGGCATTACGAGGCTGATGGCACCCCGTACCAGTCCTTCCACCAAGGAAAAATCTTTGGCACTAATTGGAATCGAAGCCGGGACCTCCGCATGGCAGCCATCAAAGCTGAGCACTCAGCTACGCAGACGGACCATTACTGTAACAACATTCTCCAAATTGAACGTTACAGATTTCTGAGCTGATAGGAATTTTTATTTATCTCACGAAATCAAAGAAACTGACCAATCAGGTTGTGTTGTTGTTGTGGTCTTCAGTCCAGAGACTGGTTTGATGCAGCTCTCCTTGCTACTCTATCCTGTGCAAGCTTCTTCATCTCCCAGTACGCACTGCAACCTACATCCCTCTGAATCTGCTTGGTGTATTCATCTCTTGGTCCCCCTCTACGATTTTTACCCTCCAAGCTGCCCTCCAACACTAAATTGGTGACCTCTTGATGCATCAGAACATGTCCTACCAACCGATCCCTTCTTCTAGTCAAGTTGTGCCACAAATGTCTCTTCTCTCCAATTC
Organism: Schistocerca americana; assembly: GCF_021461395.2. Taxonomy (NCBI): domain Eukaryota; kingdom Metazoa; phylum Arthropoda; class Insecta; order Orthoptera; family Acrididae; genus Schistocerca; species Schistocerca americana. The sequence continues at coordinate 669,120,690 of NC_060120.1, forward strand.
TATTCAATACCTCCTCATTAGTTATGTGGTCTACCAATCTAATCTTCAGCATTCTTCTGTAGCACCACATTTCGAAAGCTTTTATTCTCTTCTTGTCCAAACTAGTTATAGTCCACGTTTCACTTCCATACGTGGCTACACTCCATACAAATACTTTCAGAAACGACTTCCTGACACTTAAATCTATACTCGATGTTAACAAAATCCTCTTCTTCAGAAACGCCTTCCTTGCCATTGCCAGTCTGCATTTTATATCCTCTCTACTTCGACCCTCATCAGTTATTTTGTTCCCCATATAGCAAAACTCATTTACTACTTTAAGTGTCTCATTTCCTAATCTAATTCCCTCAGCATCACCGGACTTAATTCGACTACATTCCATTATCCTCTTTTTGCTTTTATTGATATTCATCTTATATCCGCCTTTGAAGACACTGTCCATTCCGTTCAACTGCTCTTCCAAGTCCTTTGCTGTCTCTGACGGAATTACGATGTCATCGGCGAACCTCAAAGTTTTATTTCTTCACCATGGATTTTAATTCCTATTCCAAATTTTTCTTTTGTTTCCTTTACTGCTTGCTCAATATACAGACTGTAGAACATCGGAGACAGGCTACAACCCTGTCTCACTCCCTTCCCAACCACTGCTTCTCTTTCGTGTCCCTAGACTCCTATAACTGCCATCTGGTATTTGTACTAATTGTAAACAGCCTTTCGCTCCCTGTATTTTTCCCCTGCACCTTCAGACTTTGTAAGAGAGTATTCCAGTCAACATTTTCAAAAGCATTCTCTAAGTCTACAAATTCTAGAAACGTAGGTTTGCCTTCCCTTAATCTATCTTCTGAGATAAGCCGTAGAGTCAGTATTGTCTCTTGTGTTCCATTATTTCTACAAAATCCAAACTGATCTTCCCCGACGTCGGCTTCTACCAGTTTTTCAATTCGTCTGTAAAGAATTCGCGTTAGTATTTTGCAGCCGTGACTTATTAAAATGATAGTTCGGTAATTTTCACATCTGTTAACACCTGCTTTCTTTGGGATTGGAATTATTATATTCTTCTTGAAGTCTGAAGGTATTTCACCTGTTTCATACATGTTGCACACCAGATGGTAGAGTTTTGTCAGGGCTGGCTCTCCCAGGACTGTCAGTAGTGCTAATGGAATGTTGTCTACTTCCGGGGCCTTGTTCCGACTTAGGTCTTTCAGTGCTCTGTCAAACTCTTCACGCAGTATCATATTCCCATTTCATCTTATAAGAGGTATGCGCTGTCTGCGATATGAGAATCGCTGACCAGAGAGCAGTGTTGACTGCAGTACGAACTGTGTAACTGTAGCAGTTAGTTGTTGCTAGTCGCTAGTCTGAGGTTGTCTGCGCTTGTCTGCAGTCTGCTCTGGTCGGGAATCTGGAGATGGAGTATTATTGTATAAGGTAAAGAAGCAGCGTCGCGCATATCTAGTAATGTATCTGAACTGTCATCCAAATGTTTTAAAAAATGTCCTAATAATAATTTTGGTAATATAAAGTCATTTTTTTAAAAAAAAAAGCATTCATTTTAAAAAAATCAGTTGCTTCCTTTCACAAATCACAAATGTATAAGCCAGCATTGCACGGAGCTGTGCCGGAAAAATGTTAGGTAAGAGCAGATATATTCGCCGTTTTTTTATTGAGGTAAGAATTTTTGCTTTTTATTCAGAATGATCTTACAGGGCCACGACGCAGCACTGCTGTCGTCCAAATTTTACCAGGTTACTGAATTTATTTGTTATTACGAGGTTTAGGAATTTTTCTGTTTCGTGCTTACATTAAATGAGAAAAGAATTTTGTTCTGAGGTCACACAAAAATGAGAATCGCTATCCATAATAATTATTTTTTATTTCAGTTTTAAATTTTGTGGGGAGGATACACTTGGCGACATCCGGCCAGGATCGTATTTCTTTGTGAATCTCTGAGAAGTAGTCATATATCTGCTCTTATTTACTTAAATGTAGTTTGCATCTGGCGCAACGTATTTACTAATTCGTCACTCTTTCGTTCACAGATAATCGGCAATTTATTGCTCTTTGTTGTAATTGTGTTTGTTCCATTTTTGCTTCGTCTTTGTTTCATTTGTGCTTAATTTTGATTTGTGGAAAATGCCGCGAAAAACTGTTAACAGTACATCGCGATGTGCAATGAGTGAAATAGCCGATTCGAATAATTTGACCGATAATACTAGCGACACTCAGTGTCTTAATGATAATCCTCCATTTACAGACAATCAGTGCGTACCGACCACTATAGTTGAATTCTTTTATCTTAGCGGCTCGCGCATGCCCGCCCAGACGCGGGAGATTGCTGCGTTGCCAGTTGCACACGACGCACGCGCCAATAGAAGCAGCGCCATAGTATAGCATAGTTCGCAAGCTTACGTTTAGGGGGGAGCGCGCAGTTCATGAAGTAAAGCCACCACGGCCGCATTAACCCTTCCGCTGCTACAAAGACGTGCTCCCTGCATTCCGCGCTGTGCGCGATTTTGTCACTGCACTGCTCGCTTGTGCAGACACATCGTGTTCCGACTGCTTTGACACTCTTATCAATCGATTCCACAAAAACTATTTGGCCCAAAAATTTGATTTTTACACATCTTCTTGACTGATACCATCCCCCCATAAATGACTTAATTTTGTTTCGATGTTCAACGCAGTTATTATGCAGCATTAAATATAGTAAACCATTGCACGAAATTTTGAAGAGTTTGCAGAGGTAAAAGTCCATAGAGTATGCTTTCCGTATGGTCGATTTTAGTTGCCACAATGTTGAGAATGAAATGTGGACAAGATACCTAAATTTCATATAAAATTTACTGTATAACAATAGCTCATTTAAGTACCACATAGGTGTCGTATGTAATATTGAGAAATATTCCGTCTTTCGCGACTGTAACAAAAGTATTATTTACACTGAGCACGTTTGGCTTTATTTTAAAGCACTTCAATCAATCAAAAGGAAGTAGACAAAATACATTAAACAAAACTGTGGGCTTACAAAAACATTAGGACTTGAATATACCGTCTATCAGTGAAGTGCTCTGAGCTATGTCAAATATAATTTTTGTGTGTGGCACATACAAACATCATTTATTTGCTAAAACACTGATCTGCCAACACAAACGTTGAATATTGTGTTACCGCAGCACAAAACTACGAAAGGTGACTTGGCAATGGAGGAGACAAAATACTGTCCACTGAAGATGCTACAAAAGAGAGAAACGCATCTGGTCTAAATAAGCCCCTTATTACAGTTGCAGAAGAGGAATATATTTCAGTACCATTGGTAAAACTGCGACTGTGGAACAAAAACAAGAAAGATAACATGAGTACCATTGTGTATGTGCCATACCTTTCCTTGATTGAAGTGCTTTAAAATAAAGCCAAACGCGTCCGGTGTAAATAATACTTTTATTACAGTCGCGAAAGACGGAATATTTCTCAATATTACATTCGACACCTATGTCGTACTTAAATTAAATGAGATATTGTTATACAGTAAATTTTATATGAAATTTAGGTATCTTGTCCACATTTCATTGTCAACATTGTGGCAACTAAAATCGACCATACGGAAAGTATACGCTATGGACTTCTACCTCTGCAAACTCTTCAAAATTTCGTGCAATGGTTTACTACATTTAATGCTGCATAATAACTGCGTTGAACATCGAAACAAAATTAAGTCATTTATGGGAAGAAGGAATCAGTCAAGAAGAGGGGAGAAGGTATCAGTCAACAAGACGTGTAAAAATCAAATTTTTGGGCCAAATAGTTTTTGTGAAATCGAATGAAAGTGTGTCAAAGCAGTGGGAACACGATGTGTCTGCACAGGCGAGCAGTGTAGTGATGACAAAATCGCGCACAGCGCGGAATGCGGCGAGCACGTGTCTGCAGCAGCGAAAGGGTTAATGAAGAGACAAAGCACTAGAAATTTCAAAAAATTGCATTCAAACGAATATAATTAGTGAAGTAAGACAGTTCGATATTGTTTTTAAGTAATGAAAATATTAAGCACCACACAAGGTTTAAACTCATAACCTTTCGCGTAGCAGCCCAACACTTCAACCGTTACACTAACGCACCTCGTCTGATACATAACGCCATGAGGAATATAACACGCCACGCAAAATATTGACAAACACAGTTGGTATAACTTTGAATTACTCAAGCTTCGTCGAAGCTTATTGCGAAAAAGCGGTTCATGAGAGTGATACCTTTCCTTGCTATCGCCTGAATTAGGAGTCTTATTGCTTGTTTGGTTTAATTAATTAATAGAATATGAAGCAATTGGTATAAAGAATGCTTTTTCCAAACTTTCTATAAAATAATGTCTCCTATCAAGTCATTGCTTTTGTTCTATTACTTTATTTATGACTCAACGTTTCTAAAACTGAAGACACTCGTCCATGCTCTGCACTGCAGTCGAGATGTGGCAACGTCGTTCTCTGTTCATTGGCTGACTGTGTTTTGTGACGTCAGATGCGCAGAACGAACCTAAACTCGGCCGCCAACATAAATGACGCGCACTTTAGTAATGATTCTAATGTTAATGAGGAGCAAACAAATTCAATTGTGTCCTCTGTTAATTTAACGACAATTGATGACGCTGCACGTTCTGTTACAGTGAACGCTGCCCAGTTTAACACACCTGATTTGCAAAATTTACACAGTGAACAGATAATTATTTCTAACGAAGGTGAACAATATTCACAAAACACGTCAGATTTATTTGATTCCGAGGTAGTGACTAACAGTGCACATCCGGTTGGCAAACCTTTTCAAGAATTACAGAATGACCAAATGGTTACAGAAAACGTGGCAAATGCAGATACAGCAACACACAGCATAGAAAATAGAGTTGCTAATTTTGGCTTGGATCAAATTATGGCAGTATTGCTACAGTTTAAGAAATAACATTACAACAATCACAAACAACTTAATGAAAATAATGAAAATCTCAAACAACAACCTAATGAAAAACTAGACAACAATTCCAAACAGTTGAATGAAAAACCAGACAACAATTCCAAGCAGTTTAGTGAACAGGTTACAGCCATTGCCGGGCAATGTCATGATACTAAAGAACAATTACGTGAGGAGATTAAGGCTTGTGCTAAGAACAGTAGTGAAGAAATTAGATCTGTGGGTCAAGAATTAAATAATACACATGCAGCCACAACTAAATTACTTAGAGACGAAATTACTGCAGTCGCTAAACAATGCTCTGAAAACGCAACACAGTTACGCGACGAGTTTAAATTAATGTCAGCAGAACTTTCACGCACACTGGATGCGAAAGTAGACGCGAAATTTGACCAACAGAACAGCGAAATTGACGAACGCTTTAATCACCACTTACAAAACAGTCAAACGCGTTACTGTAAATTTATACAGGAACAGAATAAAGTAAAGCGACAAGTCATGGAAACAATTACTGCACAGAGACAGGAAGATAAGCGCAAATTGTTTACGAAAGCAAAAACATACATAGACAACAATATTGCTACAGTATCAGACGAAATTAATGCTATCAAACAGTTGAACACCGAATTACATGATGAAATCTCTGATCTTAAAACAAAAACAGACACACACACACAGTAGACTTTCAGACAGTGACCGACTGACTTGAACAATTAGAACTAATACAGGATCCCGATGCCATCAAAGCAGACGTTAAAAAACTGAACGAAACCACACGTAAAATACAAAAACAAATTAATGCTTGTGATAATAAAAACGATGATCAAGTAAAAGCACTGGCTGAAAAATATGATGAATTGGCCAGTCGTGTTGATGTTATCGAAAGTAATAATGACACCAAATCAGATGATACGTCACCTGTTTTGTTTAATCAAACACCCGAATTTCAAAATTTACAGCAGACGATCAGAGATAGGTTCATCCAATAATACATTACGTAGAAAATTGTCAACTTTACAGCAAGAAGTGACAGAGATGAAAAATTTTTCAGTCACAAACATGTCACAGCATACGCCACTTTGCGAACATTTGTCAGACTCACACAGCCAGTATAATTTAGGTAATTTACAGAGACCACGCGACTTAGAATCCAAAGTGACACAGACAAACAGATTCTCATGCAATCCTAAACCTGTTTACACATTCAGAGACGACAACGTTGATTACAAGCAATTTTTATCTGTAAAAAAATCTAAAGTATTTAAAAATGACAGAGCACAGGTACATGCTTTGGACTGGATACGACAATTTGCTTTTATATTTTCATCAGCATTGCCTGTGACGCAGAAACTGAAATTTATTTGCAGCACGTAATAGACGTCAGGGGATTCATTACACTTCGATGAATATGTGCCGTAGCGTGCACAGGGCCCCGAGCTGTAGTAGTGCTGTTTCATCTATAGTTTTCTGCACTGCTGCTCTTCAACTATCCTTTATATCTATCAAAACAGCTCTTCAACTATCGATCTATCTATAATTAAGAATAAGTAAGGAAAACCTGATACTACAAGTTTTATCTGAAAGTGACATTTATCATTATACACTCCCGAAATGACAAGTAATTTTAATAACAAACAAAATTTTAATCATCAGTATGTACAAAATATTCAGCAGTCGCAACCACATTTTGGTAACAATAGATGTTTTTCTCCGCAACAGTATCAAAACCAGCCGGTTAGCATACCTAACCAACAATGCAGTCTACAAGGTTAACCAAGCTTTAATGTTTCGCCGCCTACACGTATAGCGTCAGCTCCAACAAATAGTAACACATAGCAACAAGGGAATCAGTACGTACAGAAAACACACCGTTTCAATTCCTATCGCAATGCACCATATAGAAATGACTATCATGACAGACGTAAAAGTAATGAGCACAATTTTCAGCGTACGTTTAATAACAGTCAGTCTTACCAGAAGCAAAATCATCCGCAACAACAAATTATCATGAGTGAACCAGACAGTAGATATCATCCCGAACGTAATACGTCAGGAAGAAATAACAGATCAGTACAAATAGTGGAAATGCCACAGCATCCTCTCGAAAATAATAGCACGTCAGATACAATTTGACTAGATACAGTACAGGTTCCATCTTACAGTAACGCAAGCAATGCTTTTGACATGCAGAATCTTGTTCACGAAAATGTTAATACTTTTGACGACATCCGATACACACTTTTGCATTAAAAGACAGAATCACAACGTACGTAGACGACATTCTTATTGCAGAAGCTAACTGGTCTGAACACAATCTGATTCTTGAACAACTGTTGCAAACTTTTCGTGCACAAGGACTCACAGTTAATCTCAGTAAATCGCACTTTGGCAAAACTTCTATATAATTTCTTGGACATGTAATTTCAGCAGAAGGCATTGCGCCTGACCCGGAAAAACTTCAAGCTTTACGTGACATTACTGTTCCTACGACGAAGAAACAACTCTGCAGCTTTTTGGGTTTTATTAACTTTTTTCGTAAATTTATACATTACTCTGCTTTAGACACCCCTAGATTATGTCAATTGACGGGTAAAAACACTATTTGGTCCTGGGATAGGCAAGCACATTCTGAATTTATGAACCTGAAAGAAACTTTGTTGAATGCACCACTTTTATCACATCCAGATCTTACTAGAAATTTTTCCATTGCCACCGACAGTTCTAACACCGCTTTAGGCGTACACATTTTTCAGGAAATTGAAGAAGATGGCACTACAGTAATTAAAAACATCGCCTTTGCAAGTCGCATTCTGTCACCTGCTGAACGCAATTATTCTGTTACAGAACTTGAAACATTATGTGTTGTTTGGACATTTACGAGATTTCGGCATTTTCTTTATGGAAGACACACTACCGTTTCCACAGATCATAGAGCTATACAGTTTTTACTTTCCGCTAAATTTACGCACGACAGATTAAGCAGATGGAAACTTTATTTCCAGGAATTTAATTTTACAATTGTTCACATTCCCGGCACACAAAATATTGTAGCAGACGCACTATCCCGTTCTCTCAGCAACAATCAGCAAGACATCGCAACCAACTTCTGCAAAGCAAATTTCAGCGTCATGTACATTCAACAAGTTGCATTTGAAAATTTCATTTCGTCGTCATTACAAGAAATAGCACGAGAGCAGAGTAAAGACGACGTATGGAAAGAAATTAAACACCTTTGGCAAGATAGGAATAATGTTACCATTAGAAACCATTACATTGTACGGAATAATATTCTGTTTCGCCGCTCTCACCCTGACAGCAACAATTGGTTATTATGTATTCCTGACGAGCTTGTTAACAAATTAATTTGGTATACTCATTTAAGTTACGCACATTACGGAGCCAGAAAATGTTTTCTTATACTGAGACAGGACTGTTATTTTACCAACATGGAGAAACGTATTCGACGAGTTTTTTTTTTTTTTTTGTCATCAGTCTGCTGACTGGTTTGATGCGGCCCGCCACGAATTCCTTTCCTGTGCTAACCTCTTCATGTCAGAGTAGCACTTGCACCCTACGTCCTCAATTATTTGCTTGACGTATTCCAATCTCTGTCTTCCTCTACAGTTTTTGCCCTCTACAGCTCCCTCTAGTACCATGGAAGTCATTCCCTCATGTCTTAGCAGATGTCCTATCATCCTGTCCTAATCAGTGTTTTCCACATATTCCTTTCCTCTCCGATTCTGCGTAGAACCTCCTCATTCCTTACCTTATCAGTCCACCTAATTTTCAACATTCGTCTATAGCACCACATCTCAAATGCTTCGATTCTCTTCTGTTCCGGTTTTCCCACAGTCCATGTTTCACTACCATACAACGCTGTACTCCAGACCCTACATCCTCAGAAATTTCTTCCTCAAATTAAGGCCGGTATTTGATATTAGTAGACTTCTCTTGGCCAGAAATGCCTGTTTTGCCATAGCGAGTCTGCTTTTGATGTCCTCCTTGCTCCGTCCGTCATTGGTTATTTTACTGCCTAGGTAGCAGAATTCCTTAACTTCATTGACTTCGTGACCATCAATCCTGATGTTAAGTTTCTCGCTGTTCTCATTTCTACTACTTCTCATTACCTTCGTCTTTCTCCGATTTACTCTCAAACCATACTGTGTACTAATTGACTGTTCATTCCGTTCAGCAGATCATTTAATTCTTCTTCACTTTCACTCAGGATAGCAATGTCATCAGCGAATCGTATCATTGATATCCTTTCACCTTGTATTTTAATTCCTCTCCTGAACCTTTCTTTTATTTCCATCATTGCTTGCTCGATGTACAGATTGAAGAGTAGGGGCGAAAGGCTACCGCCTTGTCTTACACCCTTCTTAATATGAGCACTTCGTTCTTGATCGTCCACTCTTGGTTGTTGTACATATTGTATATGACCCGTCTCTCCCTATAGCTTACCCCTACTTTTTTCAGAATCTCGAACAGCTTACACCGTTTTATATTGTCGAACGCTTTTTCCAGGTCGACAAATCCTATGAAAGTGTCTTGATTTTTCTTTAGCCTTGCTTCCATTATTAGCCGTAACGTCAGAATTGCCTCTCTCGTCCCTTTACTTTTCCTAAAGCCAAACTGATCGCCACCTAGCGCACTCTCAATTTTCTTTTCCATTCTTCTGTATATTATTCTTGTAAGCAGCTTCGATGCATGAGCTGTTAAGCTGATTGTGCGATAATTCTCGCACTTGTTAGATCTTGCCGTCTTCGGAATTGTGCGGCTGATGCTTTTCCGAAAGTCAGACGGTTTGTCGCCAGACTCATATATTCTACACACCAACGTGAATAGTCGTTTTGTTGCCACTTCCCCCCAATGATTGTAGAAATTCTTATGGAATGTTATCTATCCCTTCTGCCTTATTTGACCGTAAGTCCTCCAAAGCTCTTTTAAATTCCGATTCTAATACTGGATCCCCTATCTCTTCTAAATCCACTCCTGTTTCTTCTTCTATCACATGAGACAAATCTTCACCCTCATAGAGGCTTTCAATGTATTCTTTCCACCTATCTGCTCTTTCCTCTGCATTTAACAGTGGAATTCCCGTTGCACTCTTAATGTTACCACCGTTGCTTTTAATGTCACCAAAGGTTGTTTTGACTTTCCTGTATGCTGAGTCTGTCCTTCAGACAATCATATCTTTTTCGATGTCTTCGCATTTTTCCTGCAGCCATTTCGTCTTAGCTTCCCTGCACTTCCTATTTATTTCATTCCTCAGCAACTTGTATTTCTGTATTCCTGATTTTCCCGGAACATGTTTGTACTTCCTCCTTTCATCAATCAACTGAAGTATTTCTTCTGTTACCCATGGTTTCTTCGCAGCTACCTTCTTTGCACCTGTTTTCCTTCCCAACTTCTGTGATGGCCCTTTTTAGAGATGTCCATTCCTCTTCAACTGTACTGCCTACTGCGCTATTCCTTATTGCTGTATCTATAGCGTTAGAGAACTTCAAACGTATCTCGTTATTCCTTAGTACTTCCGTCTCCCACTTCTTTGCGTATTGATTCTTCCTGACTAATGTCTTGAACTTCAGCCTACTCTTCATCACTACTATATTGTGATCTGAGTCTATATCTGCTCCTGGGTACGCCTTACAATCCAGTATCTGATTTCGGAATCTCTGTCTGACCATGATGTAATCTAATTGAAATCTTCCCGTATCTCCCGTATCTCTTGTGATTCTTGAACAGGGTATTCGCTATTACTAGCTGAAACTTTTTGCAGAACTCAATTAGTCTTTCTCCTCTTTCATTCCTCGTCCCAAGCCCATATTCTCCTGTAACCTTTTCTTCTACTCCTTCCCCTACAACTGCATTCCAGTCGCCAATGACTATTAGATTTGCGTCCCCTTTTACATACTGCATTACCCTTTCAATATCCTCATACACTTTCTCTGTCTGTTCATCTTCAGCTTGCGACGTCGGCATGTATACCTGAACTATCGTTGTCGGTGTTGGTCTGCTGTCGATTCTGATAAGAACAACCCGGTCACTGAACTGTTCACAGTAATACACCCTCTGCCCTACCTTCCTATTCATAACGAATTCTACACCTGTTATACCATTTTCTGCTGATGTTGACATTACCCGATACTCATCTGACCAGAAATCCTTGTATTCCTTCCACTTCACTTCACTGACCCCTCCTATATCTAGATTGAGCCTTTGCATTTCCCTTTTCAGATTTTCTAGTTTCCCTACCACGTTCAAGCTTCTGACATTCCACGCCCCGACTCGTAGAACGTTATCCTTTCGTTGATTATTCAATCTTTTTCTCATGGTAACCTCCCCCTTGGCAGTCCCCTCCAGGAGATCCGAATGGGGAACTATTCCGGAATCTTTTGCCAATGGAGAGATCATCATGACACTTCTTCAATTACAGGCCACATGTCCTGTGGATACACGTTACGTGTATTTAATGCAGTGGTTTCCATTGCCTTCTGCATCCTCATGTCGTTGATCATTGATGATTCTTCCGCCTTTAGGGGCAATTTCCCACCCGTAGGACAAGAGAGTGCCCTGAACCTCTATCCGCTCCTCCGCCCTCTTTGACAAGGCCGTTGGCAGAATGAGGCTGTCTTCTTATGCCGGCAGTCTTCGGCCGCCAATGCTGATTATTTATCAAAATTGAGGCAGTAGCGGGGATCGAACCCGGGACCGAAGACGTTTTGATTATGAATCAAAGACGCTACCCCTAGACCACGGGTACGATTTTTAGCGTCATGTAAAATCTGCCAGAAAGCTAAGTCAGATACGACTCCACATATTCCTCCGTTACATCCCATTGTACCTGTTAAATTGAGACACATGGCTGCTGTAGATATTTTTGGTCCGATTCCCAGAACTAATAGAGGTTTTTGCTACATATTTGTCGCTGTTGAACTCACTTCAAAATTTGTTACCTTGACTCCATTACGCAAACCTACTGCTAAAACTGTTTCGAAAGCATTTGTAAAACATTTTCTATTCCATGTAGGGCATGTATTGAAAGTAATTTCCGACAATGGATCACAGTTTCGATCTCCGATCTATATATCCAGGTACTATGCTTCTTCGAACCCTTGTGAACGACTAATGAGAGAAATTGGTAAACTATGTAGAATATACTGCCATAAAAAACATATTGATTGGGACACACACATACTCTCATTCCAAGATGTAATTAATTCCATACCAAATGAATCTACTATGTTATCTCCGACTGCTATACTGAAAAATATTGAACCACCTAACAAAATTAAAGAAGTAGTAACCTTTCCTACATCTCGTTGACTACGACACCATGAAATAATTGACATTGCGCTGAACAACATCAAACGTGCCGCAGAGCGCCGGAGAAGACAGCAAAGACAGGTTTGTACATGCCGTGACTTTCACATTGGACAGAAGATATTAGTACGCACACATTATTTATCCAACAGAGGAAAGAATAGGTGTAGTAAATTTGAGCTTCTATACGCAGGTCCATATCGAATTCGCAGCATTCCTCACCCCAATGTAGTACACGTCGAAACTTTGAGAACCAGAAAAAGTAAAGGCAATCACCATGTCTCCAATATTAAACCCTTTATTAAATTAATATACTTTATGATTTATCACACTGTAATGTCATTTCCTGATTTTTATATGACCAACGATGCAATTATATTTATGTGAACACTTACTGATGATTATCGTATTTTTTCTTGGCAAGTGCTCGGCAAGGTTAGGTTAGCAGGTCGCATTTCTTGTCGTTACACATCAGACCGTACACATTTTCCATTCTTCATGTATGTATGATTGTTTTCCTGTTTTGTTTGTATGCACTATGAAATATTTAAGATTAACCAGTTGACTTTGACATTTTGCCTTATGGTATCTCAACATCGTGACTATTTTACATTTTTTTTGCTGCTGCATTGTGATACTCTGTGTACATTTTTGCACCTGCACACTGTCTATGTTTTTGACATATTACGTTTTCTGTCATGCTATGCTGTATGCTCAATTATATCACTAGAAACCAGTTTTTATTTAATGGGTATATGATTTAAATGCAAGACATTAATCATTGTTCATCATTTTCAGAAAGCAATAATGTGTCAAAGAAATAAATTAAACAAACCACAGTGGATTACTATGAAATGGGAATTTCACCTTCGGAATGAACGGAAGAAGATGCAATACCTTGTCACGAAGAGTAAATGGATGAGAATTAACAAGCATTAACAAGAATATACTATACACATCGTATGATAGCGGCCTTAACTAATTTTTTCTTTCAGAATACGAGGCGATTGATGCAGGCTGTCAGACAGAACTACACATCTTAGTTTTGGTGATGAAATATGCTATAAATAAGGAACTCTATACTATGAATAGTTGTATGATGAAGTGTCTTTTTGCAGATGATAATGAATGGTGGTGAATAGTGATGAAGAATATAGTAATATGAATAATGAAGTTTTTCTTTACAGGTGATGATAATAATGGAGTTATGGTGATATGAATAATGAAGTTTTTGTTTACAGGTCTTGATAGTGATAAACTTTATATGGCCACTAAACGCACCACTTTTAAGTTTTTCTTTGCAGATGAGGATAATGATGAAGTTTATGTATTTATGCTATGTAGTTATTTAAGTATTTGTTGCAGTTCGTTTTGACAGTATGTCTTATGTCGCTTGGTATGATGACTGAACGTTTTGGAAAGGACAGCTAGAGAACATATATATTTAATACACATTTCATTACCTGTTAATTCGAAGTTCACTACTTTTCAGCATAATATGCGTTTTCTTCTTTCAGCTTAATAGTCCATTTTGTATTTTTTTTTTCAGGAGAAGCTATTCATGAAATCAATGTGCTATAAGCAGTTGGTCATTAAACCTGTTCTAGTACTTGCATTTTTTGTACCCATTTGTGTGTGTCATTCATGAATGTGATCACATATACTTTGTTTCATAACCTTGCTACAGCTGACTCATGACGAATGACGTTACCTATCCCCATTTGCAGCAATAAGTCAAGAGTAAATATTGTTATGCCCCAGCAATTAATTATCGATCCCATGGCAATGCATTGCCAGTATAAAAAAAAATTAACAGTCCCAAATAATGCTACCAGTTTAAGAGAGTTCTGAGTAATACTGAATGATGTTTTCTAATCACAGACCTTGAGTAATAGTTACAGTGTGTTACATTTTAAATATGTCATATGTCACTTGAATGATGAGTTCTGAATAATAGTGAATGATATTTTGTAATAATGCATACATGTCTTACACTCTTTAACTCCTGTTTTGAAGGATGACTTCTGATGTTTTGTAACTGGCCAATGAGTGCCAATAATTATTTTAAATATGTCGTATGTCACTTGAATGATGAAAAATGTTTTGTAATATTCAATACTTGCTATATGTTTAGTAACTGGCCAATGAATGCCACTGTTTCTTATATTTGTATTATGTCACTTACATGCTATATATATGAATACTAGTAGCTTGGTGCTACACTCATTAGCTCCTGTTTTGAAGGATGACTTCTGATGGTTTGTAACTGGCCAATGATTACTATAACTAGCTGAATTATGTAAATAGTATGCCATTAATTAATCTTGTTGAATGATCACTTTTGAATAATGTATAAAATGGTTTGTACCTGGGCAATGAGTGCCAATGTTCACTATAATCAGATGACTTATGAACATTATTCTGTAATACTTCATACATAGTACAGAAATGTTCAGTAACTAGGCGATGAGTGCCACCAATTACTCAAATCAGTTGATAGACTAGTGTAATCCTCACTGATGACTAGCATGACACTTAATGTCCTTCACCTTCTGACCTAATTACCAGAAATTACTGCAGTATACGTTTGTCCTGTCCATCCTTTTGATCATGGAGCACTATATTTGGTTTCTCCACTAATTCTACGTTGGTGAATGAGTGTGGTGTTGACACATCATGGTGTCCACCACCTTGAACAATGGAGATGTTATTATGGTTCCACTGTTTGCTGTACCTAATGTACTACCAAAATGATAACATTGAATATTAATACGACATGTCAGTGTCTTGGCTACGCTGATTAATTCTTCAGGGAAGAGAACTTCAGATTGTCTCACTTGGTGTTGTGCTTCTGTAGAAAGATACGGACTTTCAGTGCAGCTACGTGCAACCTACTGTGCTACAACCATGATGCAATCCTTCCCTTTCCTATCCTAGTTCTTGTAAAATGGTAAAAAAAAAAATACTACAGTGCGTGTGCACTTTATGTCATTTGTTAATATGATTTGTACTCATTGCGTATACATTTTGTGATTTCCTGATATGTTCTGTACTACAGTGCGTGTGCACTTTATGTCATTTGTTAATATGTTTTGTACTCATTGCGTATACATTTTGTCATTGCTTGATATGTTCTTTACTCAGTGCATGTGCACTATATTTTATTTTGTGTTCTGCACTTATATATCTGTATATATTCTGTGATTGTAAACTAAGTTAATTAAGAAAAATTTGTTGCTCATTGCAAGTCCAAATGACTCACCATCGCTGCCAAATTTTTGCGCCCCCAGTGGAGGGTTATGTAAGAGGAATGCGCTGTCTGCGATATGGGAATCGCTGACCAGAGAGCAGTGTTGACTGCAGTACGAACTGTGTGACTGTAGCAGTTAGTTGTTGCTAGTCGCTAGTCTGAGGTTGTCTGCGCTTGTCTGCAGTCTGCTCTGACCAGGAATCTGGAGATGTTTTTATTACGAGATTTAGGAATTTTTCTGTTTAGTGGGTACATTAAATGGGAACTAGTTTTGTTCTGAGGTCACACAAATATGAGAACCGCTATCCATAATAATTATTTTTAATTTCAATTTTAAATTTTGTGGGGAGGTTACAATCTTCATCTACATCCTCTTCCATTTCCATATTGTCCTCAAGAACATCACCCTTGTATAGACCCTCTATATACTCCTTCCACCTTTCTGCTTTCCCTTCTTTGCTTCGAACTGGGTTTCCATCTGAGTTCTTGATATTCATACAAGTGGCCCTCTTTTCTCCAAAGGTCTCTTTAATTTTCCTGTAGGCAGTATATATCTTACCCCTAGTGAGATAAGCCTCTACATTCTTACATTTGACTTCTAGCTATCCCTGCTTAGCCATTTTGCACTTCCTGACGATCTCATTTTTGAGATGTTTGTATTCCTTTTTGCCTGTTTCATTTACTGCATTTTTATATTTTCTCCTTTCATAGTTAAATTCAATATATCCTCTGTTGCTCAAGGATTTCTACTAGCCGTCGTCTTTTTACCTCCTGCATTCACTATTTCATCCCTCGAAGCTACCCATTCTTCTTCTACTGTATTTCTTCCCCCCATTCCTGTCAATCGTCCCCTAATGCTCTCCCTGAAACTCTCTACAACCTTCGGTTCTGTCAGTTTATCCAGGTCCCATCTCCTTAAATTCCAACCTTTTTGCGGTTTCTTCAGTTTTAATCTACAGTTCATAACCAATAGATTGTGGTCAGAGTCCACATCCACCCCTGGAAGTGTCTTACAGTTTAAAACTCGATTCCTAAATCTCTGTCTTGCCATTATATAATCTATCTGAAACCTTCCATTATCTCCAGGCCTCGCAATCATGTTAAATAAAATAAAATAAATAAGAAAGTGAGAAATGTCACTCTCCTGCTTGTACACAGTATACATTCATCCTATAATGGACTGAGCTGTACTTTCAAAGATCCATAAAAGATGTCGAAATCTTTCTCTCGTTTCCATGAAATGTTGATGAAGCACCTCCGCGAGAGTAATGTCTGGTATGCAAAATAAGTTTTCTAATTATCCAAAGAAAAAAACCCAGAGAACTTGTAACACCAATAATCGACAAGATTATGTATAGTCCGTATAAGTTTTCTGCTGAAATAGTACACTACCGTACCTGCATAGCCAAGATCTTTGGCTGTGTAAATATGTAATAATTATGTTAATTATCTTGGCATTTTAAGAAATTATATTGTAACTGTGCCTCTGGTTTTATATCTAATATTCTGTGAATGTAACAATTTGTAAAATCTCTGTGTATTTTACTTGTCCATAAGTAGTGAAGCTAAAGGTAAAATCTGTGGCAAAGCCCGCCCGGTACGGAAGTAGTTTGGCGGGGCAGGGTGTGGACTTCGCGCGCAAGGCGCTTGATTGCTTTGTGAAGAGTGATTCATTCGAGATCTGACTATGATACAGAGTGGTCAGTGGCAGCCATGGTCAGCTATTGCGGTTAATTTGGATGTATAAATTGAAGGAAGAAGAGCTAACGAGCATTTAAATGAGCCTCGGATGGATTGTGAAGAGGCCTATCGACAATGGTATCGTTATTGGCCTTGTTCGGTTAAACTTACGACGCCAAGAGGAGTTATATCAGGGCGTGGCTAACATCAAGAACCATGGTTACTTTACCGCCAGTTTTATAGCCACTGTAATTTGCCACAAAAGCCACCACTTTCAGCAGAACTGTTATCTAAATATGTACATCCAATAGACCTAGTATTACGTGTTGACTAATAACTTTTTGTGGAACTCCTAAGTTACGTGTGCACACCCGTGATTATCCCCAGTAACTTCCCTAGACAGGGTCCTTTCCAAGCGAATTTATTTAAAATATCCTGTTTTTATTAAGCTGACATTTTTGGCAGTAAAATGTTTTTCTGTTTTATTAACGTTGTGGAGTATGAAGTTTGGTTAGTTTTTCGTACAGTAGTAAATGATTTACACCACATAATTTTTCATCTTAATGTTTCCTAAAGTGTGTTCGTAAAGAAAGCTTCTCATTAAATAATTAAAATAATCAGTGACAAAAATACAAAGTGCTTATAGCTGTCTGTAATCATTTCACTTTGAACAGGTTTGCAGACTTGTATTTAAAGTATTTTTTCAAGTTGTGTAGTCACTTACAAAACCAGTTTGACTTTGAGTCCAATGACAGACTAGTTGTTAGGCCCCTTGTCCACTGTTGAACTAATTCTGCACTATTCATTATACTTAAAGATATTAGTAAAGATATTTGCCATGTTCTTAATTTTGTGTGTTACTATTTACGATTGATTATGGTTCTTCAAACCATAACACTTTAAAGGGTCCCATTAGCTATTTAACTTGTGTGATGAATGAAAGTGAAGGCTCCAGCCGAGCAAGTGCAGCAATCAGTACTATTATTTATACTGCATCAAAACTTTTCTTATAAATAATAATTATACTGTCCATTTGTATGGCGTAACTTCATGCGCGAATTTCTGAAGCCCACAGTAATCAGTACTGTTTCAGATCAGGATCTTTTTTGTGATGGTTAATTAAAATAACAGGAGTTCATGTTACTGTCAGTCAGACTTTATGATAGGTTCATATGCCCTGCCGGCCCCGTTTGACCGAGCGGTTCTGGGCGCTTCAGTCTGGAACCGCGCTGCTGCTCCGGTCGCAGATTCGAATCCTGCCTCGGGCATGGAAGTGTGTGATGTCCTTAAGTTAGTTAGATTTAAGTAGTTCTAAGTCTAGGGGACTGATGATCTCAGATGTTGAGTCCCATAGTGCTTAGAGCCATTAGAACCATTTTCATATGCCCTTCTGAATTTGTTCATTACATGCATAGCAGTTTTTGCCACTAGTACGGGAGACAATGTGTACTGCTGCATTTATTGGCAATTCTATGTTCTGATTAAGGGTTAGCTGCTATGTTGTTTGCTAGGGCAAGTTGCTGTATTGTACTGATAGCAACTATGTTAGAAGAGATTAGTTAGGGTATCAAGTGCAGTTATTTTTATTAGGTAAAGTTTATTTCCGCTTTGCTATAAAACTTGATTCCGCATTGCCTAATTAGACTGGCGACCGCCTGTAGATGTAATTACACTTTACTTTCAAATTAGTAGTACCCAAGTCCAAAACCCGTTTGCTTTGCTCTTGGAATTCTTTCACTAATTTCGCGATTTCTTCCACCAGGTATAATCGCGGTCAGGCTAAACCCTTCACAGAAGGTTAACATTATCGACGAGTGCCAGTTTGATAAGAGCCAATAGTGTTACGAACTGAGTTCGATATAACGCCTACCGGTTCTTCACGACCTTTTCTTCTTTAATGGTAGACATGCTCCGGTAAATGCCGAACAATGTGACAAAAATATAATACGAGAGTCTCAGCAACGTAAAAGATACGCTTCCTCTTCTTGCGTAGGGTGTGGAAGAATATATTGGCTCTCATTGGTAACATCAAGTAAAACTATTCTGTTAACAACGGCTTGGTATAGAATCATTCCGTATAATGATTAGCTGACCAGTTTATTTTTTAGCTATAAGGAACCCATTTCTAGTGCTTGGTCTAGTAATTTGTTTACAATTTAATCGTACAAGTGAATATGGAATTGACTAATTCACCAATCAACTAAGTAAATAGCTTTTGGACTTCTGTAGTGCTTTCTGTCACTGACATAGAAAGCACTAGTAGTGTTTGTGAGTGTTAACTCGTCAGGTCATATGGTGCTTGGTTTATCGAACAAATTCAACTTGCGAAATTGAATCTGAAGCAAATTTACACTTATACGAATACATCAAGCTGTAATCAATGGAAAGAGGCGCTTCTATATGATGTCAATAATCTCTATCAGGGCCATTAGTTCACTACATTTCGTACACTTTTTCCTTACAGGCCAACTACACATGTTAGAGGACAATTGTTTGATTACTCAAAATACATATTTCCGTTTCATTCAACCTCTTGCAGCTTATAGCATCGCTTCTTGAAAAAAAAGGAATATTAAATATAGTAATCGATATTCAAGCCTGCCCAGTTGGCCGTGCGGTCTAAACCCTCTGTAATAAAAAAAACTGAGTGGAAGGATCAACCACCGAACTTGAACAGGATGTCTTGCGACGTCCGCAACGACCAAACTCAATGATCGATAACGAACAAAATGTAAAAAATAAAGAAAAAAAAACGCACGGCTTTCCGGGCAGGAAGGAGCGCCCGGTCCCCGGCTCGAATCCGCCCAGCGGATTTGTGTCGATGTCCGGTGAAACGGCCAGTCTGTGGATGGTTTTTAGGCGGTTTTCCGTCTGCCTTGGCGAATGCGGGCTGGTTCCCCTTATTCCGCCTCAGTTACACTATGTCAGCGATTGCTGCGCAAACAAGTTCTCCACGTCCGCGTACACCATTACTCTACCACGCAGACATAGGGGTTACACTCGTCTGGTGCGAGACGTTCCCTGGGGGATCCACCAGGGGCCGAACCGCACAATAACCCTGGGTTCGGTGTGGGGCGGCGGAGGAGTGAAGTGGACTGAGGTAGTCGTCGTGGGTTTGTGGACCACTGCGGCTGCGGCGGGGACGGAGCCTCTCCATCGTTTTTAGGTCCCTGGTTAACATACAATACAATACATACATACAATACAATCGATATTCAGCGACAATGAAAGCCCTATATGCGCTCCTAGGATTGTAATAACCATGATCTTTGTCTCGTGGTATATAAGAAAAGAACTTTTTTTGTTTGTGCTCTGTTTCTCTTTCGTCTTCTTGGTTCTGACGTCTTAGCTGAAGGTCGTAAATACATCATGGTCTGAAATTAATTTAACTATATGTAGCGTAATTATAATTGTTGCTAAATATATATGTCAGTATCCAATGTAGCATGTGTTTTTGTTAGTAGCAAGAAAGTACCTTCTCTGCCCCTTATTTAATTACGTAACAATTAAATGTTTCCCTGGCCATTTTGTGTAAGTGCATTGTTGAAGCGATACCATTGGTGTTAAAATGATAAAAACTTTCTTAATAGTCAATTAATTCTGAAAGGATTTAATCTAAATAAATAGAAAACGGCGTCTTATAATATTTTCCATTTCATTTTAGGGCAGAGGTACAGCTCCATTAAAAACAATTATTTCAATTGTATACGTTGCCGTTGCACGTAGGCGCCTATACTGGAGCATCAAGAGTCACAGAGAAAAATAGTTAATTGAGTATTGTGTTTAATTTGCTTATCGCGTAACATTAAAGAAAGATATTTTTTTTATCCATTGTGAGTAAGACGGATGTCTTCACGTTGGAACACGTGTGATATTTCTGGCGATAGCGCCCTGAGAAAAATTAGCCGTGGCTTTTAACGAACATAAAAGAGATTTTTTAACAAAACATTTCATTCCAAATTTAACAGAGTATTTTATTTCATTCACTTTTCAAAAAGTTATGTTATATTCTGTTACTGTCTTAATTTACAGCGAGCAGATCTGAGGATATCGACTCAAACATACATCAAAATTAATAATTAAAATCGATATTTACAGTTACTGGTGCCGCACATTTGGCAATCAACGAAAACATTAACTGAAAGACAAAAAATACGTCTAAGGAAATTTATAATGACGTTTAAAGAAACACTGGACTAGATTATACGACTAAACTAAATTATAGATCAGCTTTTCGTGTTCACTGAAGTACTATCAATAAGTCAATAGCTGCCATTTAGTAAAAAGAGAGATACCTCTGGAACTAGGTCCGATATGCTTCTTCTACGTTGTTATATTTAGGTAACACTGGACTGGATATAAAACTACCTGTAACAACACTGGTCTGAAAAAAAATGATTACCTGTGATATCCTCTTCGAATATTTGTAAACACGACTATTTTTAGCTGAATTTCCAGTTATTAGAAACTCTCATGCTATGTTGGACTACGTCAACTAAAGTCTGTGTCGACGTTTTGTTGTGTTCGAGAGACGGAGGTGGGAACTATGGTTTTGACAAACTCTTATCTTACGAATTATTTAGGAATAAAGGAGACGACTCACAGAAAGACAGAAGGGCTGTGTCATTGGTAGGCGCACAAACACACTCTAACTCACTCACATGCACACCCCTCCTATCTCCCTACATTGTGCTCAGTCGACTGCCAGCTCTCAATACCTTTTGTCCGTGTGCCTGTTAACGACGCAGCGCTTCTGCTTTTCGTTGAGCCGTTTCCTTTATTTCTAAGTAATTCATAATTTTCATCCAGAACTATACGTACATTACTTAACTCTTAACTTAGTTGGTAATGCTCACAGAATTTTCAGAAATTGTGCATACTCATTACCTCACTTAATGTTTTTTTACAGGAGCGACTTTCTTGTCTGAATCGACTACTCTTGGTGGATGTGGGCCAAGTTCCAGCTTGTAAATCAGTCGCTAATCACGTTGAGATTAGGACGGTGATATCAGTGATCAGTTGACTGCGCTAAGTGCAGAGTTCTAAATCCTCGGCCCTCACGCTGGAGGATCGAGTCCTCCCTCGGGCATGGGTGTGTGTGTTGTTTATAGCATAAGCTAGTTTAAGTAGTGTGTAAGTCTACGGACCGATGGCCTCAGCTGTTTGGTCCCTTATGAATTCACATACATTTGAACATTTTCTATAATCCTGATTATGCTGAAAATGTGCATGCGCTAAAACGGTGGACGTTGTAATGGTCTGTTACAGTTCTAACTTGACCTATTCTCACTCACGCTATAGTTTCCGATTTTACGTTCTTGAATCCTTTTAATTTGTATTTAATCGTTTGCTTAATTTTCGGGCTCACTGCGGAAGTTGTATGACTTGATGTTTATCTTACGACTGTTTTTTCATAAGAGAGACCATCTATCTGATAGCAATTGATATTTAGGTATTACAATACTTGGACAAAGTAAAATTCAATACTGTGGATAAATGAGAACATTAATAGATAAACATTTTGATGAAAATTGTATCTAAATTGAAAAATTCAGCTCCAGTTAGGGAAAAAATATTTTTGGATGCAGAAAGTAAAGAGGACACAGAGGATATAGTAAAAAAGAGCTATATAGCGCCTTTTAAACATTGAATGATGTATTTTTATGCACATATTTTCTAGAGCAAAGAAGTGTTCATATTTTGAAATTTTTGCACCATACGTTTACTATCCTTTCAGTTGTCAGCAGAGTAGAAAATTTGCCATACAGCTTTAATCAAGAGCATCCACTAATAACTTTGCAGTGATAATAAGTTCACCATCGTAGCTAGTTCGTTAACGTGTTACCGTAATTCAATTTTTTTGTAAGAAGGACTATCCCTCCTCACTTTCACCGTTCAGCCGTTCAATATTGCTACAACACAAGCAATTTTGACTCCAGTGGGTGAGCAAAAACTACCATTCATGTAACATGCGAGTGGGGCTACAGTAGATACTTAAGCCACGAATAGTTGACAGAGACCAAGAAAATCGCTAGTGTAAGCTTTAGATTGCATTTGTGTACCAGTTATAGCTCATGCATTATCGATTGTAACCTCCTCTATAAAAACTTTCCTACGTGCTGGTATGATAACTGCCACTGTAGAATGGCTCTCAGCAGTAATTTCTGCGGGATTCGCGGCAAACTTCCACGCTCTTCATTATCTTTATCTTCACTTACACTTGGCCTCCCAGAGCATAGTCTCCCTTGATGATATATGAATCTTCTGGCATGAAACAGTCCGTACTATCTTCGATTTTAGTTCTAAGGGAAATAATGCCCTAAACTGGAACAGCGCACTATTCGTGCATGTTCAAGCCGTGATAACACCTCCTAGCTCTCAAATAAGTAGTAGGAGGAATGCAATTGTACTTTTCTTCCTTACTTATCTTTATTTTGGCTTAAAATTCAATGCAAAACGTATGTAAACATCTAGGTACAAATTGCGAACATCTGTAAAATGTTCCTGATTGTTAACAGTTCCTGCTGTTGAATGTTTATGCTACTCGTTATAAATCAGATATTACTAGTTACATCAGTGTATGATTAATGTACAGTGAACTATGTGAAAGTTCAAATGGCTACGTATATGACGTCTGCCCAGTGCCAAATGTTTTCTTGCTAGCTGGAATAGCATACACTGCACCTCTATGAAAGTAACGCTATTATTCAGCAGATTACTAGAATGACATTCGTCGCGCTTTTATTTGACATACATATACCCAAAAAAATTAAAATGATTTTTATACGCGATGCGTAATCGCACCCAACCACTTTCATAGTGTCCAGTACGTCGCAAAAAGTCAACCGTTCAGAGGTTAGTTCAGCTGTGATTTAACTATTATTCCTAAACTCGGTTAGATTCTAGCGACTGATAATGACTTGAAGAGCCAATAACACCACGTAACACACATGGTTTACGTGTAAACACAAGGTACCGGTATTATCACTTTCAAACCTACACGCAACGTATACGTAAAGCTCCAATTACGTATCAAAACTACTTCTTTAGTAGAACTTATTTTATTTGAAAAGACTCTAAAAATCCGTTTAATTACTATAACACACCTATTCTCAATAGAAAACCACTGTAATTAATGCAAAGTCGTACCTTCACACTGTGATAATATGACGTAATTCAGTTCCCAGCTCGCCTGCTCAACGTCTTGTTGCCCATCCACCTCTGGACCGCCTTTTTTCCCGCCGTCCCCGGGCTACGTTGTCGTTTGGGATCCGTGTGCAACGTGTACTAGAGTCCCTCGGTGTGGAGTCTGTACAACCCCAAATCCAAGGTTTTAACCGCCTGCCACCCTGGTTACTGAAGAGGCCCGGAGTGATTTTAGATTTATTTCAGTACAAGAGAGATTGCACTCCTGCCACCGTTTTTAATGCAGCATTTTCTGCCGTTTTATCTGAGCAACACGACTATGTAGCTGTTTTTACGGATGGGTCGAAACAAGGGGATTCTGTTGGTTGCTCAGTTGTTTTTCCATATCGTGTCCTCAAGGTCCGACTGCCTCAGACTTTTACTGTCTTTGATGCAGAATTGTTTGCGATCTTGCGGCCACTGGAGTACATGAGACATTCTTCCTCTCCTAAATTTCTTGTCTGATCCGATTCACTCAGTGCCCTTCACTCATTGCAACGTTTGTATCCGGCAGACAAAATTGTCCAGACCATCCAAGATGCCCTCCTCCGACTACAGCGACTGGGGAAGGTTGTAGCTTTCTGCTGAGTTCCGGGGCATGTTGGCATTGCTGGGAATGAAAGGGCAGATCTCGCACCCAAGGAGGAACGTCTTGCCCCACAAATATCTCAGTGTGCTATCCCATTGCACGCACTCACCTCGCTGTTGAGCTCACGGGTCATGCGTCGGTGGGAGGATGAGTGGCTGGAAGTGACTGACAATAAGCTCCGTATAGTCAAGCCCACAACGCGTGTGTGGTGTACTTCCTTTCAGCCCCATCGACGGGACGAGGTTCTCCTCACTCGGCTTCGAATAGGCCACAGCCCTATGACGCATGGCTTCCTGCTCCGGCGAGAGGACCCTCCAATGTGTGGTGCTTGCGGCGTCCAGGTCACTGTGCGCCACGTTTCATTGGATTGCGTTTTATTTTCTGACCAGCGGGTCGCGGCTGACTTGCCAGCGGACCTGCCATCTCTTTTAGGCAACACTCGGACGAATGTGATTAAAGTTTTAAGGGGCTCCGGAAAGGCTCAAAATCATGAAAAGTTCAATTTTTACTTTTTTGCGTTTTCTGAATCTGCAGACTATTACCTTTTAATAGATATATAATTTATTCAATTCCGAAGACTACAACTATTTTTAAATTTTTTTTGAAATGTGTTCTACATGGGCGTGACCCACTGTGGCGCTGTTAAACTGCTGTCAAATGGTGGTATTATTAACGTCCGTGTTCATCAGGTACATTTTAGTGATGTGAGATAAAGTATGTGTTGTGGCTAACCTGTGATGGTTCAATATATATCGCTGGTGTGATTGTCGATTGTTTCATGTTTATTTACTCTGTCGTTATCTCGAAAATATTCGTAATTAATTCTGTTTCTTGAGTCTCTGTTTTGTTGAAGTATAATAATGAGTAAAAGTAAAGTTATTAGATATCCTCTGAAGGTTTTTAAGAAAAGGAGAAATGTTGGAAAGCCAAAGGTATGTGTTATTACTGTAAACAATAAAGACGATAACCAAGTGAGTGAACCTTACCTCTCAAGTACACCTGCCCATAGCAGTCAAAGTGGGAAAGAAAATACTTCACAGAAGAAGCTTGGTTCAATGAGTGAAAACTATGAATGTTTTATGGGCGAATCGGATGTGAATGAAATATTTGATATGTCGGTTCTCAAAGGAATTTTTTCAAACTGTGTAAGATGTATTCATTGTAGTGAAGTTGGTCTGGAACTCTCCATAATAAAGCACGTAGGACTTGCTAGTGAAATACAACTGAAATGTGATAAGTGTTCATACATGACCACCTTTTGGAACAGTGTTGCAGTAACTGCAACTGAAGAAAATGGTAGCAAAATCTACGAACACAACAACGAGCGATGCTTGCTTTAGACAAGGAACGCCTTCGGGCTGCAGACAGGGCTGTAAAGAGTCTAGAAATACAAGCAAGAGTAAACAGGAGGAGGAACAAGAGGAAGCTGGAGGAGGAGTTTGCAGAGGATGAAGATAATCCATCCTATGGACCTGGAATGCACTAAAAAGTTAATCCAATCTTTGTCGCTCGATTCCCAAAACTTTTATTTTCTCATACTAATTACATGTTTTCTAAGGATCTTCCAAACATATTTGTTTCAAACTTTCAGTAAATGTTACACAGTACCTTCTGCATAATTTAACAAAGCCTTTTTCCAAAAAACTGTATATTTTTGAATATATAAATAAAAAATTGCAAAAAAATGTTGTGAATTTTCATTACAATTGAAAAAAAATCATCTTTAATAACTGAACTAAAATTTTGTAAAATCCCTGTGTTAAGTTGTAGCCCATATTCCAATAAATAATCTGTAAAAAGTTCAACTTCCTACCTCAAATACTTTGTGAGGAGAGATGTAATTTATAAGCGTTATTTTAACATTGCAAGTATAGGGCGTTCCGGAGCCCCTTAAAGTTCTGTGCCCTGTCAAATGTTTTTACAAGGATTTTAGGGAGAGGATTTTAATTTGCTGACTGTGTGACAAGCTCGCCCATATTTTATGTAAGTGGCCAGCCAATAACAATTTCCTGTGACATTCTTGTTGCTATGTTTCCCCTTTCCGTAGGTTTTACTTTCATATGTAGCATTTTCCTTCTTTTCCTGCTTTCTTTGAGTGTGTACTTTAGTTTTCTTAGGTCTGTCCACATTCGTTCCTTTTAATGTGTGTCAGGGCGCTGATGACCTCGATGTTGAGCGCCCATAAGCCCCAACACTTAATTAATCCAGCAAAATGTTAAGGGATCATCGATTTATTCTCATTTACTATTACTCATTGCAGAATATAGACACCCTTCTTAAAATAATACAATTAAAATTGCTTTAATAACTTTTGTATGTAATTATTCCTCGAGCTTGATATTTAGCTAAAAATATATCGGTAGTTTTCAACACGCTTGCAAGCGATATATATCGAATGATACCGAACGCGCGACAGTCGCGGAGCAAGATATCGATTTCATGAAAGATTTAATGATACCTCCAGTTGCCACTCTCTTTATTTCATGTACGATTGTACAATTTCGGCCTTAGGCATTTACAAGTATTTTACGGTTGAATTTTTTAGTAGTAAATTATATCATATATGTCGTTTCTCCTATGATTCCATCTTATGTACATAAAATAAATCCGGGATGTTTTACGCTATTTTAGGAGAACATTATGTGCGTAACATGGATTCATAGGAGCAACGAAAAAAATGTTTCAAATGGCTCTGAGCACTATGGGACTTAACTTCTGAGGTCATCAGTCCCCTAGAACTTAGAAGTACTTAAACCTAACTAACCTAAGGACATCACACACATCCATGCCCGAGGCGGGATTCGAACCTGCGACCGTAGCAGTCGCGCGGTTCCAGACTGAAGCGCCTAGAACCGCTCGGCCACCGCGGCCGGCTTAGGAGCAACGAGATACATGACATAAATTACTACTAAAAAGCCATCAGTAAAATACTTGAAACTGGCCTAAGGCCGAAATTGTATAATCGTACATGAAATTAAAGAGTCTGGCAGCTGAAGGCATTATAAAATCTTTAAAAAAAATCATCGCAGCTACAGGTCCTATCGCATTGAAAATTATATTATGGATTATATCTACAGCGATGACACATAATCAGTGACAACGAATCTCTCTCCAAGTGACAGCATTGACACGAAATAAGTAGGAAGAAATTTTTATTTTCAGTAGTCTCGAAGAGATGACCGAAGCAGCTACAGTTTCCAGCAGTGTTAATCACACATTTGACTCCTAGCTTGAGTACTGTTGAAAAGTGTTTAGACTTCTCCCGTCGAACCACTACACTAGAAATTGCGTGGATTACCGTGGGGTGAACTGCGTCAAACTTGGTTCAAAAAGTAGCGATTGTGAGTTCCAATTATTGTTATATTGTAGCAAACGTCAGAAAAGAACAAATATAAGGAAAAACACAAGGTTTGATAATTTTCAACTGACAATACGGTAGAGCGTCATATTGGTTTTCTGCTGGATTAAAGATTACATACTGGCAAACACAGTGTCGGGAACTGGACTGTCGATTAATACTGTTTGTGACTATTAGTTTCTGTCGATGAGTGTGTTACGTAATTTTTATTAATGGTAGTCGTCCAAAAGGTGGTGCTAACAATATTGTGGAAATAGATGAGTCGCACGTAAGAACTCGAAAACACGGTAAAGGACAACTTCTCAACAACGAAACTGAATGGGTTTGGGTATTCGGAGGCAAAGACAGAGACTCAAGAAAATGTTTCTTTGTGAAAGTGTATTCTAGGTCTAAACAAACTTTAGTGCCTCTAAGAACTTCATCATGCCCAGCGCGAAAGCCATTATAGATGGGTGGAAGTCGTGCAGCACTTTGGAGCAAGAAGGATTTCACCACGAGTTTGTAAACGAATCTGTCGAATCCGTGTCTTCTGATGATCCGTCTGTGCACGCACAGGACATCGGCCGATTATGGAAATTCATGAAATCATCCATCAAAAGAAAAGAACGACCGGGAGACCTAGATGAACTGTATGTTTTTCAAAATATCTACTTCCACAAATTGCGCATACGTAGTATAAAGCATCCCTGTGAGACTTTTGCCAATTTTGTTAATGGATATTGCTAGAGTGCACCCCAGGAATGAAAAAAAAGGACTTCTATCTATAGCATACATAATACGCGGAATTGTCGAGAACGAAGATATCGATGACGAGTAAGTATCGCGTAATTTTTTTTTTTTTTTTTTTTTTTTTTTTTTGTTGGATGGATTCAGTTGAATACTGATCGATAACTGTGCCGTTATTCCTATTGTATGAAATGGTTTTGAAAGTACTCTTTTATGTTTGTTAAAAGCCACGCCCAATTTTTCTCAGGGCGCTATCGCCAGAAATATATGTATCCCAATGTGAAGACATCCGACTTACAATGGATTAAAAATCTTTCTTTAATATTACGTGACAATCCATTTAAACAATGCTTAATTATTTTTTCTGCGAGGCTATTAATAAATTAATAAAATGAAAAAAACTGTACCTCTGGCCTAATATGAATTGGAAAATATTACAAGACGTCGTTTTCAATTTATTGAGATTATTCTTTTTAATACTTTTAGCATTAAATGACTGTAAAAAGAACTTATATAATTTTTGTCATCAATGGCGTCGCTACAATAATGAGCCTACACAAAATGGCCAAGGCAACATTTAATTATTACGTACTGAGTCCTATGCAGGATAGGTACTCACATATTACAACTATTAATTTCATATATATTCAACAAAATTCTATTACTACTACAGATAACCGTATCAGTTACAGACCGTGAACAATTAGCGTCCGTCAGCTAGAACATCAGAATCGTTAAGATGATAAAACAAACAAAAATACGCTCATTCTTCTTGCACGAAGGGACAAAGATAATAATAACTACTATTCTAAGAGCTCAGATAGCGCTTCTCCATTGCTGAGTATCGACGACTGATTTATACTCTTTTTTTACCTTAGGCTATGATATAAAAGCCCCCTGGAAGGCCAAATGCACAGTTACATACAGTCTTGTAAATGGCATTCCACGATAGCATATTTCATTTTATCAATTGTCTACGTTCTAACAGGTGACGTTAGACGTATTTGGTTTGATTGTGGTATTAATAAATTTTAAGTTTGTCTGCGTCCAAACAGTTGATTGCAGACGTATTTGATTTAATCATGGTCTTAATATATTCTTAGCTTATCTGCATCCAAACAGGTCACTACAGATTGATGTTTTTTTTTTACCATTATATTAATATGTTTTAAGTATGCCTGTGTCCAAAGAGATGACTACAGACACATGTGATTTTAATAGTTGTGTTAATACAAGTGCTTTAAAATTGAGTACAGCCTTTTCTATTACTTCTCCTCAGAATGATTTGCTTTATGCTCCCTCATTTGGGTAAAAGCCACTGGGAAACCGAGGGAAAACCAGGGCAGAGCTATAAAGACTGTACTCTTATCAAACATTTAAATATATAAATACAGACAATGTTTTACTTCATTTCGGATCGTCGCTAAGTTTTTTACAAAAAATATAATGTTCATCGTCAATTTTCTATCGTGGTAAGCTGGTGAAGAGTTGAGGGAGTGGGCGCAATCCGGCGCCCCCGACAGCGCGTACTGCACATCGTGACGTCAGCGAGGCGAGCGATCAGCTGACGCACGACAGCGATTAGCCGCACACAACCTCGTACCGGACGTGCGTTGTCCCTTTCCTCCTTGGTTTTTTTCCGCCACCGCCCTACAGCAAAATTTCATGAAATGTAAGAACAGCAGCAGCATCAGTTCATTATAAATAAATAGATGTTTGTTCCTGCGGATGAGGAAAACACATCATTATTAGTCATGTTTTATTACTTCATCCAGCACCAGTTTATGTCGTTTTACGTATGAATTAATCGTCCATTTTCGTTAATGAAAAGAAATATTATGAAGCCTAAACTTACATCTATTACATACATACACATTATTCATAAAATTTCTTCAAATCCTTATATGGGTATAAACCCACTGGTTTCTTATTCTCAGGATTAGTTAGAAAATAACTACATCCATACGGTATCTTTTCGATTACTTATGATCCACTATACAATAACTGCCACTTCTTATTTCTTTTATTTACCAGAGAGGCCTTCGGGTGGTTCTTTAGAAGTACTATCTCTCCTACTTCAAACTCTTGTACTTTCCTTAACTGTTGGTCATACTTCCGTTTCTTAATTTCAGTGCATTGTTTACGAGAAGTCAAAGCCTTGCTGATCTTCTCTTCTCTAGTCGGTTGCCGACAGATTAACTTTGGCAATGAAGTTACCCACTCGTCACTTTCATCCTCAGACAACATCAATGCTGTTGGAGCGTATTGGGAGGCAGAATGTGGTAAATGGTTAAATATGTTCTCAGACATTCAATCCATTTTGTATGCTTATTCGACGCACATGTCTGGATCAACTTATTAAATTCTTTGAATATGCATTCCGCCGGACTGGCTTCCGGATGGAACCTAGCTATCAGTATTTGTTTTGTACTATGGTTTCTTAGAAAAATTTTCTACTATCTTTTGTAACTGCTAGTAACGGTTTTGCTATACGGTAACACTGACGGCTCAATTATTCTCCATTTTAGCATCTTTCGTATCTCTAGTTTCACTGCCTCCTTTTTCGACCATGTAATGGAGTAAGTAGCGTTACAAAATGTCTTGTGTGGTATCACATTAATATTATACGTATAACCTCTGATGATCACTGGTCTCTCAGAGAATACCTCTATATGTTCCTTTAATAGCTGAGATAATTGTAATTGTTGCTCTGGTGTCAGATACCTGGAATCCTCTACTTTATTGTTTATTGCTTGACAGGACTCTGTGGTACCAACATTCTCTCCACCGTGATGGCTGTAATCTCGCCCCCCAAAACACTGCTGCACGTGCAGTATTTTTAGTAGGTTACACTTCACTTTAATATTCTGACAATACTTGCCATGTATAGCTTTAGTGCGCAGCAATTCCGGTTTCACTCTCACTTCCCTATTCTCCAAACTGCAAATACCTTGAGAGAGGTTCATATAGGCATTCATTTCTCTCAAAAAGTCCCAGAATACAAGCGACTCTTAATCCCTTTACGGCCAGGACTTGCAATTGAATGCTCCATTTCCCATAACTACCTGTGCTTGGACACCAATGTCACCCGACACTTTGCAATTCTGAACTGGCAACACTGGCACTTAATGCAATTGGCACAATTTCCTATATAAATCATAACTCATCACATTAACCGTAGCTCCTGTATCAATCATGATATTGACCAGTATACTAAGAACTTTTGCCTGAACCACAGCCTGTATCAACTCACAATCTACTTGGTTACATCTCTTATTCTCTGATAAAAGTTCCTCCTCCATTCGAACACCATTGTTATGTCTTAACAGATTCACTAATCATGTTTCTCCTTACTCTCTTGTGAGCTCTCCCTCCGTCCCATGGCTGACAACGGAGAGCTAATTGGAGCCGTCTTTAGTTTGTCGGATCAGTTGATGTAGGACGATTGTCATTCGTCACATCATCTATTCTCACACTTTGATTCTGATTGTGCCAAGCCAGGCTGTTTGAAGTACCTGCTTGACCATGTTCATTCCTATTATTGCTATTGTTTGTGTATCTTTATGTGTTATTCTGACTATCGTGTCTCGGATACCATGGCATTGCAAATCTATTCTTCCCTGTGTCCCCGCGTCTCGCATTGGCTGTTGATTGCCACCTCCTGGGCCAAACCTTTCCTCATACCTTCGTTTCCGTCTGTATTGAGGTGAACTGTTTCCCAAAGCCTGTCTATTGTTATTACCTTTGTCATCATTAGGATGACTGTTAAACTACTGGTTTCCATTCACAGGTTTACCATTGTGGTTTCGCCCATTAGAACAATTCCCACAATTATTCCAACCATTTTGTCTATTATTGTTCTTTTCGATATAATCGTTACTATTTCCATTGCTCCTTTGCAACTTTATGTCTTCCTGAATTAAATATATCAAATCCAAGACGGACTAGAAGTTATCAAAATCATTGTCTGGAACATGGAATAGTTTCTCTCTAATATTTGGTGGAAGTCTAGCATTTAATAGCCTGATCACATCACAATTTGAAATCGGTTCGTCCCGATATCACGTTTTGTTTATGTACTTTTCGAAACACTTTCTTAGGCTTCCTTGTTTAGGACTATATGCCTCTGGACTATAGACTTCTGTTCTAAGTCTTTACTGAATGAAAGGCGACCAGTATTTATTTAGAAATGTATTCTCAAATTGTTCACAGGTGTAGCTAGTTGCAGTTGCATCTGTTGCCCACAGAGCAGCATATCCTGCTATGTGCGAAACAATAAACTGTATCTTTTGTTTCTCTGGCCATGTTCTGGGCAGTATGTTTCGAAAACTTTTTATGTATACAACCTGGTTAAAATTTTTCTTGTCGGTGGAGAAGGTTTGGAACTGGCGGTGTTTAATTAAACTCTCCTCCATCATTATTGAAGATACAGTGTGCACAGTTCCTGCATCATTCAAAGGTTCACTGTTAGGACAACACTTTCCTGCTTATCCCCCATAAATTGTATTTTAAGTGGCAGAGAACGGCGGATTTTCAGGTAAGACACGCGGGGCAGGTACGTAATTGTTCTCCATTCTCATGTTATTTACTCTTTCCTGTTCTGTCTGATTGATCTGACCAGTCGAGTGAAATGCGCGAATTGCACGTGTCACTTCTGTTTGTATTTTATCATCTATCTGTTTCTCTTTGTTATCTATCCATTTTTCTACGACCTTTTTAGTATGTTCCGCGAGGGAGGCTATTCTGTGTTCTTTCTTAATTCCTTGTCTCTATATTTTCTACCCTCTCGTTCATGTTCTGAATATCTTCCTACGTGGTATTCTGCTCTATTTGCAGATTTTGTACGTCTGTGGTTAAGCTGGCTACCAAATTTGGCAATTCCTGGTATGCTTGTTTCAAACTGGCTATGTCTGCTTTCATGACTTCTAAACAAAAATCAAATTGCTCTGAGCACTATGGGACTCAACTTATGAGGTCATTAGTCCCCTAGAACTTAGAACTAGTTAAACCTAACTAACCTAAGGACATCACACACATCTATGCCCGAGGCAGGATTCGAACCTGCGACCGTAGCGGTCTCGGGGTTCCAGACTGCAGCGCCTAGAACCGCACGGCCACTTCGGCCGGCTGACTTCTAAACATTTAAGATGTTTATATATTTTGTTTTCCCTCTCTTTTTCCCTTTCTTCCCTTTCTCTTTCTCGTTCTCTCTCCTCCTGCTGTCTCTCCCTTTCTAACTGGGTTCTTTCCCTCTCTCTCTCTCTCTCTCGTCCTGCTGTCTCCACCTTTCTAACTGTATTCTTTCCCTCTCTATTTCTCTCTCCTCCTGCTGTCTCTCCCTTTCTAACTGTATTCTTTCCCTCCCTTTTTCTCTCTCCTCCTGTTGTTTCTGGAACTGATCTAATTTCATTAGAATTGCAGTCACGGCGTCTAACCAGGCGCGGCGCAAATAACTGTTAGCTTAGGTGCGGACGCGGCTGTTTCACCCGCAACAGTTGGCAACATGCTGCTATCAACACATCACTTGATTTCTGCAGGCTGGTGTGCAGTTTCCATTTCATAATCAGTAATATGTTCCTATTGGATGTAGATCCCATGGAGATTTCCTCCAATTCGTTATCACTACCCTCTCGTGAATCTGCTTCCATATCAACCTCTCTCCTAGTCTTACTACGTTATCTCTTCGACTCTGAACGAGACATTATTCTGTCACAATTATTTTCACACGGCAATCACCTAAAAAATAATGATAATACAATATAAACTTTCTAATTCTACACAAATTTACAGCAAACATAAATTTTCTTACCTATTTGAATTACTGTTTACAAAACACTACCACGCAATACGAACCATGAATATAGGCAAACAACACGACACACAAAGCAAGAGATATTTTCAGAAGCCCTTACCTTCGTTTTTACTGTCATCTTTATTCTTATTCAAATCTGTGGTGGGTTCCAGGTCTTCCGTTTCTCTTTACATCGAAAATAATATTCCTTGTACACATGAAACAGATTACATATACAAGCGTTAATTTTCTTCTATTAATAATATATTCTTGCCACATACATAAATTTTCTGGAACCTCGATCCCCACGTTGAGCCCCAGTTATCGCGTAGTTTTTCTTTTTTTTTTTGAATGTTTTAAATTGAATACTGCTTCACAAAACGATAACTCTGCCGTTATTCATATTGTATGAAATGGTTTTGAAAGTACTCTTTTATGTTTGTTAAAATCCACGGTTAATTTTTCTCAGGGCGCTGTCGCCAGAAATATCATACGTATCCCAACGCGAAGATATTCGTCTTACAAAGGGTTAAAAATCTTTCTTCAATATTACGCGATAATCCATTTAAGTGTCAGGAAGTCGTTTCTGACAGTATTTGTATGGTGTGTAGCCATGTATGGAAGTGAAACGTGGACGATCAATAGTTTAGACAATAAGAGAACAGAAGCTTCCGAAATGTGATGCTACAGAAGAATGCTGAAGATTAGATGGGTAGATCACATAATTAATGAGGAGGTATTGAACAGAATGGGAGAGAAGAGAAATTTCTGGCGCATCTTGACTAGAAGAAGGGATCGGTTGGTAGGGCATATTCTGAGGCATCAAGGGATCACCAATTTAGTATTGGATGGCAGCGTGGAGGGTAAAAATCGTAGAGGGAGACCAAGAGATGAATACACTAAATAGATTCAGAAGGATGTAGGTTGCAGTAAGTACTGGGAGATGAAGAAGCTTGCACAGGGTAAAGTAGCATGGAGAGCTGCATCAAACCAGTCTCTGGACGGAAGACCACAACAACAATCCATTTAAACAATGCTTAATTATTTTTTCCGTGACGCTGGATGCTCCAGGATAGCTGCCTATGTGCAATGACAGCGTAAGCACTTATAAATATTACTATTAATAAAAAAAACTGTACCTCTGGCCTAATATGAATTGAAAAATATTACAAAGCGTCGCTTTCAGTTTATGGAGATTATTCTTTTTGATACTTTTAGCATTAAATGACTATTAAGAGAACTTATATAATTTTTGTCATCAATGGCGTCGCTACAATAATGAGCCTACACAAATTGCCCAAGGCAACATTTAATTATTACGTACTGAATCATATGCAGGATAGGTACTCACTACTGACAAAAACACATATTACAATTATTTATTTCATATACATTCAACAAAATTTTATTACTACTACAGATAATCTTAT
Source organism: Schistocerca americana (assembly GCF_021461395.2). Classification (NCBI taxonomy): domain Eukaryota; kingdom Metazoa; phylum Arthropoda; class Insecta; order Orthoptera; family Acrididae; genus Schistocerca; species Schistocerca americana. The sequence continues at coordinate 669,156,975 of NC_060120.1, forward strand.
CAGTTACAGACAGTGAACAATTAGCGTCAGTCAACTAGTGCATCAGAATCGCTAAGATAATGAAACAAAAAAAATATGCTCAATCTTCTTGTACAAAGGGACAAAGATGGTAATAACTGCGATTCTAAGAGCACAGATAGCGCTTCTTCGTTGTTGAGTATCGATGACTGATTTATACTCCTTTTTACCGGAGGCTATGCTACATAAGGTAAGTGAAATTATATTTAATATGTCTTTGAACAATTTTCACGTATTGTTTTTATCGTTCCTAACGCTATAAACAAAAATCCACATCGTTCGTCTTTTGTCGTAGTAGTTCCGATCGCTGTAATGAAAATCGATGTCGTGCTCCACGACAGTCGCGCGTTTGATATATATCGCTTGCAAGCGTTCTAGAAAATTACCGACTTGCACTCTGACAATCTAATAAAACAAGAACTCTATTCTGCATGGAGGTACACCTCTACGCAGTTCTGTTTCTTTGACATTTCAATAATTTGACTATGTTGTCAAGCGCAAGACAACGATAGCATGCCTTACTTCTTTCATCATTACACAGGTTTATGGGCTAGCAAAGAACACGTAGGTAAGATTTTTGCAAACATGAACATTAAAAATGTTGTGCATAGTAACTCGAAACTGAAAATGTGACGAACAAGAAGCGGTACCGGTACCAGTAAGCAAACAAGCATTGGTTTCGGAGTTACAGTTTCATTTACCACCGATACAAACACAGTAAAAGTGGAATTAAATGGAGTACGAAAGCATGCTTTGCACATCACTTGCTTCTTTTCCTGGTTATCCGAAATATAGCAGGAGAAAACGAGTCCGAGGCCAAATGTATCGTATTACTAGTGCAAATACGCAGCCAGGAACAGAAAACTTTCGAAATTACCTTCCTGTCACTACGTTGTTCATGTAAGCTGAACAATTTTTAGTATGTAAAACAGCTGTTGCGTGAAAACGACAGAAATAACGAACAAGAAGCAATCAGCATAAGAAGCAAGCTATTGTTTTTGGTTACTCAATATGGCGGCAGGCCCCGCCCACTCTCACTTCAAAACGATCTGTAGTGCCACCTCCTTGCTTCTACTATATAAATAGCGTCTTTTGTCTGGAATTCATATTACTGAAATATTAACTATAATTTCATTTATCTTTATTTTTTATCGCACTTTGGAGTTAATTTCTGTTAATTACGTCCTCTTTTAACAACATTCAGTTTTTTATCTTTTTAATTAACGCGAGTTCGCATGACGTGACACAAAAAATTACAAATACCTTCGGTTCAAAATACTGTTATACGTCAGATGCACTCGCAAACAGTTTCTCTAGCCAATCTCGGCTCACTTCTTTGATGATTAATTGATAAAATCCAGTTCTCAATACAGTTTCTGAGTACACGTGTGATCGAGTTACAGCAAGAAGGCTATGTCTCCTGAAACGGAATCAAATTAACAAAACACAAAATCAACGCATCACCGGCACTTTAAATTCTGTAATTGAATGGTAATCCAAGACTCAACCACTTCAGGCGTTGACAATACGTAGTCATACTACTTCAAACAAATTACGAACGTCACTGGTACAAATCTCTTCTATAGTCTTAAAGTGGTTACACAGTGCCTCGTTATATGGTTCCCATTTTTCTGACCTTCAGTTCCTTTTCTTTATACGTTCGTAGATCGCAAACTTAACGTAACAATCTGCGTGTCGTAGCAAAATAAGACACAGTTCCCAATCTATGTATCGTTAGCCAAACGAAATATATACTACATCGAGACCTCCGCTTGGAACCCAAAATAATTCTACAGCCACAGCCTCCAAATAAGCACGAGCTTTATCGCCACAGAATCAGCGAGCAGTTTCGCTAACACCCTTTCACGGACCTGTAGAACCCTTAAAGTCCAGATAAACTAACTTCCACTGGAATTATCCAGCCTCACAAGTACCCAGCTTACTGCACTAGCTCCTAACTCAAATAGGAGACCTCCCTAATCCATGCAACTGCATTCGCAGGTTAATTAATCAAATTCTAGCATGCGGAGCCCCACGGTTTAGGGACACTACTAAATCTCCTATAACGTACAAATTTCGGAACGAGCTAACTGCGACCCCTCTCAGCAGTTAGACTTCCCGGCCCAGGCAAACTGTTACCAATATTATCTACCGTCTGACGACCTGCTGCGTCCTATGGCAAAACGGGAACTCAACTGACTGCCATTGCCAGAATCTGCAGGAACCATATCGCAGACAAAATGCGACGATTTTTTTACTTAAAATAATGTTCACATTGTTGAAAATAGCTCTCGCGGCGTCATACGGCGTCCATATCTGAACTCCGCCGTCCCCGCTGCCCTATCTCAGCATTGCTGCACAGTTGATGGGTTTTGCAGCCATTTGTCGATCTAGATATCTACAACATATATGGAAAACTGCTTAGGCAACAATTACAAAACGATTACATTAAAACCCTTCGTATTTCTTCTCTATAACTCACGTGACGTAGCACATATGTCGAGGCGAACGTCTTTTAATGTTCGTCAAATCTGACACAGTATAACAGCGAGTCACAAAACTGCAACTAATTAAATGTCACAAATACGCGGCAGAACAACTATTTAAATACAACAAATTTTCAAGAATTCTCGCCTGCGAGAATGCTCCTAAAATGAAATTACATTATTAAATATTACAGGGAAGTCTTCAATCTGTGTATTGGTACGAAATATTAACACTTTTAATGCACACGTGACTTGCTTTTTGGTCCGCTTCTACTGCCCATGTTTTCTGTGCTCAAGGTTGTATGCATGTAAACTACGCCTGTATCATGACATATGAAGATGACAAGTGGGTGCTTTTAGTTCCTGGTTCTGCCGTCTTGGCGCAGAGAAGTGTTTCATCTGGGAAGCTTGTGCTGGAGCAGATAGTTTTTGCACATTTTGAAGATGTAATTTTTTGTGGTTCGTTTTACTCTATTGAAACAGCACAAGACAAAATAGAGGAAAAGGAATATGTAAAAATCCTAAACTTTCTTTATGTAATCTATGGCTTATGTATTTGTACATATAGTCGAGTACCTTGTACAGCATGTTCCGAAGGTGGCGATGAAGATCATCCGTCAGCCCAGAGACAACCGCAGAGAACTGGAGCCAGAGACCATCATGCACCAGCTGGCCGCTAGAAGAACGACTGATGGCTAATTGTTGCTCATTGATAATTGTTAAGCAATAATGGTGACGCCGTACTTTCGTCAACGAAATTGTTCAGCTGTGGCTTTAAGCCCGAAAAAAAAAGTGCAGTTACTATCGAGGAGCAGTGAAAGACACTTAAGAGGGACTAAGTTTGTGCGCAGAGGGTCGGATGGACAGGATATTCAGTTGCTGTTTGTTCGCAAACTTGAGCTGATGCAGTTAGCTATCGACATTAATTATCGAATGGTTGTATCGATCCACTATGCAAATAGGAAGTTTCTGCAGTTTTAGAAGAATGACTGAAAGTGTCTATATTTCGGTGAAAGTTGCAGTAACGGTTATAGGACTGGATATCAAAGAATGAAAATAATTCAATTTTGTAGCCGTCCTCGATTTATTTTGAAGAATTATCGCAATGACATATTCTTCAATTAGCCGAGTGTGGGTTTAAGTTTTGTACTTGTAACGCTGGTTACGAGTTTTCTGAGGACTATGAGTCGTGAATCGAATAAGTATTGTTTGACTAAACCTATCGAACTGAAGCTATTTGAGTCGGGGTTCCGGTTGTGGCGTATTTGTAGCACGCCTATAAAGTGGGCGCTGTGGTTAATGGCAAAAGTTGACGAAGGCGTTCTTTGATACACAGAGTAACGACCTTGCAAGGTATTGGAAGGATTTATATTTGAGGTGATAACTGACCACGACTTTGTGGAAATTGAATTATTTGGTTGTCGAGCAGAGTTCTTTATTTTTGTAGAGATTTTAAGATTGTTACCGGAACAACCAGACGGGTGTGTTTTTTTTTTAATTTTGGTAAATTTTATCCCACTCAGAGTTGCGATAGTAACGTTTCGTGTTGACCGCCAGACCTTAGCTGAACCATATTTAAGTGGAGTCCCACTGCAACCGTTATTCCTGTAGTTAATAGTGACGAGTGACACTTTCATTGAGGTTTTGTTAATAGGATCGTGGATCGCTTACACCTGAAGTGGCTGAGGACACTTTAATTTGTGTTTTAAATTGAGTTACAAAGTGATGGTACCCGTTAGAACTTAAGTTTGATTCGTTTTGTATAACCTCATACAAAAAGTTCCGCTTAGAGCCGAAATTTAGTTTTGTTTGTCACTCGATCACTCGTTGGCGTTTGTCTCTGTACGAAGTTAGTAAAGAGAAGGAAATAAATTGTTATTTTGTTTAAAAGTAAATCCTTGTCTTCGCTTTCTCATTTGGCCCAAAGCTACTAAATAATTGTTATCTGAGAGAAATCATTCACTGTGATAGAAACAAGCGAGCTCTCGAACTGTGGAATGCTAACAAGTAGAAAAATGCTGTCAAAGAATGATAAACGAACGCAAGACAGATAATTCGAAGTATTTACGAGTTAAATCGAGATCATTTAACTGATATAATCATAATAAAATAAGGAGGGCCATAATTTGTGTTTAAAAGGGTATAAGAATGAGTTATCTATTTAAAAGTACTGAAAAATCGAAGGACTGGTTTATTTTTGTTCTAAAGTTGAAAGTTTATGAAAGTAGTTTCGTAACATAGAGACAGAGAAGTTGTTTATATTACTGCCGTAGAAACAAACAGATCACTCACTGTACCTGCCAAAATTCACATATTTGAAACATATTTTTATTTTTTGTGCGAGAAGTACGCGTAAGCTGGAAGGTAGCAAAAAGTATCAATCTTCATTGTAATTTTACTAAAAGCTCAATAGGGAAGCGAGCGCAGTTAAAGTCTGTGATTTATGTTAAAGAGCGGTCTGGCCTGTGTATTTGTAGTAGTGATTTTTGGCTACTTTACAAGATTACGATGAAGAAAATTAAGTTATTTCTGTTATAGAAACAGTTCTAGAGTCCTGCCTCTTACATATATGTTCACACAAAATAATTTCAGATTAATATCGATCAGTTCATAACATTCATTCTTTGTATTGCGGACAGTATACAACACGCAGTCGCATTTTTCCGTTAGTGTGTTAACGTCATTATAGGAGGAACTACTTATTAAAAGTCGCTGCTGATGACTTAAACGTAATAATAACATATAATGGAAAGGTATTTAAAAACTATATCGATAAGAGTCTACACAAATAGCTGCCGTTTGTGTGCTCAATTGCAGTTCCCAAGAACCTGAACTTCTGTGTAGTGAGATTGTTACCGCTGCGTTTCTTCACTTTAAAAATCGTAATTCTTAAGACTATTTAAAAATTTTATCTCAGTTTCTTGTCTTCCTGGAACGGCGTTGTGTCTGCTGTTAGCAGGGCTAGTTACACGAAGTTGCAGGCGGTAATTCCGGCACAGTGCAAGCTGACATACGCATACCTGGTGACTTGACGGAGGTAGAGAAATCTTCTGGCGTAGTTTTGCTGAAGAGAGTACAACGGACAAGTTCACAGCCGTACCGACGACCCATCTAGGCAAGATGTCCCCTAGCTGGTCAAGATCTCCTTTGAATATCATTATTGCCACGAGAAAAATGAAAAATATGTAATATGCTAGTAGAGTTTTCTACCAGTTCCGAATTAACATGTACACTGAATAATTTCCCCACGTGGCAGTAGTATGCACGTAATGTTATGCGATAAACTTGTTAGAAGTATTGAGGAAAATATAAATTTGTTTGTGTGATGAATTATATTGCAAACACATGATTGAAAATATTTGAAATACTGCCTTATGGAAAGCTCATTCCGTGAAATTATTTTGCTTTTCTAAAATTAAAAATCAGTTAAGCCTCAAAAAGAAAGCAGTTATTGAAAGTCTCTTCGGGTTTCCAGCCGGATCCTAAAATCAACTTGACTCGATATTTCGGCGATCCAACTGGCCGCCATCTTCAGGAAATGCTGCTTCTGCTGATGAGTCCCGCTGAGAAATGACGCCAGGTTGCAAATCGACGTCCTATGAAGGCCGCCCTTCAGGACACGGCGCATGCGCCGCCCATCACGGATTCTGCCTTCCAAGACAGGGAGGTGGCGCCGCCCTTAGTGAAACACAGCTGGCAACGATATATCGCAATCAAGGCCGCACCGAAGAACGTGCAGTTTTGATGCGAGATAATACGCGATTCCACGTCTTGCTAAGAGGAAACCCATTGCCCCTGTTGATTAATTTATCAGCCAACCTAATTTCAATTGCCTCTTTATAGTCACTGTTCCAAAAACCGGGGGTGTACAAAATTCCGTGTCAATGTGGGAAGTCTTACATTGGCCGTTTGATTCGCACAGTGCATGAGAGGTGTGTGGAACATAGCCGTCATACGAGGTTACAACAGCCGGAGAAATCGGTGGTAGCAGAACACTGCCTAAATGAGGGACACAGTATAAAATTTGATGAAACTGTGGTAGTCGCCAACATTTCCGGTTTTTGGAACAGTGTATATAAAGAGGCGATTGAAATCAGCAGAAGCAGCATTTCCTGAAGATGGCGACCAGTTGGAACGCCGAAATATCTAGTCAAGTTGATTTTAGGATCCGGCAGCAAACCCGAAAAGACTTTCAAGACTTATTACGCCGAGAAAGCCTACGTAATCACGAAAGCAGTTATTCATTTTTGGTTTTGTAAGTATCACGACTTTTCAGTTCTAATTGTGAATCATGATGTATATTGAAAGGATCTATATCTACATTTAAATTTAGATGACTACTTTGCAATTCACGACTAAGTGCTTGACGGAGTTCATCGAACCATACTTCAGGCTATTTATCGACCGTTCCACTCTCGAGCAGTCCGCGGAAAAACGAACACTTAAAGCTTACTGTGCGAGGTCTGATTTCCCTTATTTTATTGTAATAATCGTTTCTACCTGTCTGTGGGAGCCACCAAAATATTTTCTCATTCGGAGGAGAAAGTTGGTGACTGAAGTTTCTTGAGAAGATTTTGCCCTAACGAAAAACGCCTTTTCTGTTTAATGATTGCCACCCCAATTCGCGTACCATATCCGTGGCACTCTCTCCCCTATCTCCCGATAACACAAAATGAGCTGCTCTTCTTTGAACTTTTTCGCTGTACTCCGTGAATCCTATCTGATGTGGGTCCCACGCCGCGTGCCAATACACCAGAAGAGGACAGACAAGCGTAGCGTAGGCAGTCTCTTTAGCAGACCTTTTGAATCTTCTTAGTGTTCTGCCAATAAATCTCAGTCTTTCGCTTTCCCAACGTTATCTTTCTGGTCGTTCCAGTTTAACTTATTCGTAATTGTAATCCCTAAGCGTTTAACAAGATGGAAACAAGTAATGCACGCACAATATTTACTTCTTTGAAAGCACAGTTTTCGATCAAATATAAGTAACGGTAAAAGAGTAATAGTGCACCACAAAAATAAAGATAAACGTGGTGAGCAGTGTCAAAGAATAAGTTTGGAATATAAAAATGCGATTATGATTCGGAGATGATGTCGTAGTGCGACCTCCAGACCAGATGAGAGGAAACGAAGATGACAACAAAATATCCCACTGTAGATGCTTTAGAGTTAAAAAAAAAGGGCAAAACGCGTCTGGGAGAAATAAATGACAGCTGCAGCAAGAAAAGGCGATTTTATTTACAAAAAAACATTCCTAAGAATTTAGTTGAGTTTGTAGCCTTTAGATTTGTGTGATTTATCGTATGACTGAAATTTAGCGGATTCTTTTTAGTGCCCATGCGGATGACAACAGAGTTAATTGTCACTTTTCATACAATACAGATATCTCGTCTAAATCTTTTTCATTCGGGTTTGATTATCTGATGATTTTACAAGACGGTAAATCACAGCATCATCTGCAAACAATCTAAGAGAGCTGCTCACATTGTCTCCTAAATCGTTATATAGATCAGGAACAGCTGAGGACCTGAAAACCTTCCTTGGGGAACCCCGGATATCATATCTGTTTTACTCTATGACTTCCTGCCGATTATTGCAAACTTTGACCTTTCTGATAGGAAATCACGAATCCAGTCACACAACTGAGACGATATTCTGTAGGCACGCAATTTGATAAAAAGTCGCTTGTGAGAAACAATATTAACAGCTTTCTGGAAATATAAAAATATGGAATCAAACTGAGATACCCTGTTGCTTTAGCTGAATGAAGAGCTAGTTGTGTTTCACAAGAACGATATTGTATAAATCCTCTTTGTTATTTGTCAGTAAACCGCTTGCTTTGGGGTAACTCATAATGTTCGAACACAGTATGTTCCAAAATCCTACTGCATATCGATGGTAGTCATAAGCTTTCAGCGGATTACTCCTCTTTTCTTTCCCGAGTTTGGTGTGGCCTGTGGAACTTCTCGGTCTTTAGGTACGTGTCGTTCGTCTAGCGAGAAGTTGTATATGATCACCAAGTATGGAACTTTTATATCAGCATACACTGAAAGAAACATAAATGGAATGCAATGTGGGTCTGAGGCCTTGCTTTTATTAAGTGATTCAAGCTGTTTCGCTACACCGAGGATATCTACTAACAAGAAAATGGCCCAGTCCGACATGTCGAAACATACCCTGACATTTTTAGTCAGGGAAAACACACCGACAAAAGTGCACTGTCAAAATTTTAGGAGCTAAGGTGCACTCCAAGTATTTTTCAAAAAATGATAAAGCTACTCATTCTTCCAGCACTAAGAACCGCTTATAACCGCCGTTTGTACAGTCATTCCTGCCTAGCGCGCGTTCGGCGAATAAGCAGATACAGCCGTGATATAAGAATGTAGAGCCACGTATCTTGAAGTCCAAAATGCACGCAAGTGAATTTAAGCAACTAAACTACACCAAACATATCTCAAATCACCAATTTCTTTTTAATAACTTTTAATAACTTACCGTTCATACCGGTAACTATTGTAGATCTGTTTGTTACGTAAGTGACAAGGAGAAGAATGAAAATCGATGGTTGCATTACAACAATTTTCATCAGTAGGAATTTTAATTTGCTGGCATTGAGTATTTTATAACAATTCCTGAAACACAGTTCTTTCAGATAATTTTTCAATAATGCATATTTTTCTAGCAATGAAACACTTCCTTGTTTACCTCTTGTAATTGTCACAAAAAATGTGAAGTGGCTGTTGCATGAAGAAAACAAACATTTTCCTTACACCAGGCACAGCTGACAAAATGTTAATGCGTTCAGGCACTTCACAGTAATTACAAGTTTTGTTTATATAGAACTTAAATGGAAAAAAAATGGTCGTGACCGTTGTTCTGCTTTTGTGCTGCGTACCAGGCATTCTTCACCAAATTCGTAAAATGTAGTGATTCAATTTGACAATGCAGAAATTACTGTTGTTTAACAGCACCATTCCTCTGATAAACCTGAAATGTCAAAGATCTGTCGGAAATTATATTGTCCAACAAGTCTCTGAAAAATGTTTTTCACGGTTGAAACATTTTTTTATAGAGAGGCTGAATCACATTACTAGTACGGGGTGGAATCCGAATTATATTAACAACTTCCTAAAGATAGAAGTGTCTTATGTCCAGACAAAGAGTCCAATAAAACCAATAAATTATTTTCTGCAAATGGTAAGAAGACGTCTTGGATGTATAATTGAAACTAATTAACTAATTATCTCCCATTTTGCCAGATTTTGCTAAATAGATTACGAGATTTTTGCAAGAAAATAGTGTTTTTTTTATTTAATTTTTGTTCAAATTTGCCTTTATGTTCCTGAAAGCAGATATAAAGCTGCGAAAACAGTGCTCCACTGATACTTACCATTGTCTTTTTTTGTTTGATATGATAAAGTGCGGTTTGCTCACAGTTCTTGCACGAAACCTGACTGATTGGCTTTATTCACAGCAAGAAACTTCGTTTTCATGTCAGCTAGGAATTTCAGTATATTATTACTTATTAATGACAACTCTGCAGATATACTTGAGGTAAACTCCGTAATTTTGCGACCTCATTTTCGCATAATTTTCTGAATGTGTTTAACCAGGTCGAAGAAGCCTGAAAATCAGTAGTGTTCATCTCACTTGCAATTCAGAGCGGCCAGTCTCGTAGATCCCTCCGTAACAGGACGCTGACTGACGAGCAGTTCTAAATCCTTCTAATAGTTTTTCTTTCACACTTAATGTGAGTTTCATTTTGGCATGTATTTCATACTTTGTCTAAGTATTTCTTCTATTTGTACAATTCACGTTCAGATTTTACTAAACAAAACCAGCTTTGCACACTCCTTAGGTATAAGCGTTTTCTCTCCTCCTCGTTTAACCAAAAAATTTACAGCCTTTCCTTTCTCACCGAAAGCAATTACTGCACATGTTTTCTTTGGGCTCGGAAGGTAGTCTGCTTTTGTTCTGGGCTTTAATTAGCACGACAATCATTGTTCGAACTACAACTCACGGAATCGTCCGAGTTATTTCCTGTTGCTTCTAATATTCGTATTTCCACACTTCCTAACGAAATATCGATGTCATTTGAATGAATATCCAAGAAATTAACTAATAAATAACAGTTATGCAGGTCTTTAGGAGAATTGGATGATTTAGATTTCACGACCTGTGGGGCGGCGGGTTAAATATTTTGATGGAGATGGTTGTTGTTTATTGTTGTCCTTGTTCGCCGTCTTTCTTACGCGAGCCTGGCAACTATTTCTGTGGTCAGCCAGAAAGCGATGGAGAACATACTGATCCTAGTTTCCAGTCTGCACGGCCACATTTTGGTCCAGCCTACTGAAAGAAATGTTTCTTTTCTCTTTCTACTTAGCGAGACCAGGACTATGATTATAAATGAAGATATAAAGTTCTAGTTCAAATATTTATTGAGTAGCCGGCCGAAGTGGCCGTGCGGTTAAAGGCGCTGCAGTCTGGAACCGCAAGACCGCTACGGTCGCAGGTTCGAATCCTGCCTCGGGCATGGATGTTTGTGATGTCCTTAGGTTAGTTAGGTTTAACTGGTTCTAAGTTCTAGGGGACTAATGACCTCAGCAGTTGAGTCCCATAGCGCTCAGAGCCATTTGAACCATTTATTTATTGAGTAAAGTATCTCACGCACAACACTTTGAAAATCACTATGTTCAATTGACAGTATATCTCTCCATTCTAAACGGCACAACTATCAGTTCAGAGGCGACTTCTACAGTACGTTTCTACCAAATTATCTTTCGCCCTGACTAATAATACTCAAACAAATGTTTGAACTAAATGCTCGCCACAAAAGTGGAAATAATAGTTACCACATGCCACGCCAGAAGTTGCTTATGATTAGAAGATAGTGCTTATCTGTGAAGTTATCAGATTTCCCATTCAAAAGTAGAGTGATACAGACTCGGAAAATTGTACACTGGCGGTAAGACATCAGCACCAAAAATGGTTCAAATGTCTCTGAGCATTGTGGGACTTAACTGCTGAGGTCATCAGTCCCCTAGAACTACTTAAACCTAACCAACCTAAGGACATCACACACATCCATGCCCGAGGCCGGATACTAACCTGCGACCGTAGCGGTGGCGCGGTTCCAGACTGTAGCGCCTAGAACCGCTCGGCCACCCCGGTCGGCCATCAGCACCAAAAAATAGTTAATGAAGAGTAATTAAATTTCGGGAATGTATTTGTGTAGGTAATATATTTAAGTGATTAACATCGAAAGATTACAGGATAATATTCACGAGACAAGCCATTGCAAACGTTGAAAGTTTGGTACATTAATAATACATTGTATCTGCTAGAATGCTGAATACAAGCAAGTGCCGGACGTCAGTTTGTGGGAGGGAGTTTCATCGCTGTTGCACTTGTTCGACCATTACAAGGGTGGTTGACGCTGGTTTTGGATGACACTGCAGTTGTTATCTGATGATGTATCATATGTGCTCGATGGTACATAGATCTGCTGATTGAGCAGGCCAAGGCAACATGTCGACAGTATGTAGAGTCTGTCGGGTATGTGGGTATGTGGACGAGCGTTATCCTGCTGGAAAACATCCCCTGAAATGCTGTTAATGAATGGCAGCATATTAGATCGAATCACCACATTGGCGTACAGATTTATAGTCAGGGTACGTGGGATAACCACGAGAGTGCTTCTGCTGTCATACGAAATCGCACCCTAGAACATAACTCCATGTATAGATCCAGTGTGTATAGTTCATTACAGGTCTGAAACTGGCCCTCTTAACCAACACTCAGCACGGCCATCACTGACACCCCGGCAGAACCAGATTTCTTCAGAAACAGACCTCCACCCTGCCGTCCTATGAACTCTCTCTTGACGTCACTGAATTCGCAAATTGGTGTGGTTTGGTATAAGTGAAATTGTGTTGCAGGGCGTCTGGCTCGGATCTGTCCTCGAAGTATCTGACTTGTTACAGTTCGTTGTACCATTGTGATGTCAACTGCTGCTCAAATTACTGCTGCAGATGCGATACGATTCGCCTGAGCCATACACCGAGCACGATGGTCTTTTTTCTCGGTAGTGCCACGTGGTCGTCCGGAGCCAAACTTCTTGCGACCGTACATTCTCGTGACCAACGCTGCCAGTAATAACGTCTATCGCAACATTTCTGCTACGTCGTTCTGCAATGTCGCAAAAGGAACATCCAGTTCTTCTTAGCCCTTACGCGATCTCATTCAAACTCAGTGATGTCTCGATAATGGCGTGTTTGTCGCCTTAAAGGCATTCATGACTGACATCAACTCACCAAGTCCCATCTCGAAGGTAACCAACGCTCACTTTCGTTACAGCGTCTATTTACAGCAAATCTGAGTTGCATCCTCATAGTGGTGTTACTAGCGCCACTCTTGTGAGACTGCCGCGAAATTTGAACAGATATCATGTTTCAGATGTAGAAACACACCTACCAACTATTTACGTCGCACAACTTCTTCTTGGTATTGCGATTGTTTTTCTCTCTGTGTATTCAGCAATTAAATGAAAACGATTAACTAACGAGTTAGACACAACTGCACTCCCGCAAGCAGCAGCTGTTTGTTATCTTTGGTAGGTGCAGCAACCAGAGTTAATGATGCTATTTTAATTGATCAGTCTCCATCTCTGCACTATTAAAAGAAGTTGTTTGGTGTCCACTGGCAGACCGCAAAAGGGGAAAGAATCTGTTTCGCTACTTTCTAATCAGTTCAGATGTCCACTGCATGTGATCTTTGGTGGATTAGCGAGTCATATTGAGTGGCTGCTATACACACGATACATACATAATATATATATATATCAATAATGCCACTCTCTACCCCTAAAAGAAGGCCGTACCACTGCAACGTGGAGACTGTGTAAAAGTACTCGGATAATGGGCACAAATTAAAATTAAACCGAGGTATGTCGGGAAGAAAGAAGACACGACGGAGAATAAATTTCGAGAGGCAAGCAAGGAGACACACTGAGCCGGAGCCATCCCTGCCAAGCTGTAGCCGTCACACAGCAAAGTGCTGTAGTTATCATGGACAAAACGGAACAGCGAGGCAGCTGCAGAATCTCAACGGCGCATCACTGCTACCACCCGACGCCCTAGCTGTTACCACAAACTCAACAGACTACCGTAGTGAGTCAAATTGATGGGTGAACCGTTAGTTTAATTTTAGTAGAAGTGATGTAACTTTATAACGTATCTACAATTATAAGTATTTTGGTAGGAAAGTAATCCAAATGACAACAGGAATCTACTGGTGAAACTATTGGGAAATAGAGAAATAAAAAATACGTTTATTGTGGAACCAGGTATTTGTTAGAATAAGTTAATTATTGTAACTTACAATATCTAAGTGCTAGGGGATACGTCGGAATTACATGCCAAATTATGGAATCAATGTCAGACAAAAGTGTAACAGCCAACAGTACAGAAACAATGACTGAAATGAAAAGAATTAGGAAGGATTAGGAAGGAGCATGTAGGGACTATAGAGGATAATACAGGAAGATTAGAAACGTATATTAAATAGTCTAATCGAGAAAAGAATCAGACGTATCAGAAAATGGACAAATTTGCTGAGAAAATGAATAATTTCAAGAGCACATTTAACTAGGAACATGAGGAAAAAATTCAAGACTTACAGCTTTACGTAGATAAGAGAGAGAAGTACTAAGTGAATAGTTTGAAAATTCATTGAGGGCATTCACATCTGAGGGGAGAGACCCCCATAATTAAAACCTAAGGAAAGTAGATAAAACTGTGATACACGTTCGGAGACAAATCTAAAATATCAGAAACCAGAGAGATATTGATAGGTCATCTCTGGATAATACGAAAATTCAAATAAAACAAACACATATTTCGACCAGAAGAGTGGTTATGATAATATAAATCTCTCTCAAGAGGAACCAGGAAAACACGTAGAAGAAATTGGTCAAGAATCTATAGGTGGGCATTCCCCTCAGCTACTATACCAGAATGGTGATGGTACTCTGCTGGATAGTGCAAAAGGAAAATCCAGTGGAAGAGAAAGGATGGAGGACGAGAACGAGTAACCGAATCCTGTTCGAACTTTCTGGGAGTAATTTCGTTTAGCAATTAATCGTGGGATGTCCAATAAAATCCAGTTATTCGAGCTTGGTAATGGGAAATGCCCAACAGTATTTTTAAACTAATATGAGTGCGGTCTACCTAGCATTGTGATGATAAATGGACTATTCAATTAACTATAGGATATCTTGGTAGGGAAGTCTCTAAGTGGGCAATAATGAATAGAGGAGAATTTATGAGCTGGTGGGAACTTTGCGGATTAAAGGAGTCTTACACTCTGCTGGAAATTAAGAGAGGTTGACACGATAATTATCAAACCCTTCTCCTATGGGAAGAGATTGGAGGCGGTGCATAAGTGTTTCTTCATACGGCGTATTGACGAAGATAAATTATTAGACACACCTGTTGATGTGGTTAATCGGATTGGAGTACTGAAAGATCGTTTACCCATTCAGCTACAGGAGAAGCTATTATTAAGAGGGTGTAATAATGCATGACAAATGCTTAATTACTTAGATAAGTTATTTCCATTCAAGGAATGGAGCGAAGGAGAGTGAATGAGGAGGAAAAAATAGATATCAACAAGGCGACAGGAATGTAAAATGGGAAGGTCCAGTGATAAACAGCCAATACTATGAAACTAAACAGAAAACAGCAAATAATGGAGGAAATCGTAATGAAAACCGGTTAGTATCACACACCAGGCAAGTTTTCTGAAATCAACAGCTGATAGTATCTGTGATAAACGAAAATGCGGAAAACTACGAAGGTCTTAATGGAGGGATAATCTACATCTACATGATTACTCTGCAATTCACATTTAAGTGCTTGGCAGAGGGTTCATCGAACCACAATCATACTATCTCCCTACCATTCCACTCCCGAACAGTCCGTGGGAAAAACGAACACCTAAACATTTCTGTTCTAGCTCTGATTTCTCTTATTTTATTTTGATAATCATTCCCACCTATGTAGGTTGGGCTCAACAAAATATTTTCCCATTCGGAAGAGAAAGTTGGTGACTGAAATTTCGTAAATAGATCTCACCGCGACCAAAAACGTCTTTGCTTTAATGACTTCCGTCCCAACTCGCGTATCATATCTGCCACACTCTCTCCCCTATTACGCGATAATACAAAACTAGCTGCCCTTTTTTGCAACCTTTCGATGTCCTCGGTCAATCCCACCTGGTAAGGATCCCACACAGCGCAGCAATATTCTAACAGAGGACGAACGAGTGTAGTGTAAGCCGTCTCTTTAGTGGACTTGTTGAATCTTCTAAGTGTCCTGCCAATGAAACGCAACCTTTGGCTCGCCTTCCCCACAATATTATCTATGTGGTCTTTCCAAATGAACTTGTTCGTAATTTTTACACCCAGGTACTTAGTTGAATTGACAGCCTTGAGAATTGTACTATTTATCGAGTAATAGAATTCCAACGGATTTCTTTTGGAACTCATGTGGATCACCTCACACTTATCGTTATTTAGCGTCAACTGCCACCTGCCACACCATACATCAATCTTTTCTAAATCGATTTGCAACTGATACTGGTCTTCGGATGACCTTACTAGACGGTAAATTACAGCATCATCTGCGAACAACCTAAGAGAACTGCTCAGATTGTCACCCAGGTCATTTATATAGATCAGGAACAGCAGAGGTCCCAGGACGCTTCCCTGGGGAACACCTGATGTCACTTCAGTTTTACTCGATGATTTGCCGTCTATTACTACAAACTGCGACCTTCCTGACAGGAAATCATGAATTCAGTCGCACAACTGAGACGATACCCCATAGGCCCGCAGCTTGATTAGAAGTCGCTTGTGAGGAACGGTGTCAAAAGCTTTCCGGAAATCTAGAAATACGGAATCAACTTGAGATCCCCTGTCGATAGCGGCCATTACTTCGTGCGAATAAAGAGCTAGCTGCGTTGCATAAGAACGATGTTTCCTGAAACCATGCTGATTACGTATCAATAGATCGTTCCCCTCGAGGTGATTCATTATGTTTGAATACAGTTTATGCTCCAAAACCCTACTGCAAACCGACGTCAATGATATAGGTCTGTAGTTCGATGGATTACTCCTACTACCCTTCTTAAACACTGGTGCGACCTGCGCAATTTTCCAATCTGTAGGTACAGATCTATCGGTGAGCGAGCGGTTGTATATGATTGCTAAGTAGGGAGCTATTGTATCAGCGTAATCTGAAAGGAACCTAATCGGTATACAATCTGGACCTGAAGACATGCCCGTATCAAGCGATTTGAGTTGCTTCGCAACCCCTAAGGTATCTACTTCTAAGAAACTCATGCTAGCAGCTGTTCGTGTTTCAAATTCTGGAATATTCCATTCGTCTTCCCTGGTCAAGGAATTTCGGAAAACTGCGTTCTATAACTCCGCTTTAGCGCCACAATCGTCGGTAACAGTACCATCGGCACTGCGCAGCGAAGGTATTGACTGCGTCTTGCCGCTTGTGTACTTTACATACGACCAGAATTTCTTCGGATTTTCTACCAAATTTCGAGAAAATGTTTCGCTGTGGAACCTATTAAAGGCATCTCGCATTGAAGTCCGTGCCAAATTTCGCGCGTCTATAAATTTTAGCCAATCTTCGGGATTTCGCGTTCTTCTGAACTTCGCATGCTTTTTCCGTTGCCTCTGCAACAGCGTTCGGACCTGTTTTGTGTACCACGGGGGATCAGTTCCATCTCTTACCAATTTATGAGGTAAGACTCTCTCAATTGCTGTTGCTACTATATCTTTGAATTTGAGCCACATCTCGTCTACATTTGCATAGTCAGTTCGGAAGGAATGGAGATTCTCTCTTAGGAAAGCTTCTAGTGACACTTTATCCGCTTTTTTAAATAAAATTATTTTGCGTTTGTTTCTGATGGATTTGGAAGAAACGGTATTGAGCCTAGCTACAACGACCTTGTGATCACTAATCCCTGTATCAGTCATGATGCTCTCTATTAGCTCTGGATTTTTTGTGGCTAAGAGGTCAAGTGTGTTTTCGCAACCATTTACAATTCGCGTGGGTTCGTGGACTAACTGCTCGAAATAATTTTCGGAAAAAGCATTTAGGACAATCTCGGAAGATGTTTTCTGCCTACCACCGGTTTTGAACAAGTATTTTTGCCAACATATCGAGGGAAGGTTGAAGTCCCCACCAACTATAACCGTATGAGTGGGGTATTTATTTGTTACGAGACTCAAATTTTCTCTGAACTGTTCAGCAATTATATCATCGGAGTCTGGGGGTCAGTAGAAGGAGCCAATTACTAACTTAGTTCGGCTGTTAAGTATAACCTCCACCCATACCAATTCGCACAGAGTATCTACTTCGACTTCACTACAAGATAAACCACTACTGACAGACACAAACACTCCACCACCAATTCTGCCTAATCTATCTTTCCTGAACACCGTCTGAGACTTCGTAAAAATTTCTGCAGAACTTATTTCAGGCTTTAGCCAGCTTTCTTTACCTATAACGATTTCAGCTTCTGTGCTTTCTATTAGCGCTTGAAGCTCAGGGACTTTCCCAACACAACTACAACAATTTACAACTACAATTCCGACTGTTCCTTGATCCAAGCACGTCCTGTATTTGCCTTGCACCCTTTGAGATTGCAGCCCACCCCGTCCTTTCCCGAGGCCGTCTAACCTAAAAAACCACCCAGTCCACGCCACACAGCCTCCGCTACCCGTTTAGCCGCCAGCTGAGTGCAGTGAACTCCTGACCTATTCAGCGGAACCCGAAACCGCACCACCCTATGGCGCAAGTCAAGGAATCTGCAGCCAACATGGTTGGAAAACCGTCTGAGCCTCTGATTCAAACCCTCCACCCGGCTCTGCACCAAAGGTGCGCAGTCGGTTCTGTCAACGATGCTGCAGATGGTGAGCTCTGCCTTCATCTCGTAAGCAAGACCGGCAGCCTTCACCAAATCAGATAGCCGCTGGAATCCAGAGAGAATTTCCTCAGATCCAAAGCGACACACGTCATTAGTGCCGATATGTGCCACCACCTGCAGCTGGCTGCACCCTGTAATCGTCATGGCATCTGGTAGGACCCTTTCCACATCAGGAATGACTCCACCCGGAATGCACACGGAGTGCACACTGGATTTCTTCCCCTCCTTAGCCGCCATATCCCTAAGGGGCCCCATTAAGCGCCTAACATTGGAGCTCCCAACTACCAATAAGCCCATCCTCTGCGATTGCCCGGACCTTGAAGGCTGAGAATCATCCTCTGAAACAGGGCAGGCAGCTGCATCTGGCTCAGCCAGAGACAATACCTGAAACCTGTTTGTCAGACGCACCGGGGAGGCTTTCTGATCAGCCTCCGGGGACGTCTTTCGTTGCCTGCCACGCCTTGGAACGACCTCCCAATCAACCACAGGCAAGGGCTCAGCCCCACTGCGGACAGCAACCGGGGCAACCACAGCGGCAGACCGATCTGGGGACAGACGGGACGAGGTTGACATCCCCGTGATACCCAAGTCCGGCTCCCCAAAGTGGTGCCCATTGGCAACAGCCTCAAGCTGCGCGACCGAAGTCAGCGCCGCCTGCAACTGTGAGCGAAGGGATGCCAACTCAGCCCTCATCCGAACACAGCAATCACAGTCCCTGTCCATTCTAATCGATGTTGAACAACAGTTACTGAAACACGAGTCCGTGCCTAGATAACGCAAGGGAAACACGCAAAGAATGTATGAACTGACCTGTACAAATGCCTAACGACTATGCTACAATCTGCCTGAATTTACGGTTACAGTAACTAAAACTCGAAATTACACCTCCTATACGAAACTATGTAACAAATAAGTGAGCTGGGAGTATACGACTTGCTGCTGGCAGCTGCTATCGAACGGCGGCAGGGAGCACACTGGCTGTGACCAACCGACACTGGCCGTTCAAAACAAAAACAGAAGACAAACGACTACGCGAATTTACACTATTCAGGTACTAAAGCGCGATGCTACAACTCTCAAATACTATAATACGCCCGAAATTTATGAAGTAAACAATGCAAGTACCCAAAAACACGCAAAGAAATTAAGAATTAAAATATGTAACAAATAAGTGAGCTAGAAGTGTACGACTTGCTGCTGGCAGCTGCTTATCCAACGGCGGCAGGGAGCACATTGGCTGTGACCAACCGACACTGGCCGTTCAAAACAAAAACAGAAGATAAACGACTACACGAATTTACACTATTCAGGTACTAAAGCGCGATGCTACAACTCTCAAATACTATAATACGCCCGAAATTTATGAAGTAAACAATGCAAGTACCCAAAAACAAGCAAAGAAATTAAGAATTAAACTATGTAACAAATAAGTGAGCTAGAAGTATACGACTTGCTGCTGGCAACTGCTTATCCAACGGCGGCAGGGAGCACACTAATCTAGGGTTAATCGTATACTGTCTGCCCATCGGGAGGCTCTGGAGAAAACTAACTTACCAAATAAGCAAGATAAGTGCTGTCAAAGGCGTAATATATAAATAATGCACTTAATGGTAGATTAGATTTAATTAATAGCAGGGATATGAGCCTACATGAATGAGTGCAAAATTTAGACCTAACTGAGTGTCTCACATCAGAACAGCTTGCAGATTAAATGTATCATCCAAATAATCCAAATCCCAAGTTCCAAGGCAAGTAGGACATTTTGCGCCTAAGGACGTCTTACTTGTCAAACTTAAAGAAGAAGTAAATTTCATTCAATGATCAGTGACACTAGTATAGCCAATACGTTAGTTAAGAAATGCCGTTGAATAGTCAGAATCTCTGACACATTATGGCTTAGAGAGACTAATATGAGGTGTGGCTAGAAAAAAACCGGACTAGTACTGGTGAAACAATAAAACGAATGCAATAAGGCTGAAAGTCGCGTGGCCTGTCACGTGACTCTCGCTCCGCCTACTGCTCGAGTTTCATCTGCCTCCTGCACTCAGTCTGCCCGTGGCGTCTGTTTTAAGTAGTTGACGTTTTGTCTGTGCGTCGGAAAATGTTGAGTGTACAGAAAGAACAGCGTGTTAACATCAAATTTTGTTTCAAACTAGGAAAATCTGCAAGTGAAACGTTTGTAATGTTACAACAACTGTACGGCGATGATTGTTTATCGCGAACACAAGTATTTGAGTGGTTTAAACGATTTAAAGATGGCCCCGAAGACACCAGTGATGACACTCGCACTGGCAGACCATTGTCAGCAAAAACTGATGCAAACATTGAAAAAATCGGTAAACTTGTTCGACAAGATCGCCGTTTCACAATCAGAGCAGTGTCTGAGTTAACAGGAGTTGACAAGGAAAGTGTTAGGCAGATTCTTCATGAAAGTTTCAACATGAACAAAGCGTGTTCAAAAATGGTTCCAAAGTGTCTCACAATTGAACAGAAGGAACGCCGAAGAATGATTTGTTCTGACATCCTGGAAAACATTGAAAGTGATCCCACCTTCTTACAAAATGTTATTACTTGCGATGAATCGTGGTTTTTTACTTACGATCCCGAAACTAAACGCCAATCGATGCATTGGAAAACTCCTGGTTCTCCACGACAAAAAAAAGCACGAATGTCAAAATCGAAATTCAAGGCAATGATGAGTGTTTATTTTGACATCAAAGGGATTGTGCACATTGATTGGGTACCAGAGGGACAAACAGTGAATCAGCATTACTACATTAGCGTCCTGGCTACCCTACGTGAGCGAGTACGGAGAAAACGGAACGATTTGTGGAGAAAAAAGCCATGGATCCTTCACCAAGACAATGCCCCAGCTCACAGTGCGTTGTCAGTGAAGACGTTTTTGGCAAAACACAACATTCCCATCTTAGATCATCCACCCTACTCACCTGATTTGGCCCCCTGTGACTTTGTTCTTTTCCCTAAAGTCAAGTCAGCTTTGAAAGGAACTAGATTTGAGACTGTTGAAGCAGTAAAAGAAAAAGCGACGGAAGTAATGTATGGACTTACCGAAAATGATCTGCAGCATTGCTATGAACAGTGGAAAATTCGTATGGAGCGGTGTAGAGACCGAGGAGGAGAGTACATTGAAGGAGATAACATGAAATTGTAAATAAATGTTTTTTCCAGCATCAATCCGGTTTTTTTCTAGCCGCACCTCGTATACAGTATAAGACCAGGCAGAATTATCGACTATTTAGTCAACGACTCATCAGCGAGTAGTAGGAATAGACTTATTTAATAACACTATTAGTCATAGGTTAGAAAAAAGAGCAGATCATTCTGTCACATCAATTACACACATCAAAAACGTTTTACATCACCCTGGTTCCCAAAACTCCTGAAGATAGACGTTGACTGTGGATATTATATCACAGACACAGTTCCTTTGACTGTTCAGAGATGTCACTAAACCCACCCACAGATGTAAACAACCATGCATGAGCAGCGCCTATTAGAGGGAGGGGGCCGATCAGTTCCAGTCATTCCACCAGGACGGAGGTACACGGCTCGTGTTGTCTGTAGTTAAACCATGCCTAGACGGTCAATACCGCAGTTCGATCGCGTCGGCATTGTTACTTTGTGCCAGGAAGGGCTCTCAACAAGAGAAGTGTCCAGGCGTCTCGGAGTGAACCAAAGCGATGTTGTTCGGACAGGGAGGAGACACAGAGAGACAGGAACTGTCGATGACGTGCCTTGTTCAGGCCGCCCAAAGGCTACTACTGCAATGGATGACCGCTACCTACGGATTATGGCTCAGAGGAATCCTGGCAGCAACGCCACCATGTTGAATAATGCTTTTCGTGCAGCCACAGGACGACGTGTCACGACTTGTGATGTTACAAAATAAAAGTGATGTTGTTATTCAATGGAAAGTTGGAAATTGAGATTTCGCTTACTGTTTTATCAATCACAATTGGCGTAAGAATCATGGATTGACCATTGTCATAAAATATTGCATTATGAGATGTGAATAGTTTTTACTTGCAGTTTTGCGTGGCTTGAGGCAGTCACAACTAGCGTGCTATTGATTAAGAAATTGCATTATCGTCTTTCTAATTACTTCATGATCGTAGGTACGATCATACCCGGTTGTGAAGTTATTGTTTCGACAAAACAATTTCCTAAGGGACCAGAAAGTTCTTAAGGGCGCAAAAACAACTGTAACATCACACAAAAGGGAAATTCAATATTAAAGCTGATGCAAGAAGACGATAAAACAGTTTTCTTTTTATCAATGTAACACGCACATTGGACTGCTGATCTTGGTGTCTGTAATCTTAGCAAAATGCATAATTAAAATGAAAATAATACTGAGGAGATGATAGGAATGAGCACTGCTACATGATTCAGTATTCCCAGAACAAATATTTATTATAACTAAAACATATATCGTACCTTAAGCTTAGTACTACAATGACGGTAGATTTTTATGTCCGTATCATGTCCATTGAGCGCTCTTTTATATAGCCATTGTCCTTTTGAGTCACCCGTGCGTCGTCACGATAAGTTATAACAGTTCTTCTTACACTTCACTCAAACTTAGACGGAACACGTTTTTATTTATTTAGTAAAAAAAATTAGATCAGACCGCCACAAATCTGCGTCCGTCTTACTTAAGAAAAACAGTGCAAGTCTTTAGCGCTCAAGGCTTCATTTGTTCTCCAGCGAACAAAATAGTGAAGGATCGCATATCTATCCGTATTTTTCTGTTTATATTGCCGCCCAAAGACGACGAATTACATCATTTAGAAAATTCCACCGTCGCTATGCGACGCCTTATTATACATTAATCATTATTTATAAACAAGTATTTGCCTTCTGGCTGAAAGTATTAACTACTCGTATTTGCTGTTTTAATGAAGTCAAAAATAGCGAATATCACATTGCCTCCCATGAGCACAGAGGGAATGCCGATGGATTACCTCGATCCTCATGTCCTCATGAGATATTCGTGATTTTTGGTGTGACATTTACATAATGTTACTGGCGTACAAAGTACATAAATTGAAATTACATTTATAAACATATATCAGATATTAATCATTTTTCAAAATAAAGTTTTTCACTCTTTGTTCCTCAGTCACTTCATTCCATAATACCAAGATTAACATTTATGTGCATATTTAAGTTTGGTCCATATTTGCTTATAACAATAAGTGAACGTTCATTTCACACTTCAGGGGTTAGAATTCATAAATTATATTCTCTTGAGCTTAACAACTAATACATGAGTACAGTGAGTGCTTATTTTCACTAAACTAGAGTGGACAATGTTCGAGCATCTGTTGACTCATTGTGGTTCAATTACAGTTTAATAGCGTAGCACTACACTTCGTCATGCTTTCACTTTCTGTGTTAGCTGTCTACGGCGTTCATCATGCAGTACATCTGTCCTTTCCACTGTTGTGCCAGGAATTCAAGTGGCTTCCCGGGTTTTTTTTATATACAATATGAAACAGAAGAAGTGGAAAATTATTAGTATAACTTACAATCTATGGGATACATTGGTTAAGGATCCGTACTGGTTTGGAGTTCAGGGTCTTCCTATAGTGCACATTCATTT
This sequence comes from Schistocerca americana, assembly GCF_021461395.2. Taxonomy (NCBI): domain Eukaryota; kingdom Metazoa; phylum Arthropoda; class Insecta; order Orthoptera; family Acrididae; genus Schistocerca; species Schistocerca americana. The sequence goes on from NC_060120.1 coordinate 669,181,107, forward strand.
TCTTTGCCCATCAAGAGACAGGATTGTAATTCATTTTAGCAGTGTTCAGGATTGCTGGTATTAATTGCTTTAAGGTCTGAGTAATCTAACAATCTACTTCTCACTTATCTTAACATCAACTCAAGAAAATTGCTTAATTTACGTATGAAAATGAGGTCACACAAGTGTGCAAATGTCTTTCCTCCAGTATCTACGACTGAAGTCATGGCGGTTAGCAGTTTAAAGTTTGGATTGTTTCGTCACCCACACGTCAGCCACTCAGCGGCTGCACAGTGTTGCGTGAGCTCCAATACTCAGTATCCGTTCGCGCTTAGGCTGTAACAGAGCTGCTGGTCGTCGATCGCTCTTTTTTTTTGTGAACTTTCGTATCACGCGGGTGCATCGATACACACACATCGCGCGCGTTTTCCATCGGAGGAGCCGGACACTGAAGCTGCCTCCATACTTCCCTGTCAACTGCCTCCCATGAGGCTCCCAGGTAAGTGACGAAGAATGTTTTACCTGTCGCTGCACTTAGAACAACACTGAACTCTGCGTTGCACCTGTTGTCGTAGCCTTGACTTCTTTTTACACTTGCAGTACAGCACTACCACTAATACACACTGAACAGTTATTTTTATTTTGCACGTCGCACTTTAGTGTGCATCTTCACACAGCATTCGTCCTCAGTTCCTTCGTCAATAGCGTTCATTTACAAAACAATCAATTTTGCAGGTTTCCTCCATTGGTACAGAAAGACTTATATTCTACTATTTACAAAAGATCACTTACGAGCTAATATTTACAATTAATGGTCACTCCTTTTGTTAAGTCCAGTGAACAACTGCTTTATGAAAGGACTCTTTATATCTCAAGGTTTACTTTCACTAGTGAATCTAAAAATATTCTTTCAAATTTTCTTTTAAGGGCTCATCTCCTCATTATGAAAACTACAAATTTCGCAGCACTCGTTGCATTTATTCTTTAGTGCACCCAAGATCATTTTCTACTGCCACGCAGCATATCTACTACTTAACGAGTACGCATTTAACGCTGAACCCTTTCTTTTGTGCTTTCCTTTGTGCTTGCCAAATTTTTTTTTTATATTTGAGGGCAGACTGGATAACAATAGGTCTCCCTCTTCGCTTCATGTGCTCAGCAATCATTCTCTGTAAAACAAAATTAGGGTAACGCGTGTCTACTATTTTTCGCATGAATGGAATTACCCACATTTCACTGGGTTTACGCAACCTGGCCACAACAAACATTACCAAAGCTAGCGAAGTTCATCGCGCTACGTGTCTCATTTCTCATAAGCACTGCTTTGCCTCCAAGCACACGAGCCTTTTACAAGTCGACCCTTGGTCTGGGTTAATGAGCCAGGATCAAAAGGAACGGACACAAGGAAAATGGATTTCATAAGAGGAATTCCTTAGGAGACATTTTTGCAATAAAATCTGCAAGTAAATAAAATTATCATAATAAACATAGGCACATATATAAATTTCAACCTCTTTCATTTCAGCATGCTTTGCTACTTCTACGTCTTAAGAATGGAATGGCTCTGAGCACTATGGGACTCAACTGCTGTGGTCATAAGTCCCCTAGAACTTAGAACTACTTAAACCTAACTAACCTAAGGACAGCACACAACACCCAGCCATCACGAGGCAGAGAAAATCCCTGACCCCGCCGGGAATCGAACCCGGGAACCCGGGCGTGGGAAGCGAGAACGCTACCGCACGACCACGAGATGCGGGCTTCTACGTCTTACTCTCGATATAATCAGTATTAAGTTTAAATATCACTGCATTGCTTGTTCTTTAGATTAGCCTTCAATTAGGGTATTGAATGGTCGCTAGATTACACTACAAATCTTCTGAAGATCTTTACTTGGACTTATTTATGATACAGGGGGCTTGCTGTGTGGTTATTTAGTACCTTGATTCTACTGAAATCATTTCGTCAGCTAACATTCCTCATATACTCTTTACATTGGGCTCAGATCACAGGGAAATAGTTTACTTTCATAGCAATTAATGGCCTCGTGGAGTACTTGCGCTACATTATTGATGCTTCATGGTTTGCCTCTATTTGTGCTGTATTTCACCTAACTTAGTTTACTACAGCTTATTGTCTCCTTGCGTGAACACTTACCACTTGTTTTCTCATTTAACAGTACGCTTTAACTGAACTTTAAGCTAAGATATTTCCTCCACTCCTGTTCACTGTCTGGACGTTTTGAACATGCATTTTTTTAAGCAGGTAATTTGGGCGTTTACAAGAGAACTTCAAGTACTTACATTACCAAAAATAAATCTATAAATCTTCTTGTACTTTGAGAGAAGTGCTTATTTACGCATCCTCCTCCATTTCTCACCTTTACGTATTTATATAGCTCCCGGCAATCGCCTCGCAAGCACTTTTTTTTCTTAATACTAACTTAAAATTAAATTGAAATTCTTGGTGCAACCCAATTTCCTGCTTCAGCTTGTTGAAGAAATATCAGTTCAATGTCCATCACTATTAACAATTTTTCCGTACTTAACATTTTATACTTAAAGTTTACATGTAGTAGCCGTTACTATGTAGTCAGTGCGCTGTTCAACACAATACTTATCATTAACAGTTCACACAAGGAAATTTCCAGTACGCAAGAGGTAAGAAACCAAAACAGATTCTATCTGCAGTTGGAGCTGTGTCTGTAAACTAACTCTTTGTTTCAATGAACCAATCGCTCCCGATATGGAGCAGCCCTGAATCGGCAATGATAAAACTTTTGAAACAGAAGACATCTGTCTGAAGAGACATGATGACATCACATTGATGTTTGCTCCTGTATCAACAATGGCTGTGACAGGAATGTTGGCAATAGAAATCTTAATCGAAGCCTGAACCTGTTCATCATAAATGTCATTAATGTCTTGAGCTTCTATGTCAGGTGCAAGGTCATCTCGTAAGTCGGTCTCATGGTCGTACCGTATCGCATTAACATACTCAGAATCAGAGTATTTGTTAGTACCCCCACTGGAACCGGCAGCGACCTCTAGGAGGCTGAAAGGCGCTGCCTCTAATTTTCCGCAGCTGTTTAGTCTGTTTGTCATTTATGGCCTTAAGTGTTTGTTCTGTTTCATATTGGTGCTGGTTATGTGGTACAAATGCCGGTGTAAAGGGGTAAAATCCACCGGGTGCATTCACTTGTGAATAGAATACTTGAGACGGATGATGTCGCCCGATCTTTTGGTTGCCGGCAAAACCATTCCCTTGTGAAGGAAAGTTCGCATTTGGTGCCGTTTGAAAATTGTTCCGCGGTCCTCTATCCTGTGAAAAGTTGTTCTGATATTGTGCTGGGTGGCCTCCGCCTTGCCCATGCCACTTGCTATTTTTCGACCTATAACTTTGATTGTACACTGGCCCATTTGAAAAATTACCAATCGTTTGTGGAGAATTTCCATACTGCTCAGGCGCAGAATTGAAGGGTGCGTTTCCGTACTGATGTTGTACCTGGTGCTTGTAAATTGGGTGGTATCTCTGCTGATTACTGTAATTGGTTTTCTGCTTCCGTTTAAAGTTATTG